>NC_138826.1:97463154-98133154 GCF_965183815.1 Platalea leucorodia | reverse complement strand
GCTAAAATGCATATTAATGAAGCTCAAGCAATGGTTCCCTAAAGGGACAGTAAAACTATATATAGCTCCTTTTTTTCCCCCTCTCTTGGTTAATGTGCCTTTCAACACATTTAGATCCTAGTAAAATCACGCCATTTTGGAATAGGCAAAAAAACCACAAAGAAACTGTTAAAACAAAAACTCAGAAGCACATTTATTTGAAGTGTATAAATGATCACTCTTTTTAGTACTTTCATTTTAAAATTATTTCCTATTAAAAATGGATTTTATTTTAATTGACTTATCCTATGAAAAAAAAAATATCAAGACATTTAGGGTAGTAAGAAGTGACATATTTGTTAATTGCCTACAGTGATCTCTGCATTTTCCTCTCCATAAAAAAACCCAGAGTGCTCATTATAATGGATAGCAGTGGAGGGCAACAACCAATTATCACACATGACCCTCAGTATGCGGAATGAAAAGAAAGAGTTTTGGAAAAGGACACTGGAACAAATCCCAGTTCCTCAAGGAAGTGCCGTGGTGTTACCGGGGATTGTCTACAGCAGCATTTCAGTCTGGACCGGGAGGATGCTTTTTAAGTGAATCACTGCTGATGATGCCTTGGTTCACACCACAGAGTGGTCATAGAGCACATGCATGAGACGCATTCAGGAGAAACTAGACTGGAGGATAGACTCCAGAGGCACATTTAAAGTGCATCTTCTGCTAATGGGCATTCAGCTCATAGAAGGAGACCAGATGAAGTCCAAAATTGAAACCTCCTAAATGTGTGGGCACTGGGTCCTCAGCACCACCACTTTTAAACCAGGTGGATGCAGAGGAAACTGCTCGGACGACAAGGGAAGCCCAGCTTATCATACCAGAAAAAATTGGTTTTGTAATTAGACCAAAGGCTTAGAGGGGATGTGAGTCAGTGATAAACAGGAAGGGAAAAGAGCTACCAAGTCACAAAACAAACTGACACAAAAACACGTGAGCATTAACTGCTCACATCCTAGAAATTAGAAGGAAGATCTAAACACAGATCTAAGGATTCGCAGGAAGATCATACAGACGACTTCTCACCGTAAAAAAAAATGAGCAAATCTTTAGGATGAGGAATAATGTCTCTGTTAAACTTGAATTGGGTGGAAATATTGAAAGTGGCATATTTGTTAATTGCCTACAGCGATCCCTGCATTTTCCTCTTCATGAATACTGTAGTGCTCATTATAACGGATAACAATTACAAATAGTGCAATGGTCATGCAATTGCAGCTTATGGATCTACAAGCCAGTTAGCAGTCCTCCCTATTTATGTACTTATTTTTATTGCACAGTGTAAGGCACATCAGAAGAGGCAATCAAGAGCTGGGACACTCAGAATCTGTGGCTACTTCTCCAAGTGTTGCCTGTCAGCCAGGGGTTTTGCCATGCATGATTTTCAATTAGAAAGAGGACATGCGGATTCAAGAAGCATTCACGTAGTTATTCAGGTTTTCATTTTCTTCTGAGCACCCCTTCAGAGTCAACAATTGAAAATACAGGATGAGAGATCTCTCTGTATTTAATGAAAATTTACTTTTTCTAGTCTACTTTTCTCTCCCAGTGAAATGAAATTTTTAAGCGTGCCAAAGCTTTACTTGTTACTTTAAAAACAGCATTCAATTTTACAACTATTGAAGTTTCATTCTGAGTATTTTATTATTCCTATTATTGGCTTCCTTCCCCCACTATCTGTGCTAAGTTTCCTTCTCTACCCTCAAATACTCACCCTCTTGCTCTTCCCTTTGAAGACAATCCCAGCCTCCCTGCCAGAATTGTTCCTTTGCCACTGCAGGCAACATTTGGAGCCTGTTGGTTTCCAGCATCAAGAACAGCAGGAACGAGTATCCCTGCTACCTGCCTCCCCACTCCCTCCTCACTACTACTCATCTCTAGGAGCAGGCAAAACATGTCTGTCTTCTCCTGAGGCTGAGCAACAGTTCTTGAAGTAGGATATCCTGGTAGGAAGTGATCATTTGTTTCCACTGCTTGCTCTGGACACCCAGGACATTGGCAAAGCTTGACTCAGTGCTATCCATCCTTGATGTGGATAAAACTGAGACTAACACTGGCCTCTCCAAAAAGTAAAGATTTTGTGAAGGTTTTGGGGTCACTCATGACAAAATGGGCAGCCAGCTGGGAGAACAAAGGTCACCCAGATGCAGGTGCACAGGCACAGGATGCTCTCAGTCAGAAGCAGTCCATGGGTGCTACGAAGGAAAATCTGTAATTTCAGTATGTTCTCCTAGGAAAGGAACATTAATTCAGTGCTCCACAGAGTTTCCTGAGACCTCTGCTTTTATTCTGTAACCATAGGATGGTTCGATTAGGCTCTGAAAAATTAAAATGCCAAACATTAAGTTAGTGCATATATTAATAAATGCAGAATTAAAAACTAAAGAGAGAATGGTGAGAAAGCAAGATTTGGCTAAGGTATTCTGACTACATCAGACAGTGTCTTTCTATAACAGTAATTCCAGGTCAGTTAAATTGCTCTTAGAAAAATTAAATCTTATGCATAAAATATGCAAGACCTTTAACTTTTCATCTTTTATGTTTTAATTGTATGGTAAAACATTATTTTGTTAAAGTAATTTTGTGCATTTAACTTTGAAGCAGTTTTAAAAAGTCAATGACATGGTTTTAAAATATAGCACATCAAACGATATTTCCATCAACATACAGCAGTTGCCATAAACAGCCTTAATTTCCAGACTAAATTACTGATCTAAATATATTCAGACAAATTAATGCAATGGAAAATTATAGAACCCAAACTGTATATTTATTTATTGCAACATGTTTCACTTGCATCTGATCTGCCATTCATACAAGGTTACTTCAAGTTTAGTAATTTTTCCCCTTTTCACTCTCAAATTGAGAGGAAGGCATGTCTCCAAATGTTCATAACCAAGTTGAAAAACATATTTTGGACTAACTTGTTCACCACAATATTATTTCCAATATATCATACATTATAGCTTCATTTAAACTTTTACAACTGTGTTCAGCTGTTTAAGACTTCAAGTAAGTGAACAACAAGTAAAATTGGCCTTTCAGATTATGTGTGGGGTGTTTTTGAAGCAGCCAGCCCTACAAAGTGTACTGAGATGCAGAGAATTACCAGTACACGTGTGGGTTTTTTCCCAGCCTGTCTCCTGATGACAGGTTCGTAATTGGTTTTGGAGTGACACGCAGTACAGGCAGTGTGAACCAGGGTGCTACTGAGACTGGCTTCATTGAGAAAGGGTGGTATTCACTGAGGACAGGATTTCTAACAGCAAAAAATTGTCTAAGCTAATGATATACCACTAATCATCTCTGGTTGGGACAATAGAAAGTAGATTAACTCCCCCAGCGAGTGTTAATGCTGAAAATCTGAAGTGGTGAGTGGTAAAATTTATTTCATAGTTCTCAAGAAGAAAAGGCTTCTACTTTACTACAAATTAAGACCTGGTTTCTGTGAGACTGCAGACTGTCCTCTCACTCTCCAGACTATTTTAAAATTGAGTGTTTTTCCCTTCTTTTAGACATTGTAGCTTATTATGAACAAAAAAACCTTAATTGTTCAGTATGTCACCTTCTGTTTGACAGGAGGAAACAAGGAACGATTACTGTGTCTGTGGATTTAACATGGAGCTGGGGAAGACAATAAAAAATAAAGTGAGATTTTTTTTTATAAGGGAAAAATAAAAGAAACCATTTATGAGCAGCAGAATGAATGGCTGTCTTTTTGATTTTTTTTGTCTCACAATTGAATTGCATTAGCCTCACCTTCTTTCTGTTACTTCTTAAATCTCTCACTTGTCACACTTTGCTATGGTGCAGGGGGGTGGGAATGGGTACCGACAGACTGAGGACTTTCTGCCCTTGCATGTCCACGTGAGCCAAGGAGAACTGCTCTGCTCATCCCAGGGAGGAAAAGGCTTTGTGAGCAACATGTGTTGTGTGCTGGCCCCTTGTAGGAACCCAACATCCTTAAACATCATTAAACTTCTTGCATTGCCAGGTGTGGCTGATGCTGGTGCAACAGATCAAAAGCTGGTCAAGGGGAGCTGAGGTAAACAGAAAGCATCATATGAAACTGGGATAAAAATATAGAAACAAAGAGAATAAAATTACATATAGTAAAGAGAAATTGATTACAAATACAGTTGAGTCAGTGCAAAATCAGCTGGCTTTTCCACATCTCCTGTCCCTTCCACATCACCTCTGTCCCTTCTTCCATTCACCTCATGGTCCCCTCGCCTGATGAAAATACTCACTTTGTGTCACGTCTAATATCATGTAGCAATAACTTGGAAAATCCCACCCAGGACTTGTCCTGACCAGGTGCCTCCAAACATCCAGATTTGCCCTGGGCACAAATTGGAATTTGAGATTCTCAAAAACACAGAAAGCTTGCGGTGAATGACTTCAAGGTGGGAAACCAAAGGTTGTCTGTCTGCAATCTGTCAGAGCAGTGAGTATAGAGCAAATTCAGAGCCGCTGTCTTGGGACATAGATAATATTATTCAGTCTGGGACAGTCTCTATTGGATGTGTGATTTGTCATAAAAGTAGAAACACCACAGAAATGCTGGGCAGGAGCAGAGGCAGCACAGAGCCAGGGCTGGGGGTCCTGCACCAGTTGAGAGGGCCAGCACGCCCACAAGCCCTGTGCACACCATGGCTGCAACCGGGACAGTTTTGGTGCCTGGGGCACCAGCACTGCAGGGCCACACACCTGTGAGATGTACCAAACCACCCCACAAACCTCTCCTCAGGGTTACGCTTGGTTTGGCTAGCAGCAGTGCCTGGGGATAGGCAGGACAGGGGTTCCTGCCCAGGGAGAGGTCCAACGCTCACCAAACAGGGTCGAATCATAGAATTGTTTATGTTGGAGAAGACCTTTAAGATCATCAAGTCCAACCATTAACCTAGCACTGCCAAGTCCACCAGTAAACCATGTCCCTAAGCACCACATCTACCCTTCTTTTATATACCTCCAGGGATGGGCACTCAACCACTTCCCTGGGCAGCTTGTTCCAATGCCTGACTACCCTGTCGGTGAAGAAGTTTTTCGTAATATCCAACCTAAACCTCCCCTGGTGCAGCTTGAGGCCGTTTCCTCTTGTCCTATTGCTTGTTACTTGGGAGAAGAGACCAACCCCCACCTCACTACAACCTCCTTTCAGGTAGTTGCAGAGAGCAATAAGGTCTCCCCTCAGCCTCCTCTTCTCCACACTAAACAACCCCAGCTCCCTCAGCTGCTCCTCCTAAGACTTGTGCTCTAGACCCTTCACCAGCTTCGTTGCCCTTTTTTGGACACGCTCCAGCACCTCGATGTCCTTCTTGTAGTGAGGGGCCCAAAACTGAATACAGCATTTGAGGTGCGGCCTCACCAGTGCCAACTACAGGGGGACAATCGCTTCCCTAGTCCTGCTGGCCACACTATTCCTGATACAAGCCAGGAAGCTATTGGCCTTGGCCAGCTGGGCACACTGCAGGCTCATATTCAGCCAGCTGTCGACCAGCACCCCCAGGTCCTTTTCCATCGGGCAGCTCTCCAGCCACTCTTCCCCAAGCCTGTAGCATTGCATGGGGTTGTTGTGAGACCCTGGCAGTTGTTGCAGACCCGGCATTGAGCTTTGTTGAACCTCATACAGTTGGCCTCGGCCCATCAATCCAGCCTGCCCAGATCCCTCTGTAGAACCTTCCTACCCTCCAGGAGATCAGGATAACGAGGCCCCTGACAGAAGCTAGAGCAGGTCTCATCAGCTGCACTTGTCCTCTGCTTCATATGTGCTTTTGGAGGTGGCAACCTCCTCAAAACAGGCCCTGGGAAATAAACGCGCAGTGGACATTTTAACCATCGACTGTGCCAGTGCAGATGACAATGAATGTGTTTCAATTGTAATTTTGTTAGGAAGAAAAGGGCCACAGAGAAAAATAGAATTCGGTTTAGGCCTGAAGAAACAGTTAAAAAAAATTGTTCTATTCAGTGTTTGCAAAAAAGTCATAAAAGCAGGTACAGAAGCAATGTACAGCATCCGCCAGCAGCATGCCATCCCAGATAAAGTGCTCCAGCATGGTTTTTCTTCTTACGAAGGTGAAACAAATGTAACAGCAGCTCTCAAACAAAAACCAGATTTGCCCCAAAGCTTCGTAATGAAAACAAGCTTGAAAATGGTTCTCGGAATGCCCAAGTACGGCACCTTCCCTACCTCTCTCCTCCCTGCCTCTCTACCTTACCCAAAAATAATGGCCTGGGAAAATGAGCAGTTCCTGTAGCTACTCCTGAAGACTGTTGTGTTCAGGTTTTGGTGAAGTAAGGCAGAAGACATTAGAGCCACTGAATATTTGAATTAGTCTCAGCAGGTCAATTACTACAAAGATTTTCTGCTCTAGTTGGTCGCAGAGAGATGTGCACTTCTTAAAATCGCAGCTATTTTCTGTTTAATTTATTTGCAAAGAAAGATGTAACAGTGTAAAAAAATCAATTGAACAAAACAATTTTATTGGAGTTCACATGCTACAACAAGGTGTACGAGCACAAGACCTCAAGCAAGACAAGCAAGCAGTCCTGTAGCTGCTTTCAAAGACCTCTGCTGTTTGCAGCAAACACCTGAGCACACCAGCAGTTTAACAGGTTTCCCCCTTGATCAATTATTTAGCCTTTCCTTTTATTTTGCTGAAAGTTCTTCTTTTTTTTTTTTTTATTTTACAATTGCTACCTTTAATAAAGGATGTATCCCTGTACTTCTGCACATTTGAATTTAGAGCACTATAAATCCCTGCTTTCATACCACTGTTTCAGTGGTTCCTTTCTACCCCCAGTAGTTTGGCAGGCAAGGGAAGGATGAGAAGTCAACAGAAGTTCCAGCAGATCAAAGAACAGGATCTGTCAGGCCTCTGCTGCCTCCACCTCCAATATTGTGTTGCAGTCCTCAGGGGCCAAAGCAGAACTTTTCATTTGAGAACCTGCACTGAAGAAGTTCCAGAATACCAAAAAAAAAAGGATGAAAGCCAAAGAAAGTCTGTAGGCTTGAGATTCACAGGAATAAAGGGAGAATTAACACCTTCACACACAACTGCACTTGCTGTCATTAAACAGAGGAGATAACAAAGAAGACGTCTGAGGATAATTAGCTAAAACTGTACTGTAATCTTCAATAGAAAAATAGATCCTTTACAAAAATTCCCTCCAGAAATCTTGTAGCTCCTGCAGTATTTATTTCTACACATTAATTTTTTTTTTTTTGCTTTTATTCAAATACTTCATATACAACTTCAGATGCAATTGATATTTAGATTTTGTTCAATCCTTTCTGAGGCTCAGTGGATAGAAGCAATTCAATCAGAAATAAAGAATGATGTGAATAAGCAGCAAGGGAGTGCCTCTTCATTCAGCATACAGAAAAATTAATGTCCACAGAACAGCTATTAGATAGGGCAGATTTTTTTCATTGTTTCAGTAGTAAAGCCACATTGATTTTGTACCAAGCAAGTATTATATGCTCGAGAAGGATGGGTGACAGAGCTGAAATTTGCTAAGAGGGGGCAGAGGAGTAAGTGTTCTACTTATTTGTAAGTTTATTTGTAGTTTCACACTTGAGAAGTAGAGAACATTGAATAAGGGATAATAATTAGTCAAACAAACTTATCAGTTTTGTATCCCTCTTAGAAGGAAATTATCTTACCGTTAATGACCAACAATTAAGTAAATAGCCCAGAAATAGTCTTCCTTAAAGACCACAGGGCCAACAGTAGCTGAGGAAAACTGGACAAGCGAAGTAACAGAAGCGAGACACACTCTTGCAAAAACCACAAATCAACAGGAGCCCTCAAAACCCAAACAGCGTGCAAGCAGGTGCACAGGCGCCGAGAGCGCGGGGCACAGCAAGCTACGCGCCTGCCTCGAGTCACTCGATGGATCCCAATGGCTCTTCTGAGCTCAGCGCAGCCAAATCTGGGGTTAAAATACCAGATAGTTACATGCCACCCTGTTTCATGTCTCAGGTATGAAACAAGGCATTATAACTGCATGAACTAAAGCTGGAAAGCAGAAATAGGAGAAGCCCCAGTCCCGGGGGGACCTTTCCAACATGCTGAGCAGAAATACAGGTCCAGTCAAAGCAACTGGCTTCTCTGCAAACTCTGAATGGTGAGAAATAGCTGAAACATAAGCTATTCAAATAGTTTCATCTTCTAATGCATTGCCATTGCATATCTTACTCTCAACAGGAAGGTTCTGCGTAACAACACCAGCTTTAACTCCTTAATGCAACTGTCTGAAAAGGGAATTTAGAAATACAGGCTAGGAAGAATCTCCACAGCTCCAATGCAGACTGGGGTAAACCACCTTTTCCCCGAGGATCCTGAAGCTTCTCGTAACGTCGAGGTCACGTAACAACCTATTCAACACCACATCTAATCTCTCCTCCCTCAAAGGGAGAACACCATTTTCAGTATGTTATAACATGAAGTTTTATAATTAGTTTGAACTGGGAGGAGAATTATGGCCTATTGTTTCTCATCATCTAATCAATGCTTCTGCCAGTTCAGGGCATTAAAATTATAATGTATTTGCCTAGGACTTGCAAAAAAGGGTGAGGAAGACACCAGCAGAAAAAAACAATACTCTTCAACTCTTAACGGTTGGATTCGATGATCTCAGAGGTCCTTTCCAACCTTTACGATTCTATGATTCTATGAAAATTCTCTGTACTATACTAGTGCAAATTTCCTATAGTGTGGAAGAAGAATCCATATTTGCACAAAATCCACAATAATGCAAGAAATAAATTCAAAAATACCCATTCCTCCCAGGCCTAGAATGAAAAATGGAAAATGGGTGGCAGGGGGAACTGGAAAGGAACATTTACACGACATATTTTTTCTCAGAACAGTGACAGAAATTTAAAATAATATTTGGAATTCTACTCTTACAATTGCACTTCAGTTTCTTACATATTTTGACATACTAATTATAGAAAGACAAGCTATTTTAAGTTTGCATATGAAAATTCCTATAAAACATACAGATGTAACATCCTGTGTACAGTGATGACATCCTATATGATATTTATATTCTATTAAAGTGGCTGGTAGTAATAATAAAGCCTAGATATATCCTCAGTTTTAAGGCTGTTTGATAACACAATGTTGTTTTAATAACTTCATAATCAATCTACATAGAGATGGTGTGCTGCCAAAGAAAAATGGATATGAGTTTCTTCTGTATCAGCAGTATAAAATTAGGTCTCTTTTTAAATCCTGTTTCTGGGCCATACAAATATAACCTTTATACTTGCTTACAGGTCATTAATAATGACACTTTCTGCTTTTCATTTTGTTACTGTAGGGATACATAAAGAGGAAAAAAAATGTACTTAAGTACCTTGCGCGCACCAATTTAAAGATGTATGTATCCTTAGTTATGAATACACAGTGCTGATAGTACTTCTAAGTAAATTATACATATATTTCTTACTCTTCTACCAGAGCTTAGTTTTCAGGAACAAGTAATTACTGTAAAATTTTCATTTTTTCCTGTTTCCTAACAAGGTTGTGGAAGAATGCAGCCAAGCAACCACCTATTAATTTGTAGTAAAAGATATTGCAATGGAAATCAGAAGATACATGTTGCAATTTCTAACAGTTAAAAAAAAAAACCACAACAAAAACCAAAACCACAAAAACAATGTTCACACAAAACCCCAAATGCAGCTTCATCACTGTAAGAAAGCACTAGCTTTTTCTGACAGTTTAATAGCTGAAACAAAAGTGAGCAAGGAGAACCTGACACCTACAAGTAAGCAAGACAAGGTAATGCAAGGGAAGATGTCTGATCATTACCATGTAATCGTGGCTGGCAAAAAAGAGACAGATTTCACATGCAGATTTCTACTGAACTGAAAGGCCCAGCGAAGGCTCAGCTCGGTCCCAGCTAATGGGATCTGTCAGGAGGTAGAAACCACATGCAACACTGATTATCTTCCCCATTAGAGCAGAATTGCTGCTAAGCAAGAAATGACAGAAAATTTCAGCATGGTCCCCAAAACCCCCATGTGCCTTACACATTTGCACTGTGCTGACTCTGAAGAGCCAGCTGCTGTTTTGTGCAGCACAGCTGGATGCGGAGGACAGAGAGACGCTGCTGCACGGGGCTCTTCAGGCACAGAAGAGCAGGAGGGGGTCTGGGTAGCAGGTTTTTCCCCTTGTCAAGGAGATATCAGCATGGGTTAATCTCTTCTGTACTTCAGCTGGCTGGTGTCAGAGCAGCCTGAAACCTACTGCCCAGATGAAGCTGGCCTCTTATGCCCATTGTGCTTATGGAGAGAACCCAACGGGGCTGGAGGTAGCCAAGCGGAACAGCTAAGCCATCTCTCCAGAGCCAACAAGGTGTAACCTACCTCACACTCCCTCTGTTCCCATAAATATATATATCATTTTTAACTTTCATTTGTGATGTAAACTTATGGTTCTACTTCATTTACAAAAAAAACCCCTTCACAAGATTTTTGGGATGACAATCTGAGAGCAAACAAACAATTTTAATATCTAATACCAGATCTTATGTGTCACACACACAAATTATCTCTGGATAATTTTTATGGAAGTTTAATGGAACCAGCAATATTCATATACCAAAACTTTGATGTATCCCTTTCAAGTTTCACATTACTGTGCCTCATGAACTGTGAGAAGTCAGAAACAAGGTTATGTCCGTTTTAGAACAAGGATCAGCAGATTTATTACCATTGAAAAGGACTATCCAAAGTGCCTATTACCCGTGATATAACATTTAATTTGAATAAAATATATGAGGTTACTTAACTGCATTAACAACCAGCAACACAGACCCAGGAGTGGGAGAGGCCTGAGCTGAAGATGTGTTTGAACACTTGTTTATTAACTGCTGTGTAAACAGAACCCATTAAACACCTGCAACCTCTGATTTCTATGCCAACAACAAAAAAAAGTATTAAAATTCCAGAAGCTGATTTCAGAAAAGTTTACTGTAAGATGGGTGATGGCTAAAACCCATAAATGTTTGAAGGAAGAGTCTGACTCAACAGTCTTCTCCCTGTTATTTGTAGTGAGCGAGATATTCTGGAAAACCGGTGGCTGCTAGAATCAACTGCAAAACATGTTAATTCTAAAATGATTTTTTTCTACACAAGTTGAGGGGAATATGAGGTGTAAAATAAATGTTATACTACCTTGTATCAAGTAGTCAATCTTATTAGGGCACAAAGCAATTTAGGTGATAGTCTGAAAATTGGCCAGGGCAGAATGCAGACAAGACCCAATTAAGACAGAAAGCAATTTGAGTTTACTGAATAATCTATAACAGCCAATAACAAATTACAAAAGCCAGAGAAAATTACAAGTAGGTTTTGTTTTCAGAGCACAATTAGAAGTATTGAAAGAAGAAAAAGCATAACGTTACCAAACAATTAGAGTGGGGTTACTTCTCTTTCAGTCTTCAGGGGTGAAGGACAGAAAATATATTAGCAATTTGAATAGGTTTCTGCATAAGACCAGCTGGTTTTTGTTAAACAGGGGAAAGCTAGGGCTCTGAGGCACTGAATCCACAGGAAGACAGATAACATAGCACCTCCTTTTTAGATGCTGGGTCATGAGCTGGGTTTCTTGCTCTGTTAATGGCCCTGCAATTGGTGCCCAGGAGCTCTACAGGTGGGCAAAGTTAGGCTGCAGTTTACTGATCAAGTTGGCTTAAAGATTTCTAATGCTAAATCAAAATGCATGGTATGACCCAAAACCAACACACCAGCCAAAAGATCTTACAGGGTTTGTGCCAGCAGCCCTCCTGCTCAAGTAGGTGTGTGCACGTCCTGCCATGCTTCCCCATGCCCCATCCCTGCTCCAGGCTTGCTGATGTTAGGTTTCTTTGCCTTCTCTTAACCGTTAGCTCTGGCAATCTCCTTTCACCTTCTCTTTGACAGTTGCCACACTAGGGTCTTCCAACAAGGAGCGTTTGCACGGGGCCCGCTCCCACCAGCAAGAGCTAGTGGAGTCCTGCCACAGCCTGGTCACCTCTGCTCAACGCTGGGCATCGCCCCAAGCTGCTGGAGGGAGGAAGAGGCCAAGCTGCCAGGGTGCTGGGGGCAAAGCAGCCACGCTGCAGCCCCTGCACAGAGCACGCCCCTGCCAGGGCAGCACAGATGGCACCTACAGCTCCTCAAGCAACAACAAATGAAGACAAGGAACAAGCCAAAGTTGTGATTGAGACAGGCTCGTGCTGCCCAAGCAGACCATAGCTTCCTTTTCGCCTGCCACATAGCTTGGAGATACAGGAACTCTTGCCATAAGGGAAATAACTGATATGAATTCCTCCAAGCCGAAGATGAAAACAATAAATTGTGCATTTTTAACTGAAAGATTTAGGCATGTCCACACTCATGTGCACTGGCTCTTGTGTATTTTTTCTGAGGCAACTCATCCATATGCAAGAAACATGGACACTTAAATGAAGGTGACTTCTACGAAGCAACTGACTCCGAGGCACTTACCTGCCACAGCTCTCACCGTCAGAGCATTTAAGTGTTTCAGTAACGTATGTATGTGCTCCATCACTATTAACATTAGCAGCTCCAGTCTGACATACAGCATCCTGGTTCATCAGACTCTTCCTGTACAAAGCTACAGAAAGCACGGTAATATTATATATTTTGTTGGCGTATATATTTCACAATATTCAAAATAAAATTTGATTGCTCAGTGATGCCAGTGGGCAGCTACTGGAATTCCCAAAGGCACTTTGGTGCCTCAGCTGTTAATTGAAAGGATAACTTTACAGGTCTGGTTGCAAGTCAAGCTAGGAGCTATTCTCCAGACCTTTATACAGCTTGCACCACCGTAGCACAGGCAAACATTATCTCATCCAGCATAAAGTCCACAGGCATAAATACAACTTGAAGGGTTCTTTTGAACTTGCAAGGGATTTTTATGTTAAATCAGGAAGTTGTACCAGGCTGAAACACGATCAGAGAGAAAACTGAATAGTCTTTTTTTTTTTTTTCCTTCAGAGTTCTGAAAATAAGTTCTAACAATTTAAGTACTTGATAATAAATTACTATGAATGAGTAAAGGTGATACTGAAAAACCACAAAAAATGGTGATTTGGTGACAGGATTATCAGTGGCTGATTTATCTTTGACTATACATTAGAGCAGACCTACACCAAAGAACAGAAGTCCTTAATGTTAATGTTTTAGTACCTGTTTCTCAAGGGGAAGAAGCCATATTATGATTGCAGTACTTACTAGAATATTCACTGCAGTTGCTTATTCCACTTCTGTTTTAGGTAGGCCTTCCCTTCTCAGGAAATAAAAAGGCCAGTAGGAAACGCTTATTATGGCCAGGAGCTTTTTCATAAGGAATATAACATCAATTAATTGAATCTCTTTCTGCTTTGAAATATGTTGCAAATAGATTGTGATTTTCTTCAACACATTATACAAAACTATTCAAGGATTCATTTCAACTATAACTCACATCCTGAACCTCATTAGTAAGTAGTTCCCTGCCAGTAGTCAGTATTAAAAACAAACCGTTTCAATAGATTAGTCATGTTGCTTTGTTGGGCTTTTTTTTTTTTAAAAAAGTTGATTGCATTGATGTCAATCAGACAATAAATTTGCCCATGTGAAGACAAGAATTCAGTACTATATTTCACCAATATTTTGCAATATTCAGTTAATGTCCATTTTAGCAATCACTCCTACTAGCTGTCTTACTTGCTATCCTTGCAGAATGTGACCACCAAAACAGTATGAAAATAGGCTAAACGAGCTTCTTAACAAATAGAGTAGCTAAAACCTCACCCAATCTTTTTTCACCGTAGAGTCAAATTAATCTTTTCTTTTTTTTTTTTTTTACATTGTGTATTCATTTACATGAACATCATGGAGGTACCAATGGAGGCATCACTTTGTACAAGTTACTACATGGGGACTGCAGCAGTAGAGAAGGCGGCACAAAGCTTCTCCACTTGCAGACCAGGGAAGCGTTGTCAAAAGCAGAGTGCAGCTTTCCAATTAAAGCTTCAGTGACAAATAAGGTAACTCAACAGAAACAGGAACTCCCCAAGAGCAGCATATTCCATAAAATCATATTTAGTTTCTCCACTTTTATACAGGTAACTTCTAGAGAGCCATGCTGTGCTGGCTTTTCTTCAGAAGGAGGGAGGGAGCTGCAGCGCTTCGCCTTCTCTGCTACTGTGGCTTCAAAGAGCCCATTAAGGACACAGAGCTCTGCTTTGATACCACTGCCTCGTTCTTGAAGATGGGTAGACGACGGTCTGCCCTCCAGGTCATACAAGCAGAGTCCCTCTGGATCACAGAGACAGATCTGCCCTATGTCAAACTCTGGGAAACTGAACTCTACAGCTTCTATTAGAAATTGTCATTTTGCTCCTTAGAAAGTCACTGCTACCTCACTGGAAGAAGCTTCAGCATCCGAAAAGCCACTTCAGATAGCAAAAGACTTACTAGGCTAAGTGAATGCACTGACCATACAGGAGCTGTTTACAGGGCTGACAGAAACAAACCCAAGACATATTGCAGGATTAACTTTTGGCTGCACTTTATATAACTTAAGAGATAATGGTTTACACGCTCTAGCAGCCATTCAAAATACAATGTTTCCTCTCTCTTATTTAAAAAGTTCAGGAGAAAAAAAAGAAGTAATAGGAGCTTGCTTAATATTTAACTACTTTTTTGCATTATCACAAACATCTAGAGCAACTATTCAGTCCTGAAGACTTAACAATCTTCACCTGCCAAAGGAGGGTTGCCAGATCTTAGTAGTACCCCTTGTAACTATGTAGTACTCCGTACTTCAGGTCAGTTGTGAGCTGAAGTTCATGAAGATGAACTGGATGGGGGCTTGTAGGAAGCATTTTGTATAATGGTTCTCATATGATTGCTAGAAGAGCAATCTCTGCTCAATAAATGGCTATGAAGCAAAGGGCAACTTTTCAGACCTTACTGTTTCTTTCTGGTGCCTTGTTTTCTTCTTCCATTACTCTTTGTGCTAGAAGACAGCAGCTAGATTTTGGAAGACCTAAACACTGGTGTCACACCAGACTGAAACACGAGTTACAGCTGTTCTTCTGCAGAAGAAGGTGTCTCCCCATTCATCACTTGGCCTCTCATTGTGGGAAGGCAGAGCTGCAGCTTGGATTTCAGCTTCTCGTGACATGGCTATGCCAGCCCTCCCGCAGGCTGCAAAGACCTGACCTTTCAAATGTAAAAATAGAAAACTGAATTCCCTGGACAGAGAACACAGCTAGAATTTGAGGCAGGAGGATATTTAACTTGTTTTCCTATCAATGAGATAGATTCCTTAGACTACATATACCCTTCAAACTTTCTTAAATTAATAACATTGCAATCTTAATTGGTAACCAGCCCTTTCTGCTTCCCCCAGGCAATTACAACAACAGAATTAGACTCGGGTAACTCAATTAGACACCAGCCTAGCCCAGCACTCTCCAAGCAGGTCTCTAAGCAAAACTCTCCATGAGCTTGATGAAAACAGCATTAGGATTACTTTGTTGAGGTCAGATAGCGTATGCCTACAATAATCAAAAGTTAAGCTTTCTCCTTGAAGGCCAAATGTTGCCTCGTTGTTCATCCTATAAACTGCTCCACTCGGCACTCGGATGCCTCATCCATTCTGACCCAGAAATTCTGCTGATCTGCTCAGTGTATTATGAGGTTGACCTTGTTCTTATTTCCCTTCATTCCTGCTTTTTTGCCCAGACATTGTTCTTCAGACACATACATGAAGCACAAGAGATCAGGTAGCAGCAATCTTGAGCTGTGTTTCAGCAATCTGCCCTGTGTTTCCTCTTCTGCACACCTCCTCTTTGCTGCTTGGAAGCAGAAGCAGGGCTTTGCTTCACATATAAAAACACAACATGAACACGGAGGAGCTGTAAGAAAGGGCAGCTCCAAAAATCTGCACTGACACGGCCTCGGACCTCAGTCCACACTGAGTCCAAACTTGGGGCCACATTAAAACAAATCCTTAGCCTCTTGTCTCTAAAGGGAGCCCAGGATAAGGCACAGAGGCATCGGAGCAGTACATGGGGAGAGGCAGGTGTCTCCAAAGTACCACCCAGCCATCCTGTTCCCTGAAAACTTGATGTGTTGCATGTCATTTTACATTCACTGGCTAAAACCCTGTAACTTTTCCATGGAATATGAATTTCTTTTCTCCAGGGAAACACCCCACCCGTAAGCTACCACCCTAGACTCTCACCTGTCCACTCTACAGACATGTGATGACTGTGCTCCTTGCTCCCTGGTACCCTCCATCTGCAGAAGGAGCAGGAGGTGCCTCCCCTGGTGAAACAGGCAGTTACCAGTGGCGGTTTCCCAGGCTGAGGAAAGCTGATGGCCTGGGCTTGCTCCCCTGCCCTGGGCACCTGCTCCATCTGCTCGCCTGTTATGCAGAAGGTGTGAGGCACAACCAGACAGAAGGCAAGGCTTCTAAAATTATGTGTGTTTGCAGACATCCAAAAATGTGTTGGAGCTCTTGACACAGGTTCACAGCCCCTTTTGTCAGGCTAGGCATTAAAAATCCAAAAAGGGGCAAATGTTCAGATGCACCCCTGTGCTCAACATCCCCCATCACTAAGTCGGAGGAGATTCCTGTTGCATAAGGGCTGGTCCAAACCACTTCCCAGGCACTTAATTATTCCCATTCTCTGTACAGGGAGCCTGTATGCTTTACTGTATGATTCCACTTTACTCCAAGCACTTAGAGTCTGGGCACTGGAGCACTTAATTCATGGGTACTAAGCCCTTTATTATATCTGCTCTCCATCCGTAACTTACTGACACAAGCAAAATTGATATACACAAGGGTTAAAAGGATTAACAGAAATCTGCATTAGAGATTTGCACCAGATGAACCAGATTGATTTTTAAATCCACTTGATTAAATGGGTGTACTTTTTCAAGACTGATTCATTTAGCAATTTCTCCCTCAAAGGCTTCACTGATATTTCGCATACAGTGACTAATTACTTTTCAGAACACTGTGTACTTGTTCTCTGCTTCTGTGGACTTTAGTGACTTCTGCACAGTCACTACATCTGGGTAAAGTGGGTATAAAGTGCTATTCTGCTTGACAGGATTTCACGCCACCCTGCAGGGATGTACACAGGATCACAAAAGGGGCAAGAGAGCGTCTGACAACTGCTGTTGGAGGTAGAGCTGCAAACAGTGGAAAAATACCTTGCCAAAGCCTTCCCAGGTGGTGGGGCCGTCATACTGGCCTTGTAGGGTGAAAAAAGAAAAGTCAAGGTAGGAGCAGAGTCTAGAGGTGGTTGAGCCCTTGCTGTGGAGAGCACAGAGGAGGAGGAGAGGGAAGAAACGCAGCCCTCCACCACCTGCCCACTCCTCCACCGTCATGCCATAGGGCACAAAAGGGTCCCCAGCATACCTGCAGGACAGCTCTGGCAGGGCGGGCATCCTACTGCCCTCCTCATGACAGAGGCAGATGACAAGTAATGATTCAATACCAGCTCTTCCCCTGTTTAACATTCTTTTCATGCTAAATTCTTGAACCCCTCTGCTCTACCACTATGCCTGGGGTTTACTTCCCCACCTTTCTTAACTTTGTAAGCAGTTTTTGTGCAGTTCTGTCTTAGGTTTGCATAGCTTTTTTTTCTTCCTACCTCCTTCATGCACAAGTGGATTTCCTTATAAAAGTCTGCCAAATCTTCAAAAATCCTCTGAAAATTCTCAGTGAAGTGCATGTCAGTATAAAAGTCTGCAAAGTCTTGTAAAACCTCCTATAACTTTTCCTCCACAGTGATGACCGCAGAACCCGGACAGGCAGCTGGTTTGGCTGACAGTCGCACCGTTGTCCGTCATGCTAACTAGTATTCTCTCGTTGCCAGCTTGTGCTCCCTCCTCTTCTTTATTTTATTTCTGCGCTGTGCCTCATCTTACACAGAAACTGTTTACTTTGTGGGACAGAGGCTGAATTCATGAGGTTTGAATCATATAGATTTAAGAGATCTACAGCTATGAAATACTTGGGTTTTACCATCCATCGTTTCCTTACGCAAAAGGGAGTATACTCAGATGCTTCCCTTTGGAGGAGAACAGGGTTTATGGACCGGTCTCAAGGTATGTTTGACAGGACAGTTAGTCCAACCAAAGGCCCACTTAGACTGTGCCTGCTTTGAGAGGTACAAGGAGATCTGCATTCATTCCCCTCATGCTTACCCCAGTGGCAGAAGCGCACAGCATACAGTGCTGGAAGAGCCGACACGGCTGGATGTGAGCCAGCACAGCTCTGGCTTTAGTCTAGATGTGCTTGACTAACACGGGCACAGCGACAGCCTCAGACAGGGCTCCAACAAAGAGGTGCAGATCTCCGAATTCATCCAAATTACGGTAGTCATATGCTGCCCTAAATTCACCATCTTATTAAAATTAATGCACCGTACTAACATATTTACCTAATACTGGTAGTCTCATGCTGCCAGTGCTGTCATGAGCAGAAGGAAGAAAGCCTGTGGTCAAAAGAAACCCTTTAGAAAAGTGTGCAAAGGAGATCTTATTTCTTATACGTCATCACCTTGCTCATTGTAGTGGTTGCACTCACATGCCCCATAATGACAAGAGAAGCAAAACTGGGGCAAAACTTCCCCAGAGATACGTCTCCAAAGCACTGAGATATATTCTTTTGCACTCCGTTGCAGTGTAGGAAACCTGGCTGATGCCCGTGCCATTAGTGCCAGTTCACCCGAGCACACACAA
This sequence comes from Platalea leucorodia, assembly GCF_965183815.1. Taxonomy (NCBI): domain Eukaryota; kingdom Metazoa; phylum Chordata; class Aves; order Pelecaniformes; family Threskiornithidae; genus Platalea; species Platalea leucorodia. The sequence goes on along the minus strand of NC_138826.1, from coordinate 98,114,334 downwards.
GCGGAGGCTGGTGTCTCAAAGCCTCCCCAAGCCAGACTGCTTGTTTCAGAACCGATCTTTGGGATCCAGTTGCTCTCCTGCTTTGGAGTTGCTAGAAATGTTGAAATTCACCCTGAGCGTTTTCACAGGTCTTCTCATAATGTTCTGTACTTAACAGACAGAGAGCCCTCTGGAAAATTCATTTTAGTTTTCTTCCATGTAGCCAGGCAGGACTGGAAGGGCAGTTTATGGCTACAACTCCTCTGCTTCTTGGAGGCAGCGTGAAACCAATTCTGAAATTTCCAGGGCTGTTAGTGCCACCACATGCTCCCTGCTAAAGCTGCCGGGAGCCGCTTGTGATTGTACATGACCTCTGTGGCGACCAGGAGAGTGTAAGACATGGCTCGGTCTAAAGGAATAAAGACTAATACTTCAGTGAGGAAGAGCTGCATGCCAAGCCCAGCTCCAGCTGGACTCTGCCCCTGACTGAAGTAATGAAATTGCTGTCCCAAGGTCCTCAGCTACAAAACAGATATATCTGCTCACATCGGACTGATGGGATACTTACAGCACAGTGTAAACAGTGTAACCCCTCTCATACCCTAAACAATTCCACTGACTTTAGCATTGATGGATAAGGTGTCAATCATAGTGGAAATTAGTTAAGTATTTCTAAATTGTTACTAATACTGAGCAGTGGAAAGAAAGGTCATGCCTGACCTCAAAGAGGTGGTGCTACAGAGACAAGGGCCTTTCAAGGTAATGTAGCTACAGTGGAAAGGAAAGAGAAAACCAGGAAGGGGACAAGAAAAAAAAGTATGAAAAATTAACTAAGAAAGAAAAAAAAGCCGAGAAAAGGAAAGCCTTTCCAGAAGGGAAATAACAAATTAAAAGAAAAAAAAAAAAAAAACAAACCAACGAGGTTGAGGAAAATCAACATACTCAAATAAATTAAAAAAAAAAAAAACACAAAGGAAAAAAACAGAAATAAAAACCTCCCCAAACATTTACACGAGGTCTTTCCCACAACACTACTCTTGATTCTTCCTGTTAACACTTTTGTGTGCATTCCTAATGTACTTTTAAAATCACAAGACCTGATTAATCAAATATGGGTATAATATGGATATCCTCCTTGCTAAAAAGCCCAGGAAAAACACCATATAAGGTCTAGGATAGGACTGTTATCTGCTTTTCCCATTAGCCACATGGATTTGAAGACTAAATTAATGATTTCAGTACATAATGATTTTACTCCTTACTCCCAACCAATCATCCATTAGAATCCCTGATATATTTTGTAACACACCACTCTTAAGAGTTGACAACACTTGATAAAAGAAGATATTCATAACATTTAAATAATCACTATGAGATTAATCTCAATTTTGCGGCTGCTCTGCTTTATGATTGACAAGGTTAGCACTTCCATGGTCCCTCCTCTTTGTTCATATTCTGATTGGACTAATGACTGTGACATGACATAGATTTTCTTGTCCTACTTTCTACTTTGGATAGTAATTCACTTCTTCCTCTGACAATTAGGATACATCCTGGAAAATTACTATTCTATACACTACACTGAACATAAGTCAAAACAATTTTCAGTTCAGTTTGCAGGCCCCAGAGGAAACTGCTAGCATGTGCATATTGCACCCTCTATAAATGAATGCATGAATTATACATCAGCGTTATATGTCTTAATTCTTTTTAGATTATAAGTTGTTTACAGAGTACATTAAGATTATACAGAATTTAACATGCAAAGTGACCCAGAGCCTGTCTTGCTGAGGGCATAATAAAGGTACCAGATTGCATCTTCAGAGAATACACCTATACCATTTACAAAAAGAGAAACAATGTAAAGCTTCAAAAAGCAAAATACAAGGAGTTCACCGGCATATCAGAAAGGCTCCATGGCCGCACCGACAGATCATCAACAGAAACCAGTAAACATAACCATATCATCATAGGCCTTAAGTGCATGAGTCAGCACTATCTAGTCTAGTCTATTAAAACATCTAAGAACCACATCTTTCCGTGGAAATTTGTGAAAGTTGGCATTAGATGTGGGTTCTCCAGCTGCATGTTTTTTCTGGTCACGAGTCAAAGTTAGCGCAAAGCTTTGAGAAGACTAAATTACACAAGCTACTATTTTATGATCCTGAAATCAAGATTTCAAGCACGGGAGAATCCACCTTTCTGAAGAACTAATCCCAGAGATCACAGATCTCTTGGCATAACATGAAAACTTTTGTGGCTATATTTCACGAGGCGAATTCCGAGGACTTCAGAAAGAGCAAGAAATCAAAAAAAAAGGAATCCATGTTAGTAATGCTGGGCAAATGGGTAAGAGGATTATAAAGGGCTTTACCAAGTACATATGTGAAAACATAGGCCTAGGATTGGGGCAGAAATTAACAATGATTCAAAAATGACTACGATATTGAACACAGTCTGGAAGTCTAAGCATGGGGTAAGAGAAGATGAGCCGCTAGTGTAAGTAGATAAATGCAAGTAAAGGAAAACACGAGGACCTTCACATTTGGAGGAAGTGCTGGGAAAAGACCATTAGACAGCTTTCTGCTGCTCGGTATTTGGGGGGAGCAATCAGTGAAAGGAGGAACCAGAAAATAAACCCAAAATATAAAAATGGTTTTGAAAATTGACATTGGATGGAAAAAGACATTTTCAAGCTATATGATCCCCAAAAGTCTATTTTTAGTATTCATAAAAAATGCTGCCACTAATTTACCAGCACAGTTAAAGTAAATGCATATACTGAACATAACACTAGAGGTAGAAGACATTTTCAGAGATCAGAAATTATGCTGAGGAAAGGCAAATCTGCAAAGAATTACAACTGGGTTGAATTAAGTGAATAATTTTAATGCTTTTTTAATTAAACCAAGTTTCATTCCAAAATTACATTTTCATTTCCAGTCAGGATGATACATTTAACATGGAGTAAATCCAAACAATTTCACATCTGATTTTTATGCTTGCCCCACAACAAAATCCATTACTCATACAGGTCTGGTAAGTACCTTTCATTCAGGCTAAAGGAAGGAGTAATTAAATATTCCCATGTGTGATGACACCTGAAACAGAAACTGCTGCCCAAGGTTAAAGCCAGTATGGTAAGCAGTTAAGCCAGTTCAGTCAATAGGCTTCTCTCATTTCTCATTTGATTGCAAGGCAATGGGTTGAGGCATAGATGTTTTTTAGCTCTGCATTATTAGAGGCCGAGGGAAACCAAAGAGCTAAAAGCACCCCAGCAGACGGCACAAACTGTATTCATCAGGAGAAAATGCAGGGCTCAGTGTTGTACAGGACCAGTTGGAAAGTCAAACTTGGCTACCACAAGCTAAAAAGTTGTTTGTGGAAGTCTATTTGTATACTGTGCTAGGGCAATTAAGCAAATAAAGTTGCAGCAAATAAATACCAAGGATGATCAAATTCTGCTGTTGATAGAAAGAAGGCAAAAGAGCCTCCAAATATTGGTAAACCATTTGTGCCAAAGGACAAGAAATTACTGTGAGGCCAATGTTCATAAAAAAATCCATACGAAAAGGCACAAAACCAAAGAAACGGAACCTTGCAGTACTCATCCAAACTGGCCTCCCAGGGCACAAGGCCCTCATGAAAATGAACACTGAAGTGGGGAAAAATACATCTACGCACATAGAAGACATTCATACATATATATGTATATATAAACCCCTTACTTCTGTCTTGGACCTGGCCTTTGGAAAAAGACAATTTGCATTAACAGTAGCCCTGGCTATGCAGCACCATTCAGGTTTCTATGCCAGTTTTCATGCCACGCTTTCAAATCATAACACAGCAGGAAAAGAAAAGAAAAACCCACAGCATCTGTCACGTACAGAGCCCATCCTATTTCTCCTGATAAAAGTTGCATATGCATTCATTCATCATCAAGTCTGTGAGCTTTTATACACGAAGGCAGGCCTGGAGTTCCTCTTCTACCTGGCACAGAGAGTAATGAGATCAGAAGTGATCCTGAATCAGTCTCCAGGAAAACGCTGCCTCATCCCCTGACTCTTCTGTTGTGATAGTCAGATTCATTGTACCTGAGCTGACAGCTGCTGTCTTAACCCAGATGCATACCATAAAATGTCTTTAAGGGCCTTATAGAAGAGGAAGGTGATCTTGAACACAATATTATATTCATTTTGCAGAGAGAAGTCAGACTGTGAAGGCAGGACAAGTCACGTGGACATTTCATGGAAACTTCTGTACTTGATGAGATATATTTGTGACAGTACTGAAGAAGTCAAGAGAAAAACGCAACTTGTATTACAAAAGGCCCCCCTGTCTGGCACTCAGCCATCAGCAGGGTTGGAAAGGCACCTCAAGGGCACAAAGCACTGAAGAACAGCAACACTCTTACTTTCTGCAAGTTCCCGCTTGCATCACTAGAAACAGATCTTCCATGTCATTATCCCTGGCTTTCTTGTAGCTTGTGTGTAATAGATGAAATGCTAGGAAAAGGATGGCGTAGAGCTTGAATGCATCTGACCTAACTTAATGTTGCTTCTCTCTACGAATAACATAAAAGAAAGCTCATGATTGATTATGTCCATAAATATTTGTTTCCTAGGAAAAAAAATCCTCCTCAAAAGGAGCAGTCAGTAATTGAAACTGTTCAGCTTTTCAACTTTGTTGAAACATGCTGCTTTTCTCATGTGGAGACCCATAAAAATAGTGTCTTTTAATTTGCTCATTGAATATTTAATAAGAGATAATAATTATTTACTAACTACTTAAACCTAGAAGCAAAACGTTTTACTTCCAATTATCCACTCTTTCAGCTACTTAGTCTCCTCTTGGTTTGGAGAAAAACTGGGTTATGACATCGTGCCATTTAAAGACTGTATATTTTTCTTGGCATTAGCCACACAGCTTCTACTTGTACATTAAAGCAGCATTAAAATGGACCTGACTTCCTGTTGGTATTTGACATCCACAATGTTTCTATCTACAGAAGATGAGTTAGACATGTCACATCCAAGGACAGAGATCTGGCTAGGTAAGAGTCTGCTTTTCCCAAATGATTTGTAAAGCAGTTGGACAAATACAGATATTAAATAATTCATGCACACACTTATATAAAATAATTATGTTTGGGTTTTTTTTCTGGCTCATGTGTTATAGACAAATCCAGCATTTTTATGCTGCTCATACTAAAACCACTGTAAACAAGCAGCCTGTGAAAACTTTGAAGCTGTTTGGAGTTAGTAGAAGCATCTACTCTGGCAACTCCTAATCACACCACCAGCTGTTTGCCTGGTTTTAATCCAGTATGTTCATATCTTACTATACTAAGCAAATGGCCAGATACCTTGAGCTAGCAAACATATTGGTCTGTAGTAACCTACCCATCTGCTAATACTTATTTCTAGGCCCATGTTTTTAGATAAAGCGCATTTTGTGATTGATATACTGATATCTCTGTGCATGGCTATACATGGAAAGAAATACGTATTCTTCATTTATGTTCGCTCAGAAGTAGTAACTCACATGTTGTAAAATTCTGGAAAAGAATAACTTGTATTTTTAAGACATGCTGGCAGACGAGCTGATATGGGGGAGTCTAGTGCCTACCACCATCCTGGTTTTGATGCATCTGACAATTTTCTGTGATGCAGGAAATACCTCACTGGCCTATACTGGTACATAAGGCCACTAATGAAACAGGAAAAATCACCAAAAGCTCATTTAGGATTAAACAGCGGGACAATTATTTTGATTTTAGGACATTCCCTTTGTTTTATATCAGCAATTGTCTCACATGACTGAAATATCATAGGTTATTCCAGGCTGAGGAACAGATTGTAGCCTCAGCTTTTTCTTTCTAGACTTAAATTCCTCTGTTATTTCCATAGCAAGGATTCCCCAAAACCTTAGGATTACTGCCAGCTGTCTAGGATTCCATCAAATTTTCAAAATCTTTTTAAACCTGGATACAGTATTCCCAAGTGTAAGCAAAGCTGCATGAGGCAGAATTTTTTTCCTGTCCTTAAAAGTCATACTCTATTTACATATCTGGTACAGTACTCATTTTTTGCAACTTCATCACACTGTGAACTCCTGTCTCACTTGCTCTCCATCACCCTCAGGTCCTCCTCTGCATTACTGCATTTTAAAACTTATGATTAGGGAACTGGCCTTAAGTAAAAATAACCAACTCAATCAGCCCTTACCCAGAATTTTGAGAATTCAGACAATCCAACGGAATATTGCTCTCCTCTCCTAACTCCATCTTCCCTAGTCACACTGCAAATAAGCACATTTACTCCCACCGCACACTAATCCTATTATAATTACTTCTCAGAAAACCTTTGCTGTGGGTTGAGAGGAAATGGAGAAGAAAATAAAAAACTGTGCCAGAGGCTCCAGTCCTATCAGGGAAAGGTAAGTGTTCCTTCCACACCTGGTGTCAGCCTATCACTCTTTATACCTGAGGGTGGAAACAAGAATTGCTGCTTTGTTATAATCACCTTTGCATTTTTTCATTAGCAACACCTCTCTGAAGCATTGCTCCGCGATCTCTGGTTTCCCTCAAAGCTCCACACAGTTGGAAAACTCCTGCTTGGTGGCAAGTGGGCACTTTCTTCTGCATGGCAAGGGGACTCTAAGCTATTTCATATGGGAGTATGCTGAAGTCACATTTTACTTTGTATTTCTGCAATCAATACCACATAAAGCAGAGGAAGATGACATTCTTAGTTGATATGATTCTAAAAGTTGATGCTTTATGAAAATCACCAAAATAAAACGAAAACCATGCACCACATTACAGCATGATTTACTTTGTATCACCAAGGTTAACCACTGCAGAATTGGCTTCCTGATTTGAAAGACAGGTTACTCAGTCTCTCCTCTGCTGATTGCATTCCTACCAAGCAGCAAACTTGTGAAAAAGGAAAGCCTGTGGTCAGCTTCTGTTCCTACTCATGTGACGCTGCACATACTGAGAGAGGCTAAGGGACCTTCATCCCTGGAAGTTTTCCAGACTTGGCTAGACAAAGCCATGGCTGATCTGATTTAGTTCCAGGACAAGTTCTGCTTCAAGTAGGAGATGGGGTAGATGACATCCACAGGTTCCTTCCAAACACTTCTGGGAATCTGGTCTATGAAAGCAGCAGGAAAGTCAGTTGTATCTCAGTGCTTTTTAGATGTCAAATACTGAATATGGGCACAGGAGAAAATGCATCTAAAAATAAAAACAGAGTCAAAGGATGCCTTGTTTTTCCTGTCTCACAACAGCAACAAGAGCCAGGAGCAGGCAGAAAATACAAAAGATCCTTTTCTCTCTGGCAGCTTGGATGGGTGACTCACAGCAAGTAATGAACTCTCTGCATACTGCTCCTGTCAGTGCCAAGTGAATTCGCCTTCTGAGCCCTGACCTGGGCCATACGACTGCGGACAGAAAGAGGGAGCTTGGCTTCTTCCTAGCAGTTTTGTCAATAAGACATAATGCCAAGGACAGCTGAGGACAGCAATCACTGAAACTCAGACTTTGCAAAGCAGCTAAAAACCAAGTGACAGGAAAGCAGGTTGAGAAAATCCCAGCACTCTCACATCCCGCAGCTGCTCTGAATTGCAGTAAGCAGAGTCTCTCCCCAGACTTTCCTTCCCAGAACTCAGAGTGCCTTTGGATCCCATTAACCTTTACACCTACCTACTGCCAGCCAGAAAAATTATGATGCGTGTTCTTGTACTTCTCTACCAGCTAAGTTCCCAACGAAAAATTGTAGTTTTCCTCGTGACTTCTAATTTGCAAACCAAACCTAAAGATTAAACAAAGGCAGCTTTTTCATGTGGTGAGCAGGAAACAGAATTTGAGGTTGATTTTGCAATTAACTTGTTTTTGTCCAGTTCCTATGTATTGTAATTGCACGCAAACACTGAGGCACTGATGGCATATTTCACTTAGAGTGCCATGTATTTTCACAGTGTTTATATACCCAGAGAAGGCTGTTCCTGCTCTTCCAGAGTAATAAGAAGACGAAGCCTTGCAGTAAAGATTTGTTTTTAAACTTTCACTTGTGTTTTGCAGAACTGATGGATTTGTATACCGGCTAAACTTACTATTACATTTACTAGACCCAGAAAGTTGAATTGTATTTCATTTGACTTTCAGCTATGGATACCAGCTTTTAGTCTCCGTAGCTCAGACAGCACTATACTAATGTCTTGCTTCTCCATGGAAATAGGTTTTTTCATATATCTTACACCTAAAGGCAATGAGCATTATGGCTGTGACATCTGCTGCCAGTGCAGCTGTGGCTCCAGCTGATTTTCTTCCCAGGGGTAAACGAACACCACAATACTTAGATTCTGAGGAGGAGTTAATTTATTGTAGACAATATCATCATAATCACCAATCATATCACTTATTGTTTTTGAAACAAGTTGTTTCACAAGAAGTATGATTTAAGAAGCATTCCCAAGATTTCTCAAACTTGAGAATGACAAACCTGTTTTTTCTTGTCTTTACTGTATACAACGTATTACTGCTTACTTGTACACCAGGCAGGACAAGAGCATCTTATTCCTGCTTTGCACAGCTCGAGGGTAAAAAGAACCATCTCCACATTGCACGGGCTTTATGACTGGAAGTTTTTCCTGTTGAATTCACCAGCGCAAGGACCAAAGTGACTGCTAATATTAAATGTAGGGTTGGTGGAAGCTTTCAGGTTCACGCCCTGGGAACGGATCCTTCTTGGCCACGTTCTGGAAATGGCTCAGGAAGTGGCAGCGCACTTTCCTGAGGTCTTCCTCCTTTATTTTAAAGAATAAAGTCCTTTGATACTGCAAGAGGTACTTTTATTCCATGCTGAAACAGTCCTCCCTAAGAAGTCTCTTCCTCCCTTATGCTTTCTGAGCTTCTACTTCAAGTCTAGTTCAGTTCAGTTCAAAGTGCAGCAAACTCACAGTTGCACATGAAGTAGGACAATTTGCGGATGCTTGTGAAGTACACACATATCAGAGGATCTCCTGTGACTGTGGTGGATTAGTCCTAGTGAATGCAGTGGCTCCTTCCACCGCTCCTAAAACAACCCGCAGATGCCGATAATGATCTAGCTGCCACACAGGCACTTGTCCATTAGGAACTGTCCCTGACAGATAAGAAGCTACTGAAAAGCAGTCATGAGAAATTAATTATATTTAATTCCAATTAGGATAGATCTGAGTCTGTGACTTCAGGGTGAAGGAGAATGAGTTCTGTGAACGAATCTCCTACCCTAGGATGCTCTGAGGAAGGCTGCATTGTGTAACCAGTTGACTGCTTTCTGACAGCCAGTCTCTGCTCAAGGTCAGGTAAGGGCAAAACAAGTGAATGCAAAAGTAATTATTTAGGGAAAAAAAGAGGCAACATCAACAAGACTTGGAATTTTAACTGACATGAAAGGAGGTTATGCTTATCTTAGAGATGAAAATGTCGGTAAGTAAACACATTTGTTTTCATTTGAAGACAGAACCATTGATCTGTTTGCCCTTCCTATGTTGTTTAATTGATCACCTACCTGGCTGATTGGATTAAATTGTGTTCCTGGTATGTAGCCTTTCCTCCTCTTAGTTTCTATTTCTTAAATCTTTAGAGCATATTAAAAATCAGTTTACAATTCTTTTTCTGATTGCAGACCACCCTTATAGTACCTCTTGTTATTTTAAACACATTGTGAGCTTTAGAAAAATGTTATATTCCTCTGTTATATTTTTCTGTCTCTAAGTGCTGTATTTACTTGGTCACTTCCCATTTACCAGTAATTGGTTCCTGTAAGAAATCTACACTTTTTACTTACAGGAAATCTGCAACTACTACAATTCAGCTTCCCTAGGATAAATCAAACAATCTTTGTGAAACTGCAATCTCACAGATATTATCTTCACTTAGCCTATAGACTTAAAATCAATCTGGTGAAATCTAGAAAGACAGATATTTAGTATAAGTTTTAATTTTTGCTTTTCTTCTGTGATTCATTAGGTCACCTCCCATCATGTACAACGAATCTTGTAAATTTTTAAAAAATAGTCAATACTTGGCTAAAGTTACAATTTCAAAGTATGCACTCTTCGATTATGAAGTATTATTTTGCAATTAAAATATCGAACTGGGAGCCAGGAACCATACAGTACCAAGATCAAAAACCTGATTTATGGCCCAGTTCTTCATTACCTTGCTCTGCCTTAAGGGTCTATCGGCAGGCAGCAACTTCTTTCTCAACTATTCAAAGATGGATGGCTCAAAACCTGCAGTGCACGTTGGGCCCCTTGGTTAATTTTGGAGGGCGTCCTGGAAATTACAGGATCTCTGTGGCACTCTAGCAAAGGCTACCCTGTGCCAAAATGGCTGAAAGATAAGAGTCTTTGCTTCATATCCACATTGAAACCAGGTGGCAAGAGGAACTTAAGGACTTAAATAAATGGTCCTCTGAGATAGTAGGTCTAACACCCTATGTAATGCAAAGGGTCGGGTTTTTTCTTAGCATGTAAACTGTGCACAAGTGACTACACAAAGTGTGTGACTTGACAAGAAACAGATGACTCAACTCTCTTGAGTTATAAAAGGTGATGGAACTGGACACAATTCCCCCTGGTTACTCTTAAAGAAATCTGCTTTCTTAAAAGTGATATTCTGATCAGCACTAGCTCGACGCATAGCTGCTACAGGCCAATTTACCTGTGGCTTGTGAGATGATGCAGTTGCATCAACATCATATTTCCTTGGAAAATATATAATTTAAAATATAGTCTTGCTTTTAGTTAAGAAATTCTTCAAAGTCTGAACCAGATACAATTAATGATCTGATTTTTTGCCTGGAAATAATCCCAAAGGACAGTACTGAAGAGGGGAACTGTACTTGATCTAGGGCTGTAGTGTATCTAGAGCCCAGTTTGCCCTTATCCTGCTCCAGCTGTAAATCTAAATTTATTCATGGACCTGTCAGATTTTCTAGGTTGTATGTCACCTTCACTGAACAGGTCTTTGCCTCATGCTTCCTTGCATGGGTGTCCAAATGTTATTAATTTACATCACAACGCTTCCCTTCCTTGCTGGTAACCTCCATGCCAGACAGAGCTGGGTCAGGGAGGGGCCACAGTAGGATGGTAGGGGGTCATCCTTCAGTGAGGCCAAAACCGGAGAACACTTCCTACACATCAGGAATTCTCCCCACCATATGATCCTGAATATGAGGTCTTGCACATTGGCTGAGATGCCCATTTTGAGGCTTGTGAGTTGCTCCTATGGCACTCATGACCACATTCAACACAATCACATAAATGGTAAAAAATAGTGTAATGTGCCAATTGATTTATATATAAGATCAAAAAATTGTGGTGGTTTTTTTTTTATTTTTGGCTTTATTCAGTTTACAAATTTCTTCTGGTTGCAATCTCTTCTGGTCTTCCTATTCAAGGACTCAACTCTACAAGTATGTTTAGAAAGAAATTTACATCAGACTTCCACTTACATGAAATTATAAGATCACGTAAGAAACAGTGAAGGACTGAAGTGAGAAAATACTTCCTCTGAGCACACTGACTACTATTCCTGCAGTCAGAATTACAGCCTGTTCCAAAACTATGCAGCTATTTTGCCCATCTATCGATCAAGATTTGTATTTTTACACACCAGATGCCAACATGCAATCCAATGGCCATTACTGGTTTTGTGTTAGAGGAAAGACAGATTACATTAGTCTGGAGCCAACTGTTTGTAAAACTATTGTAAAAAGAGTATATGCAGAGTAATAGTGACCACAAATCACTTACTAAGCATATTGACCCAAGCCTTGCCACTAAGTTTAAGAGACTCAAATTTAGACCTGATAAGCAACTGCTGTCAGAAGCGGTAGCTGCTTACGTCAGTCATCTCTGAGACCCAGCAAGCACATGTGAATTCAGCAATCCCCAGTAGCAAAAGATTACTTCAGACTATAGCCATTTGCTTGTCACCTTCATCTAGGTGCCAGGTTCTATAGGAAGAGGAGTCTCAGAAACATTCACAGATGACCTGGTAACTTGAAATATCAGAACAGCAAGTATTATAGTCACTGAGCATATATAGCCCAGAGTGGAGAGAATGTAGAAGACAATGTATTTAAAATAAAATTCCATTAAAAACATGACACTGAGGATTACATAACTGTTTTGGAAGTCTCTTACACCATACCAATGACACACAGCATTTTGGAAAGCCCCTCTCTTTACAGTTTCAAAAACCTCATCAAGTTGCTCAGGTTGCAAAAAGGAAACCCTAGCACTTCTATAGAAGTCTCAGCAATGGAGAGCTTTAAACACTCACCTTTGTGTTGGTATTTCTCTTATTCAGGATAAAAGAGGAAATGATGCTGGAGTACAATTCAAAATAATAACAGGATCAACCTCTGTATTCTTTCTCAACAGCCCGAAGATTACATATTCCCATTACCTTTGGGGTGTGTGAGAAAAATCCCTAGTGTTCAATTTCCAGCTAAGCTTCTTCAGGAAGAAATCTAGTTCCTGTCCTCCAAAGGCCTTAAGTGATGTAACTTAAAGAACATCAAGTGTAGGAGATTCATAGGCAAGGGCGATTCACATCATAGAAACATTTATATAGTGCTCTTAACTGCTAATATAGGCAGACCCATTCACTCCCCGGGAGCAAAAAGTTCCTCCAGCAAAAGAAAACTGGCCAGTGTCCCATTTGTGTTCATCTGCATGAAGAAGCTATTGCAAAACAAACAAGCCAGGTGTGAATTTAAAGTACAATAGCCGTTTGTCTTGTTTCTCTTGGCGCTTGGGCTCCAGCAGGTTACACTGGGGTAGCTACAGAAGCTGCTGTTCGCAGCTGGACGCATGCCCCTTGTTCAGAGGTTTCTGCCTCCATTATAAGGCCAGTTCATGAAGCAGCTGCTGGGCTGCCATAAATTACGGACTAAAATTAAGGAAAACCATCAGGCATAAAACACGATGAAGAATGCATCCTCATCCTAGGTAATCCTAGGCATCCTAAGCAATGTCAAGGCCATAGAATAAATGAGATTTGTAGGTAGCCTGAAAAAAATCTGTCATCAAGGATTCATAGGATGCCTTGTGCTGGATCTGGGAACAGGGTGAAATTCCAAGTGCCCCCAGGAGTCCTTGCCAAACACGATTTAAATATAACCAGTGTCCATACCAAAAACAATGTCTTTCACACCATCTAATTCGAGCTGCTTCTCTCATAAACAAGCCTTCATAGACCAACAGAATTCTGTTTGTCCCACCCAAGTGGGTTTACAGGCAACTTCTTTAGTGAATTGTGTAAAAATAACTACACACATGGACAACCCTCCAACAACTGTAAGGCCAGCTAGATCTTTCTATATATCTATGAGTCTTTACACTTCAGCCTGAATGGCAAAAAAATGGAGGTAGCCTTTTACCAAAGGGAAGTACAACCTGAAACACTTTTAAACCAAAACTTTCTTCCCACCTTTTCACACAGCTTTTAGTATTGTTCAGAACAACAACAACAAAAAAAAAGTTAATGAAAAGGCAGGCTTTAAAATTATTTTTAAAATATATTTTTGGTCATGCTTTTAGTTCTGGTTCAGGGACCTTTAAGTAATGATGGATAAAATTCACCTTTATGAGTACAAATAGAGCTTGAAAGGTCACAAGTTATATAAGAAAATTGGCCACAATTACTTTTTTTGATGCTTCATAATTATTTCTATGTCTTCTATGAAAAGGCTGTTTCTATTTATGCAGAAAAGCCTCCAGGAGACCATTCTAGCTTCTGAAAAGGCAAGGACAGCAATGCTTCAAGTACCTGCTAGGCTGTGTGATAAGCCTCATGCTGCATTTTGCTGATCACGTCAGGCTCCAAAAGTGGCAAATATTATAACTTTATAATATGAAATTATGTTCCTGCTGAGCATACAACCTGGGACCTGACAGCCATTTCACCTGGATTTAAAGGAGTCATTTAGCAAAAATCCACCTTTCACGTTCCAGCAAGCAGGAGCTCTGCCTCTGGTTCTTACAACCTTCTTACATTACCTCCTATGTTACAATTTTCCCCATTTTGTAGTATGTTGTCATTATGGCTTCCAAAATTATATCTTTTCCTTGGTGACCAGTGCAGAAAAATGAGTAGCCTAAATAGATATTTTTATTATAAAAGAATTCGTAATGTCATTTCTCTGTCACGAAGCCATCAACAATTCTAAGGAGTGTTTCAACCAGTTTGAAAACTTTTCTGACAAAGAGTATCTACATGCGATGTGTTTCAAGGAACAAGTCGAAATGGCAAATGCGAGCACTTCAGTACTGGATCCACAGCAAAATTTAGCTGCTTTTGAAAAGCAGAACTACATTTTCTGTAAAGACATAGGTTCCACTTGACAACCACAACTCTGAAGAAATTAAGTATTTGCAGTTAGCTCTTCCCCTTCCCTTTTTTTTTAATTAATGAAAAAGAAACGGCCCCTGTAGGGGCTGAAAAATATGTTGTGGTTGTAATTACGGAGCCGTTCAGATCATACAGCTGGGATTCTGCCAAAGCCAGATGAAGGTGCAGGCTGTCGTGTGGCTTGGAGGTGCTTCTTCCCCCTCCTGTTAGGATGCCACTGAGATTACGGTCGTGGTCTGAAATGTTTTGAAGCTGCCCAGGGAGAAAGCACAGAAGTGCTGTAGGTCTCAGACTCCAAAGGTTCATGCTTTGTGGTGGCTACCCAAACTTTGTGTGTGTCTGCACACGTGTGTCTCCTCCGTGGTTTGCTCGACGTGTCTCCCAACCTGCATTTCCACATCGCCCCATCCTCCCCGGATAAATGAGCCGTTCTTGTTTTCAGCGCTGCCAGCTCTCCTGACAGCAGCAGTTTGAACCTTGCTGTGATGCAGCTTTTCCCCATGTGTTTCCTCCTTCCCCATGGCTGCCACCTTCCATTTTGGACAAATGGGTTTACAGCAGTCGTTTCACCTCCGCGTTTCTCTGCGGGGCTGCAACGCCAGGCTTCAGCACAGGCACTGCCCTCCGCTGCTTTTAGTGAGACTGAAGTTGTGCCCAGCAACAAAGTGATGTGAGTTGAGAAAATTCTACAGGAAAGCAGGAAAACGAGACAGGAGTGGGCATCAGAAGTCAGACTGGGGGTTCGGAAGGATCTGGGGTGGCTGAGGCTTTGGGAGGATGGAGGCCTGGCGCAGCATTGCCATCACAGGGGGTCAGGTGGAGAAGATGGTGGGAGCCACGCCAGACCTGATGGGGGATGGAAAGCACAGGAGAACAGCAAAAAACTCTGCATGACAGCCCCCAGTCTCATGTCAGACTGGGGCAGAGGAGCTGCTGTGGCCCCTCACACATGAAATGTCCAACGGGAACTGAAAGAAGGGAGTTTGAAGATAGATATTACCTCCCTTGCTGTCTGACAATTTCAGTTTTTTAACCTGCATTTAATGTAATGATTTATGTTATATGTAGCTCAAACACACATATTTTAAATTATTATTGACATGTTTTCAGCATGTGAGAATTCATTATTTTAACAAGGCTTAAGATTCCAACCATAATTATAGCACTCTATAATGGAAGCTTATTAGTCTAAAGTTTTTTCTAGGAGTTAACAAGATGGTCAATGACCAAGATCACTCTTAGACATACAGAGAGGTTATAGACATTTTTATTAGCCAGAAATCTGAAAGGCCAAGTCTTAACTAAAATTTGAACATCAGTATGAAATGTATATCTCCATTAACTGCTACAGTACCTTTCTGTTCTATTTCCTAGTTTTTGAACATAACAGTTTATCATCAGTGTATCCTCAATAAATTGAAATGGTTATTTAATTTTATCACAACTCTACCTACCTTTAAATAAGCATTTCAGAACTGCTCTCTTCTTCTGCAGACTGTAGTCCCACTCATACCTCAGGGCAGCTGCTATCAGATCATTCTTAATCCATGGTAATAGGAGATCAAATTTTTAAAAAATCTAGCATGGAGAATGCTTACTTCATGGTATTTGTGTCACAGTTGTTTTATTAGATGTTCTGGAGAAGAAAAGAGAAACCATTATTCTAACAGTAGATTATCTTTATCTGTGTTGCTCATACAGGAAAACTATTGCAAGCCTTTGCGTACTTACTGTCAAAAATTCTGAAACAGCGTTAATATTTGTGGTTTCATTTGTCCTGCCACCATTCTTTAGGCTCCTAAGTCCTGATCCTTCAAACCGATGAAGAGAGTACTAACTCTTTTAATTTTATTAGTAATATCTTAGACATTAGTGTCACTAAGGTCAGACTTACCAAACCTAACACATGAACTGTGCACAAGCTGCATACCGTGTGTGCAGGGTAAGTAAGAGCTCTGGCATTCCTTGCTCTTCCTGAAGTATATTGTACCACCTGCAATATGTTGTCCCGAAGACAGAGCTCCGTTTGATGTTGTATGAATAGACTTTTTTGTTGTTGTTCTCTCATCTTCTTAACTGAAAACTTGACTTAAATTTCAGTAGAGTCCCAAATAAACCACATGACAGTATTCAGGAGGCAGGAGAGACTAAAAGGAGTTGGGTAATCTTTGGAATAGACAAGAATAGTTTATGCGTACTAGAGATGTATTCCTTTATGGGTCATATCTAATGATACCCAAAATATCTTCTCCCACACCCTCTCAGGACTTAGTAGGGGAAAGAAAGAGAAAAATGAAATGATGCAGCATACCCTGATCTATCCATGGCATCACAGAAACAGATTATTCTCCATAGATTTTTTTTTTTTTTCTATCTCAAAAATTCACACGCAGCTTAGTGTTTCTCTGGTACTTTTTAGCACCCGCAACTCCAATCAGACTGTGAGGTCATTTTCGTTTATGAGTCAGGCTATCATACCTGCAATACAAGATTACAGGGATATTGAAGTATTTCCCAAGTTGAAAATGACCTAATGTACAGCTACATTGCTACTGAGCTGAACTGGAATTATACATACCTGACCCATACAGGAAGACTGGAATTTGAATCCCAAGAATTGAGAACATCTTTAAAGCTATCAGGTTCCACAGATGCACAAATAATCAAACATAAAGGCCTTCCTACTAGCACTGAATTTTCTTGAAGTTGCTGTGTCTGAATTGATTACTCAGCAAGTGTATGCACAGCAGCTGACAGAAACATGAATCAGTACTAAAACCACATACTATTTTGACTGACATTGGAAGAAAACCAGTTAGACCTGCTGGATGTTTTGACATCTCTTGCTAAATCAAAGTGATTTTATGAGTTAATCTTTTATGGCAGCAAGAAATCAGCTAAGAAGAAACTCAATCTAGAAAGAGTAGCTAGTTGTCTTTGTTAAAGTAATCATTATATTGACTCTCTTCATTTAATAATTCATACATTCCAAATAACAGGGGAATGTACTCAGACTAAAATCAATGAAAAAACAGATTTTTAAGGGAATTTGGGATTACTTTTCAATAAGTTATATTTATATTTAATGATCCTTGTTAATAGAGTATTAAGTCTGTTTGCGATGCTCATGTTGCAAAGGAGTTGTACAATGAAGTACAGCATTTATTCAAAAAATGCATTATCTGTTCTCAGCATTAAAGGATCGTTTTACTTTTTACACATGCACATAACATTCAGAATAACTCAGGTATAAAGTACTTTGCTGGTTTTCAGTAAACATTTCAGTAGTTCCACTGAATTTAATTCCCACTTTACTGTTACACTAGTGATAGACTGAAGTGTTTAACAAATTCTGCACTTTTCCCTCCTGTGTCAAAAGAAACGGCTCCTTTCCATGGACAGACACAGGCGGTATCTGCTGGCAACAATGGAGGCAGTGAATGTACTGTTTATCAGAAATGCTGGCTACTGTTAAAATTACTCCTGCCTTATTGCAACACAGGCTAACAAGCAAAAGACACGATTTCAATAAATAAAATCTCCTACCAGTATCTAATTCTTGTGCTCTCGAGGACACATATTTAGACTCCACAATGAGGCCCCAGGTGTGAAGGATTTTTCAGCCGCCTTCTCCAAGTTGGGTGTCTCAGCCCACTTGAGGAGCAACTTTAATTGGTGCTTCAGTAGAAGAATTCTCCATTTTCCAGAAGCAAAATGTTTATTTCTGTAAATATCGGGACTTCAGATGCACACCGAAGTCAATATCAAGCCTATTTTTTCCACTAAAATACGCAGGGGACTAAGTAAGGGAACTGCTGATGTAAACTTATTTTTAGGGGTGTCAGCCTCCAGGAATGGAATCCAGGATCTGTAGTTATAAAATTATTGTTATGGGGCAGCAGTTTTAATTACTGTGTAATTTTAATTACTAAATTACTGAAGTGTGTAGTCTGGAGAAATGTAATAATGGACTGGCTCTTAATAATCATGTCAGTGCAAATTCAGGGATGTGACTCCCACTTTTTAAATCAAATTATCTTATTTTCATGGCTTATAGGACTCCACAATCAATGAAGAAGAAAAATCTTAAATTCAAACCAAATATGTTATTGCTGCCTGTTTGTCTCCCCTTTGGATACATGTAGCAAAAACAGTTCCACATCTAACAAGAAACCTTTTATTCCTTCTAAATTACCACAGTGTTTCAGTATTCCATTAAAATCATTACATGCTTTTGGTAATATTTTTGCAGATTACATTGCATTAGAGACTCTTATGATGATGTCATCACACTGGAGAGAGTGTTGTCTAGAAAGGTTTCTTCTCTTTGATGCTGTGTCATTTTTTTGGTTCCTTTTCAAACAACCAGCATCTATAAGATAGAAGGGATGAGGAGGCTGAGAAGACTTTATTGTCAAAAGTACTACTGAAATGGAGATGGAAGCAGAGCACTGCTGATTTGCGCAGCTCAGACAGTTTTTATGTTACTTTTCTTCCACAGTTTCCCTGGGGAGAAAGACTGAAAATATAGGCTGCTGTCACCCTTCCCTCAGGAAGGAAGAGCACTTCCACTTTGTATAATCTCATGGTGAAGATGTGGGTTCAGATCCCCTCGGGCAGAGCAGGGATGTGAACTGGTTTTCCCACATCCTCAGTGAATGTTCCAGCCACCTGAGTACTGGAAAGGGCTGGGGTTATTCCTCCTCCCGGCCCGTGAATCGAGACTTTTGTTCTAAAGCTATTCAAGAAAAGTGATGGGCACTGAAATATTGCAGAAACGTCAAAAGAAACTGTTCTAGTCTGCCCTAAATTGGCTTTTTTTTTTAAGAAAGTAACTAATTAATACACAGAGGATCGTTTGGCCATTTTCTACATTTGAGATAGTAAGTCCAGCTGCTCAAAACGATTCTTTCCCAGATGGTCAAACTCCATTGTCCCCATCAGGACACAGGTAGTTTATTGTCTTATCCCTTTGGAGTAAGTGCTGGCATCCTTATCACTCATTCTGCTCTTGTGCCTCAGGGACAATCATAAGATTTATGTTCATCTTCATTTGTTCCTCGACTCCTCCTGTACTGTGTTCAAGAAACATATTGAGCACAGACATTTTTTCTCCACCTTGACAGAGCACTGGGTCATCAGTTCCAGGCCTGCCAGAACCAGTCCTGCTTTAATTGCCCGCTCCATCACACACACCACACCACCCCCCCGGTATCTCCATGCAGCGCTCTGGGAAGCGCCTCCTTCCATCACTTTGCATTCAGAGTCTGTCACTGGGAGCCAGCTCTCACCACCTATTCTGAGGTAAATATCTGTGTGTCTGGAAAGCATAAAGCCTCTTCCTTGAGTATTCTTTCATTTTTGTTCCTGGAAAAACTCGCCGTCTGATTAATGCTGTTTACTTGCATATTGAAACTAAACTTCTAAGAAGTTAGTTACTTCTTTAAGAAGGAAGAATGTATTTTATATCTTGGTTTATTTTCATATAGAACCACTTACGTTAAAAATTTGATACTTCTCTATTTTTTAATGATAGCTTGTACACCTAGATACGAAAGTAGTCTGTGCATTAAAGTACTGACTTGGATTTTTTCCCTTGTTGACATATTTCTAAAATATCAGAAAATAATCAAAATATTGAAAATATTAAGCAACATTAACTTTTATTAAAAAAGGAGAGTCATGTAAAAACTGTAGTGTAAAGTCATAGTAATAAAGTATGCCTAATATTAGTACTGTAAGTTTTGAAATAATTGTGATAAATTAAAACCACTTTGTACTTAAAACCACTTTGTTAGTTTTAGAAAGAATTCTTGAGAACTGAAAAACAGTGATATCATTCAAACAGTAACTTTTAATCATTATTCTGAGAGAGTATATTTCACGTAAGTGTGATTTCCCCCTGATTTTCCAATTCTACAATTAGATTTCCAATTTTCCAAACCACAGATACACTCATATTTTGACTGTGTATCCTACACTTTCGAGTGTGGAGGCTCACGACTCAGGGGGGTTGATGCCACAGCAGTATCTGTTAGGCATCCTCCAAATGCCTCCATCTCCTTTTCTGTCACTCTGGTACTCCTGCTCTTCTGAGAAGGCTCCCTCAGTGCTCTCCTAGTGTCATGCCGCACACAGAAGACTGGCTCATGCTTTTCCTCTTCATTCTGTGCTTCCCCAAATCCTACACAATGTAAAAATGGAAGGAACATTAACTACCATGTAGGCTGCCCCTTAACCAAAACGTTCCTAGTAGCTATCAATGTAATCTCTTTTTACGCCGTCTTAATTCTTCTTATGTGGACATGCATATAAAACTAGAAATAGAAATATTTCAGAAAGCTATCATTAACCCCAGCACCAAGTCTTCTTTCTAATTCAGATTTAACTTCTTGGATCAGTTTGGTGAATATGAAATACAATAACCCATACAAGAAGCTGATTTTTGTATGTTTTCCAAGTCAAAGTAAAATTAATATATACTGGTATTTTTTTCATTAACAAATGATAATTTTTTTCAGTTTCAAAATTAAAAGAAAAAGGTTGCTAAAAGAACAAGTCACTTCTCTTTCCTTTCTTAGTGCTGATGTCAGTAGCAAAAATTTAAATTTTCATTCCATCCTGTATTTTGAGGAAAAAAAAAATTAAATATTCTGACAATAAAATACATAATGGCGTGTAAGTATAGTCATGGAAGATCCAACCTACACTGAAGTTTTTTAAGCACTTACTGAAAAATAACAGTACTGAAAAAGTACTTTTAGGCATAACGTGCAACCCACTTGCAGGGCAATGGGTGCGATGCAGTATTTGCCTGCATAGCTTGGAGTGAAGTGTAAAAGGGATGTCTTTGCAGTCAATAACGATGAAAAGCTTTTGTTCGGACATTGCTGTTTTGTCTTGATAATTGCACCTTCAAAAAGAAGTTTATCAGAAAAGCAGAACACTGTGCTCCATGGTTAGCTTTAAAATCTTTTTGGCAGGGCTGACGCAGTGCTGATAAGGACCTGTTATACACCCCACTGCATAATGTCGCATGTGTCACTGACTTCTCATTAGGATGAAATCTTGACCCTACCCAAGTCAGATTTGTCACCGATTTAATTGTAGCTGCAATTACCTCCTTAATGTTTTTGAACATCTTCAGAGAAGACAATTAGCTGCTTCTGGCCAAGTCAAACAAGCAAGTAACTTCATGGCACATTTCCCTGCGGTAATCTCCTGAGGAGTGGTTTTGTCTATCCTATTTCCAATGACAACTGAAAGAGAGAACTGAAGTACTTTGGGTTTGGTGGAAGGTTGAGGCCGGGCAGAGCGAGCTGCAGACGAAGGCCTTCCCCTGCAAGGGGCAGTTCTGCCGGCTGCAGGTGCTGCTCCTGCTCCGGAGGTGCATTTCCACCCAAATAACGTCAGAAACGCTGCTCTGTCGAGGAACAGGCCCAGCAGCTCCATGAAGACAGCAAAAAGCCTTTACAAACTCTGCTCTTCAAATGCCCGCGTCCACACCACGGACACCATCCTGCCAAGGTTTGCTTGACCTTATCTGGAGTTCAGTTTGTTTCCGCAAGGTCTTTTGTAGGTATGGGAATGGGTTTTACCACCCCACTTCAGAGGGATTCACCCCCAGATCTTTTACAGGGGTCTCTGGGGTAGCACGTGAACCGGCCAAACGCCGGGAGGAGAGCGGACCCCCGCTGCAGCCGTGCCCTGGAAGATGCGCTGCTCCTGTACCCTCAATGCGTTTTTCACCTGATTTCTCCCACTAGTTTATTAAGCACCGCAGGGTGTGGAAAATTCGGCTGGAGATAACCAAGGCCACGCCGCCGGGGCGCGGCCAGCCCCGTGCCCTGAAGGCCGAGAGAGGGCAGCAGCGCCGGGCGGCCCGCACGGCCCCGCCGGCCAGGCCTGCGGCGGCGCGGGCGGCCGAAGACTCCATCTCCCGGCATGCCGAGCGCGGCGGCGCGCGCGCCCGCCCGCCCTGCCATAGCGCCCGGCGCTCACGCCGCCCCTCAGCCGGGCTGCGCGCGGCGGAGCAGCGGTTACACCATGGAGGCCGTTCCACAGCCCCGGCCCCGGCCCGGCGGGGCCGCCGCCGCCCCCCGGCCGCCGCCGCCGCCCCCGGAGCAGGAACGGAAGCTGGAGCAGGAGAAGCTGTCGGGGGTGGTGAAGAGCGTCCACCGGCGGCTGCGCAAGAAGTACCGGGAAGGTAACCGCGGGGGAGGGGGCCGCCCCCTCCGCGTCGCCCAGGCCGGGCCGCTCCGCTCCGCTCCCCTCACCGCGGGAGCCGGGACGAGGCGGGCCGGGCCGGGTCGGGTCGGGCCGGCGGGGAGCCGCCGTGCCGCGGCGGGAGGAGGGGAGCCGCCCCCGCGGGGGGCTCCGCGCCGATCGGGGTGTCCCCCCGCGGGCGGGGCGCGGCGGGGCGGCCCGGTCCCCCTGCCGCTGCCGGAGCGGCGCGGGCCGGCTGGGCCGCGGACCGCTGCCGAAGGGGGTGTGTCGGGGGGGGGGTGGCTGGGAGCAGCTCCGGGCTCGCTTCGTGCTCCTCCCCGGGCGACCCGGGGAGCCGCTGCCATCGGCTGCCCGCAGCCCCGCCGAGGAGCCCCGGTCGGGTCTGCCGAGGTTTTGCCGCTTTCCGTGGGCTTTTGGCAGCGGAGACCCCATCCTGGCTCAGGAATGCTCACGGCACGTCTCTAGGAGCTTTTCCCGTGGGATGGAGAAGAGGATTGGCGTGCACGGGTAATGCTGCGAGGTGACAACGTGCGCTTGGCTGAAGGTGTGCTACACCTGTGTATGGACGTGGGTCCGTGTGGCCCAATGTTACGGCTCCGTGTGACATTTAATAGCTGATAGCTACAGCGAGGCCTTTCACCACAGGCTGCTTCCAAGTCGTACGACAATGTTTTCCAAACTGGGAATCTGCAGGAGTGTGGAGGACAGTAGGTCATGAATGCCAAGAGAGATTGAATGGTGATCTAGAGGGGCACAGGTCTTTGTGAACTGTTTGTGTCTCCTGTCTTTCAGACATGGAGGAACAGTTCAGGCTGGAGCACTTAAGCAAAAGAGTTGGGGAAAAGCTGTTATAAAATAAGTTACTCTGAGTCCTTGAAAAATCTACTTTGTCGTCACTATTAATGTCCTTATGGAAGGTTCTTATAGGTGGTACTGGAATGCTTAAAACCTCCCAGAAATGCTTTCAGATGAGTGTTGAAGTTGAAGTTTGTTTGCTGAAATCTGTAGTCTCCTAGGCTGATTATAACCATCTGCCTAATTTTTGTAAGACAGGTCACAAAAAAATCATCCATTCATTCTTTCAGTGAGTCCACCGCTCTTTGCGGTACATACCTCAAGAAGGACACTTATGAAGCGGGAACTCTTCCTGTTGTAGGCACTAGTTCTTGCCTCTCCTCTGTGTCTGCATATGACACTTCTGTTAAAGTAACAAGGTCATTCTGCTTTGTGGACTTCAGAAGTCTCCACGGGAGCCTGTCCATGGGATTTGGGCACAGATATCTACCTGTGTAGACACTGATTGAGAGTCACTGTTTGTTTTGGCCTTGGTGAGCCAAAACTGAAGGGAGGCTCTCCCTTGTTCTGACATTTAGGTGAAAGAACATAGTACATTTTAACAGTCAAATCCTGGCAAAAGAGCCCAGCTTTGAGCAGTTCATAGTCCTCTGTTACTTCAGAGTGCCTGCAGATTAAGACAGACAAACATTGGCACTGTTAACTTTAAAAAAATGTGAACAATCTCAGTAACAACTGAATTTTTTTTAGATGACACCCTAAATTACATGGAAATCTATGTAAGTCTACTTCTCAGCAAAGAGCAAGTTAGTATGCAAGGGTAAGTTGTGTTTTATCTTTAGTTCAGTGTATATTAGTTAAACGAAAGAGCAAATAGTACTTTTCACTTACTTCATATGTCCTGTAAATCATGCATTAGTGAAAACTTTACAGTGATTTTTCTCCTCACTCTAAATTAGCAACATTGTATCTGTTTTCATGGCCAGAGTTAAAACCCAAACAGCTCCTCACATCACCTCTATGCAACAAGGAGAGCTCCACCCATTACCTACTCATCCAATAGTAGGTGGGCTTTACAAGATACTAGCGATTAGTAGTTGTACTTCATATGTCTTTTCTCCCTACGTTTCTTTATGCTTCTAAAAGCAGACTTGAATCTCCTTCCTGAATGCCTTTAATGTCATTCTGAAATTGTAATACTAGTAAGTGCTTGACCTCTGAAGGATCTTTTCTTGGGGGTTTTTTGTTTGTTTTGTTTTCTAATACTCAGAGGCACCGACTGTCCAGTACGTTACCCTGACAAAATCAAAGTTGACAGTTTGCTAAAAAGAAGTAAAAAAGCAACAAATCATCTGTAACTTCTCAGTACAAATTGAATTATAACTTGGGTATGAAAAAGCAGAGGTAAAAAATGCACCCTTGGTTATATGCTAACAACTTATTAGGGAAAGCCTCTTGTCTCCACAGTGCAGTGCACCCACCTCCATATGAAGCAGAAACAGAGCTATCTGTATTATTCCAGAATCTTGTATTGTCCTTTTTTTTGTTGTCTTTTTTTTTTAACTCTGTCTCTTCTTACATTTACTAGAGTTCTGTGAAGCTAGTTTCCATTTTGTCTAAATAAGCAAACAGTATTAGAATTGCTGTTGCATGGACTTCGGTGCTTTGTCTGTAGATACAAAAATAGAATTACGTATTAATTTTGTTGGTAGAGGAAAAAGCATGCTGAGTATCCTTCTGAAAGCTATACGATTCTGTTGCACAGGGTGAATAAGTCTAGGAAAGCCCTTGGAATTGTAATATGATCTTAAGTTACTGCCTTCTGTTAGAAGTGTTGAAGGGAAATAGATGCTTCCTTGAGACACTGAGATGTTTGTTGATAGAAGTTATACAGGCCTGATTTTAATAAGCTGATTTCTTTGAGAATTCATTTGTCTTGCTGATGTTAGCAAGCCTTGAGTTTCAATGAGCCATTGTAAAAGGCAAGCCAGTGCATTATCTGACTTGCTTATAACTGGCACCATTGTTATAACTTTGTTTCATTTCCCACAATGGTTCCCCTCTTTTTTGAAGATGAGTCAGTGGAAAAGTGACAATATGCTTCAAAACTGCAAGCTAACATGTTTCTGAAGAAGTTGCGTACTTGTCAAAGTGCAAAAGCAATATTTCTTAACTAGGGATGCATCACGACAAATTTTTTGCAGTTACTAAGGAATTAGTAAAGTTTAGTCAGCATCATGTCATCTAAAGGGTTTGATATGTTTCTTTTCTTGGTGAAAAACTGTGACTCTTGAGATTCATCAGAGCTGAATCTTGGCTTCTTTTTTAATTTCTGCATTTGTTGAAGCACTTCTACTTGTAAGTATGGTGGATGGATTGTGTATATACTTCTGTACTGTGGCTCATGTCATATCATAGTCCTAGAGCATGCCAGTGTATTTATGATAAGCATTTGCCATGTTCAAAATGGTTCAGCTTAAATTCTTTTAAGTTTGCATTGAAGTGCATTTTTTTGTTCTCTTCAACAATTTTAACTTTTTTACTGTGTGACTAGTACTTACCTTTTCCTATTTTTGGGATATTACTAATCTAGTATGACTTCTAGTGGAAATATTTATATTTTTTTCTTCCTTTTTCATCTCCTTTTCATCCTTTTTGATTTCCTTCCCTTCCCCTTATACCCTCTCTGTTGTTAAATAGTAAATAAAGAACGGAAGCTTGTAATCATAAATGCCATAACAGATTTGATATTTTGTGATTGTAGGATATTCTTTTTTCCACTGTGGATCCTACAGTAGTATTATATGTCATATATTTTAAAATGGTTTAATGAAGTTTAACAAATGAGTGTGGGTTTTTTAGTGTGGGGGAAAAAAAATTATTTATTTTTTTAATTAAGGTGATTGGTCCTTGTCCACACTGAGTAAATGTGTCAACTAAATTATCTAATCATTAATAAGTTGTTTCAAACTACTTTAAGGCAGTGATAGAGACCGACAAAACCTGTCTAGTGGTTCCTAAAAATACACATCATTCCTAGGTTAGCCTATAAACTTTGTCTTCGTGAAGAAAACTTCCTTAGGTGAGAACAAAACACACTGAGGTGTAACATGTTCACTTAGGAGTGTATCTCATTAGCATGACTCATGTTTTTCTGAAGTGTTACTTCTGCTTCCTGTCCAAATGGATTAGTTTAAGATTAATTACTTTACACACCAGAGTAAATTCCAGAAGCTGAAACAGCTCTCAAGTGCTCAGTTATTCACTTAGGAGAAACTTCAGCGTTCTACATGCTTGACTCAAGCACTTAGAAAGTACAGAAATTAGGGTTTTTCATGAGACTTGAATTTCTGCTACTAGCCTGTTACGACATGAGGATGGGGAAAAAACAATGTTTGGTGTAGTCTCTTCCTCTTGGTTCTGTTGCCTGGTACCATAGGTGACTCCAAATTTTACAGGATTTTCCTCTATGCATTTTTTAGGCACCTGCAGCCACGGGCTGGATCATGTTGTATCGGTTGCATATATGCATGTATGTTGCGTACACTGCATGTATGCTGATGTCTGTCAAGCCTGACAAACAGGCTTGTAAAAGCAGATTTAGTGGTTCGTAGGGAACTAAACGTGATCTATTGAACATCTGCTACGTGATATTAGTTTTTTTGTTTCCAGTTGCTTGTAGCAGCCAAGTAGGTTTAATATTTACTGTGATAAAAATCCCTTCCCCTGATACAGAGGCAGCCTGTTTTTCTCAGAGTTTTTTATTACCTTTGTAGTCATGCAGAGCTGTATTTATCAAGTAAACATTTTCTGTGCCGCATGACCCTCAGTTATAGATGGTTTTGCATGTAGTCTGGAAAGATGATTTACAGGACCCTCTACTTCTTGCTGGAAATCCCATATTGAGTACAAGTGGAAAAAAATTTGCTGAGGTATCTGTAAAGGTATTTTATGAAATATTATGCTGTGTGCTCACTAAAACATTTCATTTCTCCTTCTGTATACCTGTTCAGACTGTTCAAACTTAGAATCACACATAACTGGTATTTGTCCTGATATTAGTTACTGTATCACAGAAGCTGATAGAAACATTTCTAAGTGGTAGTTCGATTCCTTAAAAGAAAGATTTGTTGAAACTTCAAAGAAATGGATAATAGCTTTATTAAGAGGTTTTTCAAATCCAGAAAATGAGGAAGAATTTACAGGACCCTGCCTGACAATAATAAGTAGCCTGAGTAGGTAAGTGGTTTAGGCATTCATGTAAGAAGTGTTGTTCTGAAGTCAGTTGCTTTATGGTTTCTTCCTCTCATGTTTTTCATGAAAAACCTTGAGAGAGCTGAAGTTCGTCCTGATGTGAAACAGGAAACATTTTGAAATAGTGGCATTTTTCATAGGACAGGAAAACTTTGTCACTGAACTCTATGTGATAAGTTAACAGTTGTTACTCCTTTTTGTTAAATATAACTGGTTTACTGTAGAAATAAACGTAAGTTTTCGAGATCTCCATTTGTCTTTCCCCACTTGCATTAACTTCTTGAAAGAGGGAGACATTTTGTAATACTAACTGGTACATTTTCAAGCAATAGAAACTAAATGCGATGTCACTAAAACTGATGCTATTTTATGACATGGGCTTTAAGATATTATTGCCCTTACTGTTTGCATACCACATTTTGCAGTGAAACTTTCATTAGAAATCCCATGATATTTTACAGTTTGGGGGATTTAATCACTGGTATCATTTAGTTAGCCTACAAATTTTGAAAACCCACTGGCTATGGCACAGACTTGCATCCACTGCACAAACAGCTATATGTAACCTCCTTCCCTGTTTCTTTATTGCCTTGGCAGGGAAGATCGCGTTCCTATTGCAGGCTCAGCATAATGCAATCTGTACCTGTGCCTCAGCTGCTTCTCATTTTTGCTCCTGCATTTGCACAAGTCTACCAAAATCAGTAGCTTCTGTTAACATGTTCATCTCCACGTTGGTGTCCTTAAGGTGCAGCACATAATCCATCCCACAAAGTCATATTGGGGGAAGAGGAGAGAGGGGTAATAGTTTCCAATAAAGTAGATCCAACACCTGGGGGCAGTAATTGCTTAAACTATCACGAATAGGCTCCCCACTGTTTGTGTGACAGCCATCAGAGATTTATAGCAGATTGAAGACATAGATCATTCTTCAGGGTGATATAAGCTGACCCCCAGTAGATGCTTTATGTAGCAGATGAACTGACTAATTAATTTTTCTATTTATTTCATAAACATACCTTAAATGGCAGTTCCATTTAACACTCTATAAAGAAATGTCTTTTAAAAATAAAAAAGACAAACAAAAAATAGGATGCAAGAAAGCTTAAAAATAGACTGCTGGGAGAGAGGAGTTATGGTGTGGGGTTGTCCCACCAAGAATGGCAAACCTGGTCTTCTCACACTGTGCTGGGGACCTTTAAGATCTTGTAAATAAACGTGGAATAAGGGGAGTTCTTACTGAGCTTGTATGATTCTTTCTTCTTTATTAAAAATGTTTTCAGTTGTTGAAAATTACAGTTAACGTTAGGTCTCTATTGCTGTTACCCACAATTAAAACTCTTGTAATTAGGATCATTTAAAAGTAACTTCTACATGCCTGACCTGTTCTCTCTGTGACAGGATTCAGTAACTGCTGATTACTCTGTGGTTGAGTTTGGGGGTGTGATTTGGCTGTTCTGCGGGCAATATTAATGTGGGTGGAAATTATTTAGAGGGATTTGTCTGTTGTAGGTAAATAGTACTGGATTTTTGTTATTGCATTAGAAAAGGGTGTGTTACGAACAACTTACAAGCTGGTCAGTCATTTGTTTACTGACAGAATTGCTAGAAAGAGGTGGGCTTTGAGCTTTTGTTTTTAAAGGAATAGTGAATCTTCAAGGTGAAGAATAGGTAGGTAAGTTAGTTATTTTCTAGGCAATTCTGGATAGAGAGGTGAGCAACCACTAAATAATTTTAAAGTAATGTCACTGTAGTGATTCGAGAGGTGTGGGAAACTCCTGTTATGAGCCAGTCTTGCCAATCACACTTTTTAGCTGGACGTTGGCATCACTGGTTCCTTGATGGAGATCTGAGGTGTATGAAGATCTCTGAAGAGACAGTGCTCAAAACAGGTTTTAAATCACATAAAAGATGATCTCCAAGTGCATAGCAAGAGTGTCGAGTAGCCTTAAACTTTATGTTATGGTATGTTCATGAGTACATGAGATGAAAAGTTTAATGCACAAAAACAAATATTAACTTTAAGATGTGATCGAAGATGCAAGACTTTTTTTTTTTTTCTTTAGATTAGCCTACCATAAAATTCTAATTAATTTACAGCATTATTGATTGCTTGTTTAACAGAAGATTTTATTTATGTTATTTTTTTAGTAACCATTAGTTTTGTGGTGAACCCTTCCTGCATATTTTTACTGCTTCTTTGGTTACACAAGCAATGATTCATAAATAAATGTTTAACTCCACTAGACTTAATGCAGTATTTGTACATGGATTATAATGTATTGTTTGAAAAATTAATACACAGTGGATTATAACGTATTGTTTGAAAAATTTAATACATAGCTCTACTGTGTTCTCAGTATCAGTTTGAAACTGGATGCTGCAAGTCTTGTTGTAGTCACTACCTCAAAATGTCAACAGATAGAAGGCATTATTTGCATTTTCAACTCGGTATTAGAGCATGATTCTGGAATTAAAAGTTCCTGTAAATCTGTCTAATGCACCTGTCTATGCCTTCTTGGAGAAGAATGGAGGAAAACAACTCACTACCATGGCACTTGCTCAAGGAAAACTGGACCTCAAACGCTTCTTTGAAAGTCCTTGCACAATGGTGCCAGTGTCTTAAGAAAACCCTTTATCTGCAGTTGTTTTGGAGCTTACATTAATGAAAGGGCAGAGAAATGGTCATCATATCAAACCCAGTACTGACAGTGGGTCAACAGCAGATACTTAGACAAGAATATCTGAGAAGTGCTGCAGGAGTACCACTGTATGCTTGCTTACCATTCTGTCTTTCAGTGCTTTCATGGTCTAGCAGCTCCTCAGTTAGAAATCGCATCTTCGGATATGGAGTTTGTCATGGATTTTCGTCCCTTAGTTTGCCCAGCTACATGAACTTTAAGCTTAATTATACATTTTAAGCTTAATTAAGCTTAATTATACATTTAAGCTTAATTATACATTTTCCTCACCATGGCATTCATGATCCTGTGGAGGTCCATCCTCTCCTGCTTTCATCCATCTTTTTCTTGCCTCCATTTCGGTGTTCCTCATACAAAAGCTGTGCTGTATTTGTCCCATGTTGCCATTTTCAGTATCTCTCTTGACCCATTGTATTGGTAGATGAAAACCAACCGGCAGTGCACACAGAATTGAGTTGATACAGGGTGCGTGACGGAATTGCATTGTGATAAATTTTTTGCTTTTGTTTTGCATGGCTCTTCTAATAGTCTGTATCATTCAATTTTATTTTTCTTGTCAGCTCAGTGCCAAGAAGCTGTCACTATCATAGGCAGCTCTGTTGTAACCCAAAGTTCATGTCCCAGAGTGCTGGTATTCAGCTCCGGGTCTGTTGCTATATATATAAATTTAAGATCCCTTATCTGTGGACTCTTTTGCCCCTCATCTGACTTGCACAGAGAGGTGCAAATGCCTGCCTTGTTCAGAAGGAAATAAGAAGAGTTGCTATGAAAGCAGGATTCAGTGTTAGGAGGCATCGCTACTTTGCTATAAGAAAGGACTGGCTAGTTAAGAACATCTGGTCTTTGCATATTTCTTCTTCCTCCTCTGTCTTATTTCTTAAGTTTTAAGGAAAAGTGGTATTTGGAAATAGAATAATTGCTTAAGAATAGACCAAATGAAGTAATGGACTAAAAGAACAACAGTATTAAACTTGGGATTTTGTACTTGTGACGTTTTGCCTCAGTAAGTGTTCACTTGTTCCTTTTTCCTCTCTAATTATTTATGTATGCTTCAACTAAAACTTTAGCAACTACATGTCATTTGAGTGTTTCACAGTTGCCTGGAGCATGCAAGATTCAGAGTACCGTGGCAGAGAAACTATGAAACTTTATCTAAATTGCACCAGAACTAATTGGCTATTGAGAATACACTTTGAACTTGGCTAGTGCTTTCTGCCTTGGTGCTGTATAGGTTCTGCACTTTGTTGACACGAGAAATAAAGATTCCTAAGAGTTGTGCTTGTTTTGCCCCCTTTACTGTCTATATAATTTCTTGCTCTCTTTCAGCAGTAGAGTATGTTCTGTCGTGCATGTTTGTTTCTGCATAAGGCTCTCCTGAAAGCTCTGGAAAAGTAACCCACAGGTTTTACCAGAAACCCCTGTGGGGGCCTGCCTGCAACTTGCGTGTTTCTCTGCTTTAGTGGTCGGTTGGTGACCACGCTAGCGCCTTTTCTTATATAGCATCTCTCTCTGAACTTGGATCATTTGGGAAATAATGAGGGTTACCACTTCAATATAATACTATATTTTTTTTGTCTAGTCTAATAACTTTCTCATCTATGCTTGTTGAATAGCAAGCAGAGTATGTGATTTCTTGCATAGCTTCCCTATTTTGTTAAAACTAAATCATGTCCATTGCCGCCCATCTTAACTGACGTCTCACACAAGGGAGCATAAACACCTAATTTTAAACATGACTTATTTTTATGATTGTACAAGTGTGCTAGATGATTATTTTTTAAGAGTAAAATTGCTGTGACATCCCTAAACCAAACATAAACAGGGAGTAATGTGGATGGTTGGTTTAAATCTTCTTAGTATGCAACTGTCTGTACTTGTCCATCATACCCAGTCTTGCAATTGTAATTGGAGGACACGTGAAGTGAGGGATTGTTACTGCTTTGTGCACAAGGTGGGGGAAAAGTTGCCACTGGAAGAAACTGATTAGTTATTTACTTCTAATTAAAACAAAGCACATCAAAGAAATTGCCATAAGTGGGTTAGAAGCAGAAATCTCTTACTGATACGAGAAGGACAGGTGATACTGTAAGCTGCTTTCAGGCTTTAGCAGACATTAATAGTTAGCTTGTACTTGATACACCTTTTAAATATTTATTTGTAATATGAAGGTGCTACAAAAACTGGTTCTGGAACCACATTGTGAAAAGTGTGTTGGTTGAGTGAAAGCTTAAAATATAGCTCCCAACTTTTTAGCTTTATCGGCTTGTAGATACAAAATCAGTAGATAATTTTTATTCTGCAGATTTATCTATATTTATACTAGATGTGTGCGCACATTTGTGATTAAGAAGCACAAAAGGAATTAGTGAAGATCATACCAGTGAGCATGTATTTTTCTTTCTTAGGGCAGAAATGTCCTTTTAGTAAGGTATACCAAGGGTTTGCACGCTGTAGAAACCACAATAGGAATTGTGGCTAGCCATCACTAGCAGTTATGTTGTTTTTGTTTAGCAGTACATTATGTAAAGCAAGCTAGGAAAGTGGATACTTAGCAGCAAAAGAGGGAAAATAATCATGTTTAATTACTTTGAAGTGCCAGAACTTAACCTGCAAGACTTCTTTTCAGCAAGGTGGGGAGCATGGAAATAAATCTGTCCCTAAAGATCAGCAGATGAGTTTATCTGTGATTTCCTGACCGTATTTGGTTTGATTCTTCAGTACTGTCCCCTAGAAGCTAATTCATTGGGCCTGGCTAGATTAGACAGACATCAATGAAGGCTTGAATTCCTTTTCCAATTTATCCAAAGAAATCTATAGTCTGGGTTAAACTTCCATTTCGGTATTTTTGCATGTAATATCATCCACAGTATTTGCCACAAACGTGAATGTTACGAGGAAACCTTTCAGTCTTTCATTTCTAAAATGTTTGTTGTGTTAATGCTCATGCACAGAAACCTGAAAGCAAAACTTCCCAGGGACTTGAATTTCACAGAACAAACTGAACAAAATCAGTATACTGAGAATATTGCTAGTTTCTCAAGTACCTGATAGCCCCTTCCTTCTTCAAAACCTGGAATTTTGTGTTTGACTAGAGAAAAGGGACCTTGTTTTTTGTTACACACAGGTAAAGTAATCTCTTGGTGTATTATGTAACTTCTTTTAATTGCAAGATGGGGATTTTGCCATGGAGATAATGAGACTTTGTATCTAATGTGCAGCTTTTTTCTGTTGTTGTTTTGTTTAGTGGGAGACTTTGATAAGATCTGGCGTGAGCACTGTGAGGATGAGGAAACTCTGTGTGAATATGCTGTGGCAATGAAAAACCTCGCAGATAATCACTGGGCAAAAACTTGTGAAGGGGAAGGCCGAATTGAATGGTGTTGCAGGTAAATCTTCATATATTTGAAAGACGCAATTGCACTCTTTTACTTGCAATTATTTATAATACAAGGCTTAAGCGTTTTTTGCTCTTTTGCCAATTTTTAAGATTTGTTCTATAACATGTTAATGCTTTATTGCTTCCTAAAACAAATACCTTCTTACCGTTCCAACTTACTAAGGAAATATAGCTTATGAAGTGTTTTGTTATAAGGTGACCCTTTTTTTAAAGTATCTTCAAGAAACAAGGTTGGTTGGTTTTGATTCCCCCCCCCCCCCCCCCCCGAAATACTGAAGCTGTTTTCAAGTAAACCTATGAAGTAATTTTCTATACATTTGAACCTAAACTGAGCAAATGCAGTGAGCATAGCTCAAGTTCAGTTTTCAGGGCTTTGGTTTGATTTGTGCGTATAATAATGATCTCTAAAAGCAAATCTCTGCTGCCTAATTTTCAAGTCTTAATCTTGACTTAACCTCTGTGGAACTTTATTTTAATGGATTTTAAACTTTAAAATTCCTATATGTCATAAACATCTGATTTTTACTGGGTTGTCATAATAGTAAAGTCATGAAGTGAGTTCAGCTAAACTATTTCAATTCTTGAGGAAAAGAAACTCCTAAAAGAGAAATGTTGGTCACTCTGGATTCCTGCAAACAGTTGGCATCCAAGGCTTACCATGGAATCTGTACAGCAGAATAAAACAAAATATTGTTGAATTCTAACTGGGAAGAGAATTTATCCATGGCCCTGCCTTTGGGAATGACTTCAGATAGGCAAAAAGTAACATTGTGTGCCAGTCTGTAGGTCCTGTAGATGAGTGTTACAGTGTGATGAGCAAAAGGCAGCAAAGGAAAGCAGGCATGGTATCGCTAAATTTAAATTCATTACATGGTCCTTTGAGCCCATAAAGGAGAGAAAAAAAAAAAAAAAAAGGTGGGGGGAACAACTGTGAAACAGTTGATCTAGAGTACATTTTGGTGGTAACTCGAGCTGGTCAGTGGCTTCTGGAAATGGAGCAAGTAATAACAAGCTGGTTTCCTTTTTCCCTGCAACAGGCTCTTAAATACTTGAAAACCATTCCTTTATGTATCAATCTTGTATCCCTTAGCTAAAAAAACCCAAAAACCCTATAGAGAGTGTTTATAGACACTTTTCCAGACATGTTTTGTGTATCCTTATCCCACTTACAAGAGAGCTGAATCAGTTGGCACTGAATCAGTGCCTAAAAATGGACACAGCATTCCCCTGGCCTTTTCAGGAATAAATAAAATGAAGAAATACTATTGAGGTTGCAGTAAACTCTTGTTTATGCTACTGACCTTGTTTGGTGGGGTTTTGGGGGGGGGGGGGGTGGGGTTGTATTGGTGTGGCATTGATTTTATGCTCACTTGTGATCCCCAGCTGCCCATTTGTTTTTCATAGGCTGTCTCAGTTGCTAGTTGTTGTCTTGTATTTGTGCTATTCATTACTTCTGTGGAAATGCTGATATTTGTACTTCTCTTTACTAAATTACACTCTTGAATCGTATTGAATTCTAATACTGTGATTTCTTGCAGCATTTACCCCCCACCCCCCACTTGGCATGGTTCACAGATCAGTTAAGAGGAGTACTGACTGCTGTTCCAATGTTCAGGTTATCTGTGAAAATGCTGATTGTACTGGACCCGGGACAGATTCCCGTGGAATATTGCTTGATACTTTCTTAAGATTTGATTGTCAACTAATACATGAAACTTTTTTCAATAGAGCTGTGTGCACTTACTTTAAAGTAATTCCCGGTAAACGGTATTCTCTTAGGTTGTGGCAAACTTGTCTGTTACCCTGTAGGACAGGATAATGTTCCCTGGGGACGGGGAGGAACAGTTAATGGCCTGGGTATTGAAGATTTTTGGCTCTGTGTCTCAGTTGTTTTCTGTTTGTAGTTCCTACAAGATTTACAAAGTAAACATTTAAATAAAGTGTCCAGTTTGGGCCTTGCAGCATGAACTCGTATTGAAAAGAGAATCCACCCGATGAGAGACACTAAAATGCTCTGTCTCAGTATAAAGCTTCAATTAAAGGACGTACCTTTTCAGTTTGCAAAGTCAAGTGGTCAGGAGTTTAACATCAGTAGCAAGAGAGGGGTACTCTTCTTTTTTGTGTGCCTCAGATTAAACTGTTCCTTCTCGAAGGGCCAAGAGGTGTGCCAGACAGATGGCAGCTCCCGTTGTTGTTACTCCTCCTTGTGTCTGGGTGCATAATTGCATGTAAGAGAACTTGACTTGCATGAGACTTCACTGAAAGCTTTTGCTCAATGCTTTAACAGTGTCACCATGACAGCAGGAAGGTAGCTGATGTATTAGATGAAGTTTAATTTGGGAATGCAATGCTGAAAATACTTGGGAACCACTGGTGTATCCCTGCTGAAGAAAGGATAGTCTGAGCCTTTTTGTTTTTCTTTTCAGGCATCTGAAACTGAGAAGTGTTTTTTCCACTAGTTTAAAAAAACACTTTTTTTTTTTCCCCTTTGTTTTCCTTGTATTCTCTTATGAACAAGCACTGGATAAAGTAAATCAGAGAATACAGAATAGCCACTAGAGAAGCCATGTGTACTTCTCAGGATCAAGAATAACAATTTTCTTGCAGAGCTCTCCTTTCACAAGTCTTTCTAGCTATTTAGTTGAAGACACTGGAAAAATGCTTGTTCTGACATTAATTCTTAAACCCGATGACATAAAAGTTATTATTTTACTTCTTTATTAGTTGTTGATTTAAACAAGCACATATCCAGACTTTAGAAACTGTCAAAAATGGAAAGCAGTACATAATAGACACTGCTGATGACCATATGCTGCATTGTATAGGACCAGTTTTATTTATTGTTTCAGGGCAACATTATACAACTGTTAGTTGGGGAGAGTGGAGGGAGGAAGAGGGATTAAAACCTTGTCCCTTTCCAGATGCAGGTTAATGATCCCCTGAGTGGTATTGTAAAAAGCCTGGGCAACGTTCAGCTGTCCTTCCCTTGCTTTCTTTTTACATCTTTAGAAAACTGAATACAGAGTAGCAAATGGTATTTGGAAATTAACACTTCTGTTTCTCTCTCATTGCATTTATATTACAACACAAAACTTAAACCTTAAACCAAAATAGGGTAAGATGATGTTTACCCTGAATAATTGTCTTAACTTAATTTTTGCTGGCATAGGTAGGCTGGTGAGCCTTTGTATGGACAATGAATGCTAGCCTGTTCTGGTTCTAGTTAGAACAAAATAAGCTAGACCAGCAGGTTTGCTTCTTTCTGTTGCTTTTGCATCAGTGTTAAGACTTGTGTTGACTTGGCTATTTTTTTAAATAACAAAAAACAAAATCTGCACTTCTAACTATCGTGACAAAGCACTATCTAGACCTGCATTTTTTTAAAAGGTCTTTTGACTGTTTCATGAGCAAACTGAAGAAATACGGTCTTGATGAAGTTAATGTCAGGTGAGTACTGAACTGTTTGGAAAAACTTGCAGAGAATAGATGTTAGAAGCTTATCTTAAAAATGTGATTTATTGAGAAGGACTCTGTCAATGTCTGTCCCTGCATCCATTACTAATCAATATTTTCATTAGCAACCTGTTAGAATAAAGTCTGTTTATTAAATTTGCAAATGAGACCAAACAGAAAAGAGTTGTCACTCTGAGAGCAGGATTAAAAGTAAGAGTGTTGTTAACTATACCAAATATTATCAACTATATAAATACAGGCCAGGGAGTTGGTTGTGTCAGTCTTTCAGAAAAGCATTGGGATTCTGTAGCACGCCACAAGCTGAATATGAAACAGTCAATGGGATGCTTTTGCAATAAAGGCACATATCGTACTGGAGTGTGTTAATGAGATTGTCTACAAGATATATAAAGTAGTCCTCTGACTTTATTTAGCATTGCTCTTAGCCAAAATATTACCTTGGCCACTGCATTTAAAAATAACAAACAGCTCAACTCCAAGAAAGATAAACAAATGATCAAAAATATTCTAATTTTTTCCACAAAAGCCTTGTGGTGTTTTTTTTCCTAGAAGCTGGAGCTGTGTAGTTTGAAAAAAGAGAAGGCTAAGTGATCTCTTACAAGATCTTTGAGAATAAGAGGTCTCTTCTAGAACTGTAAAGCTGATCCTGTTTGGGTTTGGAAGATTGAATGAATTAACGTTTGAAGTCCCTTCAACACTGTTTTGCAGCTTTTTTGATGAATGCAGTTAGTCGAGCAATTCACTTTGAGGAGAACGGAATTAAGAGGGAAGTGGCATAAACAGGAGGAGGGAAACAATTTAAAAATAGAAAAAAGACAACGTTCATTGTTCATGTTTGTATGACAGTCTTAATTTTTGCTTTTAAATAATACTTTGTTCTGACAAACCCATATCTGTTTGTTTGAATGCTAGCGCTAATTAGAGCAGTGATCATATGATAACTGCTGCTTATTTTCAAGTTTTGGAATTCTCCAGTAATGAAAGATGTTGCCTCCAGAAGCTGTCTGGGGGTGGAGGAGTGGACACAACACCAGAGAAACATCTGATTACAGACCTAATTGTGTTTCTCACACGGAAAAAAGGTCTCAAAACCCTAAAACTGAGACCAAGTATGAAAAATAAAACGGAAAAATGTGTTGTATACAAGTTTCTCAACTTGAAGTTTAACAAAATATAATTCTGATAATAAAAAATTATAATCCTCTACATAAATAAACCTAGTGCTCTCACCTATGCTGAATACAGGATTTCCTTAAACTGAGGCTGGGTGCGCATGAAAATAGCAAAATGTTTTTCACTCCAGAGGCAAGTTTCCTGCTCTTCTAGGTATGATTAATGCGTACAAGGGAAATTGGGAATTCTCCCTTCCTTGATTTTCTTTGGAGGTTGCAGGGTGGGTGGGTTAAACCTGTAGAAGAGTGTACACTTTTTTTTTTCAGGCCAGCAGCTCTGTCAGTTGACATTAATAAGCTTATTCCTCAATAGGTGGGAGGAGGGGAGAAACATTTTGCAGACAGAAACCATGATGAGAAGTCCAGACTTTCCTTCAGCTCTGAAGGGAAATGTTATTTCTCTGTACCCTCACTGAACTTCATCTTCAATATGAGGTTTTGGTTAGTAAATACTGTAAGGAACACAGGTCAAGCTCACCTTTTCCTCATTACAAAACAGGAGGAAAGAGATGAACTGTGTCAGTTCTTAGCCTTTAAAAGTGTCTGCTTGAAACCCTTGAGCATTGATAACAGCTATCAGAAGCTGCTTTTTGCCATGACAAAGCTGACCACACTAGCTTTAATTTAGTTGTTCATTATTACTTGACAAGAACAACTACCTACTTATTCTTTCATGGATTTTAAATTTCACAGGGTGTTTCTTTGGGAATTCTCCCCTCCTTTTTTTGAAATTATATATTCTATTGAAACCCTTGGTTTTGGTCACTGTATTCGAAAAAGAAGTTTTTCTTTCATTGCTGGAGAGTATTAACAGATAAGTATGTATTCATATTGGCTTTTTCTGAAACTCCCTATACGCATCCAGCCCCAATGGCGGAACACAGGGGTCAACTTGAACAGGTTGTTTGCCATTTGAGATTTGAAGTGTGGAAAACAAATTTCACTAAGGAAATATCTAGATTTTTTTTTTTTTAAAGCAAAGACATGAACTGGACACTTTACCTGTCTGCCTGCCAGCAAACTTAAACAGTTTAGACTTGAAATGTTTATTTGTGTAAACTGTAGCAAGTGTTAGCTCGGGTAGTTTACATTGCACAATTCTTCACAAACAAGTATGTTAATTGTAGAGCTATTATTGTATCATCAAAGACTGAAAGCTTAAATGTCAGTTAAAAATGGAGCCATGTAAGTTCTCAGAATTATAAAATAGATTCCTTGATTTTATTTCTCTTTGTAGAGAATTAAGGGATGTTCTGTTCATTACTTGAGACAGTTGTTAAATGCAGAGTCTTAAATAGCTGCATACTCAAAACCATAGGGTGATCAATGGTGGCTTTTAATGGCCGTGAAGTTAAACCTGTGGCTACATCAACAAGTTACCATGGAGTAAACTGAGTGCCTTACCTCTGGTTAGCTACTGTGCAGTGACTGCCTACGTGCTCACTGTTACCCCACAGTAAGTGTGAGGTCTGTTTTTGTGAGGGCAGCACAAAGACAGCTCCTCTGAAGCCACAGGAGCCAAAAGGGCAACATGTAGTAATGCTGCCAGAATTGCTGTAACTTCAGAGAAGCATAAAATGGAGATAACCCTCAGTGGTTATGAAGTGCAGTGTTGCCTAGGTTTTTTTTGTTTGGATGGGTGGATTTGGTTGGTTTGTTTTTTGGGGTTTTTTTGTTTGGTTTGGGGGGGGAGGGGGGGGGTGTTTGTTTTTTGTTTTTTTTTTTTTTTTTTTTTTTTTGCTTCCTTGTGGTACTGCACAGGTATACAGACTGGGATCTGAATGTGAAGAATTTTACCCATTCTTGGGCCCTCTTGTGGCTCTGGCCCCTCCATCCACCAGCAAAAAAAAGGAGTAGAAGATGCTTCTTCTCATGGTTGACTTTGATAATGTCTCTTGTGCAGACAAGAAAGGTCAGTTAAGAAGAACATAGAATTATGAGGACTCAGTTGACATGATAGACAGGGGTAGAAGGGTGGAAAAAATACTGATTTGCACCAGTAACAGGAATGAGGACGAAATGGCTTCTAAGTGACAAGAGGAGCTTACACTACACTTTACAAGTAGGTGGTTCTCCTGTGCAACAGCTTGTTAAGTGTTAAGGTGGGCAACATACCAGCTTCTAGTGAATTAAAAAGCTGATAACATCAATAGCTGAGGAGAAAAAACAATACATTCCCCCTAGGTTGGGAACTTTTTGATGGCAGTGCAACACTGTTTAAGCTGCCACTGATTCTGGGTGTTTTAAGAGATATAACGAGAAAAAAGACTTAGAATAAAAATACAGTGACTGTAAGATGCTAACAAAGTAGTAAGGTAGCTGATAAACGGTGAGGAAAAAGATATTTTTTTCCTGAGTTTCATTTCTTTGAGTAAATGACACACAGAACTAAATAGTTAGGAAAGACATAATACCGAAATTGATCATATGCTTATAAACAAATAATACAATATAGTGTAAAATACAACTTTTATTAGCACACCAGCAATAATTCAAGTGGTTTTCTAAGGTTCTTTTTTGTTTACTGATGTTTTTAATCTCTTTCCTGCTAAGTTAAATGACTGACTCCTTTAACTTTGTTAATTTTAGAATTGTTGTGTTTCCATATGTTCAATCTCTAAGGGATGGAGTTGGTATCGTTTCAGTCTGTATATCTTTGATATACAAAGAGCTTTGATTACTGAGGAATTGTAACTATAAGCTTGTTGATTATAAATATAATGTTTGCTGAGTTTATTTCTCATACAGCTGTGTGTTCTCCTCTAAGGTTACTGTCTGCATTTTAGACTTTTTGTATTTAGTGCAAGAACGCCTAGGGCCTGCTTGAGCAAGTAAAACTTGCTTGTGCTTTGAGTTTGTTAGATGCAGGTCAGTTTTGATCCTGTAAGCATGTCAACACAGAAATGAGTCCAGCATAACTTCCCCCCCCCAAGAATTAGTAACCGGGACATAATGTGCTACTGTAATTATACATTTACTGGTTCAAGGTGTTAATTTCCTACCAGCTTGGAGTAAAGCAACTTTTATCTGTACCTGTTTGATTGTGTATGTTTCCCTTTAAGAAACTCAACTCCACTGACTTTTTTTTTTTTTTTTTCTTTTCATTCACATCTTATATGGTGGAGAGGCCGGATATATTTGATGCCTATATCACCAGCCCTTAAATAAGGCCTGTGTATTCCAAGTCCTTGTCCCTATTTGTGGTTTAAATGCAGCATTATACCAACATGTCCTTTCCTGAATCTGTGATGTGAAGTACTATGTTATCTTGATCCTGCTTTGTATAAGGTGGTATTAAACTACACTTGAATTTATGTTTTCTGGATTGTTTCCTTCAAACCTGTACAGCTTTGTTAGAGGAAAATTGAGTGAGTTTCAAGAAAGCATCACAAAAATGGGTTGTTATGAAAACATCATTCAAACAAGCACTATTTCTGTTAAACTTTTTGTGCAAATACTTGGCTGGCACATCTAGTTAAAAATACTGCTTTGTGCCAGGTGAGTCAGGCTTTTTAATTTCACAGCAACAAATTGTTTCCAATTCTAGTTCTATTTTGTGGACAAAATTTCGGTTATTCTCGAACATGATTCTTGCTTCTCATACACTAATGCTGACTACTGGTTGAAGTATGCAGGTGCAATTTTACTTTTTTCATAACATTCATTCTTTTAAACTGGTTAACAGTTCTGTTTGAGTGTGACCAGATTGTTTTGTTCTGGTTCCTATTAGCAAAATAATTAAGTATGGGAAAAAGTTGAAAGTTAAAATAAGTCTTCCACAATAATACAGCTACTGCAGATGTCTGTTACTTAAAAACAAAAAACACCCCAGGCAAACTCAATTAAAATTAAAAACTGGTGTATGTAAGTTAGCCCATAAGCCTGGGTTATGTTTCTTTTCCCCCACGTTATATGCCTTGCAAGACACAGATGTTTCAAAAGCCCCTGCATTTATGGGGAGCTAGTTAATAACTGTTTGCACCTTAGTGGAGAACTGTGGTGCTCAGATGACAGCTGAAGTTTACCCTCTGGCGATGTTCTGACAAGCCTTCTGCTGTCTTGCTCTAAAAGTCTATCCAGATAAAACTATTTTGAATCTGTTTACTCAACTGTGGCTTACAACCTAATTTCTGGAAATAAAATGCCAATCGACTTCAAATGTGTCTTCAGGTGTATCACATCTTTCCTAAAGCTGATTTACAAAAGTTGCAGTAACACCCAGATTTATTTAAAAGCTGACAGCGCTTGTATCTTTTAAACCTCTGTATTCTGTCTTATCTATAGTAATGACCAAAAATAGCATTCTGTTTTTCTGGGGAATTTTATTTTTGGTTTTTTTTCAGTGTATGCCGAGAATATTTTCAGAATGGTGGAAAAAGAAAAGCACTTGAGAAAGATGAAAAAAGAGCACTTCTTGCTTCCAAGACCACTCCAGCTTTAAATGTCCCCCAGGCTCCCAAGATTGAAGATCCCTTGCCAAACTTTGGCTTGACAAATCATGAAGCTATAACAGAAGAGTAAGTTTTACTTGTTTTCCAGACTTTTTTTTCCCTTCTGTGTGTGATAAGACTTACCTGGACGTTTTTCCCCATAACACATTAGATCAGTCTGATGTACTTTTAATAGTTAAGAAAGGGCGTTTTCATGTGAACAGATATACATGTTTCAAGAAATATCTATGTTGTAGTATATTTTGGTGGATGCCATAAAAAATTGCTTGAGAATGACAACTTAGTCATCTTCATTTAAGTGTTAGAGCAATTTCACTTTTGTATGTCATTGGTGTGCAATGCAATTTATATTAAACCTTGAGGTGAAATAAGGGAGACGTTAATTAAGTTAGAATCTAATGACTGTTCAGCATTGTTGAAAAGTCAATTGCTTATGTAAGTACTAAGTGCCAAATGTAAATATCAGAGTACTTAAAACTTTCTCTTCATAAATAATTGCAGAGAAACTCTGGATTCCAATTATACACTTCAAAAGCAATTTTGAATTATAACCCTTAATTTTACATGTGCTAGCTTTCTGATGACTGGCTCTGCAGAAGTTGTAGTATCCTTGAGGTATTTTCCTAGCAACAGTTTTAATTTTGTTTTTGACCTTCACTCAAGTAAGAATTTTGTTTTTGGCATTCAGGAGTAGCTTTATTTCAGTTACAGTCCCACCCTCCTTTTTTTCCTAAATAACATGGGTCGTGTTTGTGGCTATCCCATGTGTGATGGAAAGAATTTAATATTTTGCAAGTATAATGGAATAATGAATGCATAAGCACCTTATCATTAAATGTTACACTTATGATGTTGCTTCGTATTCTTTGTAGACTAGTTCCTACAACTGTCTGCAATAATGTTTTTTCTGTTCCGTGAAGAGGTTTTTCTCATTATTGTAGCATGTCTTCTGTGATCAGCACTTACTTTAAGTTAGATACAGTACTAGTTAGGAAAGGAATGAGCATGTTACTGATGTTGTTAGCAGATGTGTCTGTCCCTACCAGCTGGCATCTTTTGTGGTTTCTCATGTTTGTAAAGTAACTTGCAAAAGGCATAAAGTTACCAAATGCATATGTAGTTGAATAGTTGCATGCAAAATGAAAACATTTTCCCCATTGTTCTATTATGAAAAGACAAAACAGATGCTTCCAAAATGAAGGTAGTGGCTTCTTGTGAGCTGACTTCCCTCACTGACTCCTCTTTTTAGTGCTCATTTTGCTAAGTCAGCATCAAAATGAATACCTGTTTTAATGAGAACTGCCAGGCACTTTCGCACAAAGGGCTGATGAGATGCTAATACCTTATAACATCTCAATAATGCTGGCATTTGTTAACACATAATTTTAGCATTACTATAAATAGCAATTTGTTGGTACTTGTTTGTTTAAATCGGTAGGTTTGATGATCACACACTACTTAAAGTTGGTTTGTCTTCCAGTGAGAAGCCTTGTCGTGATAAAGCATTAGCTCTCTTTGCCTGTGCTCTATCTTCATACTTTGTACAGAGTTTATAATGGCTGTTGAGGCGCTAACTTCACATGAGTTTCTTCTTGCTATGAGTAGTCTGTAGCCTGACCTTTTATGCTGACTAGTGTGTACAGAAAGTAGCTAATAGAGAAGTTTTTGTTTAATAACTTCAAAAGTATTTGTTAATATAGTGAGTGATGATGATTTTTATCATCATTCTCAAAACTTTAAAAATACATACATCCATAAAGACATACCTGGCAAAGGC
Source organism: Platalea leucorodia (assembly GCF_965183815.1). NCBI lineage: Eukaryota > Metazoa > Chordata > Aves > Pelecaniformes > Threskiornithidae > Platalea > Platalea leucorodia. Next base: position 98,069,697 of record NC_138826.1, on the reverse strand, counting down.
AAGATTCATGATATTTACCCGAGTAAGCAACAAATGGTACCAAGGTTTTTAGTAGCTGTACAGACCTTAAAACAACAAGGCGTAGCTGTTCCAAGTTACTGCCCAGAGAAATCAAAATTCAGTTTCTTCCTCTATGCCTTATAGGAGAAATTACAGAGTTTATCAGAATGAAAATGGATTGTGTATTACACAAAGCATACTTTTCTCCTGAAATGCTTTTCTACCATGTCTGCACTGATCAATTAGTGAAGTCTTTGAAAATCTTGGTGAGGTCTTGGTACAAGGGGTATGAGGGAACCTCCACACACACACACTTGTTCAAATACTGTCACTCCATTCTGGTAATGTAACACTACAAGTAAGAGTTGAGGAGTTGTCTACAGGTATGGCTAAGCCTGTGACTTTTTGTTTTACTCTGGTAAGTGTAAAGACAATAATCTTGTTCTTCCCATACATAATCGTCTCTCAAGTAGTATTAAAACCAGCTTGCTTATGTAGGAGCTCTTCCTGAGCTTACCTTTACTGGCAAGCCACTGTACTTTGCTTGGTAAGGAGCAAAGCTAGCTCAGGAATAAAGGGTTCCACAGATAGTGAAAAAGACGCTGGGAGATGTGGAGAGAAGCAAGAAGCACTCAGCCAGCTCTTAAAGGTGATGGTAGGAAACATCATAGGAACCAGAAGTACAAAGCGTACTGCACCTCAGAAAGTCACTCAGCTACTTTGAACCCATTTCCAGTTGCTTGTGTTGTTCACCTCTTTGCCAGATTAAAATTGGTGGGTCTCACAGAAGTAACTAATGTGAACAGTCCTTTTTTACTTTCATCTATATGAAAAGTAATGTATTGTCCACAGTACTTCCTTCCATCCCAGAATGAGTTCTTATGTCTCTAACATTACAACTGCACCTGTTGTGAAGCTGGATATCAAAGTGGCTCAGTCTTGCAAGATAAAAGTGGCTGTTATCTGCTGTTTAACAGCTCCTCCCTTCAATAAATCAGTCCCTGCTCTGTTCTCTTTTTGAGTATTGTTTCTCTTCTTTTTTCCATCAAGTTAAGCAGTCTTGCTTTTTATCCTTAATGGTAAAAATCACAACCTTTTTGGTATGGATTCTTCTCAGGTGCTGGTTTGACTGTTTCTTAAGGCATAACCTATCATTCCTTCTTTCATATGTATCTCCGCAAGCTAGACCTTCCCATTGGATATCTTTATGCATGGATGTTACGAAAGATTTGAAGCATTCCAATGTTGCCACTCGGAATTAGATGTATAGCTTTGTTCTGCTCTTCTGACAGCAGCATAAGGCTTCTGAATTTTTTTCACCTCCCATCCTTGATAAATAATAGAGTAATTGAAAACTGTAAACTAGGAGATCAGCACTTGAAGTCATTAATTTCAGAGATATATGACCATAAGGAAAGTCGCTTTAACTGCTCTATTTCTATCTACTTCCAAGAGAAAATGTCACTTACCTGTACAGCACCTAGTTGAATAATAGGTGCATTTTTAAGGGGGCTAATAATCAAGAGCTACAGTCCATTTAATAAAGTTCTTGAAATAAACAAGTGTGGTATATATTTAAAATGCACTCATTTCCCAGGTTATATACACTTCATTACCAGTTCCTGATCTTTAACTATTCACATCTTGTTTTTCTACCTGTACACTAATGCATTGGAGAACTGTGGATTCAAGATGTGCTTGGAGATTACCTACAGTGGCAAAGTACTCCCCTTGCTTTTAATGTCGTTTTGACTGAAAAGCATTAGGAAATAGGGGGTTGAAGGGTGATTATCAATGAATTCAGCAAGACTACATTTCTAACAAAGTCACTGGATCAGTGATCGTCACCTAGATTACAGTTACATTCTCACTGAGGAATCTGGCTTAAGAGTGCTGAAAATTTAGGTATCTGAACCAGTGGTCTTCAGACCATCTGAATTGGTGTCTGTGCTCTCTGTATATGTTCAGTGACCAAATCTAGGTGCTTCTGAAGAGCTTCAAAATGATTTCAAGCACCTAACTAGGATCCTGTTCCTACTGATAACTGGCAGCCTGAAAATTACTACTGAGAGGCAGCAAAACCTGACAAGCAACAGGAAGTCAAGACACAAGTGAGCATCTGAATCTCTGCTACTTTTAAGGTTTCAAAGTATATTTGCATTGAACTTGGACTACAAGGCTCCTTGGCTGTGACACAGTTATCAGAGTGAATTTGTCCTGTATCAAATGCCTTAGATCTGTCATCCATTAGTGTAGAAAAGAGTTTCTGGCTTCTGCTCAGCTTGGAATCCAGTGTTGTAGCTTTCCAGAAGTGTGCTCCAATGCTGTAGTAGTCTGAAGTTGTGTCCCCCTTCACCCAGTCAAAAATAGCACTGCAGCCAAGAATGCAGGTTTTGTAAGAGAGGAAGACAGAATACATCGCAGTGATTTTTCACTCTACCGTAGGTGAAGTGAGCTCTTCCAGAGATTAGAGGGTTCTGGGTTGTGTTGCTTAATTTTAATCCGTACAAGTATTTCATCGAACACTTTAGATGGAAAATGTCAAGATCTCTAGAGGCTGTCACTCTTCTTTATGGGAAGTTTTCTCTGCACTAGAGAGTCGCATTCCATCTTTTGTTTCCTGTGGTCCCATGTGTCTTTTATTCTTTTGCTGTTACCATTGGACTCTTATGTAGAATGCAAGCGCATATACAGACATACGTTTTTGTGTTTGAATAAGAAGGAGACACTAATGGCAGATTCCGTTTCCTAGACAAGGAGACGTGCTGGTCTGAGAAATGTCATACTAGCCTTACATGGAAAAAGACCCTCCTTGACTTCAGCCCATGTTTGTGATTTACAGCCACTTAGACCTGAATGGTCCCTCCGCAGTACTCAGATTCCTGTTGTACAGATTACATGGGGATTGGCATCCAAGCTGGGAAAAAATTGTTGCTATGATCTCAGTACTGACTGACTTACAGGGTAGCCTGGTAATGTGTGCAGTGTTAACTTAAAGATAATTGTTGCACTATTTGCCTTGGTGATGCTGGTATTTTGACAGAATCCTCTGGATATCTTCTATTCCACGTAGAAGCAAAATCCTTAAACTTGGCATTATTATTGTGCCGAATGCAACAAGAAATCTTCTCTTGCTTCTCAACGTCCCTCTGTGGTAGATCACTGATAGTTTACGAGGCGCAGAGAGCCCAGATCTCTTTATTACTGCTTAAAGGTATTTTTTTCCTGCAGTATTCCTTAGTGCTTTGTTGTTGCTATGAATACAACCATGGCTTTGTTGGACACCATTGGCCCTGCAGATCTGTTTCTGAAAGTTTTTTTGCAGTTATCTGTCTCTCTAGGGCTGAATCTTTCTTAGCAAGATGACAAATGATATTTTGGAGATGCCAGTTGGAATTGGCTACAGAAACTTGAAGCAAAAAGCAACATTTGCTTGCTGGGAAGCTATCATTCCCTGTGAATTCCCTGTGAAAGCTGTGAGTTTGTGTTTGTTTGCCTTTGTTAATGGATTTTGGGTATTCTAAGATCTTACAAATCATGATGGAAATTTTTAGATGCAGCCCTGTAAATGATCCAACAGAAAGAGCTCAGACTGTTGGGTGCTAGTGGTGCTGTATATTTTCTTTTTTTTTTTTTTTTTCTTGATACGTGGATGCACTCATCAAGTTGTGTTTTAGAGAACAGACGGATATAAAGTCTGTACTAGAGGACTTGAACAGAATTGTTGAACTCCAGCGTTTACTGGTTTGTTGCAACTGCAAAGAAAGAATAAACAGCAGCGGCCTCCAAATTCAGAATGCAAGGAAAATAAAAAAAATGAAGAACAATGTCTTTGATTGTAGGATGTATTCAGCAGCTGAGTCCTTGATATTAGTGATAATTGATTGCAACATTCAAATTCTAATTCTTTTAAGGGGATGAGGCAAAACCTTTAAATGACGACAAGATAGCTGACTGCCAGTACTTTTGTACAGGTGCATTGATCTTACCTGATGCTACAGTATATAAACTGGTAACTGCCGTAGTCATGAAGAAAACGCCTATGGTTGCAAACTTGAAGACCACAAAGGTTCCTCTAGGCATTGGTCAAGGAGACTGTTCTTTGGAAGAAAGAATGCTTTCAGAGGCAAGGCAGCAGTCACTATCCTTAAAAGTTGACAGGCATCTTTTTTCCTTTTCTTTTTTGAACTATATATTTAAATTAAAGAGCAATGATGTCTTTATCTTCATAAAGGCATTTCAGATTGGCTTCACAGTTGGTCACAGATGATGTCAGAACTTCCCAAGAAAAGGCAAATCTCATCTGCCAGCCTCTAGCATATCTTCTGCTGTGCTATAATGGGAGCTTCCACCAGACAGTACAAGAATGTCTTCTCTTCATTTCTTCAGTCTACTATTTTCTTTCTGATCTCACAGTCCTCCAGTTTTTTTTACCCCAGGAAGTTTTGGAGTCTGGTTGAGAAGATTATGGGCCAGTTATTCAGTGTGGGGTTGGTTTGGGGTTTTTTTTTTTGGTTGGTTGGTTGGTTTTTTTTTTCATCTTCCATGATGTTTTAGAAGGGCATATGTGCATCTCTGCAGCATTCTCGACTATTAAAGTGTTCTCAGCAGTCTGTCAACCTCTTTCTATCAGTCCAAGCAGTAAGTCATGATTTGTCAAGTTAATCCTCTTTAATTTTAATCATTCACCTTTTGTTGTTTGGTAGCATAGTTAAGTATTTGGCATTACAGCCACTGGCTACCTGATCTATAATTTCACCTTGAATAGTAGGGTCGTGGCACAGTAGCAGATAAGGAGATTTTTGGCTTACTAAAATGTTCTCCAGAATTCTTATGGGATAAATCTTCATTTTTGAGTACTTCAGAAGTACTCTGATTAGGACTCTCCTTCCTAAACCAGATGGCTATTTTTGACTATTTCTTATTAAAAAGCTTTTGGATACTCCAAAAGAAAACTGATTACATGGCATGGAATAGACTTTTTTTTTTTTCCAAGTAGTTTTGAGGGAATACTTCAGTTCATTTAAATGTTTAGAATAACTTCCCTACAACTTGAGCAGACAGTTTTTAACTTTGTGGCTCTGCATGGACTGATCTAACTCTTTCACAGTATCTATTGAAAATAGAATTGGAGTGAACCTCCAGTGTTTTCAAAAATATTAGCTAACATAAAGTAAATAAAATATTTTAAAATTTTTGCAGGGAATAACTAAATGCTTTCATTTTTAGATTTTTTTTTTGTTTACCTTGGAATACCATTATGTGTTCTCTTGTTTTTATTAAACCAATTATGGCACTTGACTTCAGATGCCCTTTAAAATGAGACTGACAAGTAGGTAGGTCATGGAGTGTTGTCAGTTTCTCTTTTAATCTCCTGAAATTTTAACTCTGGTGACCTGTGTGACTTCAACACCAATAAATACCACAAAAAGGTAAGCGGGAAACACAAAGCAATAGAGGGAGCCTGTCTAGTGGACACATAAGTTGCCATTTTAGTTTCTTACTAGAAGTACACAAGTTAATAGTATTACAGCTGCTCCATACATGAACTTTTCTGCTTGAGGACCATCTGCATTACTGATGGAGCTTGGTTCTTTAGGTATCTCAGCAATTCAAGTAAGGCATTCACTTGTATTAGTCACTACTGTGGTGTTCTATGAGAAATTTTTTGCATTAGTTATCTGAAATTGTAATTCAGAATATAGCTTCAAAAATAACATTTAATAAAACTGAATTCTTGCTGCTTCTTAGATTGCTCCACTCTTTGGGGAAGATCAGATTACTTGATGTTGGTAGCTGCTTTAATCCATTTCTGAAGTTTGAAGAATTTCTGACAGTTGGCATAGATATTGTTCCAGCTGTTGAGGTATGTAATATTTGCTGAATTTAATATAAATTTGATTCTCATATATTTTAGAATGCTTCAAAATTACTTAAAAAAAAAAAAAGTGTGTTTAATACTTAAGTATGTATCTTAAATATCTGTGCTTTAAAAGGAACTGTGGCCCTCCTACAACCTCCTTTCCATGAACAGCCTCTAAACTGTAGTTGTTTTTTGTTTTAAAAATCTAATTTTTTTCAAGAGTTATGCCTTGATAATGCGGTTGTGAATCTTAACACTGGAAAATTTTAGTAGCCATCTTTTAATGGCATTTCAGATGAGTCCTTGCATATTAAAAGGCATAAATAAAAATTGAACCTCTCCGAAGTTGCATTCGCTGACAGAAGGAAATGATCAATGACTGTACTTGGGGAGTTTCAGTAACCAGAAGTGCACTGTAAAGGGGGCTTTTCAGTTTATTGCTACACATATTATTGAACTTCCACAATCCTGAGGACAAATTTATCAGCACTTCTGGGGTAAATTGCTTCATTTTCTCTAGGTAGTAAGGTTCTCAAATGCATTAATTCTATTGTAATAATATGTTCTTTCTGTCTTTTGCTGTTCACTCAACTTTTGCTCGTCCTAATAGCATTTATCAACCAAGCAAAATGACAAAGTGGAGTGAAAATTAAAAGATACAGAAAGGAATGCGTTTCTGACAGAAAACAGAAAAACTTTTGACCACTTACAGTTTAAAATCAGGCTCTATTAAAATCAGTGGCCTAAGGTAACCCTCTCTAGAAGTGGAAAGGTGAGAAGTGTACAAGTACAATAATACAGTTAACTTGAAAGTAATGTTCTCTTATTTGCTGCAGTGTGGTTTACATGCTAAATGCATGGTATTTTGTTGTGGTCGCCAGGTTTAGTCCACTAATGCCTAATTTATATTTTTGCTATGCTCAGAGATAATGAAAGATATTCTTGGAAAAAAATCTGAGTCTGATAAATTGCTTTTTAAAGCAATTCAATGTTAGTTTCATCTAAAACACAAAGAAGCTTTGAGTGGACTCCATCTTGCCTAATTTGAAGAATAGGCATCAGTTGCCCAAACATCATTGCCTTCCACCACTTAAGAGACTGTAGGACATCTGCATAGAACTGTTGGCCACAACACAGGATGTAAAGAAGACACGTGCCACTGAAGTGGCAGCCTGTGGCATCTAAAATGGTAATACAGGGCAAGTAAATTTCCAGCTAAGATACATAGAGCATGGGTGTCTACATCTAAGGTTCTATGTTCCAATTGCAGTCAGTGGAGTTCTATTAAAAATAGTCAGTGAAACCTAAGCATCTGCTGTTTCACAGTGAGGTGAATTGTGTTCTGACCTCATGGGCTGTATTGACTAGCTCTCCAGTGACTATAATGGGAGCCTAGGCACCTGAAGTTACATGAGCTGAATCTAACCATTAATTTTGGGGTATGGATAGTTAATATTTTGCTATTCAGTCTATCATGCTGTTTTCATAAGAGAATTACTTTTGTTCTCATGAAAATCAATTTAAATATACAGTGACCAACCATTATTGGAAGAGTCCCAGAAAGGTTACTTCTGTGGATGTAATGGAGGAATATGAGTAATCCAGGCTGGACAACAGGAGAGGAAGTAGTCAGGTAGCTGCAATTTCTGTGTACTAACCAGTTTTTCAGTCCCTCTCCCAGTACAAGGGACCGATAAGATAACTGATTTCTTGTCGTCTGACACATAGTAGCACAGCTTGATGATAGGAACTGCACAGAGTGCTACTGTACAATTCAGCGTAGTTACTGTGAGGCCTGTCTCGGGCTCAGCAGCTTCTCTTGTTTCCATCCTCTTGGATACTTGGTGTGTTCAGAGCACCTTGCAGCCTAGCTAGCAAGCGACCTTGGGGTGACATGGAGTACAATTTGTGCACTCAAACTCATCTGCTGGAATAAGCTTAGGCTCACCTCCAAAACAGAATTAATAGGCCCTGATGTATTCAAGATGACTCTACTTTGAGCTGCATCAGCACCATAACCTACTGAATAAATTTATCTTTAGGCCAGCAGTTGCCTGCACTGATGTAAGACTTCAGAATAACAGCCAGGGGGTTCTTATGGTAGTTAATGTCATTGTCTGACCTGAAAAATGGATCTGATAACTTTAGTGGTAGAAGCAGAAAATAGAAGAACTGGTAAAATCTTCTATTTTAGCAGATGTTTTAGATAAGATACCAAAATACTTTTTGAAACACATTGAAGCATAGAAGCTTCTTAGGAAGTCAGTTTCTTTAATAATATTAAATAGAGGGTTAAATAATTCCTTCTTTATTAATAAAAATTGGTTAATCCACTTTCTGCATATAGAAATGCTCTGGATGTAGACCAAGTAGGTGAGTAAAATACTTCAGCTAACTTGAGGAATAAGGATGTAATTGTGGGAAAAGTAGGAGAGGACCTGAAATGTTAGTTATATAATAGAAGAATTAATGTCTTCAAACTGTTCAGAATCTGTGTGTTTCAGAGCGAAAATGTGAACTGTAGAGCTATGAATATGGGAGTATGGTAATCTGGCTTTGTGTTTTGATTGGGGTGGGTCTGCACCAAGAAGAGATTGGTATTCTCTTCAATTGGCATTGTTCACTCATCACTTCAGTGTCTTGGTGTAAGGTACGCTGAGGGAAACATGCAGTATTATCAAGTAGGAAGAGGGAACTGAGACAGGGGTACGCAGAGCAGGTTTCTTCTTGACTTGGTGTTTTTGTTGGCCGTTCCTTCAAACATTCTGCCTGTAACACAGATATTCTGGGGTATAATTAGCAGTGGTTATTTTCTTGGAGGAGTTTAATTTGTCTACACTTTAAAAAAAAAAAAAAAAAAAAGGCAAAATTGGAATGAAGGGAGAATCTCCACTTTGGGAAAATCCGAATATAATTTCAGACTGCTAGGAAACATGTTGTTGTATTGGAATAAATATAGCCTGAGACCAAAAAAAAGAGGCTGGAAGAGTACTGGAATTAAAAGCTTGAAAATACAAGTAGGATTGTGTTCTTAAATGTCAGTGGATGCACTGAGATATGACTGCTGTTTCACTGTCTAGAAGGACTTTAACATCAGTTCGAGACTTGTATATCTAGAGTTTAGTAGCAATCTCCAGTTTAGCAGCATTTTTGTCCTAAAACTGCCTGCAGAGTTCAAATTCCACTTGAAACGTGCTTTAGTCCTGAAATTCTTTAACGTTATTTCTGCATAATGTTTTATGAATATTTTTCCAATACTGAGAAATACTTGCAGTCTAAATTGTTTTGTCAACTGTGTATGTATAACCTCTAACTTTTTATGTCTTGCCTCTAACCTCTAACTTTTTTATGTCTTAAGTATAGTTAGCATGTTACTCTGAACAATTATTCTTCAAAGCATTTCTTTCCTTTAAAACTTATTAGAGGATATCATGAGATTACTAGTGTTAATTTCCTGTTCTAAATATTACAAGGAAGCAGAAAATAGCCCTGCAGGTATAATGGTTGCAATTAAAATTTCTTGATTATAGCCACATAATGCAAGTCTCTTTCTTGATTTTGGCAAATTGGAGGCCAAGATTAAAGCTACTGAAAAATGAATCACAGGGGTTTTTTTTATGAGCACTGATTACTTTTTCTAATTTACTGCATATTCTCAGAAGAGAATGTGATTTTATATGAACAGAAATAACGTTCTCTTCTACTTGGAAGCAATTGTGCACATCAGCTGCTTTATGAATACCTTTACAATAGTGTTCTAGTGATCTCTTTTTTTGAATATTGTTTCATAAAACACGCTATAAATATTTTTGCAGTATGAAAATGCAACAGATCTAGCTCCACCTTTCAGATGTGCTCCGCAGAATGTTTTGGCGCTGCTTTCATGTTCACTTACCTGTTTAGAAATTTGTCGTTCACTGCACGTTCTCTAGGCATTAACAACTATTTTTGTTGCTATCATGTTGAAGCCTTGTATCTTAATATCTGTTTTATGAGAGATATCAGCCCAGGTTTTGATGACTATTAAAGTGTCAAAACGTAAACATAGTCAATAGCATACTGTTACTCATTTTTTGAGTGCTCTGTGATTAAGGGTGTTAAGAACTTATTCCTCTGTATGTTGTATTGTGGTGTAATTTCCAGTCTTCAATGGCTTGAGCACACAAATGATCAACAGATTAATTTAAAGCCCTTACCTTCCTTTGATAACTGCCCAAATGTGTACCACTACACTTTGTCTTTACAGCAAGGTTAAAACATGGACCTGCATCACTGCTGCAAAGCAGTTAGTGTGCTGTAACTTTCTCACATATCTTGCCTTGCTGTAACTTCTTTATGTTTCTGTGCCAGTAAGGAATGTAACTTTTTTCCAAGTGACCAAACTACTAAATTTCCTGGATTCTTTAAAGAACTGGTAGAAATACCGAGGTATCACATTTTCTAATTACTGATTTCAGGCTTATTAAAAAAAAAAAGGCAAAAAACAAACCACCACATAATGTAGATGTAAATTTTAAGAACGCCATTGTTTCATGCTATTGCCACATTTTAATATGCAACTATCTTGACAATTTATGGTACACTGGGAAAACATGGACGTTTGGCAGTCAATAGGGGATACTTTTGGCTTCCAGCATCTGGAGAAACAAAAGCAATGCAGGCTTACCTGAGTTCTTTTAAAATCATTTGTGAGATAGTTGATTTCACACTTTGTTCTATTCAGGCTAATTTTTTTTTTTTTTAAACGAACAGTTCTCAGCTATCAAATATCCAGCAAATTACTGCACATCTAAAATTTTTCTTTGCAACTGTGATAGCTGGAAATATGCATTATTTTTAAATTGTTGGTTTGGATTGTTTGATTTAATAATAAGGGGGGATGTTCAGCAGGCTTGAATTTCTCTCAAGGGAATGAAGAGGTTATCATTGATCATTCTGTAGGTTTGAATTGTATTTGCTCTTTAAACTAACCTCGATGTTTGTTTGGCTTTTTCTGGTTTTCTTATTCCACCAGAGCGTATACAAATGTGACTTCTTGAATCTTCAAATTCAGCAACCTCTCCAACTGGCACAAGATGCAATAGATGCCTTTCTTAAGCAACTGAAAAATCCCATTGATTCTCTACCTGGAGAACTGTTCCATGTTGTTGTTTTCTCGCTCCTCCTTTCTTACTTTCCATCACCCTATCAACGATGGATATGCTGCAAGAAGGCACATGAACTTCTCGTATTAAATGGCTTACTGCTTGTAATAACTCCTGATTCATCTCATCAGAATCGCCGGGCTATGATGATGAAAAGCTGGAAAATTGCCATAGAGTCCTTGGGTTTTAAACGCTTCAAGTATTCCAAGTTTTCTCACATGCATCTGATGGCATTTAGGAAGACTTCCCTGCAAACGACAAGTGACTTGGTTAGCAGGAACTACCCGGGAATGTTGTATATCCCACAGGATTTCAACAGTATAGAGGATGAGGAGTATTCCAACACTTCCTGCTATGTTCGATCAGATACAGAAGATGAGCAGCTAGCTTACGGTTTTATGGAGCTACCTGACGCTCCTTATGACTCAGACTCTGGAGAAAGCCAGTCTAGTTCAATTCCTTTCTATGAGCTAGAAGATCCTATACTGCTTCTAAGTTAATGTAGTCGCTGAAATGCCCTTTCAGTCAAACCTCTTCCTTAACTAATTTTGCTATACTAACATGGGCTCAACACACAAAAATGGTTTGCATAAAGAAAATGCAAAGGTTTACAGAGTTTGATATTTTTTTCTACTTTTGAATTTTAAAATTTATTCTTGTATGAAAGTGGAAAAAATACAAGTTTTATGCAAATGACTCATGTCATAGCATAAATTGCTGTTACTTTCTTTAGATTTGTATCACTAATTTTTTTTTTTCCAGAAAGGTACCATTCTTTTCTTTAGTGCTGTGAAGTGTGAATTCTATTTAAGTTGCTAAATGTTGTTTCTATATTTTAACTCAATGTGGTTGAGCTTAAGGCACTGGAGTTGGTGGGCTTCTGAGAAGTATATGTAGGAAGAAATAATTTGCACTTTAATTAAATGTGCAGATAGGTTAAGACACTTGGTTACACATGTCCCTTCTTAATTATGGAGGAAAACTTTTTTCCAAAATTTGTTTCACTCTGGTTAAGCCTGGGCTGGAGAAAGTATAATGCTTGCACATTTGATTTTATGTTTATTGCAGCCCTCTTGAGATAACACCAAATCAAGATAACACCAAAACACTGGAATATATTAATCCATAGTTATACATACTGTGTAATTTCATTGCATAAATAGTAGTTAGACATGAGATTTCCGAAGAGGTTCTCCCCCTACCCTGCCCCAGAGGAGTACGGTACGTCTAGACAATTGCGTTTCACTTCAAAGCTGGAACATGGTTTTGCAATTTTATGAGTGTACAAGCACTAACATATATCAGTATTTCCCCAATGACGGTGTTCTGTATTCTCTTCAAACTGTGTTTTTTGGGGGACGGGGTGGGTTTTGTCATGTTTTAAAGTAAATTATTTATGCATTTTAAAAACAAGCAACTTTTTTCTTAATTGTCCTTACTTGTAGACCTCCCAAGTTATATGGTAACTACAGACCGATTTTGTAAAAAGGAACATAATTATAAAAGTTTTTCAAGGATACACATATTTGCACAAAAATGTGTGTTCAGACCACACGAGTGAAGTTAACACACACTGTTTGTTTATTTGGACCCAAAAACCTTCTGTTTTAGTTTAAATAAAAATTCCATAGCTGTCTGAAAACTGGTCTGTGCTGTAAGGAGATGGAACAGAAGTGTTTTACATCTATTAGGTTTTTTAACTTGTGTAATAAATTTGTGACTTTTTGCAGGAAAAAACAATTCTGTTCAGTGGTAAAAACAGATGATTCGGTATTAGTTTTGCTTAGATTTCCCTCCATTTAAAAATAATGGCCAGAATTTTCAGATTTGAATGTTAGGCTGTTAAATCTTTATTTAAGTGCCTAATAATAAATGATTTGAACTAGGTGCCACATCATGGTTTTAAGACTGACTTCAGCAACATGGTAGAAAATACTAATATATAGTTTCACAGGAGGTTGTGATGAAATATACCTTACATCATATTAACCTACCACATTGCATTTATAATACAGAAGTTACCAGATAAACTGAAGTTGTAGTGTGGATTTTACAGTGGTTGCTACAAAAATGAAACTTACCCTTTCCACTGAAGTTTTGCACTGAAAGTGTCACAACTTAACCTACCTGTTTTTCTTTTATACTGGTTCCTACAAAAAGTCATCTTGCATTGGTCCTGCTTACACTCGAACATGAACTGGATTGCAATACTTTGTTCTTTAATGTAAGCTTTTTGTGTCTCAATTCTTAAATTTAAAGCATCCCCTAATACCTGATTCAAATTCAGGCTGTATGATATAGTTGTATACAAACCAAGCAAGTATATTCTGATGTGTAAAAAGAAAAAGTATCATGGTTGACTTTTTAGATTTTTTTTTTTAAGAGAATACTTCTCTAATGAAATACATAATGGCTTCAAAATTGGCTGTAAGTCAGTATTTGCATCTAATGATTTACCACTTCACTTTCACTAACATGTCATTCAAAGCGTTTCTTCTTCCCAGTTAACCACTGACTCCAGCAGTGCTCATGTTAAAGCTGAAATATTGGTGCTACAAATTCAGCTGTTTATGGAAACATAATCTGTGCATACTTCAAAGTGTACCTAACATTTTAACTGATACTCCTTATTAAAAAAAAAGTTATAGACCAGCTAACATATATGTTGGCATTGGTTAATATAAACTGGTTTGTGATTCATACAGAATAGCAATTCAGACCAAGATTTATCACCCCCCCAAATAGTTTAAAACATTAACATTTAAAATTTAAGTCTTTTTGGCAGGTTGGTGACACCATTGTATTTGTGGTTTAGGGACCTGAGATTCATAACAGCTTGGTTTTCTTGCTGCTCATTCTACATACCTGAAGTGTTGTTTTTTTTCCTTTTTTTCCTTTTTTTTTTTTTTTTTTTACAAGGGACAGTTGATTGTGGAGAAGGAAGAAAGTGGAATTTACATAAATATTTATACCTCCCTGAACAATAAAGTGGCGATATCAGGAGCTGTTGGATATTTGGCTTTGGTGCAAGAAGAATGCTCTAGGTTATGAGATATTTGAAACTTATGACTGTGCAAGAGATCTGTTCTTAAGGTGCTGGAGAGGAAAAGGAAAAAAATGTGTATTCGCATTTCTGTTGTCTTTATGTCACTACTTTTTGTGAACAAAGCACATTTATTAAAAAAAAAAAAAAAAAACAAACTGAATGCCTTTTTAAAAATTGTTTCTTTGGGGTGGAGATGTCATCCTTTTTTCTTCCTGTGCAATCGGTTAATGCTGAAATCCAGTGAAAACAATGCATGGTTATTTTCCTTATTGTCAAGAAAATAGTTGTGTTGGGTTTATTTTATAAACAACTCAATTATAGTAAAGATGTTAAATTTGGTAGCTCAGTTTCAGCTTCTATATCTCTGTTGTGGTCTTTGCTTTACGGAAGGGTTTTTGGAGTTTATCCAGTTGATCCTGTATCATGTTTCTTTGCCTGCCCCCTTAGGATGTGACCGCTTTCTAACACAGTTCCTCTCTTCTCTCTCTAGATGCTCTTAACGTCTCCTCTATCTCCCTGAAATATGTTTGCAGCACCTGTTGTATGTTGGCCCTTTGAGGTCATTGCTGTATTTTTCTACATGGTGATTCTGAGTAGTGGAGGTGTTGGGAAAAGCTGAAAATGGGAAAAGAAACACAAAGAACTGAAAATGTAAGGCTCCTACTCAGATCCAGATTCTAAGAAAATTAGATTTCAGCAGAACTGAAGTGTGTCCCTAGCACTGCAGAGCCTAGCTGGTATATTCTGGTCTCTTACTTGACAGTGAAGATCAGAAAATGTGATTTCACAGCTGTTTTCAGTATTGCTTCCTGCAGAATATTTCTGTCCTTTTCTTCTTCAGGGAGACTTGCTGACTTGCCTTCAAAAGTGTGATCGTTCTAAGTCTTTTTAATTGTATCTCCATGAATCAGCAGCATAACTTTGATTCCTTGCACTTGAGGTATGTATATATTCAGGTTTTTTGCTCCTGTTTTCCTTAATTTTCCTCAATTCATTGTTTTGTACCTGTAGAACAGCAGGAAGATTTTTTAGAAGGGTTGCATTTCACAAAGTTGCACAGAAACTTCACTGTTTTTTTATTTAAGTAGAATATTCTCCAAGAAGTTCAACAAATAGTTGCTTGAACAGTATTCCTAAATCACAGTTAGATGGATATAGTAACAACTGTGTTGTCCATGATGCTGGTAAAGCATCTGAAGCAAATGACATTTACTAAGCAACTGAGATTTCTACTGTTCTGCTTGTAAACGCAAAACCTCTTAGCTTTTTTTTTTTTTTTTTTAACCCCATGTAACTTTGAGGCCTGATGGCTAGTTTTATTTAAAATTTGAAGATGGGTAAGGATTTTGGAGAACGAGGTTCTTGTGAATCAGTTGTCTGAATAACTGAGGCAGGAAAGAGAGACTGTCAAAGTTTAGATGCTCGAGTATCCAGCTGCCGCTGGTCAGCACTAGTGCTTCTTGGCGAAGGCGCTGGTTCTGATGAAGGGATTAAAGGAACAAAGGACATAAATCCGCAATGGGCCAGCCCTCTTGCAGTTCAAAAAGCCCCTGTGCAGCAGCTGTCTAAACTTACTCAAACTACCCTTGTTTTGCCTAAGCAACGGAGCTATTGAGATCCAGAAACTTCCCACTCTTGCTCACCTGCCTGCGAGGGCCAATTCAAAACATACATTTCCAACACAAAGTGTTGCGAAACACTGATCGTGAAGGAAGCGTGCCTTCTGTATAATGCTAGGGTGGTGACAGGTTTTGTTTGGGAAGCAGGAGTCAGTCCAGGATCAGAGTCATCTCCCCCAGAAGGCTCCTACTGGCAAATGATGGGAAAGGCTAGGGAGTCTTCAGTCTGTCTTGCAGTCCTGATTGAAACACAGCTTTCCTGCTTCTGTGTCCTAAGCACCAGTTGACAGTGTTTAGAGGTTTGTTGTTTTTTTTTTTTTTTTTTTTCATTCTTCCAGCCTATTAACCTCGCGTTTTTGTGTGTGTGGAGGGGAGAATGCACTTTCATTCTTGCCTGTCGCCTAGATGCTGCTGCGTTCCCCGAGAGCGAGCCAGCTGCGGGGCTGGAGGGTGCCGATGGGAATGCTGTTACAAGCCCACTCCGGCCCATCGACACCAGGAGAGATGTCGGTGACTCTTCCTACGAGAAAATGTTGCTCTGGGCTCAGGCAGCTGGAGCCGTGCAGCCCAGGCCGAGGCCTGGCACAGGCAGGCCCCAACACCAGCACCGCTCTCACCTTCTTACAGGCCGTGGACCACACTCCTCAGTGCAGGGTTCAGCCTCAGGGGCCGGGCCATGTTGCCCTGGGTATTTCCATTCCACCCCAATATAGCAATAAGTGTTTCTGTTAAGAAAACTCCTGTTCCCGCTAAGGCAAGGACTTTTTGCATCCTTCCAGCACAGGTTACCCTAGGGCTGGGGGGCGGCCCCCCTTCTCCCTGCCGCCGGCAGCTGCCCCCGGTCTGACCGGCGCCGCCTGAGCGCAGGCACGGTCCCACCGAGCGCCCTGCCGCCCGGGGCAGGCGCGGGCCCGGCCTGGCCGCCGCGGCGAGCTGAGCTCCGGCGGCGTCCCGGGCCTCGCCGCCCGGGTGGCCGCGACGGCGTTTGAGCCTTGGCGCGGCCCGTAGCCGGGACGCCTCGCTCAGCCTCAACATGGCGGCGGCGCTGCGCGGTGGGAGGGAAGTTTCCGGGACGCCTGTGGAGGTGAGTGCGGGACGGGGCCGGGCCGCCGCCCGCGGGCGGGGGGCACGGCGGGGCCCGCGGCCTCCCGGGGCTCGGGCGGGGCTCGCCCCGGCGCCCTGTGCGTGGAGCAGGGCCCCGTCACCGCGGCGAGGCGGTGGCGAGGGGAGCCTGGCGGGCAGCCCCGGGGGGGACGCGGCCTCCCCGGGCAGGCCCGGGCCTTGGCGGGGCGGGGGCCGCCTGCACAGAGCAGCTTCCCGCGGCGGCGGCGGCTTGTGGTAAGCGGCCTTGCCCCGGCGGAGCCGCAGCTGGCAGCGCCCGCTCCGCGGGGCCAAGAGCCTCCGCGAAACTCCCCTGGCCGGGCCAGCCCAGCGGCAGCGCTTCGGCCGGCTGGCACCGGCGTCCGTAGTGTGGGCGCGCTGGTAGCGTCCGAAAACTAGCAGAGTCGTTCATCTGAGGTTTGAGCCTACTGTATTCATGCGTTAGCTAAATACGACTTTTTGTTTAAAAACAAGTGTCATAAAGTTGCTTTTTGAAAAAAATATGCACTGCACTGGAAGAATAAAGCTGAAGGAAAGCGCCTCCAGTATTTTAGCTAGGCCTCACGTGGACTTCAAATCAACTGCAGTTAAACTACCGAACCATCTTTGGGATTTGGTTCTTTTTTCTGCTTTCTTAGACAAACTATGTTAAAAACTACTTTGGGAATGCTGTTCCTTTACGTATGGGAAAGCTCTTGGATAGCTTAGTGTCCAAATCTATAGTTAGACTCCAGGTTTTGCTTAAAATTGCGTTGGCAAAAGTTGACGGATATTTCTGGGTGTACATATTATGTTTGTTTTGGATCTAAGTGTGATTTGCTCAGATATGTAACTCAGATGTTGCAACCTGAAACTTTAAGGCCATTAGTTTAAAAAACAAACAAACACAACACCCCCCCACCCTGACTTTGAGCGGTCTTTGTCCAAACAGTCAAAGTCTTAACAGAACTGAGTAACAAATAGCTATGTTGAGAATAAAGAATTTGAAGAATAAATCAGATACTGAAATTTCTCATGAAAATTGTCTGAATTGCTGTGTTATGTTTATTTGGTAACATCTGCGTGATGGGATACGTTAATCATGAAAATGCTGCCTTTTCCTCAAAAAGTTGACCATGTGTTTTGGTTAGAAAAAAGACTAATGGTTAACAGTGTGGTTTGGTAGTACACCTTTTTGCTAACTGGCTAGAAGATCAGGAAGAGGAGGTTGCATTCACAGTCCGAGCTGTCATTTTGCAAATACTTTGTGGTCGAGCAGACTTTGTGTCTTCCCAGCAGGAGCAGGCGTGTTCCCCGGCCCCGGCGCTCGGCACAGCACGTGGGGCAGCAGCAGAGGAGCTTCTCTTTCGTGTTTCTCACGATGTGGTGGCAGCAAAACTCTGCTTGGCGCGAGCTGAACCAGTCAAGAGTAGTTTTCTGTCAGAGTGGCTGCCTGCCTGCAAAGGAGCTTGCTAGTGTAACAATCCCACTGGAAAATAATTTTGCGACAGTAGTAAGATTTTAAGCCAGGTGTTAGGCGGGAGCTTCCGCCTTTTGCGTGTGAGCCAGCCTGCTGACTTCCGTGAGGCTGGTGTCCAAGCGAGTACGTACAGTGTTAGCCCCTTGACTTGGAGGGGTTCCAGAAAGGCTCAGGAACCAAGATAACAGGACGGGGTGGCACATGTCCTTCAGCGTAGCAGTAGTCACGCATCAGTGCTGTGGGTTGGAAGGAGATGTGAAATCATTCGTCTGTACTCGATGATCTTAGAGGTCTTTTCCAACCTGAACGATTCTATGATTCTATTCATGGTTTGAACGAGAGATAATTGTGGGGGGGAGGGCATGTGTAGGAGCTGAAATAAATGGCTCAAGTTGTCCATAAAGCAAATGTTGATTGTAGTACAGGAAACAGTGAGACTGCGGCCAGTGCTATGATACCTGATATATTGTAACCTGGAATACGATAGCTAACTTTGGGCTGTGTCAGCTACATGCAGTAGAAAACAAATGAAAGGTTGAGGGGAACGCTAAGTATATTACCAAGTGAGGGGAGAAATATTGTGAGATCTTAAGCATCCAGGCAACTCAGAATTAAGTTTATATGTCTAAAACAGTAATGATAATGAGTACTATGAAAATGCATAGTTGAAAGCCAAAGAACTTTAACTTGCAACGGCATCATGTAATAACTATTTGCTTTAAGTATATGGTATGTATTCTGTTTCAATTAAACAGATTTTTAATGAACAGTTCTTTCCAAAGTAGTATCTGCAATGTTGTTAGGTATTTAACATAATTTGAAAATACATGTTATCAAACTTTAGTAATTTAAACAATAGGATTTCTTAGGCCTAGTTTGTCTCTACACCAATTACTTAAGCTGGTTTTATACTGGATGTCAGTCTTCAAATCAGCCAAAGCTTATGGGCAAATCGGTCAATTCACTTTTTCTTTTGTTGTTCACTGGTTTAAAAAAATGATAATTTAAAAATCAAGAGAGAATAAAGTCTAAGTTTTGAGTTTCAGTCAAGGTGTCCTTTCTTACTTCCCCCAGCATTATAAATGAAAGCAGTAAGCGATAATCTAGCTCTGAGTCTTCTTGACACATTGGCTGCTCTCTCATACTATTAACTCTTCAGAAGTCTCTGCAAGATGGGCGATTAGGTAATTACTTCCAAAATGACAGATGCTATGTATGAGTCTTCTTACTTCTTGGGGATTCTGCCCATAATCTGTATAATCATACTCTTCAATAAACTTTTCGTTAATAACTTTAAAAACAAAAGTTATACATAAATGTAAATACTACATAGGATTTCATTAAGTTTTAACTAAGGGAATTTGGGCGACTGGTTGTTCTGGGGATACTTCTTAAGAAAATTAGAGACAAAAAAATACTGATGCTGATTTTCTTGTTTCTGTATTTTCTTGTGATCCACCTGTTGTTTCCTGCCTTTTTCTCTCTGGAGGTATAGGGTCTGTTTTATTTGTTTAGTGGCTCCTGGTTTAGAATTTCTAGGCACAAAAGGATCAAAAATCAGAAGTACATGTGGTTCTCTTTACGTGTAGTTTCACAAAAAGCTTGTTCTCTGAGTAATTCTTATCAATTTGTCACTTATAACACATTTTGCCTACAGAACAGGGTTGTGACTTCAAAGTACAAACTTTTTTGCCTTTAATTAGAGAGCTTTGGACTATGCCTCTGACAACTCTGGGATAAGTAGAAAAGTATATAAATACAGTGAAGTACAGATTTTCAAGGAAATAGAATTTCCTCAATAACTTTTTTGTTTCCAATTATAGCAATTAATAGTATTGTTTATGTGTAAATTCAGTAAGATTAAACACCAATAGGATTACAGTGATCCTCATGTTTCAAGACTGCTTATCCTGTAAAATAGTAGGTGGATCTCACTGGAGATCATTAGCCACATTTTCTTAGAAAATTCCCCCTAAAAATATTACTATCTGTTCCTATATTATATTAAAAAGAAAAGCCTGTCAGTTAAATGGACCTGAGTAGGGGGAGCTTAGGTACTAAATATAATATTCATCCTGATCATTTTTTTTGTTTGTTTTCGTGGGGAAAAAAGTGGCTTGGAGGGGTGAAAATTAAGGCTTTGATTGTACATTAAGAAAAGTCTCTGAAAATGTTGCCAGATCAGTTGATACATCTGTGTGTCCACTCCTCTTCTGTGAAATGGAGATAATGTTAATATCCTTTTTCATGATCTACTGTGGGTTAAGCTCGTTAACTGATCATGATTATTTTTATAAATCCTGTAGCTATCTGACTACTAAAAAGAAGTCTTGCAAAGCGTATTGAAAAGGTTTAATATAAAGTGAGAACTTGCCAGATGTAACGGTGAAGTAAAACAATGTTTTAAAACAATATTAAAATATTTTAGAAGGTAATGGGTATCATAGGAATATTTTGAATACCCATAGATATCCAATATAGACACCTAATGGGTGGTTTTTGTGGAAAAACTGCACAGGCCAGGTTCGGTTTACCTTTTCCTCTCGTTCAAATTGTGAAATAAGATTTATGCAAAACCCATTTTATATTGCTTTTAATAATGCCCCCAATTTGAAAGACCTTTAACAACACACTTACTTGATCTTTATTATGTGTTTTTTAATTTAGATGTTAAATTCCTTGGTGAGAAAGGGTGTGTCATGTTTATGCTGTGTACGATTAAAAGGAATTACTTGCCACTAACACTTCTTTTAATTCTTCTTCCAGGACTCCAGTGATTCTGGACCACTGTTACTGAAATGATATTACAGAAGGCGGCGATTGCATTGTGTTTGTTGGATGAAACCCAAATATTTATTTTCAGTCAAGTGGGTAAAACCCCCTAACTGCAGTTTACATGTGTAGGTCACTGCGTTACTGCGTTAGTCATTGTCTCTATGCAGCAATGACAAGGCTAGAAGAAGCAAACAGAGAAGTGAACATGCACTCATCAGTCAGATACCTTGGCTATCTTGCCAGAATCAACTTACTGGTTGCCATTTGCATGGGCCTTTATGTCAGGTGGGAGAAAACGGCGGATGCACTGATTTTGGTAATATTTATTCTGGGGCTCTTTGTTCTTGGAATTGCCAGCATACTGTACTACTATTTTTCAATGGAAACAGCAAGTCTGAGCCTCTCCAATCTTTGGTTTGGTTTTTTGCTTGGCCTTCTCTGTTTTCTTAATAATTCTGCCTTCAAAACGGATGTGAAAGAAGAAGCTACTAAGTATTTGCTCCTTTCTGCCATTGTTTTAAGGATATTATGCGCTTTGGTTGAGAGGATTTGTGGTTGTATTCATCATCGACCGACTCTGCTGACAACAGTTGAATTTTTGGAGCTAGTTGGATTTGCAATTGCCAGCACAACTATGCTGGTAGAAAAATCTATGAGTATTATTCTGTTGGTCATGGCATTGGCTATGTTGATTATTGACTTACGTATGAAGTCTTTTTTGGCAATTCCAAATTTGGCAATTTTTGGAGCCATTGCATCCTTACTCTTTTTTCCATCGCTGCAAATCCCCACAAACCCATTTGCCTTGGCCTGTTTCTTCAGCTGCCTGATTTCAGATCCCCTTCTTGACGTTTACTTCAGTGGACTTTCAGTTACTGAACGATGGAAGCCCTACTTGTACCGTGGTAAAATTTGCAGAAGGCTTTCTGTCATCTCGGTTGGAGTCATTGAACTAATCTTTTTCATTCTTGCAGCCTTTAAACTACGTGATTTGGATCTCTGGTATTTTGTGATACCTGGTTTTTCTATTTTTGGAATTTTCTGGATGATTTGTCATGTGATTTTTTTTATAACTCTTTGGGGATTTCACACAAAGCTAAATGACTGTCACAAGGTATACTATACCCACCGTGCAGATAACAACAGCCTTGACAGAGTTATGGCATCTAAAGGAATGCGTCACTTCTGTTTAATTTCGGAACAGCTAGTATTTTTCAGTCTTGTCGCGACTGCTGTTTTGGGGGCCGTTTCTTGGCAGGTAAATAATAACTTCTCTATCTTGATCTCCCTCTTGAGAATGCTCCTGAGAATTGTTGACTCCTTAAAATTCCTGTGATGGTTGATGGTGTTCTCTGGCTCAGCAATTCAATGTTGGAACACTTGGTTTCACCAGCATGCTCTTCGAATTTTAACACTTTTTGCTGCCTTAAGGCAGCTGGAACTCACCAGCTTCCTTATGTGGGCAGAATGGGAAGAGTTAATGCTTCCAGGGCAAAAGCGTGCAAAGTATTTTAAGTTTACTGACCTATGAAATTATTTTGCTTTTGAATTCATTGTGCTATAAAATTTGTTTTCAAAGTAAATCAGTGTTGAACCCTAGTAATGCACACTATATGGAGGGCTTTTTCTATGGACTATTTTAGTTGAATCAAGGCAAATTCATGTTTTAAGAATGTATTTTTCAAAAATTTTTATTTGCATTTAACCATTAATGTGGAGTTAGAGATCAGCTGATAAACTGGTCTAAGTGTCTTATTTTCAAATCTGGTTATGTGCCACAGGATATCTCCTCTGAAAGACCAGTTCTTAAAATCAGACAGCGTTCTTTGACTTTTCTTTCCATTTCTGAATTAAGGATTTTGTCTTTTCTTTCGCAGAAAACATACATTTCTCTCAAAATGTCCAGTGCCCAAATTAAAGTACAGTGTGTGTTGTCACAGTTGCAGCAGGGTGAAAAGGGAGTTCGGTGTCTATTTTCTAAGTTGATCTAAAAAAAGATAACGATCATTTTTGTCCCCATGCGTCTCTTCAATTCATTACATATATGTATGGGATACATATATAAAAATTATATATTATTTATGGCAGATCTAGTTTACAGAAATGTCTCTACAGTGTTTCCAAAACAATTTGCTGTCCCTTCCTGCAGATTTTCTTAGATTAAATAACCTCATGAATGAAAGGTGTTAAAGAACTTGGTGGAAAAGGAAATTGACATTTTGTGAGGTTTTGTGTGTTGTTGTTTTTGTTTGATTTGGTTTTGGTTTTGTATATTTTTGTTTTGGTTTTGGGGGGTTTTTTGTTTGGTTTTTTTTTTTGTTTTGTTTGGTTTTCTTTTCACATGGTTTGGTTTTCTTTTCACATGAAGAGGTTAACAGACAAACCTGGGTAGTTCTGCTCTTTCTTTGGAAAAATATCAGCATGCATAGCTATAGTGTGTGGGCTTGCAGAAAGGACAAAAGGAAGAAATAGAACCAAAAAGAAGTAGAGAAGAAAAATGCCCAAAATGTATTTACAGAAAGCGAAGGTGCTAATGCACCGAAAGAAATGGGGAAGTGGTTTGGGAGAAAGAAACAATAAAGATGGAATATCAGCGTAATACTATTTCTAACTTCCATACTTGTGTGATTTTATCAAAATCCAAGTCTTCAATTTTTGTATGCTAGATGACTGTTATTCAGTAAGAGCATTTTTTTACCATCTCTATCAGGTAGTCTTACTAATTTCTCTCTCCTTGCCCTCCTCCTTTAACATGCTGAGACACATTAGTTAATAATTACATAGTTTAAAAATTACTTGGATGGAGTCACTCCACCTAGTTACACCTAACAAAGCAGTCAGAACAAATCAAGTGCATAAGTTGTCCAAATAGTCACTGGAGAGAGGCAGCTTCTTTTGGTGGCACCCGGAGCCTGTCCGCAGGGAGTTCACCACCAGACCGGGGCCGGATCTCCTGCTGTAGCCCTTCAGGGGAAGGGCTCCCTCTCCCCATGCCATCTGTTCAAAGCACACAGGCGCTTCCTTTCGAACAGCTTCATTACTGCAAGCTGTCTGCGTAATCAAGGAGGATTGGCTTCATACTCATCTTGTTTCTTTTTTCCCTTCACGTTGATTGATAATTCATTGTAATTTTTTTCTGTCTCTGTCCTCTGCCCCAAAATAACTGCAACTGTTACATGTCTGGTAATTTTCAGGCCTCTCTAATTCTGAAGAAGCGCGGTTGTATTGTGGAATGACTTGTGACTGTTCACAAGAAGCGAACTGGCAATGCGTCTAAAATCTTAATATTTGTTATTGGCTAATTTCAGTTTGTAGGGTCCTATGTGTAAATAAGAGAAGCTGTTGCTCATCACCTCTGTTGGGTAGGTTGCGTATTTGCCTATTCAGTGGGAAGAGAAGTAATTGTAATGGCAAAAGCGAAAGGCATCAGACCAAATACTTCTGCTTGTCAGGAAATCCATTTTTTTCTTATAATAATTTATTTTTAGTAGATAATTACATTTACATTTCTTTTACTATATTTATATTTCTTTCATCATGTATTTATGGTAATGAATTAGCTTAAGATTATGAATGCAGTTGTCTCCAACTAAAATAATTTCTACTTTAGAAGATGTTGTGATGTTTGCCTTGCAGATCACTGTGCCTATTCCATCTGTTGTCAGAAAATGAAATACTTTATCAGACCTGGCCAGAACATAATTTTATAAATGGATGTATCGTTTATTATAGTGATTGCAGGAAACTGTGGCCTTTTCTGTATTTTTCTGGATAGTGTCAGGTTTCAAAATAATTAGAAGTAAGAAAGCAATGATGCATAAGCACACAATTTACCCTCTTGCAGGGCATTTGTTTTTTTCTAGAGTCTTAAGGAGACTAGTATTTTTTCTTCTTTGTAGGGGTATTTCAAGGCCTCAGAATCCTTTGCTGGATTTTCAAGTCTGCTGTTTCAGGAGGTCTAACAAGCTCAACAGTAATGCAGAAAACAAGCTTCTCCAGTGAATATGTACTTGCCTTATGGTGATTTATATGTATTGTAACAGTTAAAGAGACAAATCAGACTGTTAAAGAATGCTCTCTGCCTTTCCTCTTTAAAAAGTAATAGTTATTGCTAAATACTTAGTGGGTTGGGATTTCAGGGTTTTGTTTGGTTTTATTTTTAAGAAAACTTTGCTGCAGAAAAAAATCTGGTGACATCAGTATCTGGTAGAAAGAGATCTTAGGGCTGTGTTAGGTGCCTTTCCATGAAAACATCAGGTTCATGTTTATTAGTGGTCAAAAAAGCACATTAAATATTGGGAATTATTAGGGAAGGACTGGAGGTATCATTATGCCACTGTATAAATCCATAGCGTCCATATTTTGAATAACAGTGCAATTCTTACTTGCCATCGTGTAGGTGAGAAAACAAGCAAAAGTTCAGAGAAGGGCAATGAAATTCATTATAGACATGAAACAGTTTACATGGAAGGAATGAATAAACAAGGATGCTTCAGTCAGGAAAAGAGAAAACTAAGTGAGAATATGAACATATAAAATATCATGTGTGATGTGGGAGAAGGTAAACAGTAAGACAATAAATGATCAGTTCCAGTGCAAAAGTTGAGGGGAGTCAAGTTGGCAAGAAGCAGGTTGGAGCCAGACAGATGGGAATAGTTCCTCATACAGCACTGAGGTAGCTCTGGGGCTGTGTATTGTGGCGTGCTGCATGTGCCGAGCAGTTGCAGAGGCTCGGGAGTAAGCTGGACACGTTCATGGAAACAAATTCACTGAGGTTTATGTACTATACGGAAACCGTGTCTGGCTCAGGAAGTCCTTGAGCCACCAGTGCTTGGAGTACTCCGGAAACATATGTGCTTGGTCTGTCCTTACAGTCTTTCCTAGGCATACATTTGGCCTCTTTGGAAACAAGACAATCTTCTAGATGGACTTTTGGTGCACCTTAATACAGCCACTCTTGCATTCTTATAGTATGGATTTTTTTTTTACTTAAACGTTCAATGTATTTTTTCCTTATATCCTTAGGAATGCCAAGTATTCCTCAGTCACCAGTTCCTGAAAATAGGCTTGAGCTTTTTAAAATGTTTAAAACATTTTTCATATATGTAAGATTAACAGTTTTCAGTCTTTGCAACTTGTGGTTTGGGATTTATGTTGTCATTTTAGTGAGTGCTAATTATATTTGAAATCTGTTAAGTGTCACCTAGAAGGTGAAGCATTTTTTATTTATACCTTCCCTCACTCTGAAGATGTACTGAAAGCTTGTTTAATGATACTGCATTTGATAAGAGAGGTGGCTTGAAATTGCTTCATGGTCTGCCATTTGACCCCCTATATAATGAACAGAATTGGCTAAAAACCTAAGCCGTGGAAAGGTACTTCCTAACAGCCAACTATAAATAATTAGCCCTAGCATATAAAAAGTCTAGCTCAGCTGTGTGTGTTAGGTTGTAGCCAGAAATGAGGTGGTGGAGGGGAGGGGCTCTGTTTCATGGAAAAGTTTGTTACAGGCACATTATATATGCCCTTTTAACATTCTTAATAACTATAATATCGATGCATCATATAAGTCTCAAGTATATGAAAGGTCAATACCTAAAGAGACAGTTGTCTGCTAATTGATGGCTAGAAGTATCCTATTTGATTAAAATTGCCAGAAAAATGTCAAATCTCTTTTTGTGGAAGGGCTTTTAAAGTGAGGTCAGTTAACTCGCTGTTGCACACACACTGGTTTTCTGACTCATGCAGAACTGTTGAGGCTGGAAGTCCTGTTAACCAAGGACCTTTCTTTAAGGGGAGCTTAACCCTTGTAATAAGCCAAGGGTTGAAAGTCTCTGTTTCTGATGCTTTGGTATGTGCTTGGGAAGAACTGTGGCCCCTGAAAGCAGAATCTCTCTCCAACAGATCAAGCTTTAAATCTGAAGAGCAGAATTATCAGGTCTGTCTGAAGCTGGAGGATGAGCTCAGGAAGCACGAGAAGCATAAAAGTGATTTGTTAAAGCTGGTTGCATTCAGAAATGGAGTAACAGCTTTTCAGTGGGGCATGTTTTCAGTTGGGACATGGTCTGCTTCTGAGAATAATCCCGGCTTTAGCTGGTGAGGAGAGATACTTTGCTTTGTCAGTGGAAATACATTGACATTTTCCTTGCAAAATCTGCAGGAAATGTTCTGCACCCGCTTTTACATTTTTGTGAGTAATTTCAGTCAGATCAATAGACTCTCTAACTCCCAACTTACTCATTCCAGCAATTGCTCACATGCCTGTCCATAATTAGGCCCTTGGATGGGACAAGATCCAGCAGAAGTCATGCAAATGACTCAGTCATTACTTCTCTCAGAAGCCAGTAAAATGATGAAAAATTTGCAGATGGAGGTCTTGGAATTTGCAAGCAAAGATCTTGGAAAGGTTTGGAGGAATCTTTTTCTCAGAAATTTAAAATCAGATTTTGTTAAGTGCTCTATGCCAAGATAACAGTACAGTTTTTCTGAATTACTGGCCAAAGAGAATTATTATTCCTGGAAGACCTGTATTTAGTATTACCAAGAGAAAAATTAACTATGTCAGAGACAGGTAAAGTAGTGGAATAGACTACTTTCAGTACATTATTCTTGGTTTTAGTGAATTTTATGGGTTAGTAAAATAATAGTCTTCATGATATTCATGGGTACTTGTACTTATATGGACGGTACTATTGAACTCAAATTATTAATGGAAGAAAAGTTAGTTTATGTATGAGTATTTTCTTGTTTTGCGGAGAGTTAGTGATTTTGTATTCTTTATTGTGGCGTGATTGGCTGGTGTTTCTTGAAAGCTCAGTTTACAATGCCTTAAAATTGAAGATGGTGACTTTTTTTAACTTCTCTAAAAACGAGATTATTTTCTGAATAGTAAGAAGTTATCTAAGTAACCTCTATATTTACCTGCACATACTTTTGTTAGCATCACAGATTAAATAACTGTTTTGAATGCAAATTATATCCAGTCTTTCTCCTTCCTTTTCCTCTGCTTTTCTTCCTGACTTGTAGTTTTAATCCAGTCCTCCTCAGCCTTTGCTTGTCCAGTTAAATATTCCCCCCCTGCCCCTCCCTGCAGCTCTGCTGCACCCTCTGGTCTCTCTCCATACTTTCTCAAATAACCATTCCACTCCTGCTTTTTTTTCCCTCTCTGTCTGTCTGGTCATCTTTAGTTCCCCCCTTTCTTTTCCTCAGCCATTTTTTCCCCTCCTTGCCTATTTGACTTGCATATCCGTGCCTTGCTATTTCTTTATAGACTCATCTGTTCAGTTTCTTTTGCAATAACATTGTTCTCTCTTTCCACACTATTTCATCATCTTTTAAGCTGGATCTTAAATCCCCCTTGCTCACTGCTCATCATTTCTTCTCAAACTCACCCGCTATCCTGTTTATTTTTGCTGCCCATCTTCCTCTCCGCCGTAGGTGCTCAGCCCTCCTTGGCTCTGACCTCTCCAGTCCTGTCCCAAGGGCTACGTCAGGTTGCCTGCTCACGTCCGCAGTGGCAGCACACCTTGCTGCTGTCGCCACCACTTCCAGAGGCCCTAGGTCCTGAAGGGGATCTCGGGTGACAAGAGGAAGGAAGCATTCAGTGTTAGTCTGAAGAATCTGATTTACGTGTTAAGCTTTGCTGTCAAAGTCTCATTAATTCCAGAATTCAAATTTTTATATTAAAAAAAAAATATCGGAAATCCATTTAGAGTGCTTTTAAATTGACAACCACTTCTGGTTTTGCTGGGACAAATGCATGTAGACTAAAGCACAGGCTTTCCCATGGTTAGAACAGGAGTCAGGGCTGTGAAATGTAACACATTAAATCTGCCTGCCAGTGAACATGATGACTATTTTCTGCAAACTGTTTTCTAGATTTTCCCAGGGCTGTTTTAATAGTCAGAAGTAATGGTTTATTTATTGTTCTCTAGAGACTATTCTTTCATTCAATGATTTGTTATAAGGCACTTTCCTCTGATAGCTGATCTACGTTGTAACTTTACAAATTTTGTCTTTAAGCTTCTTTTTACCTGTAATGTACATATCTTGTTTTCATTTGGAATAAGCTATCCATCAAATATTTGTGGATTAGTTATCACGTTATCGTTTTTCTCCTGAGCCTTCGCCCTCATGGAGCGTATATACTTCTTTGTTTTTGCAGAATCACTGCAGAGGAGCTAAGCAGAACTGTTTATTTTGTACTTATGTGTGTGTATATGGATATATAAAAATAGGTAAATATTATTCAGCGTGGATAATGGAAAGCAGGGCAGAATTTTTGCTTGAAAATACACAAAGACACCTTTCTAAGCCTCCTCAGTTGTTGGTCTGTTACATGTAATCCCGGGCAGCCTGCTCTAGGTGGCCCCACTTGAGCAGCGGGTTGGACCAGATGATTTCCAGAGACCCCTTCCAACCGCAACCATTCGGTGATTCTGTGATCATCTTAGTTGACATATGTTTAGTAATTTATTTCTATTTTAATCAGAAGGGATCTTCTGTGGTCTTTGTAACTGGCTTCCAATTTAAACTAACATTTCTTTTTTTTTTTTTCTTCCTCCTCGTTATTTTCGTCTGTCACGTGTCAGTAATGCTCCATTGTTAAATAGAGTTCCAGAATCGTTCCACTTCCAACAGCAGTTTACTCCTTGGGACTGGAGTTGTCCTATCCATGAATATAAAATTACATATCTTGGCTGTAAAATAGCTCTAAATTCTTCTGGTGTTTTAACAGTTACACTTAACAATAAGCGTTGCTTGAAAAGCTAAAGAAAGCGGAAAGATAATATTATTGTCTGTCATTTCAGTCATCAGAGGCAAGAAGTATATTTTTTTTTACCTTTTCCACATTATTTGAAATGAGAACACACTTTGTATTTCCTAAATATTCATTTAGAAGAAGACAGACAAAGGCAAACAAAACCCAAAGACTAAGAGATAAAATGGCTCCTCATGTTTTCAGTGGGATTGCTGAGATGGTCCCTGTCTTGTTTGCTTTTTGAGCAGCCTGTCTGGAATCAATTGGCACTTGGAGTACGGGGATGTACTGCAGGCTGAGATTGCCAGTGCAGTTGAAAACAGAATGAAAATGGGTTGAACAGATGAAAGAACAAAATCCCTTTCTGGCTCCGCCTATGCATCCATGGCCATCTGCTCCATTAAGGACCAGTCATCAAATCTGTTGGATTTAGTAAAGCACTGACAGTCTCCACCTGGCATCTTAGCTGTTATCTTAAAAGAGGAACCTATCTTCAGATTTACAGTAATTACTAACTTAACTGGATATTATTTTTTGCTATTTCAAGTTCTTATAGTTTAGGTATTTTAAAATGCCACCAGTCATTTTTTGCCGTGCTGAATTAAAATATTTTATTATCTTACTATAGAGCTGCTCTAAACATCATTAATCATTTTTATATATTAGTGATATATTTCTTCTAAATCAAAACTGTTGAGAAAGCGCTGACAGCAAGTGCCAGCATCTTTACATTAGACGTCTATAAATGTAAAATATCCATACTAACAATACTTTCCTACTCCATAGCATAAGATGGCCACTAAATGAAGACTAAATTGAATCTTCAGATAGAGCTGAGTTGATTCATAACCCTATAGAGCATATTTCCCATTCCTCTTTAATATTTGGTACAAACTCAAAGCAGGATGCAGAGTAAGATGGATCCCTGAGATGATCCTTACAGTTTCTATGTAGGATCCTTATCTCACAAGTACTTGTGAATTTTCTTGCCCGTATCTTCGTTAGTAGGAATACTTTCAACAATTAAATGTGCATTTTTTTTAGAAGCCAGGCTCAATCAGAAGTTTGGTGAAAACTGTTTATCTTTGTGATGTTCTCAAGTTGTGTTATTGCAGAACACTTGTGGGCTTAATAACTTGCCTGTGTTTAGGGGACTGGGGAAATGCAGGGAGTGTTTAGAACAACGTGGCATGTTGTAAGAAAACTTCTACAATAAAATTCATATAAAGTAATAATAGAATAATATTATTTAGGATATTATGGTTGCCGTAGTTTTTATGGGCAAATGGCGTTTTTGTTTTGTAATATGTTCACTGTGATCAAAACACTAATGCAATGTAAGAGCAGTTTGCTCTAACAAGATCCAAGAAAAGTCATATTTATATATGTCATATTTATATATGATGGAAAAGCTGAACTTGTCATAAAAGTGCATTATAATACTTCCCAGTGCATGTGTTCAGTCTTTCCAAAGCTTAGAAAATCCTCTGACTAGCCGATCACGAATAGGAAGTTTTTCCAGACGAGCCCTTCAGTTTCTGCGGGAGCCAAGTCTTCCTTTTTTTTTAACTTAAAGCAAATTATCCTTCTTGTATCTACAATTGCAAAAGTAAGTCTCCAAATCTTGAAACTAATTTAGCTAGAGAGCTCCACTATTTCATCAAAGTCTTATATTTCACAAGGTTTCTATAGAATGAAAATAACCAGATCTTTGCAAGTTTTTATTGCTGCTGCTCTTGAGTCCTTTTCATTTTCTGACTGCATTTGGAAAACTGAGCAACAAAAATGAGCACTTTCTGCTGATACATTTGAAACAAAAATTGTATTGTCTTAGTTACAGGATTTTTTTTCTCCTTATGAATAACAAAACAAGTTGAGGTTGCACCATAGTTGTTAGAGTGTTTTAAGCTTTCCTGTCTTCTGGTGATTTCAGGTAATTGTGTGGATTTGGGGGAAATTATTCTGGAAATCCTTATTCTCTGACACGAAACTCAAGAATCAGTATGTGAATGCTTCTCTGCACTTGTCCTAAATACATTCCAGCTGCTCACTCACTCATTGATCCTGACCCTCTGAGTTTAGGCAAGACTGGGACGGGGAAAGGAATATATCTGGCCTGATCCTGAGATGGCTAAGAAAATGATGTACATGAAAGTGATTGTGAATCTCCTATAACGTATGTGCGCTTTGTAGGCATGCGTTGCTCCGTGTAGATTCAAATTACTAGCACCAAAGCATCAAATGGCATGGTTCCACATGAAATCGGATTGCAGTATTAACACTAGCGTTATCACCTGTTGATGGACTTGTTCTATCCGAACCAGTTTTGTAGCTCGAACGTTAGCAAGTCCACGAGCATATTAATTGCACTTTTGTGATAAGGTGCGCAGGGCTGTGGGTAAAGGGAAGCTCTCCATGGTTGTTCTGTAACATGATTTGATGTCTGCTCAGTGTCATGTCCTCATGTCTTTGAGCGCTAGAAGCTAAATAAATAAAATTTTCATTTGTCATGAATTATATAAACCATAGTAGGAGCTGGATATCGTTTTATAGTGGTTTCAGATGTTGGAATTTGAGAATAGTGCTATGAGTTAACAGTTACCAGTTATTTGAGAATAGTGCTATCAGTTAGTTATCAGTTAATATCAGATTCTGGTGTTTATTTGTGGTTAGAAGTATTACTGCAACCATTTCAAGTGCACATAGGTGAGATCCTTCCATCAGAAGTATAATGGGACACTTTTTAAAACCAGGACAGGTAGCAAACAATTCTTCCTTAGGGCAGGAAGCACATTTAGATGGGTATAGCTGTTCTTTCAGACTAAATCGTGTAATATTTATGTGTTTAAAAACTGAATATAGTTGAGTTAGTGCCATTTGCCAACAAGAACTGAGTTGGTTTAGGTGTAATTTTTTTCAGTGTAATTCACTTTCCAAATTATTAACAGCTTTGTCTGTGTGTTAAGCTGAACTACCAGGCCACATCAAATCACTGAATGTTAAACAATGAGGCAATACCCAGATTTTTAAAAACATAAATATTGTATATTTATGAAAAGAGGGAAAAAAAAAATAGATGTAGTCAGAGGCCACAGGGCTCTTCAAGACAGAAACCTGTAGCTATGAATTTATTTCCTTTGCTATGTAACAAACATTAATATTTAATAACTGCATCATGGATATCAAAGTTCATGGTTAATTGTATATTATAATACTGTTTCTACCTTTCCTAAAGGATTTAATGCCTCATTAAACCCATTTACATCATATTAAAATAATTAAAATGAATCTGTATCTGTTCTGCCTGTCACTGACAGCTGGCATTTCAGAAGTCCATTTTTATTTTACTAGTACTAGTGGTTGAGACTTAACTTTTGAAACTTCTCTTTTTTTACAGAAATCATCCATATATCAGTGAGTGTAATCTTTTCCAAAACTGCTTTTTACCTACAAAACAGGAAAGCTCAGTGTAGGGTATTAGCTGTGTGAATGCTACAAAGTCCTGTAGTGGATGTCCCTTCTCATCTGATATTTATGTAGCTGATTAAGAATTGTCTTTTTAATTGCAATAATGTTTATAAATGTTCTCACAAATCATCTTTTGTGTGATATATAGTATTCCACAAAGAATATTTTAAAAACTCTTGGTGTTAAAAGGCGAGAATAGTTAAATCTATATTTTTAATTACACAATATAGTATGCTACCATCTGATGCTTGGTACATAATATTCTGTGTTGTACTTTACTGATTAAGGCCTGATCCTGCAGATATTTACAGATCTACTTATTTCATCCACATAAATAATTTTGCGGTGTTTGATTTTCCTACTTAAATGGGTAAAGCTAAGCTATGATCAGGGCTTTTAAACCTAAGTCCTGTGCTGTTAGTGTTTTCAAATGCATTCCTTTCAGAAGAGTGATCCCTGCTTGCCAGCCACCTTCTCCCCAAAACCCCAAATCTGCCTTTCATTTGTCTTTAGAGTGCTTCATCGTGTAGTATGTGGAAAAATAAGTATACATTACGTATAATAACTTGCGTGTTTCGTGACCCAATTATGTTTAATCAAACACAGGGAATTATTCATAAAAGCATAACCAATAGATAGGAAGGATTTTTCATGCAATACCTAAAATCTCTCTGTTTTCCTTTTAGCCAACCAATGGGATCTTCATGAGTGCGTTTCTCATCGTGTTACCTCTGGAGTCCATGGCTCATGGGCTTTTCCATGAGCTGGGAAACTGCTTGGGAGGAACCTGTGTTGGGTATGCTGTTGTGATTCCCACCAACTTTTGCAGGTATGGTTACCATGTATTTCACCTTCACAGTAGTGTAAGTGTAGTGTTAGCTCATAGAGGCAATGCAGTGCTGTTGCTTGTATTTTTCAAGCATTACATACAAATTTAAATAATAGGCAGATTTTGTATTTTTCCTTTTCCTCACTTTCCAAAAAGAATGAGTAACTCCAGCTCCACCTTTTTATATGTATTTAATTTGCTTTTAGAAAGCCAGTGAATGCTTTACACACCAATCATGCATAGGCAGATTCCACAGTCCATATCTCATGCAAAGGAGGATTGGAGCATTTGACTGAGTGCAGATATTTTGTAACAGGAGATTTAATAAACCAAACAGATCAGTTTAAAGCAATTTTGAATTCTATTAAGTGAGATGGTGTCTACATTTAAAGGACATTGAAGTAAGATTTGTGAGTGGACTACAGGTCGGTTATTGGTATTGTGAATTTACAGGTGATTTTTGTTCCAATATAAATGTTACCATATGAGAAATGCTTGGGGGTGGAGGGATTGTACTATTATTATTTGCCCATTTGTGTGTGTTTCTTATAAGCTTTAAACTTGCAAATGCTACTTTACCTGTAAAATTAAAATTGTGTGTACACATTTTTTTTGTAAATGATAAACAAGAGCTATGTAAGTTATCTACTTGAATTACAAGAGAAACAGAGTGATAAGTTGAAATGAGAGGCTTAAAAATAGAACTGCCCAATTGATGAAAACTGCCCAGTTTGCAGTAGATGTAATGGATTCAGCGGATGGGGAAAAAAATCAACGGGCAAAGAAACAGAAGGTAGCGTGCTGATCTTAGATCACTGTGTCTTAAATAGTGTAAAGTACTGTAAAAACAAATTTTCTGGGCTTCAATCTACAGTCTTCAGCTGTGCACTTTTAAAAAGATCCATATAGTCAATTATTGTTGGGGATAAAAAAAAAAAATTTCAAAATTTACATTACAATAGAAATAAATTATTTTTGTTTCCATGGCAATGATTTAATTCTTTCATTGTATTATATTATTCTGCCTCTGCAGTTCCCTCTAATTTCTGAGTGAATGCAATACTGCTGAGCAACTGTTTAGGACCTCACAGAACTAAACTTCCTTATTAACAAAGCTTGACTGTTTCAGTAATGGACCCAGTCTTCACTTGCTGAGACAAACAGTAATGATGATGTATTCAATATAATTGTAGTAGTGGAACGGTAGCCTTCATGAAGGCACTAGACAGGTGAGGAGGTGCAAAATTCAATTAGCTAGACCAAA
This sequence comes from Platalea leucorodia, assembly GCF_965183815.1. Taxonomy (NCBI): domain Eukaryota; kingdom Metazoa; phylum Chordata; class Aves; order Pelecaniformes; family Threskiornithidae; genus Platalea; species Platalea leucorodia. Next base: position 98,034,368 of record NC_138826.1, on the reverse strand, counting down.
AAAGAGAGCAGGGAGCTTTACACACTGACCTGCAAACAAAATACATGAAGAATACATACATACATACATAAATATATATAAAAAACAGAAGTCATATTTTGTATTAGTAGATTAAGACCATCTCCGTATTTTCATCCACAAAATCTGTCCATTGCCCAGGGAACCCAGGGACTCATTTGTTATATATGCACGTTCACACACACACACATCTATATATATGTGGTTTGTTCCAGGTCTAGTTTGTAATTTTCTTAGAACTTTAGGTGAATACCATCATCTGAAACATATTTCTTATGCTGAAAGATCAGCATCTGAACAGCACACGCAAGTAAGAACTACTGTATTTGCCTGAGTACCATATTGAATAAAAGCTAGTTTGGAACAGAGAAGAAATAATTCAAAATATCTGAGCAAAATGTGTACTTGGATTTCTGTTTTGTCTGTTATTGGAAACTAGTTTTCATGTTTTGTGCAGACGAACGCTCATTCTCCCTCCACTTCTTTCCAGTTGTGTGTGAACAAATGCCTGTCTGAAGGCAGTGCTCTTTCAGTGGGACTTAATGAAATCATTGAAGCCCAGCATGTTCACATCACAGCTCCCTTCTCTCTCCCTCTGTTTCTCAGCTGCAGGAATAGCATGGAGTTGTGTAAGGACTATGCTTTAAGTGAAGAAATGTGACAAAAGGGAGGGGGAGATAGTGGTCCCTCACTCAAATACAGTATTTTGAATTGTTTATAAACTGTACATTTCAAGTCAATTTGAATTTAGAACAGTGCTACTTCAGAGAAAACACGCACAGGGAAAAAAAATGACCAATTGCTAAAAGTCCACTAAGCATGAAATAATTATAAATCATAATCACAGCTGTTTTTCTTCTCTTTAGTCCTGATGGCCAACCAACTCTTCTTCCACCTGAGCACGTACAAGAGTTAAATCTGAGGTCTACTGGCATGCTTAATGCCATCCAAAGATTTTTTGCATATCACATGATTGAGACATATGGTTGTGATTACTCTACAAGTGGACTGACCTTTGATACCCTTCACTCCAAGATCAAGTCTTTTCTTGAACTTCGGACAGCAGATGGACCCAGACATGATACCTACATTTTATATTACAGCGGTCACTCCCATGGCACTGGCGAATGGGCACTGGCAGGTAACTGGTTTGGGGATTTTTTTATTAATAGTTTTGGTATTGATAAGCTTTCCCAATCAACTAATTCATTCTTTAAAAAAAATCATACTGTATTGCAAAACTTTGAAGTTTTGGTCACATTTATTATGTCTGGAATGGCAAAGAACCACCAGTCTTTGGAGAACAGGCTCATACAAGCTCCTGGCAGGGAAGGAAGAAAAGAAAGGGTAATATACAGAGCATGGCTGTTAAGAGATTCAGGGGCTACAAGGAATCATCAAAATAGGCAAGGTTGCAGGCTAACTACCTCTGCTAGTGGAGAGAATGGAGAAATGCAGAAGGCCCTTTTGTATGCAGTTAAATTGATGTAAAGAAGCAGCTCTTTCCTTACCTTGCTCTGTATGGCAGTCAGGTATGTTACTTTATGAACTTCTGTATGATTTTAGTATTTAGTCACTTTGATAAAAATCCTTTTGCAGCTAACTAATCTTACGCTTGTTCTCAAAATTGTCTAAATATTATTGACCCCAAATGTACGCTTATAAGTTTAAACATGATTTCATATTCCCCTTACAATTCAACAAGTTAACTTTAAAGATTACTTTTTTTCCCCAAAAAAGTAAAGTGGAAATTACACCCTCCTGCTCTAAAGACAGATTTCCCCTGTATTTTGAGGAATATTTGTTCACTCTAATGAACGAGCATAATCTCTTCTCATTCCTTGGGCATGGCAGAGTGAATTATACAGCGTTCTGTGTCACTCTATCAGTTAGGCTGTCATGAAGGACTGCATTCATGTCCTTAAGATGTGCTCTGTTTTTTTTTGTAAAAGATAGAATCAGTAAAAGAAATAGGAGGGCAGGTGTACAATCCACACTAGAAAAGCATGTCTTCAAATATATAGCAAACCTCGTATCATGAAAACAGCTATGGTTTGCTGACATCCTAGAGTTTGAGAGTCACTGTGGGCACAGTGTAGCCTCAAGACTACAAACCCCTGTATAAAGAGCAGGTTTAATGCCTCGTCATATGCTTGGCATAGACTTCGCCATTTCCCCTTTTCTTGCCCTGTTTTTGATCTCTTTATAATGGGCAGTCCTATCTCAGCTGTATTCTTTGGTAAGTCTGCTGAAGTTTTCAAATCATTGGCAGGTTTAGCCTTGCTCTCCTGCTGTATGGAACTGGGCTTCTGAGGTTGCTGTGGGCAGAAAGTGAATCTTGTAGTAAATACATTGAAAATTTGCAACTTTTTTTCTTCCTGGGACAGAATTAATTCTCTTGGATGGCGCTGTGCCTGCAAGCTCCTGGCTGTTTGTCAGCAGTCTCTCTCCAGGGGCGTGTGCTCTTCAACAGCGTGGACAGATACTAGCTTTGCGTGCGGTCATGCTGCGGTGCTCAGGTGCAGGTCAGTTTTCATCTGGAGGCTGCATACCTGTTCTGGTGCAACTCCATGCCTGAACTGTTACACCTGCTGAAGAGCAACATGTATTTTTTTGTCAAAGGCTTCATCCATATCAGTGATTTTAAAAAGCCACAGTTGTACTCTGAGCTTAGCGCAAGTGATGTCCCGCAGTGTATGCCAGGGTGGCTGAATGACTTCTCTGAGAACAGAACATTGCTGCAAAAATCGGACAGCTTCCAGCCCAGTCCTGGCTTACATCTGGCCAGCCTGGAGTGCGACAGGAGAGCTCAGGTCTCTGTATACCTGTTCAGGTAGCTGCAGCCTAAATTATGCTCTGTCTTCACTTCTAGGATAAGGGCCAAGGTAACCGTTACAATAAAAAGAAAGTTTCTGTGCTAACAGAAACAGTGTATAAATGCAGTGGTGTTCAGCTTTCTCACGAAGTTGCTTTTCAGTACTCAATCCAAGCACATCTTCAGCTTCTACTTGGAGATATGTATAGTCACATAAAGGAGAGGAACACACAGCTGCCACATGTCTTGCATCCTTTTTTGTGATTAATTTTCATAGAATCATAGAATCATTAAGGTTGGAAAAGACCCTTAAGATCATTGAGTCCAACCGTTAACCTATCACTGCCAAGTCCACCAGTAAACCATGTCCTCACGCACCACGTCTACCCATCTTTTAAATACCTCCAGGGATGGGCACTCAACCCCTTCCCTGGGCAGCCTGTTCCAATGCCTGACTACCCTGTCGGTGAAGAAGTTTTTCCTAATATCCAACCTAAACCTCCCCTGGCGCAGCTTGAGGCCGTTTCCTCTCGTCCTATTGCTTGTTACTTGGCAGAAGAGACCGACCCCCACCTCGCTACAACCTCCTTTCAGGTAGTTGTAGAGAGCAATAAGGTCTCCCCTCAGCCTCCTCTTCTCCAGACTAAACAACCCCAGCTCCCTCAGCCGCTCCTCCTAAGACTTGTGCTCTAGACCCTTCACCAGCTTCGTTGCCCTTCTTTGGACACGCTCCAGCACCTCGATGTCCTTCTTGTAGTGAGGGGCCCAAACCTGAACACAGGATTCGAGGTGCAGCCTCACCAGTGCGAAGTACAGGGGCACCATCACCTCCCTGGTCCTGCTGGTCACACTATTCTTGATACAAGCCAGGATGCCATTGGCCTTCTTGGCCACCTGAGCACACTGCTGGCTCCTGTTCAGGCGGCTGTCAAACAACACCCCCAGGTCCTTTTCAGCCAGGCAGCTCTCCAGCCACTCCTCCCCTAGGCTAGCGTTGCATGGGGTTGTTGTGACCCAAGTGCAGGACCTGGCACTTAGCCTTGTTGAATCTCAACAGATAAATCATGGAGGGTAACTTGATACTCCTTCCAGATAGCACTGGCCCTGAATGTAACTTGGAGTATAAACTGAAAAGATGAAGGCTGTTCAATTGTGCAATTATACCGCATGTGTTGGATAGTGGCATTTTTTTGACAGATGGAGCATTTGGTCATCAGCTCCTGTAACATGTACTGTCCTCCGACCTCTGGAGAGGCTGAAGAGAGATGGCAACAGTGAACTATAACATTTGGATCTAATAGAAAAAGTAGTGTCTTACTGCCAGCTTATGCCATGATACAGCACAGCAGTAGCAGTGTAGTCTTTGCTTTATAATGGCATCTTTTAAAGGAGGCTTACTGGATTTATTAGTTCACTAATGATGTTTCTCTGTTGTTGAAGCTGAGATGTAACACAGTGGTGTACAAAAGAAACTGTTAACTAGTCATGCATAAAGTATGAGCAGTCAAATGACCTGGGAGGTCGTGTTCTCTGAGTGAAGGCGAAGGCAAGAGCTGGGCTAATGAAGCTTTGTCTCTGTTGCTGAAACTGTCGGCTTAACTGCCTGCGAAACCTGCCAAAGAGCCAGATGTGGCCAGACGCATAGATTTCTTACACAGCTTGGTGCCTAAATCTCGTGCTGGCTGGTAAGTCCATGTGTTTGAGGTCAGTAGGGTTAGAAGCTGAGCAGGTGTTTGTGTGTGTGTCTGAAGGATGAGATGGTTTTCTTTGGGCAGTTCTGTCCACTACTGTTTTGAAATCACCCGGACCCCTGCATAGTTACACTAAAATAAAGTTTATTTATAAGCCTTTAAAACATGAACAAATAAAGAAATTTTTACTGCTAATTGACACAGAAGGCTTACCTAGAAAAGGGAAACTGTTTCTATACAAGTCTCTGCTGTAAATAACTACAGCAATTTGGGGATCATGTACCGAGACAAGGCATTACTGTAGGTTTGTATATTAAGACTTTCTTTGGTACTAAATTTTCCAGGTTTGCATTTTTTGGAGAAAGTTGTAGCCCTGTAATTTTGCTTTTACTTTAGCTGTGACAGCATGCTCAAAGTTTTAACTCTGAGCTATTAATTTGAAGCACTTTTTTGTCACCCCTTACAGATAGAAATATAAGTGCTGAAATATGCACCTGTACTGTTTGAGATTCATCTGTGCAGTTAAATTCCTACTAACAAGATATTAAACAGTGCTAAATGTACTTACATTCCAAAATGAAAGTCACTATTAAAATGCAGTCATTTTAAATCACATTTTTCTACCTTTCTTCTAAAAGTCTTCATTTTTTTTTTAAAGTTGATATTTTCAAACTAGAGTGTTTTTGTTGTAAATCTGTGTCATAGCTCCAACCTGCCAACACCTAGACATATCAGTTCTTCACATTAATAGTCACTGTGGAGCCAATGGAGATTTATTCACTCGTTTGCAAGATGCTTTCCTTATGCACTTGAGTAAGCAGTCTGCTTTTCAAAGCTACATAGATCCTGCAGTATCCATTACACTTGCGCAAAAGGACTCCCCGCTATAGGTAACTTTGTTTAGTTACAGTTGCTCTTTTAAAGCATTATTGGAGCAAGAGCTGACATGGAACATGAGAAGTTGGACATTCTAGCTGCAAGTGTTTTCTGAGCTGATAGGAAATAAACATTGTGGAAAAATTCCTCTGAGATTTTTGTTTCACTGAGTTGTAAATCCATACCAATTTTAGTCGTCTTGAAGCCTTGAAGACAACTCTGTCTATAGACTGAATCTCTCCATTTCTGGTAATATGAATTTTTCAAGCCAAAGTGATGGTTGTGCCTGTAGGTGGCTTTCTCATTGTGCTTCGAAACTGTTAGCCTGTGTTGTGTTCAAAAGTCCTCTCTATTCCTTAAAAGAGGAGTCATAGAATCATAAAATCCATAAAATGAAACCATAGAATGGTTTAAAGCCATTATCCCTTCTCCTGCGTGCCCTTGTAAAGAGTCCATCTCCAGCTTTCTTGTAGGCCCCCTTCGGGTACTGGAAGGCTGCTATAAGGTCTCCCCAGAGCCTTCTCTTCTCCAGGCTGAACAACTCCAACTCTCTCAGCCTTTGTTCATAGGGGAGGTGCTCCAGCCCTCTGGTCATCTTCATGGCCGTCCTCTGGACTTGCTTCAACAGGTCCATGTCCTTCTTCTGTTGGGGGCTCCAGAGCTGGACGCAGTACTCCAGCTGGGGACTCACGAGAGCAGAGTAGAGGGGGAGAATCACCTCCCTTGACCTGCTGGTCACGCTTCTTTTGAGGCAGGCCAGGGTACAGTTGGCCCAGGATATGGTTGTTGAGGATACAGTTGGAGTCCTTTTTAATATTAATAAAAACATATTAAAAAGCCTTTTGTTTTTCCTTAAAATTATGAAGATTTAATACAAAATAAACTATTTCAGGTTTTCTTTTCCTGTTTAGCTATTTCCAGATTTCTTCAATAGGGTGTAATTTCTTGCACTCTGTGAGGGAATTCCTTTGTTGTTTTCATTTTGTTTTGTTTTGAAATCAAGGGTGAGTTAATGGCCTCATCTGCCACAGCAAGTCAGGTGGAATCAGTTAATACCTCTCTGGAGATCTGCAACATCTACAAACAGGGAGGATCAGTTGAAAACTTCTGTTATAGCTGTCCAAGTTGTTAAAATAAGGGATTCTTGGAACCTGCAGTCAAAATTCTAGAGAGGTTTCTCATTCTTCATCCTAATATTAAATCTTTTTTCCTTGTGGCAGGGGGTGATGCTTTACGACTTGACACACTGTTGGAATGGTGGAGAGAAAAGAACAGCACTTTTTGTTCTCGACTCATCATCGTTTTAGACTGTGAGAACTCTCAGCCTTGGGTTAAAGAAGTAAGAAAAGTAAATGACCAGTATGTTGCTGTGCAAGGAGCAGAAATGGCCAGAGTTGTAGACATCGAGGAAGCAGACCCTCCACAGCTTGGTGACTTCACCAGGCAATGGGTTGAGTACAACTGCAACCCCGACAGTAACATCAGCTGGTCCGAAAAGGGACGTACAGTGAAAGCGGTGTACGGTGTGTCAAAACGCTGGAGCGACTACACTTTGCATTTGCCAACGGGAAGTGATGTTGCCAAACACTGGATGATATACTTCCCCCGTATCACCTATCCATTAGTACATTTGGCAAACTGGTTTTGTGGTCTCAACCTGTTCTGGGTCTGTAAAGCGTGTTTTAGGTGCTTGAAAAGACTGAAAATGAGTTGGTTTCTTCCCACAGTGCTGGACACAGGACAGGGTTTCAAACTTGTCAAATCCTAATTAGCAACCAAAGAGAAAATGAAGTGAGAGCTCTGGGAACTTTCTCACTGTACTGTACTTACAATTTTTTATATGACTATTTTTCTCTGAAAAAGTCTGCTACACTCACTTTATTCAGCTCTTTGAGCAGCTACAGTATATGCAACAGATAGAAACTACAATCTTAAACAGAAGAGGGTAGGACTATGATATTTGAGTTTTGTTACTGGTCTGTGTACATATGTAAGAGACTTATTTAATATGACCATGCATTTTGGAGACAGTCTGCATGTTCATATGCATTACTTAAAGCAATCTTTGTTTAGAGTCACCAGTTTGATGGACAGCAGCTCCTGTGAATGTTATAGCATGCTTATTTGTCATTTATATCCACTATAAGGTTCAAATACAGGAAAGAAACCAAGCTAATACTAAAATCAATTTATATGTCCTTGAAATTACATGGTGGGGTCAAGGGTATTATAAAACAGCGTTGAGCCAAAAAAACAGGAGAATGAATAGCCATTGTAGGTAAGTAGCTACCAAGAATCTTTAATTTTATTTGCTTTTACATCTTCAACCCCTGCCTCAGTTCTCTACTGCCGTCAGTGGAAATTTGCCACAGAAAACAAGGAAATCAGACAACCCTCGAATGTTCTGGTGCTGCTTAGACAATGTTTTCTGAAGTGCAGTTTTAAAAACTTTCAGCGTTACTTTCAAAATTCAGTATCTTGCTGGTGATTTTTTTTTTTTGTAAATATTCCCAGTAGTTAATTCATATATGGAATCAAAAATTGCACTGAGAGTTTTTCCCTCACCTGTTAGGGCAGTTCTGTCTTTTCCAGGCTCTTACTAGTTTGTATTTTGGAAAGCTACCCTGAAGGAAAAAAAAAAAAAACACCCAAGGAATTTAACAAAGAAAATAATCCCTAGATAAAAAGTGGAAAGACAAGTGTTGCCTTGCTTCCATGTTTATCTGAAATCTTTGCTGTGCCTAAGAGCTTGATTCTGTAAAATGCTGAGTACAGGATCGGACCAACGAGTTCATTATCTATTAAAACCACAAGCAAAGTTTCTCAGAAAGAATAGATTATTCCCTTCTGACAGGAGTGAATCATGAGTAATCCTCAACTCTGTTCTCCCAGCCACAAGGTCCTAATCTCAATCCTTCCATTTACAGAGCTGGATGGGACTCTAGAAATCATGCCCCAGCCTTTCCTCTTCAGTCAGAGCAGCTGCATAGCTTTCTGATCTCATTTTCTCAAGTGCAGAAAATAAGGAGTGAAACAACTAAGCAGCTAAGACAGTACCATTTGTGGTGGGTTTTTTGCATACGTGTGTGCAATCCAGTAGACCTAGAGTTTACTTTTTTCTGTTTCCATCAGTATTTTAATAAAAATGTTAGGCATTAGCTGATATTTGTCTAAAATATAACTTTTTTTTTATTTATTTATTTAAAGACCTGAAAATATTTTAGGAGCTCTTTAAGTCTTTGCCATCAAGGGTTTTTCTAATTCCATTTGAACTTTTTAGCCAGCTAAGTTAGAGAATCTGCTAACACTGATACCCGTTAGTAGCTCCTGAAAATAAGTTATGAGATCTGCAATAGCCAGAATAATTTGCACCCACCAACTTCAAAATGGTGATTTTTTTGTAGGATTTACAAGCAACAGTCACTAAGTTTCTTCATTATTGTGTATTACACAACTTTGTTTAGCAAGACACCATCCCCACCCTGCTTTGCCTTTCTCTATCCCCTTCCATAAAGTGAAAAGGGGATAAAGAAATGAGAGATGAGATATCCTACCAAGACTCAGTTCCATTGGGTCTTCTCTAAGTAAATGCTGTGATTGCAGCTCTGTCATGGATTCGAGAGGTGGCAGTTCTCAGTAAGGACAGAGGGTAGTCTCACCATCTAACTTCAGGTATCCAACTTAAGTTCCTAATGTGGGAGCCTGAGGTCGAAGTCGTCTCGTTTACATTCAGGTGTCTGAAAGCTAGACATCTGAATCCATGCGAGTGACCTGAAGTGCTCCACTGCTCATTAACGAAGAGAAATAAGTAATTTCCAGTTGAGGAAGACTCATTTGATCTCTATTTTAGGATTAATTTTCTTGTGATTGCGCCTATTAGATTTGTTTTGGTTTTGCTTTCATATGTCAAAGGTCAAGCAGACAAATCCCATATGTCTGTTTAATAACCTTCGAGCACTTCTGTTCTAAGTCATCCTCTGGAGCCTGGGCTGGGCACATAAGCTCCTCGTTCAAGCACATAAATTGGATACTTGAAGTTAGGCTGAACGAGCACCTGTCAGGTTGCAGAAAAGCAGCACTGCCGCCTCTGCAGAAGTAATTTGCAGCCATTTCTGGGCAACGACCCTTGAGTACAGAGAAAAAAGATTGCATAAAGGCAATCATTTGGTTTGTAAAAACACCATTATTTTGACTGCTATTTCAGTAAAAGTTCATCTGCTTGCATCATACACTGTTCCAACTTGAGCACTAGAAATTTTTAACAAAGTCCCCTTAAAGCAACACTGTAATACCCGATAGGCAGCCTGTGAACATTTGAAAGTCAAGAAATTAGTCCTTTTTGTTTTGGAAAAGCTTTGAACATCAGCCGTAACACTTCTCGCTAATTATAATGGGTAAATCTTACTCTGTATCTGCTACTGTTACATTTTTATGAACATCATCTGTATCTTTCTTCTTGTGCATCAAAGGGAACAGGAAAAGTGTGGGACTCCTGACCTGCCCTGGGACGGTGAGCAGACTAAATCGGAGCATCCCTTCTGCAGGGCAGTGATGGGCCTAGCTTTGGGCAGAACAAACGCAACAGTTGGTGCTGATCTTTTCCCTCTGTTTATTAAATGGTTTCCAGCTTACTTATCAAACTGTTAGATTTTCTCTAGGATAGACTGGGTGATCTTTAGCAGTTTGCTGAAAGTTAGATAAAGAGTCAGCTAAAAATATAACAGGAAGATTATTTGCAAAACTAATCACGTGTTTGCAGATTTGTTTCAATTTTCTCAGTTAAAGAACTCTAGTTTTCTGAATTTGCAATAGTTTTAACATGAGCTAATGTATTCCTACTATTGATTTTATTATTTTTTTAAACAGCAAAGGCATGGTGAAAATGCTGGTTTAAACTAAAAAAATGTTTACAGCCATTCAAAACTGTGAGGCCTTTTTGGACAAAGAGACTGTCTTGTGTGTTTCAAAACACAGCAGAACCCAGGGTGCGGGATGATGAGCCTCAGGAATTCAAAAGTATTAATTTCCTTCTTCTACACCAACTAATGTCAAGGCGTCCTACTGTGACCCACGTTCCCAGCTGGAGGTGGAGCTCTCCAGCTCCTGGCACACAGGCACCTCCGCGGTCTCTGCCCAGCCCTGGGTGCACCAGGAGCTCCTAATCCCAGTGAGGAGTGAGGAGTTACCCCTCCACCGTTCCCTGTATGAAACACGGGGGCAACGCCTGAAAGAGGAATTGAAATCTAATTCCAAAGAATGTTACATATGCTATCAGTTATGTACAAGTTGTTTTTCTTTAGTGGTAATGTCCTTACGAATTAATTATCTGGATGGAGAAAATTGAAACTGTTTTTTAGAGGCTTGTCACTGTACTGTATATTCAGGCATTTTGTTATAAAGGTTGTTATAAATTTATATCATGATAGTAATTTTATGTTGACTTTGTTTCATTTAGTTCCTTTACTTACCTTCAGCCTTGCTGAAACATGAAAATGCACTGAGTCCTACAAACTTAAGTCTTTAAAAGTAATTCAAATTGCAAATTCACAGTAGTGTTTTTCTCTAAACAAGTATTTGGGAAAAAAGCCATTCTTCTTCGTTTTTGCACTACCAGAGTTACATATTTGCAGTTCCTTATGCTTTGTATGCCTTGCGATTGTTGTTGTCCAGCCTTCCGTTCAAGTTTTTCCTGGAAATTTCTTCGCCTTTATTAAGTTTTCCCTTTATTTTGCAAAGACATAATTAACGCTATGCTAGCTGTAAAGCACCTCTGTTGCCAGCAGCAGACGATGTAACTGGGTTAAATTTCTTGTTTATAAATACTTTTTTGTGGGAGGATTTTTACTGGACGTACCAATTTTAGATCTGTAAATAGGCTTTTTTGGTGTATTTGTGATATTGCTTAAATATATTTTGCTGGTTTGGATGCTCATTTCCATTTCATGTTTTTGTTTATGCCTTGATCACTTCCAAAATTTCTGTATTCCCTCTTGAATTACATGGGGTTTTTCTGTACAGCTGGTTTCAGAGTATTTTTTTAGCTAGAAATTGCAACAGAGTTTACTGAAAATACTCTAAGGATTATCTGTAGTTTAACAATTTAATAGAAATTAGGAATATTAGCTTAAATTATTAACACCTTTCAGCTTGTCATTTTTTTATCACTTAGTCAACAAGCTAGTAAAAATGTTCCTTATGCTTTGAGACGCTATTTTATAGAGCCTTAATTCAAGACTTCATTTACATGCGTATTTGTATTTAGTCAAACTTGTCATCTCCAGTAAGGTCCGACTCCCAAGTTAGTGGGGGGTTCCTGTCTGAGGGAGATCAAGCCTGGGAGAACAAAGCAGAAGGACGCTGACCCCGCCGAATGCTGAGGAGGCCAGGTCTGCACATCCGCGCCTCTCAGAAACTGCCGGGGAGGTTCCTGCACTCCCTGCTCGTGAAACAGCCCCAGTATTACTCTTAACAAGCCGGGGCTGAGCCGTGCACCGTTCAGTGGAGACTTTGGTGGGAAACGGAGGAGAAGCAGAGCTGCTAGTGTGACAAGGGGAGATGGCCATGGCAGGCATAGTCCAGAGCTGCAGAGAAGGGCACTGCACCATCAGCAGCGCTTTTAACACATTGACTAGCTGAGAACAATGAAGATTTAGGGGCACTTTCTTCTTTTTTAACAGAAGGAATTTAGTTTTGACTTATCCTTCTAATTCATGATTGAATACATTACTTTTGCAACTTCTTAATCAGTGTTCCTTTTTTATTAAATTTCTGTAGATCCTTTCTGTTTGCTCTCAAATCCAGAGGTAACCCTGGAGAGCAACACAGCTCGCCCTCAGTGCTGCCCTGCAGCCATTCGAAGTCTCTTCGAACGGAGTTCGATAACCCACAGTAGGTCTGCATCCATGGAACAAAGTTTGGGGGTTTTGGAGGTTTTTTTGGTCAACTTTTTTGGTGACCTAGGAATAAAAGTTAGCGTAAATAGAGATATGAATGTTGAAATAATATTTCTTCTTACTGCTGTTATATATTAGTGTTGGAAAACAAGTGCAGAAGAAAAATTGAAGCACGTTGATTTGGAGTGAGGAGTGCGTGAAGGCTTTGATCAGTGTTACTTACTGTGCCAGCGCTGCACTCAGCCGGTCTCCATCGGCTGTTGAATACATTGCCCACCACCACTGTGGAGTAAAATACAAATCCGCTATTACTGCTGCATTATACTGGAGACCAGAAAGCTGGATCCAGTAAAGGCTATCAATCAGGATTACAGAGCTTACCTTTAGAGGTTCAGGCCCAGAAAAAGCACAACATCCTCGCACAACCAGATGCACACCTTTGGCATTTGCGAAGGGTTGGTCACCCTGCAAGCAGCGGTCGGACTCCTCGGGATACTGAGTAGGAAGCTATTCCCAACAGGTGCCTGCAGCATCCAGCTGCTTACAACCAGTGAGACGGAAATGTAAAACTTTGCTCCCCATCAGCACTGAGTTATTTTCTCTATATAGTAATTACATAGCCACTTCAATGTGTATTGAACATTCTGGGCTCTTAGCTCGGCTACCGCTCTGCACAGAGCTAGGGAACTGCCAGTGCTGACTTATGCCAGTGTTGAAGCTGATGGAGAAGTGCAGCCAGCGCTGTTGACTGCAGACAGTTTCTATAGTTAATAGCTGCTAAAATAAATCAATGTGAACTTGACTTTGCCATCCCACAAATGCAAAGCCAGGATACTGTAAGACAGTTTGTGTCAGTCTAAAACAGACAACTGGGCTTCCTTTGCAAATCAAAGAGAACAGCCTGATTCAGAGACTGGCAATAGCCAGAAGAGAAGTAGAAACTTTTTGCAAAAAAAAATGTTTGCTTTATAAATTGTGTATAAGGTCCCTAGATACCATGGTACTGAGTACATCATAAATGCATAAGAGATCCATTAAGAGAGATGGGGAGGGGGAAAAAAACCTGACAAATTAGGTTTATATAGCTGAAAGCCCTAAAGATTTCTTTTGCCTCACAAAAGAGTATAAAGATTTTTATCCTTAGAGAAAGGTTACTTCTTTTCCCAGGAAGGAGAGGGCCGAAGAAAAGGAAGAAAAAAAAGGCAGCCAAGAGGAAAAGGAGTACTATCAGATGGGTCAGATTCAGCTCTGAGGCCAGGAGAACAGGCTTTGCAGACCTAGAACTGGAGTGAGGCTTCAGAACTGATCAGTTTTGTTTCTTACAGAAGTGGCCTGTGTGTACTATCAGACTGTCTTACCTTCCAAACCAGGGCAGCGGCATGCAAACTCTGCCGACCGAACGCATCCCACACCAGCTCCCAAGCCCTGCCAGGGAAAGCTGTCAGCCTGGCCAGAAGTACGCTGCGGCCCATCCTAACAAACCGACAGGAGAGATGGGCAAGTTTCCATTCTGAGCTCGTGTCCTGGCACCGTTTAATATACCGTTATAAAGATGGCTTCTAAAAAATTATGATTATTATATTTTTAATACAGTGCGTGAAACCAGATAATGCTGTACAGCTACAGCTGGCCGAGTAGTGAGGTTTTTATAGTACGAAAGCAATAGTGGATGCTACAGACCCTCAGGCACATTCCCACAGCAGTATTTGTGCACAAAACATCTGCTGCGGTGCTGCAGAAGATTCCCTGTCTTCTTCCATCGTGGGTGAGGAAGACGGCTCAGACCATTTAAGCCAGGTCTCCGCCTCTGTTTCATTTTTACTCTTGGGTGAGGCTCCAGGTGCTTCTCTGGATGAGGGAAGGTGGTACCTTCCCTGCTGAATTGGAAGCAGATTTCTAATACCTAAAATTACTCAGGGAAATAGATTGTTTAAAGATCAACCATGTTCTGATAAGAGATCTGATGAATGCAGACAGAATACAGTGCTGGCATACACGGGCGAGGTATGTGAACTGCAGAAGGACAGAAAGCGAGGCTGGAAGGGGAAGTAGGAAGCCACATCAAGGAACGACATCCTGCTCGTCTTGCACCCAGACGTGCCACAAGACTGCCTGATTTATGTGCAGGAAGTCAAATATTTTGTAATGCCTGCTTGTTTGGCATAGGTGTGTAAAATTAGCAAAACTAAGATAACTACTAGGAAGGATTCAGATGAGTGAGCTACAGCCTACCTAATCTACAAATACGGTAAGCGCGTACCAGGCCAGCACTCAGGAGATCGCCCCTATCTGAACAAGCCAGGACAGACTGGTTTCACCCAAAGACAAGAGAACCAGCTTGCTCTTGATGCACAAAAATGCGTATATCAACACCAGAATTAGCTGTTGGAGACTTGTAATAGATGTAGAGAATCTTCAGGCATATCCAATTCTGGGTAAGCAATTGGTCCTGCTGTGGATGCCAGACTTGAGCTTAGCAATGTGGGGCTCCTGGGAATCTCCTCCAAAACTTCTAATGCATATTACAAAACTATTATTTAGAGACGATTTCTGTGAAAGGGAAAAAAACCCAGAACCCAAACCATCTGAAAAGCTAGTATTTTTCTGGAATTCATTGCTGGGCATCAGCTGCCCTGTGGCTCTTCCGAAGAAACGAGGAATTGTTGGCAGCCAGGAAATTGTTACTCGCAATTGCACAGTGAACCGCTGCCTCTGGACAGTTAGCGGCTCTTGCTTGCACATACCCTGGAGAGAAGGTTTGTTGGTCATTGTGCGATGCTAGATATCAAGTTGCAGCTGGAGTACTGTTACCGTCGTTCATTTTCTAATTCTTTCCCCAGCTCTTCACTAAATAACCTTAATGAAGAGTTAAGCTACGAGTCCTGCCAGAGGGTGTTGCAGATGCTTACATGGATTAAAGCGATCTAGGACAACCTCATGGGAGACAGCTGCACTGCGAGCTCTGCGACACAAAGCTAGTAACTGAGATTCAGGACTCCTCTCAGCTACAAACTGCTTGACCCATTCTTATGGCTCGTCCCATTTTTGGCCGCTGTCAGAAACACAGCACTGGACTGGATGGGGGCTCTGGCCAGACCCAGTGCAGCTGCTCTTGTTTTACATTCTCCACCGCCTGAAAAGCCCGCAGCCCTCCTGTCTACCCAGTGAGCAAAGCGCCAAATGGCCCCTGAGACCAGCATGGTGCTCAGAGGTTGCCGAATGGTGTCTACCATGTGTCATCTCATGGCTGACAGTGTGAGAGGGTTAGCAGGTAGCTATTTGAGGAGCCCAGGATCTTTCAGATCAGTCAATAAAATACCACAGAACCATAAACTGTGAAACTATTTTCATTTTTAGGTCCGTATTAAATTGTAGGATAGTCGCTGTGTGACCCCAAATGCCCACAATTGTGTCAGTGTGCTGATTCAAACTGTAATGTCAAAAATGAAGTAAATACCCAAAAATATCACCTTAAGGAGAGAACCCATTCACTTTTCTCTGTCTCTTGTCTTCTAGTTACAGTCATTGCTCTTCATATTTCCCGCAATCCTAGGATGGTTCCAGTTGTGTTAGTTACAGTTTTGATGGCTTCAGAATTTATGAGGCACTCCGCTTTAGACCGCAAAAAGGAAATAAGTCAAAACCGGTCACAAAGCTGTCAGTTCACAGCTCATTCCAGCTCATCCATCTTTCACTTTTCATTTATTTATTTGGTTGTCTTTCCCACAGCAGAAATCCCCAGTTTGAGTGCTGTAGCTCAGCTACAGCTCCCATTCAAGCCATCAGATTTACCCCAAACCCCACTCAGACGAAGCCGTGATGAGGACGGTACCACCAGAGGGCTGGGGAATAACCACTGAGCTTGCAGGCAGCAGAGAGAAAGCATCCCAGCGCTCACAGGGGAGCACCCTGTATCTGCACAGCTCTGGGCACCCATGTGAGTGCTTCTGCCAGTCCATATATCCTACAGGCTAATAAACATTGGTTTATTTACTGAAAAGTCAAAGGGAGACATAGTGTACATCAAAAACTGATTTTATGGGATACAAAGTAGGACCCAGCTAGCACTTTTCCACCAAACATCATCCTGCCACCTAAGCAAATGCAACCCAGCTTTTAGCCCTCTGTTAGGGTTTCCTCAGCATACAGAAACGGCTCCTTCCCTCACCCAAGCCGTTTGCAGCCTCACATGCGTTGCAGAGCAAGCCTGCGTGTTTGGGTGTGCTCAATGCTAGAGAAGAGCTACCCTCCTGAAAAACCCTGCTGGCCATTGCCCTCCCTCCGGGAGAAAGGGGGGCCAGCCCCACAGCCTCCACCTACCACCGGCGCGTGGTCTGAAGGTGCGGCGCTGCCCCACACCCAGGATTTCGAGCCTTCCTATGCAGAAGGCAAGGCATGCAAGCAGGCCGCCAAGGCTACCAGCAAAGCAGGATGTGATTGATGAACTGGCAACATCAACCATAACATCAACCGAAAGCCCAGCCACGATGGGTAAGCAGCTTGGGAACTGTGAAGTCCGTTCTGGAGTCTAACGTTCAAGTTAATTTCTGGAGTCTTGTTTCACCATTAAAATGGTATTTTAAAACCATACTGAGGGAAAGAGAAGAAGGAGGAGGTAAAAGAAGCCCAGTTGGCACTACTGGCAGTAAGGCTGTTGGTCAGCACTGAGGTAACAGTCAGAGCAGTTTGCAGTGAACAGGCACAAGGTTCAGATCACTGAGGTGATTTCAGTGCTTGTACCTCATCTTCCCAGAGCCCTGTCTGAACTCTGCACCAGTGCCTGCATTTGTCAATGAAATGCCGGTGTCCCCTCAGTTCTGTTTCTGCATCCAGCTGGAAGCCTGCAGCCTGCAGGGGGCTGTGTAGCAAACCAGCCAGCTCGGGGTTACAAGCGCCTCTAAGTCCATAAACTTTTACCCTGTTCATCTCTGTATTGGGTTTGCATGGCAAGGTTTTGGTAGCGGGGGGCTATAGGGGTGGCTTCTGTGAGAAGCTGCTAGAAGCATCCCCTATGTCCAACAGAGCCAATGCCAGCTGGCTCCAAGACAGACCCACCGCTGGCCAAGGCTGATCCCATCAGCGATGGTGGTAGCGCCTCTGGGATAACATACTTAAGAAGGGGAAAAAAACCTGGGCAACACCATCAGCAGTCAGAAGAGAGGAGTGAGAATATGTGAGAGGAACAACTCTGCAGTCACCAAAGTCAGTGAAGAAGGAGAGGGAGGAGGTGCTCCAGGCACTGGAGCAGAGATTCCCCTGCAGCCCATGGTGAAGACCATGGTGAGGCAGGCTGTCCCCCTGCAGCCCATGGAGGTTAATGGTGGAGCAGATATCCACCTGCAGCCCGTGGAGGACCCCACGCCAGAGCAGGTGGATGCCCAAAGGAGGCTGTGACCCCATGGGAAGCCCACGCTGGAGCAGGTTTGCTGGCAGGACTTGTGACCCCGTGGGGGACCCACGCTGGAGCAGTCTGTTCCTGAAGGACTGCACCCCATGGAAGGGACCCACGCTGGAGCAGTTCGTGAAGAACTGCAGCCCGTGGGAAGGACTCACGATGGAGAGGTTCGTGGAGCACTGTCTCCTGTGGGAGGGACCCCATGCTGGAGCAGGGGAAGAGTGTGAGGAGTCCTCCCCCTGAGGAGGAAGGAGCAGCAGAGGCAACGTGTGATGAACTGACTGCAACCCCCATTCCCTGTCCCCCTGCACCACTCAGAGGGAGGAGGTAAAGAATTTGGGAGTGAAGTTGAGCATGGGAGAAGGGAAGGGTGGGGGGAAGGTGTTTTAAGATTTGTTTTTTATTTCTCATTATGCTACTCTGATTTAATTGGTAATAAATTAAATTAATTTCCCCAAGTTGAATCTGTTTTGCCCGTGACAGTAACTGGTGAATGATCTCTCCCCATCCTTACCTCGCCCCACGAGCCTTTTGTTATATTTTCTCTCCCCTGTCCAGCTGAGGAGGGGAGTGATAGAGTGGCTTTGGTGGGCACCTGGCATCCAGCCAGGGTCAACCCACCACAATCTCCTTGCAGAGCTTGACCTTGTGGGCACAATTAGACAAGACCTCCAAACACGTGTTCTAAACAAGAGATGGTAAGAGAGGAAAGAGACTTTCCCGTTTAACTAGATGACTGGTTCCAGTACTCAGAGGACATTGGAAACTGGCCTCAATTGCCAACACTCCAGCTACCTTAAACAGTATTTAAAGATATTGGGGATTAAGTTTCCCCACTCAGAAGAGTGTGATACTCTTGAGCACAGCACATCACCTTTCTCTGAGCCAGGCCACCACACCACGTGAAGTGAAACACTTCTGCGATGAGGACCGGAAAAGATGCTCCACCAGAGACTACTGTAACACCGGGTGGGAGGTGCTGTTCTCACAGAGCAGCCACGGAAAATGAACTGTGACCACCCACGCCATGGGGGAATAGCTGTAAATACCAAGTTTTGGGTAAATAAGAAAATTCCTGTCTCCTTGCCAAACAGCTGTTGATTTATTAGGGCAAGAGGGTGTAAGGTTCCAGAAGCAGCTTGTCATTGTGTACAACAAATCCCATCCTGTACAGCCTCGTGGTGTTTGCAGGAAAACCAGCAGTGAGTATTTACTTACCGCCCTTCGTCTCAGGAAACCATGCATGAATGCAAGCGCAGGAAGCTGCATTTTAAATGTCAAAATATGCTTTAAAAGCTTCATGTCAGCTACGCTTTTCCAAGCTAGAAAAATACCAACAGCTGCAAGAATAATACAATGCAAGAAGAAATTAAATTACTTATGTTTTTTCTTTCTTCCCTTCATAAACCACACTCTCCTGAAGTCAAGCACTAATATATTAAAATGTTTTCCACCAGTGGCATTTTGCACATCAGGAAGAGTTCATAATTTTATTTTGAATTTGCATTTGCATATTCAGTTAGTCAAATCCATTTCCTCTCATGATTAAGCATGCTAGATAATTGATATTCTTCTTCCCTGTAGTGTGACACAGCATGTGACTCAAAGCTTGCCTTCATAAGGATACTCATGAATGCTAAAGCGCAACACATGCAGAAAAGCGTATTGCATTCCTGTATGCTCAGGCTAGAGGAAAATAGCTGTAGTGCTCCATAAACTAGCTTTCTTCAGAGGACTGGATAATATCTTTCATCTGAGAGAGAAATATTTGCAAGGAAATACCACGGAAGCTGTGTTCACTTGTAATTTTCGGAGTTTGAAGCATGTTGAGGGAAATGAGCTGATCATACCCAGAATGTGTCCATTTCTTACAAGGAGGACACCAACCCCGAAGACTCTTTTAAGGTTTTTTTTTTTTTTCACTTTGTTTTTTAAGTATTGAATTCACTTTAGGAAACAAGCCAAACTTATACTTAGTGAGTTGCTCCAAAAATGCACAACCATCCCCATGGGGTTTTTGCCCCATGCAGAGTACGGGCAGCCAGAACAGAGCCCTGTGCTTCATCAAACATTTAGAGAGGCATCACATGCCCAGTCACCATCTCCCTGTATTTAAAACTTTCTTCCACCTAACCTAGACTTTTCAAACTTGTCCTAATTGAAAAGTAAGCCCCTAGCAAGTATAAAATTTTAATATTAAGCCGCCTGAGACGTCTAGTGAAGAAGAAAAGTTTTTAAAGATATTGAACCTGAGAAAAAGATAACCACTGAAGCAACCACGGAGTAACTGAAAACCTTAGGAAACAAGGATGCAGGTGTTGAACACGGGCTTAGAAGTGGCACGCTGCTGCAGCGCTGGGACAGCGTGCAACGCGTTCTGCACATGCATACGCGTACCGGCCCTGAATGTCAGCTGTACATGTTTCTCCACTTCTTAAGAAGTCTTAATTTCTTATTCAGATCCATGTTTCTAATTCTAAAATGATTCATAATACAAGGTAATGTCATTATATTACAAGACGGCTTAATTTGCAAGTTCATTCCGTGCCAAGAGCAAGGCAGCACAGTCCCTAATTCCAAATAAAATCTATTTTATGCCAAATATCCTTGCCAAAGCCCTCTAATGAGCTTGCATCAAATGGCTGCATGGGAACATCCTACTGTCAGCAGTGCTTTCCAGGCATTACCGGTACCTTATGATGACTCTTTTTCCCCCCCTCTGTGGTTGTCAGTTTGTTCTACCCTTCTCCAAGTAATAAGCATGAAAATCTCCTCTCTCAACCACCACACACATTAAAAAAGCAGGTCACTTCAGTATATTGTACTTCGGCTCTGTCATGTCTGGAAATATTAAACATCACTATTAAATATTTATACAGTGAAGCAGTTCTGTCGCTAACAGAGAAAGTGGTCGGTGTTGGAGTCTGAATCACAAATGTCAACAACAGACCTCTCATTCATACACAGACAGGAGAAAAACTTTATGTGGGATTCAATTGCTTCAAGTGCTTACATGAATTATCCTGAAGACTTTGCTCAGCCCAAATGCTCTTTGCCTGTGGAAAAGCTGAAGGTTTCACTTACTGGCCTAGTGGGAGCTGAGGATATGAGAATATTTTAAGGCCTCTCTTGACAAATAAGCATGTTCCTCTCAGGAGAAACCAAAAAATTAGATCAAAGCACTGCCTTCTCTCTATTAATTTAATCATTATGAGCCAAATTATAAGCTAGGTTCTTACAAACTCCCATTAGAGGAAGCTTTCCCTAAGAAGTAATAAACTCCAGAAGAAATCCAAGTGTCTCTCCCATTGCCCAGCACGCACAACCCATCCCTGCAGCAGCAAAACATACTGCCCGAGTGCTTTAACATTACAGGTAGAGTAGTTGTTACTCAGGAGTAGCTACACACAGTAATTGATAGGTTTTGTACTGTATTGCCATCCACAGGCACTGATAGTTGAGTATAGCAAAACATTAAAAAAAAACAAATAAGAGAAACAACCCAGAAGAGAATGCTTACCTTCTTACCTGAGAGCTTACTTACACGAAGGTCTAGCTAGCACCAAGCCATGGTTTCCAAAAGCTGCTAACACATCTCCATGACCTCTCGCCTCCTGAGGTAGCCAGTCCTCTCCAGGTCATCACCAGCGTGTGTGTCTGACACAGTGATCCACTCCACAGCCCTGCTAACACCCACACAGTCTTGTAGAGGTGCACCTGACAGCCTGCTCCTTACAGCCTCCACTCTGCTCGTCAACAAGGAGCAGCTTTGCCGACAGCTCCAGCAGATCATAGGCGAGGAGCCATGGACCTCTATCCCATAACAAGTTCTCCTGGATGCCCTTGATGCAGCATAAAAAGGTTTCAGGGCTCAAGGAGGGAGAAATCAGTTCCTCAGATGTGGGGTGACCTGCCCTGACTGAAGAACCTCATCATGAGACAGATCACATCTCTAGAGAATGACAAACAACTGGCAAAGCTGAGGAAGAGCACACCAATACCACACTCCTAATCTCTGTGAAAGCCAGTCACCCACACCACCCAGAAACCCGCTGCCTCTGCTCAGCAGCAATCAGTCAGGCCTGAGCAGGTCATTTGGTGGCTGGTGATGGGATTGTGCTCTGCTGATGTAAAGAAAGTACAGCTGGTGCAGGTAGGACGTGATATATTTTCAAAAGGGTGGAAGCAATTAAAGAACCTTATCTACTTCTCCTTGCTGTTACGTTATGTGTCTGTCTTTGTTAGCGGAGTCCCTTACTCCAAAGTGTGGTTTAGCACAGTGACATGTTTGTCAGCATTAATGCACTGTGCTGTAAAGCATCTACTTCTTTCCACAGCTACTGTAACTGGTAGCATTGATGGTCTTCCCTCTGGAGACCCACCTTCTCCTCTGCTTCCCTGATCAACAGAGCCTTTCCCTGAATGGCTGGTGAACAAATGTCTGATTAGCTGCAAGCTAAGGATGAAGTGTGAACTTGGAAAACTGAAAGGCAAGTTGCAAGGCTGGAGACTTCCATTTAACAGCCTTTTAGTGTTAAGATGATATACTTCAAGACACAGAGGTAGAAATTACGAGCAACTAGAAAGCTGCTCTCTCCAGAAGAACATTATGCAGCCTCTCACGAAGGCTGTCAGAGCAGCATTCCTGCTATGACAGGAGAGGGCTATTTTTTATTATTATTAATTTAAAATAAAATGTGAAGCTGTGGCTGTGCTGCCTTCATGCTGTGTGTAATTTTGAATGGCTAGCCTATGAATGGCTGGTGAGAATTTTAACACCTATTTTGTGAATCTACCATGAAACACTGCTTGTCTTTCTTTAATGAAATATAAGAAAAATGAAGCAAGATGACTGTTCTCTTACAGCTTGGAAGGAAGTTTATACTCCTGTGATTTATTGTTTGTGGCTGTGATGGTTTTTTTATGCTTTGTTTAATTTAATATTGTATGAACATTGCTATTAAATGTCATGAATATTGCTATGAAACTTAATGAATATTGTAAAATATGGGGTCTGGACAATTCATGAAATGCAACACAGAAATTCATGAAAACTGGTCGTGTGTTGTCTTGGAGTCTGCCCAACTTAAAACATATTTCACTGAGATCTTAATTATTTTCTTTGTACATTGGCATCTATAATTCATGAAAACATCAGGGAGTCTTTTAAAAATATTTTAGATATTTCATGAAAATTGCTGAATATGAAAGCAGAACTTCTTTGGCTGAAAGTTGCTCTTTTATAGAACTTTTTTCAATTATATAGATGTAAAATTCTTCTTCATTTCAAAACAAATAAATAGAACTCATTTTGCTGTAATAAATTACACCGAAGAGGAAAGCCCGTAAACTTAAAAAGAGTAAAAGTCATTAAATATTGATGCTTACAGAAACTATTGCGTGAATTTGTCAAAGTCCAAGAGACTACCAGTTTCCAACATTACAATTAGCTGCCTGCTTTGTTTCAGGTATCTTGAGGGCCAGGATTTTGCATGGGAGAGAGCCCTCAGCTGGGTGTCCTGTTTCAGTACGGCCGCAAAATAAACCTTCAGTTCTTAATGCCCTATGCTATGACCTATGCAAAAAATAAGCTGTGATATGAGGGGGAAAAAAAAAAAAGAAGAGGAAAAAAAGGCCTTGTTTCAGTCTGCTTTCCAGTGAAGCCATTTACCTGTTCTTTATCTGCAGGAGCGATACTCACTTATCCCTATTTTCCCAAGTCTCATTGTTTACGGTGAGATTTTCTTCAGTTATAACAGGGCTAAACCCTCATCTTTCTCTTTCCAGCCTTGAGGGATAGAATCATAGAATCGTTTAGTTTGGAAAAGACCCTTAAGATCATCGAGTCCAACCATTAACCTATCACTGCCAAGTCCAACACTATACCATGTCCCTAAGCACCACATCTACCCATCTTTTAAATACCTCCAGGGATGGGCACTCAACCCCTTCCCTGGGCAGCCTGTTCCAATGCTTGACCACCCTTTCAGTGAAGAAGTTTTTCCTAATATCCAACCTAAACTTCGCCTGACGCAGCTTGAGGCCACTTCCTCTTGTCCTATTGCTTGTTACTAGGGAGAAGAGGCCGAACCCCACCTCGCTACAACCTCCTTTCAGGTAGTTGTACAGAGCAATAAGGTCTCCCCTCAGCCTCCTCCAGACGAAACAACCCCAGCTCCCTCAGCCGCTCCTCCTAAGACTTGTGCTCTAGACCCTTCACCAGCTTCGTTGCCCTTCCTTGGACACGCTCCAGCACCTCGATGTCCTTCTTGTAGTGAGGGGCCCAAACCTGAACACAGTACTCAAGGTGCGGCCTCACCAGTGCTGAGTACAGGGGCACTATCACCTCTCTGGTCCTGCTGGCCACACTGTTTCTGATACAAGCCAGGATACTGTTGGCCGTCTTGGCCACCTGGGCACGCTGCTAGCTCATAGTCAGCTGGCTGTCGACCAACACCCCCAGGTCCTTTTCAGCCAGGCAGCTCTCCAGCCACTCTTCCCCAAGCCTGTAGCATTGCATGGAGTTGTTGTGACTCAAGTACAGGACCCGGCACTCAGCCTTGTTGAACCTCATACAATTGGCCTCGGCCCATCGATCCAGCCTCTCCAGATGCCTCTGTAGAACCTTCCTACCCTCCAGCAGATCACTCCCACCCAACTTGGTGTCATCTGCAAGCTTACTGAGGGTGCACTAGATACCCTCATCTAGATCATTGATAAAGATATTAAACAGAAGCGGGATCCTGAAATGGTCCTGAAAACACTTGCTATCAGCCTTCTTAAACTACTAGATGTTGTTCAAGCACTTCCTCTGATTTTCCTCTCCTTCTTGTACAGATTTGCAAGGAAGGAGGAAATTGTCCTTGACAGCACCAATGGTTCATGTTCCATTACTGTGGAAGGCAGGTAGATTAACACGAACTTCTTACTTGGATAACTTAAAAGATGCAGTCTCCCATACCCTTCAGTTAAGAGATGTTTGCATCTTTCCTAGACTGGAGACAAAAAATTTTTTCACCACCTTGTTTTCCTCAAGTATGGCACCATATAGTCAAGAGTCGTCTCTCTATACTCCTGTGATGTGTGGCCAGTGGGAGTAGGTGTGTGGTTTTTTGCTGTGAACCATTGATCAAGAAGAGCTGACTGTCAACAGCAATGGTTCCCGTCACTGCAGTGGGCAAGGGAAGAAGATCTTTCAGAGGACATTGGCAGGGAAATACTTGGGAAAGCCATGGAAGAAATGTCATGCTTTGAATGCCTGCAGGAAGTAAGCTAACAATTGTACAGTGGCACACTGTGTCTAGCATTGAAAAGCACAGATGTACTTGTTTAAGAAGGTAAATGGAAACTCAGCAAGACACAGGCAGATTGATTCCCTCACAAAATGCTGCTGGCATGTAAGGGTGTAGCTTGAAGTAGTGGAGCAGATGATAAGAGAGTGCTGCCTGGCACTGTTATTGCTGTACCTTCCGTGTATCCTGCAGATAGGTACAAAGTTCATTCACTGGTTATAACAACCCCTGTAGGATTTCCTTGTAGAATTGCCTTGTTAGGCAATTAAATGCTCTATCACCATGACATAATTGTATGAGTCATCTGTCATAAGTGTCATCTCAACAACCGAATGATACAACTGAACCAAAATGCTTTCAAGGATGCCTCGCTTCTAGACTGCTCTAGAAACTTATTTCACTGGAAAGTTTCGTTACCCTAAATCTAGTATGTGGCACACTAGAAACACCACCAAGGTAGACAGGTTGGTTGATGCCAGAACCCTCTTGGCTCTCTCTCTCTTATCAGCCCTGTGAACCAGAAGCTGTCCTTACCTCAGAGGGCCTGGCTTTGTTAGCAGCCAAGAGAGGCTCGCTGCGGGCTGCTCTCTAACGAAATGCCATCCAGCTTGTCAGAACATGAATACGATAAAAATACTGCTGGAGGTCTGGGTTTTGCCATTTCCTATAGAGAGGACACATAATAACCCTGTGTGTACATGCATATGTTCCCAGTAACTTGTGAACTTAGAGATCAATATAAATCTCATTTCATGTCAGGCTAGAGATGTTAAAGATGTTAGATTCCCACAAGCTTCATGAAAGTATGCAGAGGAGATGGAGAGGGACCTCCTGTAAGCATCCCTCTTGAATGAAAGGCTGAACTCACTTCAGGTGCTACTTACTGCATACAAGAGTGAATACATCGTGAATGTCCTTGTTGCCGTAGTGTAAATCACAGCTAGTGTCATTGAATACCAGAGAGTCCAGCTAGGAGATTCAGTTCCACGGGTAACTCATTTCCTTTGTTTTTTCCTACTCCTGAAACCTGCTGTTTGTTTTTTGGGTCTTCTACAATTTGCTTTTACCTCACTGTGTTAATAAAACAGGCTAGCCCAGATGCCTCCTGGTTCAGGTACCCCTTCAGAGGATACTTCTCAAGCCCATCCTGAACCTTTCTTTCTTCCCCAAAGTCACGGAGATCTGCCCCTCGCTGGCTGACACAGCGCTGGAGTACCACAGCCATATTCTGCTGACAATGATGCCAGGGATGTGCAGGTAAAAATGCCCACAATTGTCTCCACAGCTGGATAAGGCTTGACAGCAAAAGGACTGCTTGCTCCTGGTGTGAAACACAACGGAAGGACTGCCGTACATTAAAAGTGTATCTTTGTCTGTACTACATCAATAAGAAGTGAACTTAAAGCACCTTCAAAACAGACTGAGGAACAAACACTGTCTTGGCAGTCAGTACACTCTAATTATTTTGCATTGTTAGTTGTTAGCTGCAGCTGCTTTCATGAGCTGTAGCTAAGCTTAATTTGAAATAAATACCCCTGTGAAGGCACATCTTCAGTTCTGGACTTGTCATCTCATCCAAACTGCTGCAGTGTCACAGGAAAATAGCTGGTTTTAAACGTTCATTCTCTATACCACTTTCTTGAGTTGTTTTGTAAAGTAATCTTCAAGACACATTTGTGAGGCAGTTAATGGTATCCAGTGAAACGACTCAGCCAAAACAAAACGGGTACCCTCAGGTGGGGAATGTTCACGGAGTGGGTAACGCGGTGTCACAGGCCGAGCTCAGGAGGGCCCAGAGCAGCCCCCCTACCTCAGCAGCGGACCCCTGCCCTCTGCCCCGCCGCTGGCCGGCTGCTTTTGGGCCGAGCACCTGCGAAGGAAGCAGGAAGCCGGAGCCTGCCAGCATTATTCTTTACTGGCAAAACAAAAAGTAGCAGGCAAAAGCTGAAGGTTGCTTTGTGGTGTCTAATGCCCCCCTCAGCTTGCTCAAGATGGAGTCTGGGACAAGACGACTGAGGTGATGAGAGGGTAAGCGGCTCTCCTAGCCTCTAAGGTAAAAGAGGCCTAATGTCAGGTCTTGCAGAATGACCCCAGGTTCACAGGCTCATGAGAGATGAGTTCCTCCAAGATCCTGGTACACACTAAGAGGCAACTGACCTCTATCCCCTATAAACCCAGTTGCTCCTACTTGTCCAGTTCCACCCCCCCAGCCATTCTCCCCAGAGTTGCCCCAACACTTCACCTTTTCCCATAATTTCCCTTTCTCTTCATAGCAAAGCCAAGTTTTTTCCTCCCCAGCTTTTTATCCTGACAAGGATAGTCTCTGCCCCTGACAAGCTTTCACACATCATTTCTTTTCTGAACTAGCTGAATTGTAACCCATGTAAAGCAGAAAATTTCATAAGATACTTTCTTTAAGTAAAAAGAACAAAAACAGTTTCCTCCAACAGTAATTTCTAAATTCAACACTGATTTCTGTCAATGATGAGAAGCATGAACTTTACATAGACTGGATGGTGTTGCAGTTCAGTGGCCACAGTATGTTCCCACTAAAGTCATTCTCAAATGGCAACTTCACAAGGCCACATTTTATTGGCCCAGAAGACCCCCCCCAGTCTCCCTAAAGAAAGAATTAAGCTCTCCATACAGGTCCCTCAGAGGTGCACAAGGTACTTTGCTTTGGCTAGGATAAAAGTGTTGAGTAACTAAGAACATTTGAAATATAAACAGACCAATGATTTGCAGGCCACATCTTCCCAAAAGATGTGACCTTCACTTTCTAGTGCTAAAAAATCCCTGTTTTATGAAATGGAAAATGAATTTCAAGACTCCTGCCTGAATTTGAGTCACAAGTGCTATTCCACATCAGCACAGGACATGCCGGATTTCAAAATCTTGAGTACATGTGTGTAATTCAGACTTCCAAAAGAGCCAATATTTACATTTGAAGAGCGTATCAACTTCACTATAGCAAAGTCAGCACTGTAAATATGATCCTCAGATGAAGCTGAAGGCTGTAATTCATGAATGCACAGAGATTACCCAGGAATTCCTGTTGTGTTGGCCTCAACCTCTTGGAAAATCCTACCCCTGCTTCAGGTATGTCTGTGCTTTTCATGCAACAGCTGCTAAAATGTTTTAGCATTACAAAGATTTACAAAGATTACCCATGAACAGCAATGGTTCAGTTGCTGGGACACACACATCTGAATGCAAAAAAACTGGAAGAAGCAGGGCAGAAAACAGGAGCGTGACAATTCCTCTGCATTACAATGAAAAACTGGATTATGCTGACCAAAGGGATACACACGTTTCAAAGAGGTCTTCTTGTAAAGCTGGCACGGTGCATTGCAAGCGATTCTGCTTGACCTCATCATAGTCTGCATTTTCTTTTTGTTTAAAGGTAGAACAAATCGCTACAGTGAAGTAAATAAGTCATGGACTTTTCTGGGGTATACACCACTATCTGTTAAAGCTGATACAGTAAACTGCACTGCTATTAAGTCTTCAATAACTTGGATTAAAATGAGTTTTTAGTAATTCACTGAGTCAAAGCTGCTCCTGGACTCGTTAGTCACAAGGGGTCTCTTAATTTCTCTCTGCCTTGTTGGACGAAATGGGATTTTGCTGTCCTCTTCTGTCTAATTTTTTTTCTATCAATCAGTAACATCTCCCCACAACCTTTTAAATAGCTTCCCTCCAAGTACTCAGTTGTATGCACATGAGAGGCAGGCAAGTCTCCTGTTATGGCTTTACAGAGCATCTAAGTTGAAACATGGATTTTGCATTCAAGAGGCTGTCATCAGTGTTCCTTTAAATGCCTCTTCTACATCACAAATGTAATCAGTATTTTCTTAATAAAAAAAACAAATGGGTCTGCAGAATCTCTGAAAACTAGGCCACATGTTTTAATGGCTAAATTTAAGAATGCAAATACCACTGGTTTAACTTAAATTAGCCACGAAATTTTACGTTCTTATACTAGACAAGCCTAGCACAGACCTACTGTCTTAAGACCACCTTCTCTGTTTGCATTTTTTGAAAACAGGCTGACTCAGAATTCTGTGCAAAATTGCTGTAATATAGTTTAAAATTTCCCAGCTATATCTCTGAGATCCCCTCTGGAACAGGTGAAGCTGAGTAGGAGGTTCGTGTGCACCAGCAGGACATACCCTGGTAGAACACAAAAGCTTTCATAGACACATGCAAAAAGGCAGCTAGACTTACTTCATACTGGGATACCCAAGACCTCTAAAAGAGTCAGGCCTTTCTCCTGATGTCACCAAATCAGGCTATGATGCACAAAAAGGAAAAAAAAAAAACAAAAAAAAAAACCTTCATGCCTACCACTTTGTTTTATTGATTGAAATTAAAATTAGTCTGCTGGTTTGGCTTTATCCATCCAGTACTGAATAGAGTTGTTTTATCTACAGCAAAATTCAGACATGCTGTTTCCATATGTTAAAAACTATGAAATTTGCATGCTATGAGCTCTCTGTTAGGTGTGCAATCCTAAGTTTGTCCTTTTTGTTTTCTGGAGGTTTTTTTATATGAGAACTGGTATGCTGCAGGACAGGGAATTGGAAACCAGATCTTCTCCTTATGAGACAATCAATAACTGAACAAGTTGTGCAGGGAGTTAGGTTGGGAAATTGCTTCTCCTCATGTTGTCCACAGAGATATAAAAGAAAATTAAAGAGTTGAGGGAGTGAAAACAAGCATCAGAGTTGGGTTTTAAACCTTCAGATGAGAGGTTTAAAGGACATGCTTTCTCAGGCAGAAGAACCATCTTGATTGTCAAAAGAGTCCAGGTCTAGATCAAATCCCCCAAAAACACTCAAGAGGAAATTAGCTGTGTAAATTCTACTATTTTGCATAGCTCTGGATGTCCTTTGTGACTTATGTAAGAATACAGAGTAACTGCTTAGAAATCTCTCTGTAAAGCTCATCTTCCTTATTTCTGTTGCCTGAAAGACTTCAGAACTTCTGCAGCAAGCTCCGCTGCACAGTGCGGCTATTTCCCAGGCACCTCATTATTTGAGAAAAAACACTCTTAAGTCCTGAGTGAATGTGGGGAGACCCTGAAGCGAAGGGAAGTGATCTTTCAGAACCACAAGAACTCCCTGGTTTTGCTGGCTAGGTCTGGGTAACGTATGTGTGCATTGTCTGGGGAGCCAAGGCTTGTAGCTACAGGGTTCTGGATTAAGCTTTAGGGGACAAGACAGCAAACTTCAGGCTCAACCAAGGTCTGGCACACAAAATCCTTCTCAGATCTAGGGCAAGTCGGGGTTTCAGATTGTGGCTTCTGCTATAAAGTGCCTAAAACCAAGTGCTGCAGGATCACCTTTATTCTCTTTATTTTTTACCTTATATTCTTCGGAGGATTCACATCCCAATTGTTTTACTAACATTGCCTCAAATATACTTCATACACCAAGATGTATTTGATTCTGGCAGAGTAACACTTTGTCTTGTCCCAGTCTTACCGTTTGGGAAAAACATCCTTTTTAGAATCAAGGGCTGTAGTCTGCGAGTTACAAAAACCTGACTCAAACAGAAAAGACCAGCTCTTCCTGTATTACTGCGGGTTTGGGGAATATCCCAGTGCAAATGGGCTTCCTATACGTTGAGGGAGCAGAGTGAAAATCCTTAGTGTATGAATCTCATAATCTGAGCAATTCAACAGGAGATCAGAGGGGATTTTACTACAGGTTAAACAGGGCATGCCGCAGGAGGGCATGGCTAAAAGGTTTTTAGAAGTTGACAAGATGTAGATGTCTTGTAGCTAAACTCAGAGATGTCTGACTGCTTGGCAGGCCTGAACAGGTAAAATGCCACATTATCTGTACCAGAAGCTAGTGATCCAGCGAATCCAGGGCAGTAAAGCTGCCAGCAAAGGGGCACAGTGTAAAGCCACGTAGTCAGACGCGGGGACCAAGACCTGCAGAGTTAGCGCAATGCCTCTGTCTGAAGCAATTTGCTTTGCTGCGAAGGTTCAGTAATGGAGTGTTATGCAATTGCACAAAGCTATGCAGCTGGTCAAATGCTTCTTCCTACTTCTACTGCTATTTATATATTCCCAGACTGAAAGCTGGCATGCAGACAGTAGTTGGCCCGAGAGTTGCGTGTGCTTTGTTTTCATAAAAAATGAGCTTAGCTTCACCTCAAGAGTTTTGGAAATTTCCTAAATTATCCGTTAAATTTAGTCTCTGAACCAAACTCTGCAATGCTGGGTTTTCTGGGCACTACAGCTATCAAGCAATGTTGAGAATCAGATCATATATTCAGTAGTTTTTCCTTAGATAACCATAGTTTTAAAAAAATCCCCCAAACCTCAGCATTAGTATGTCATACCATTAAAAGATAAAAGGAACTTCAATGTAAACTAAAATGCCTTTTGAGAATGTTTGTAAAATACAATGTTATGGTGCTACAACAACTTGAATTAAAGCCTGAAACTTAAAAATAATACTAAGATAAAATCCTTTTAACATAAAGTTTTAATGGTGCTTAAAAAAGGAGCTAAATACTTGAAATGGATGGAGGTGATAAAATAGGCCTGCTATTTTTTTTAAGTATTAAAAAAGCATGAAAAACAGAACTTCACCAAAATTCAATCTAGCCTTTGTTTTCTTTTTTTTTCTACTATTGGGCTGCCACATAAACAAAACCAGTTTCTAATCTGTGCATAAAAGACAGCAGGAGCTTTTTAATGCAGAGGTGGGAGACATGTAAGCATAGCTGCACAAGCTATTCCACCTGGAGCAAAGGCAGTAAGAGAGCTCTCCAGAGCAAGAGCAGGGAGAGCACAGGCAGAGGTCACTGGTCCTCAAGACCTGCAAAGAGTAACTGTCCCTGTGGGATCCATAGCAGGGACCGAGGTAGCCACAGTAGTTATCTGAATTATTTACACTAAGAAAATTAAAATCGAATACTATGATGCTACAATAATGGCTCTTTTTAGCAAGCTTAAATAACCACTAAGCATCTGAAAGGTTGACAAGAAAAACACGAAGACACTTACTTTATTGATATGGCCTTGGTAAATCTGTTTTCTTTACAATATTTGTCCTCTGAAGGAACAGAGGATCTCCTCCAGATTTTGCTGCATTATGGTCATGATTATTCCAGTTAAAACAAGGTATGTGCAAATAGGCTTGGATAAAAATAAGTGACTGAGATGGTTTTCTTGTTTAGTATCATTGTAGATGGATGTGCTGTCACAGGGACTGTTAAATGTAGAAATAATGTTCTGTTTTTCTGGTTAAAATCTTTCATTCTGCACTGCAAAGGGAAATTTGCAGAGATTCTGTAATTTTTTAAAAATTATCAGTAATTCTAAATACTCTAACAGTGCCACACAGAGAACTGATCTAAAATGAGTAAATATAGTGTTTTAATGCTTTTAAGCGACCAGTTTTTCAAGACTGCTCCTCCTCACCTTCCCCGAGTTCAATAAGAATAAATAGCATTCAGTGCCTCCTTCGGAAGATAAGCCCCACAATGTACAAGCTGGGAATGCAATACTGTAAAGCACTAGCACCTCCCAGAGGATGCTGACTGCTATCAGCTCTGTAGCACCCCAAATAGTCTTTTCTCGCAGCCAGTAGTCTCATTTTAGGGGCACAAACGTTGATACAGGTGTGAGTTAAGATGTGAAGTATCTTGCAAATAGTACACAGGAAGCCCTCAGCTGAAGCCCTCACAGAAGTTACAGGCACGCTGCCTTCAATCACAGCCAGTGAATCATCTGGTGAAACAAGGATCTTACTACTCCAGGAACAAGACCTAAGAGCTGCAGAAAGCTGGGGCATTCAGCTCAGTTTGGAATATGAAAGAAGACAGTTTCACTTTCTAAAAAGATTTTAAAATAAATTTCAAATAGAAAAGAACTCTAGAAATATAGATTTTATATTCAATGGGAACATAAACTTCTTGAAATCTCAGCATTCTCAGAAATTCTCAGTTTTGATTAGGCTGCTTAATCAGTAGTATTATTGGCTCTGCAGACCGAGGCTGCAGTGCTGGATTATAATATATTGCAGCAGTGCTCTCCATTCAAGGAACGGACAGAACAGTGCTGAGATACATCTTCATCCCACAGCAACATACTGGTACCTTTGATCTAAAAGCTATCATCCGTTCTCATGAAACGTGATTCACCCTCCATTGAGATTAAAAGATAGACTTTTCTGGCTTCAGTAGCAGCTAGATGTGGTCTCTGTTGTCTACAGAACCATCACTGCCACAGAGAAAGTAAAAGAAGCACGAATTGAACTATTAGGCTTTCCCTTTTTATAACTGAGAATGCAATAGAAGATTTCCAGTCCTACAAAAGTCAAGGGGAGGAAGAGATTCCAACTCCCTGAACAAAAATGTTTCCTGAATAAACACAGGGAATGTCATTGGTAAAAAAATTATATGCAGAGAATAAAAAAAAAAAGTAGTTAACGCAGAATCAGAGAATATTTTAAAAACAGAAGTATTTTAATACACTACTTAATTAAATAGATTGTATTAGATCACAAAGAAGAAACATAATTTAGGCATCAATGCCTTAACTGTAAAAAAAAAGAAAAGCAATGCAAAAGAAACTTTATGCATTCCTCCATTCTACTATATTTATGATAAAAGTACGCAAGCAGTATAGGATAATATTATTCTGAAAATCCATTAGACAAAGCCTCTTGTCAAATATTTCAAAGTGATTTGAGACAAACACAGTCTTTTTTTATACTCTAGTGGGAAAAAAAATACTGTATTTAGAGAAACTTACTATGATGATAAATTTTTACTGAAGTGGTTTTGGCTTCCTCAAAAATTAATAAACACTGGTACTGATGCTCTGATGATTAGATAAGCCTTGACACCAAGAGCTGCAACATAGTTTAAGTTAAGCTTTAGCAAGGAAAACTTGTGCAAATGCCGCCAAAATGAATACTAACCAGAGACATAAATATAATACACTTCTTGAAGATACATGCTGCCATTTCTTAGACTCTTTCCATCTCCCATATGCAGTGCTGCTTCTCCATTGCAAGTCTGCTGCTGACTGCTCTGGAAAGCATGACTGTCTGAACTTTTACATGGATGCAAAGTTGTTCTAAACCACTACACCAGACAGCCAGACCTCTGCTAAACACAACAAAAGCAAGCCACAAGGTTCTACCGAGGACAGCAACCTTCTTCAATTATTTGATAAGTAACTATATCTTAAGTCAGGAAACTTGGTCTCTCAATGCAGGGCACATGCTCGCAATTCCAACTCTGCACAGTACCGATAGGTTTCAGAGGAACTTTTGATACTCCACATCACTTCAGTCTTAGCTGTAACTACAGGCCACAAAATTTTGCAAAAGTCTGAATGTGTCAGAAGTTAAATCCTCAAATTTGGAAGGAATTAGGCTCATTAAACTGCATTTCAGACTCATACGTGACTAAGCATAAAATAACCTCAGTCCAGAACTAAAACTGATACATATTACCGCAGGAAACTTGTTTTATTTTCCTAGTAATGACTAGACTGAACAGTAAAGCGTAATCATTTATAATCCTGCAATTCGACAATATTAAAAAATCTTTACCAGATAATCCATGCCAAGGAACAGGTTCTCTAAAAAAGCTGCGTGATCATCTTACTTTAACTGACTGCTGATACTGTACCACACACGTCAACTTATTCTCTTCTTTGTGTAACCAAATGGATCTAAATGAAAATGTAGACTTGATGAGAATCACGGAGTATTACCTAACCCTGAGCCACAGGAAGCATATTCTACAGTGAATCATAGAATCATAGAATACCAGGTTGGAAGGGACCTCAAGAATCATCTGGTCCAACCTTACTAGCACAATCTAGACGAGATGGCCCAGCACCATGTCCAGCTGAGTCTTAAACATGTTCAGCATAGTGGAGTCAACGACTTCCCTGGGGAGATTATTGCAGTGATTGACTGTTCTCATTGCGAAAAATTTACCTCTCATGTCCAATTGGAATATCCCCAGGAGTAACTTGTACCCATTACCCCTTGTCCTCACCATGTGACTCCTTGTAAAAAGGGAGTCTCCATCTTCTTTGTAGCTCCCCTTTAAGTACTGGTACATGGTGATGAGATCACCTCTAAGCCTCCTTTTCTCAAGGCTGAACAAAGCTCTCTCAGCCTATCCTCATATGGCAGGCTTCCCAGACCCTTGATCATCTTGGTGGCCCTTCTCTGGACCCCCTCCAGCCTGTCCACATCTTTTTTGTATAGCAGGGACCAGAACTGTACACAGTATTCCAGGTGTGGCCTGACAAGTGCTGAGCAGAGAGGGATAAAGACTTCTTTATCTCTGCTGGTGATACCCTTGTTGATGCAGCCCAGCATCCTATTGGCCTTCTTGGCTGCAGCAGCACACTGTTCACTCATGTTGAGCTTCCTGTCCACCAGGACCCCCAGGTCCCTTTCCACGGAGCTGCTCTCCAGCCAGGTGGATCCCAGTCTGAGCTGCACTCCTGGATTATGTTTGCCCAGGTGCAAGACCTTACGCTTGTCCGTGTTAAACTTCATAAGGTTCTTGTTAGCCCACTCTTCCAGCCTATCCAGGTCTTCCTGCAGGGTGGCTCTCCCTTCCGGAGTGTCTGCTTCCCCACTCAATTTGGCATCATCTGTGAGCTTCATCAGGCTACACTTGATCGTGTTATCCAGATTGCTTATGAAGATATTGAATAGCGTTGGGCCCAATATCGATTCCTGGGGGACCCCACTTGTGACAGGTTGCCAGTTTGAAAAAGAGCGATTTACCACCACCCTTTGGGTGCAGCCTGCCAGCCAATTCCTCGCCCACTGCACAGACCACTTGTCCAGGCCATAAAGCATCAGTTTCTCCAGGAGGAGGCCATGGGGAACCATGAGATAACAAAGACTTCCTGTTAGAGAATTGATAGTCCTTAAGATTTAAGTCTATTATCCTTTAAACAAGTACTTTGAAAAATAGCTTGGAAACCCACCAAAACATGATCAATTTAAAGGAGTTCAAGAAACTCCTTCTTTAACATTAAAGAAAATTTTTTTGTAATTCAAACAAAACATGCGAACATTCCTATTCCTACAGCAGCTACAGACAGTAGCTACAAAACCTCTCTTCAGGTTTGGAGATTTGCAAAACGAATTTAAAATTTCGCTTATATTAGTGAATCAGAAGCGGTCTGAGTCACAACAGAATGGGCTCTAGTCCACATAATTAGATCATTTAGCTGTCTCATAGTAGTATCTACCACAGTAAGATATACATTTAAAGAGTATTAAATATAAAAATCTTGACCTCTAATCCATTCGTAACAGGTCACAAAGCCAAAGTGAGCTCCAAAGGGTTCTGTCCTGTCCAGGTTGTCTTAAAGATCCCTGATCACGTCACTGGATAGAAACTCAGCATTTTCCTAGTTCAAATTGAACTTGGTCAAAGAAAAATGAGAAAGTTAATCAACAATGAAAGTAAAGATTAAAGAATATCTTTGGTAAGATACAAAAATATGACATTGGTGAGGAAGAATGTGTGTTGCAACTAACAATGTCATTTTTTACATAAAGTTATATTAATTATCATTATATTTTCCTCCTTTAACTATATATTAATCATCTTGTATCAGCATCCCTCATTTTGCCTTAGAACAATGTCAGAGAAGTCTTCATTGCTCTATAGAATGTTTCAACTAATAAAATAATTAAAAGATGTTTCTTATAAACCTTCATTTTCTTACATCTTCAGGCTACCACAACTACAGTAACACTATTACTAGAGAACCTACTCTCTACAAGATACACCATTATCTTTAAAGAATATAAAGTTGCAGAGTCACAAGTACAAAGGCAGCTTGGTCAAGTTGAGACTGTGTCTTAACAGTTGGAAAGAAAAAGCTTGCATATAGAGAGTGAGAGATGTTCTAACATCCCACTGGGGTGGCTGTGGGAGGCAGACGATGGAGCTTTAGAGCTTATGCAACAGAATCTCATTTGCATTTCAGAGCTGCACAATGCAGCTGCAGAGCTGTTGCACTGAACAACAGAGTTGCTTTATTGCAATTTTTCACTGGAAAGAGAGAAGAGCTTATGTTCAGGAAATGGGTATAAAGCTCACAGAAAGAGTACCTGGAACATATTCAGGAAAGCTGAAAAAACACAGAGATCCAACCGCTTTGAATTAACCAAATTTCAGGTATTATGTTTTGTAATATGGTTGTTCCATATGTTATTTGGATAAACAGATACAGACTAGTCTGCTTTATGCCTCTTCCATTGACGATTATAGCTAGTCACTAATTCTGTGCTGAGACAAACAGTTCTTGCCTAAAAAACAAGATGGAGCAATAGCAAAACATTACTCTTTTTCCAAATTACTTTTGTCTTTTGAAACCAACATAGATCTGGTAAGAAGTCTCAGTTGACATCCATGCTTATAGTACAGGGGCATCTGGAGAAGCCACATGCACTACAGCAAACCTAAATTGTCATGACTGATGTTTATGTCTAATCAGCCCCGCAGATGTGACAGGATAATTCTGCCTGAGTTGTTTACTCTCAGCACTCTGAGTCATATAAGGTGTCAATTATACTGAAGTTAATAAGAAAATATTTCATTTACCAACTGCAGGATCATACAATGAATCAGCCTCTGAAGAAACAGGATTAGTTAAAAACCAACAAACAATAATTGCTTGTAATTTTTCTTAAAAAAACACTATAACAATATAAAATCTACTTGTCTTATCTTCCACATGCAAGTCAGATTCTTTAAATTCATGAATAATGGATATATCTCTTTTATGATGTCTTGTTGCTTTCTATAGTATGAAAAGACAAGCATTATGCAAATATAACGTCTTCAGAAACAGTCTCTTGTCAAATAGGCACCATTTTCTATTTTTCTGTTGCTAATATAATTGACAAAATACTTGATACTACTGATTATGCTTTTTCTTGTAAACCACTTATTTTATGGGCTTAAACAGCTGTGTTTTTGCCTCTGTGAGCCTTTGATTTTGTTATAAAGTTGTAACCATGCTGTGAAAGAGCAATAGGCAAAGTCTTAGGCATACTATCCTATCAGCTGGTAAACAGCATTTGATAGCAATAAAGGTATAATTCAATCAACATTGGTACATTTCTAAAAAGGGGAGAAGGTTAAAATTATTACTCTCTCCTCCTCCTCAAGTAGTTGAACCCACGTGAAATGAACAGGGATTTAATTTGTAGATATTCTTGATTTATATAGAATCTCTTCAGGGATCTGCAAACTGTCACTGTTAACAATTCTAGGTCTCACCCTGGGACGTCTTGAATCAATTCAGCTTTCTTCAAAATTTCTTTTAGGAACCATTGTATCTGCTATAAAATTAGACCACAGGCTAATTCAAACCTAGTGGCTCCAAGATTAGAGAAAACAAGGTTACAGTTAAGCCATAAGTCTTGTTCATTCCTACATTACACCATTTCTGGAAATGAAACCTAACTTGTACAGCAATAAAACAATTACAAAAAAGTGGCAAATTCTGGCCAAAGATTTTGTTTGGAAACACTTGTTATAAAGTTATTTGCCACTAAAAGTACTTCAAGCTTTTCAAGTACCACACCAGATTAATTCCACAGTGTTACAGACATTGAATGAAAAACTATTTTGAAAAATATCACTTTCAGTTCAGTAAGATATTGGGGACCAAGCCATCAGAAACTTCATGAAGTTCCATGAGAAGTGCAAAGTTCAGCACCTGAGGCAGAAAACTCTGATGCATCGTAACAGACTGGGAACCGACTGGCTGAAGAGAAACCCTGCTGAAAATCTTCTGGGTTCACCATGGTGGATCTCAAGTTGCATATACGCCAGCAGAGTGCCTTCGTATAAAGCAAACACCACAGACAGGAGGATTATGGCCAGCAAACTGCAGGAAGTGACTACATCTCTTTCTATGTGGCATTAGTGAGGCACACTTGGAATAGTGTATCTAGCTTTATGCCACCTAGTTTGAGCAGAAAATTAAGATAACTGGAGAAAGTACAGGAGAGGGCTCTTGAGGCAGAGGACACATGGCCTACAAGGAGAGGTTGAGGGAAAAAGGCATGTTTAGTTTGACAAGGAGGAGATGAAGGCTGAGACGAACTAACTGCAGCCTACAAGAACTAACTGAAAGGGAGTTACAAAAATGATGGTATCAAACTTTCTGGACAATGGCCTCAGGTTGAAGTTCATACTGGACATTAGGAAAAACATTCACTAGGCAGATACTGAACCTTGGAACAGGTTACCCAGAAAGACCATGGGAACTCCATCCCTGGAGATTTTCAAGACTCAGCTAGACAAAGTCACAGCTGACATGACTTAGATTCAGCAACAGTCTTGTTACAAGTGGAAGGCTGGACTAGATGACTTACAAAGATACATTCCAACAAATATTTCTATGATTCCATGTGAAGAACTGCAAACCAGCATGTAGTCTTAAACATGCTTATCCCTGGAGAAATAACAAGGCTTTTTATTTTTTTGAAACTAGAGAAAATGGACTGCCAGTTGCATTACACAGCAAATCGTAATTAAACCAGTGCCATCTTTAGAGTTACCTTTCAGTTTTTTCAGCTACACTAAAATGAAGCTACTTCAGCAGGGAGAAAGCTGAGCTCTAAGGATCCCAACCACACGCAAGCACTTTTGAGAAATGGAATTCAGATCTTATTTCTCTCCTCTGCATTTCTCCACTCATCTTTGCAGCTTCTTTGAAGTCACTTCTAAGGTGCTTCATTTTCCCTGCTGTGTGTTAGGCACTTGTGCTCTTAACAATAACTGCAAAAGTTAAGGACTGCAAATACCAGGCACTATTTGCCAATGAAGCTTCTGAACTCTGCAGTACCTCTGCTGGAAAAGATGGGTTGCAGACATGAGGGAGAATGTGTTTTTCCTTTTAGCTATTGTGTAAATACAAAAAAAAAAAAATAAAAAAATAAAAAAATTGGAATACACTACACAGTAAAGATTCACAGGATGTATTTCATACAAAGGATGCTCTAATTAGCTGCCAGCTTTTTCACTAGTGTTAAAAAGTTGCAGGACCATCCTGCTTTGGTTTCCTTTCCTTCAGGTGTATACCATGGCTGGAAAAGGTAAGGAAGATAAATAATAAGCTTAAAACCAAGAAGCCCCTTCCAGTTTCTGGTATCAAAAGTATTTTTAAAAAGCACTTAGCTCACAGTTGTTGGTGATAACCAAAATCTGTTACTGCTGACTGTGGCACAAGCACCAATGTTTTGCCATCATTTGTCTGGCTTATGAATTTTAAAATCTTCCTTCTACTGAGGTGGGTCTTTTTCCTTAGTGATGAAGTAACAGTTTTTTCCCTGCACATGTGTGTATGTATGTGCATGGACATATCCTGACCACAACAATTTAACTAATCATCATTTACTTCACAGATCTGGAACTAATGATTTTCACGCAGGATAACTGGTACTTTATCCCTGTGATGACACTTCTATTGCTGTTCTACTGACAACAATTTAGGAATGAAATTCAGTTTGAGCTCCTGTTGCACATTTTTTCATATAATTCCGTCTGTTCCAGTGTTACACTAAATTGGGATATGTTTCTTAGTCTAGTTTTTCCAAAACATACTTTTGTGTTAAGTAAATCTCATTTGTATTTAGTTTCATACTCTTAGTCTAGTTGAGCTCTAAATACAGTGACACTGGGCATGCTAGGATTGCATCAACAGATCTAAAGGTCACTTGCCTTTACCACTGGCCTAGGTATGGTCTGACAGCACAGAATCAATGCCAACACAGGTACACTGAGGCCATCTTGAATTTTGTCTGGGTTCCCAGCAACAATCCCTAATATCTACAGAGCTGTCTTGTGGTCTGAAAAAATTGGCATCGATTAAAATGGCCTAAAGTTTCACTTTCTTTCATATTTCACGATGGTAAAATGTGGAAGAAATATTAGGAAAGAAATTGTGTAAAACTGCTTATGCCAACACTGCTGTTCTCTCCTTTGGGATAGCAAATTTTCATGAAGCTGTTTTAGCCTCACGAAAACAAAAATCTCATCTTACCTCCACATTAGTGTTTAGATAAACAAACAAACCAAAACAAATTATGGAGAAACAACAACCAGAAATGAGTTTACATTTGCACTTCAATTAGTTTTAAATTTTTTCCTTGGGTTGTTTCACTGTTTAACCTACACATGCAAATATACTCTGCATTTAAAAAAAAAAAAAAAAAAATCTGTTTTGAACCTTCCCTGTGGGTATAATACTTCTCCCTCGTGCCTCTAGCTAAAAAATGTTACTGTTCTTTAACTGGTTTTATTCAGTTTAATCAATTTGACATGTTCAAGGAGGGAAAAACAAACAAACAAACAAACAAACAAACAAAAAAACCACCAAACACAAAAATCTTTCTCAGCAATTCAACTTAAGAAGAACCTCCACCCCTTCTAATCAGCAACCCAGCATTGCTGGCAAGTATTGCTGAAAAGCATTAATTTAGGTGTTTCTAGTAAGAAAATAAAAATCTATGCCTAGATTTAAAAAGCCATAACTTGGTCATTTGCCTGCAGTTATTTTATCTGCAGTTTTGCACGTATTATATTTTACAGATTAATCAGCAAACGTAATCTACCTACCTGTCCTCAAACACCACTCTAAGCCTTTTATTCCTTACCTATCCATTCTTTCCATATTGACAATTAAAAAAAAAAAAAAAAAAAACACCAACAAAAACCAGCCCACACTTTGTGTAGGGACTAAGTGGAACTCTGTTTTATGTTCCATAAAAGCACTATGTACTTTTGTATTTCCATATAAATGCTTCTCAATAAAAATAAGAACACAGAACTTTCTAGAGGAAGAGAAATAGGCCTTTGGGACAGATTTTCAGTCAATAAGAACGGATATATTATTACCTTCTGATGTTGCATCCAGTTCCTTCATTGTCTCCACATCTGACATCCTCCTTAAAAAGACAGTGTTGTCTGGATATCTAGTTGGAGTACCACACCTAAAAGGCTGCACTTTTTAATGTGGAAGTGATTCAGTTGCGTGCTCTTTCCTTGACGCTGCACTGAAAGAAAACAGACTTTCTCAAAAGATGAAACAATTTCAATATTTTACTAGAGAAATTTTTATGGGTCAGAAACATGTTTCTTGAAAAAGTATGTAATAAAAATCTCTAATGCATGCAGAACAATGGCCTGTACATAAGTAACTTTAACAACAGAGTTAAGAACATAAACACACTGATATGTATAGAAAATGTTAATTGCTGTAAATACAATGGTATTTTACACTGACATAGTTGTAAGTCTGCCTCTCTCTAACCACTCCTGAAGGCCTGCTCCCACCACCAAAGCTGCCTGTGACCAGAGATCCAAGGCCCAGCTCTGATACAGCCAGCTGTGTAACCTTAGCTCTGACTGCTAAGCAAATTGCAAGGTGAGAAAGAGCAACGAGAGGATCTGTAGAGTAAAGCCAGGCAAGATAAGAAAGGTAAAATTGCAAATAGAGAATTACTGAGATAGAAATCCTCAGCAATTTAAAGGGAAAAGAAAAACAACATATAAAGGTATAAAAACTTTCAGGAAAAAACAGGGAGTCAGAGGATGATGATTCGGTGCTGTCAAGGATCTGTTCTAGGAGGAGCAGAAGTCAACCTTCCCCCACTTCACTAATACCTGTCTGGCCAGCATATACTCTTCAGGTGTCTTACTGGGGTGGGGAGCATACTAATGCTTAGCTGAGTAGCTTGTTAATCCTAGTGATCTTTTGTGTGTTTTAGCCAATAAGAAACTGATTTCTGCATTTGACTTGGATGTGTTCTGTATGCAGAGTGCTCTTCAGGCATGGATTCCTCCGCGATCACAGAGGGAAGGTAACTTACACTATAAGGGGTCTACAAGTACAGTGTACAACCGAGTTGCAATAGAAATAGAGATCTGGCTATACACAGCAGAAATATCTGAATTTAAAATAGTGAGGGGGTGTTGTCTGGAGAAAAAAAATGAGTTTTACCTTCAAAGAAAGGAAGTTATTCTTTAAAATATTTTTTTAAAAAAATGTATTTTGAGGCTTGCAAAAAATCTTAAGGCAAACCAAAAGGTTACATGACAATTACATGCAAGGTTACATGCAATTCCAAGGATCCTGATTCAATGACCTAAGACATCCCCTTCCAGTCTTAAGTTTATATTTTTATCATATCTGGTTCTGGTTTGTGGTCAAACAAACAAGAAACCCAGGCTTTGCAAAATCAGTCCAACTTGCTCCTCTAAAATATATACTATCAGGTGTTAAGAATTGTAAGGCACGCATATCAATTTTTGCCTTTGACTTGAAGTTTATCTACACAAAAAGGACCTAAAAAGGAACAGGCAGGTCAGGAAAGGACTATCAGTCATGGCTGGTTTTTTGAAAGGAATTCTTGGACAACTTCTGCATCTTTATTCGTAAGCCATGCATCCTGAAGCCTGGCATAGGGGGCATAGGAACTAGCTCTGCTGCCTCAACAGAAGAAAAGGAAATGACTGCATGACTTATTAAAGTCAAAGTTATTAATCAGTGAGGAACATTTCATTATTTTAAGTAATAACAACATTGAAAGAATTAGGAAAAAAGGGTCTGATCTAGTCCATGTTTATGTTATTCATAATCAGTATCTTACGGTGAAGTCTGAGCGCAGGCATAAACTTAATTCCCAGGCAGCATCCTCTGACTAACAGAAAGTCTCAAAAGCTGAGTCTGTATTAGAGAATTAAACAGGGACAGGACAGTCTCAAGCACTGTCGTGCAGTTCTTTATACTGTTTAACATATTTAACTCTTAGCATGCTCCTTGACTATGGCTTTGCTGTGTCAGCTACCACTGTCCTAAGTTATGCCACATTACTAGGACAGCATGGGCCACGCACTTAGTCCCAACAGACAGTATGATACGGCCACAATGTTTAATGTAGATAAAGAAGAGAAAGCTTGGTCATATGAATGTAAGGCATAATGTGACAT
This sequence comes from Platalea leucorodia, assembly GCF_965183815.1. Classification (NCBI taxonomy): domain Eukaryota; kingdom Metazoa; phylum Chordata; class Aves; order Pelecaniformes; family Threskiornithidae; genus Platalea; species Platalea leucorodia. Next base: position 97,990,365 of record NC_138826.1, on the reverse strand, counting down.
TTGCTTTAAGAGTCAGAGAACAGGTTTGGGTGTATTTTATTTAGTAATACAGACATAGCCCTATGGTCTGGACTAGAAGAAGACAGGAGTTTTGCAGAGACAGCATGCTGATGACTGTATAAGAGATGCATCACGTTTCCCCAGAGCAGGTTGTAGAGCTTTAGAAATTAATATCCTTCAGTATTGCTAAGTTTCAGTGAAGGCAAGAGAAAGGTAGGATTTTCACAGGAATAAGAAGTTGTAATTCTCCCTAAAGACACAGTATTTGTCGGACAAAACAATTTTATTGCACTGTTGACCATAACTAATTATAATGATCTATATTATAAGAAATATTGCTGATAAAAATATAGTTCCTGTTGAAGGTCTTATCTAAACAGCAACAACAAAAATATCATTATAACTAAGTTGTTAAATTACTAAATCCCCACTATAGTATAAGTAAAGAAAATTCACATAACATGCTAATGCCGATATAGACTTTTCCTCCAGAAGGAATGGCAATAAACTATACTGGTAATACACCTTCATAACATAACTGCATTCACACTACAATTTGTACCACTTACCAACTACGTTAGCTAAAAATAAAATCACATTCTTAGTGGACATTATCATGGCAAGCAAGTACCCTATTCAACAAATTGGCTTATTTTCTAAAGTAAATGCTTGCAGTAATAAATAAATGTTTCCTTGTGGGGTTGAAACATCCGCTAAATACCAAGTGAATGATCTATCTTAAGTAGTGTTAAGACACGTGAATTTGGGGTACTTTAACTTAGATCTATACTCAGATCACCTAAATTCTGACTGAACTGGAATGCAGGTGAACTTTTAGTGACCAAAAAATTTTCACCATTTTCGGGACACCCTTTAGATACTTATTTTGGGAAGGCATGGAGCAAGACAAATGTTTCCACCTTCTTTTTTTATTTCCTTTTCTCACTATACATTTTAAAATGTCAATAGAACCTACAAACTGCTGTAAACATGGAATGAAAATGCACTCAATATTTTCAGAAATACTTTGGGGCGAGGAAAGTGGTAGACATGAATTGTCTAAAAATATAAAACATTTCATAGTATTCTAAACAATTCATTGATTCTAGGCAGACAAAGGCAAAATATGGAAGACAGTGCACTAAAAAAAAACACTTTAATAATTCTTGCTAAAGAATGATGACTGTGGAATAAATGACTGTCCAGCCAACAATAAACACCAATAAATGACTGTCCAGCCAACAAGCTGTTGGGTGTCCAGCCAAGAAGCTGGTTTCCATAATTGTGCAAGGTATACTTAGAGACCATAGGTGTCTGAGAAAAGCAAAAGCCATTGAAAACATTTCTTGTTATTATGAGGATTCAGTTCCTTGCCATTCTTCAGGCAAGTTTACCTAAACAGAATGATTCTTTTTACTACAGCCCAATCAATTCTTTAAAAAGAATTTAGTCTTTCTTCTTTGAAAAAGTGCTGCTGTAAGAAAATGAAAATTAATCTTATTTGGTATTAACAAATATTTTAATTTTATAATATAAAATTATATTTGAGATAACTCTTTCAGAGCATAGGTTTGTTCTCTTTGCACTTCCTTCTCACTTTTAAGAAGATATTAATAAGTACCAAGTGAAAAAAGACGCCAGTATTCTGCCTATCTCACCTTCTTTATTAGGCTGCTAGGATAAAGCACTTATGTTTTCTCAGGTCTTCTCTGCCTGATAAGCCATAGGTCTATGATATAAGTTTCTAAAATACACTTGCATGTACTGTACATCAGATTAACTTTCCTGTAGGCAATCTTTGAAGTACTGCTGCAAAGTATGTCAGTGTTGTTACAATATTTTAGTGACTTTTTAGAAGCAGTTCTTGCACATCACAGAGGTTCACAAGTCTTTTAAAATGAAGCAATATTTGACTAAAACATAATTGATAACTTATTCAATGTGAAACAAGATCAAGATACAAAGTATGCCCCTATAGATGTTTCTGTGTTTCAAGGAATTCCATCTGTTTATGCCAAATGTTACAATTCTTTGTCCTCAACATTCACTTTAATTAATCTCTCTGCTTACAGGATCCTGCAAAAAGAAAATTTTTATATATGCTTTTTCATGCAAAGATTAAGTTGAACAGAATATGTCATTAATTATTCTTAATTCCTAAATCTAAAACATTATTAACCTATAGCTAGATTAGCAGACAAATCAGTAGTATAAAGATCACAAAGTAGGAATCCGGTGGTTAAATAAATGAATAAAGACAAAATCAGGTAATTCAAAATTAAGGTCCCAATTAAATGTCCAACAGTTTGAAAGTATGGATATGCACAAATAGCAGTAACCCATACATTTTTACATTGTTTTCTGGCATTGGTTGCCTATCTCATGTTCTTTTAGCTTCTTCTTTAAGGTAACTGTAAATTTTGGATCAGGAATTCTTTCTTTAAGGGCTCTTTGTTGAAAAGTTACTGCAACAGAACAGCAAATTTTACAACAGCATAATCTTGCTTAATATTTTTTCATAAAGAAGATAATGACTGTAGAAATGTAAATTGGAAGATACCATCCTTTTACAGCCTGAGAGGGGTTTAGAAACATGTTAGCACTGCTTTTGTAGCCGATTTCATAACATGTCTTTCCTATAATTCCTCTGAAATTACCACCAAGCTAGGCTTTCATGCGAGTACCATAACTTCCCAATTGGAAGTATCAGGTATATAATCTCAATTATATGAAATCTGTCTTCTGCACAGAGAGCGCCTTGTTCCATGGGCATGGAATCTGCCATGGAGGTGGCACATGACTGTTTTTCCTTCATTAGAAATAAAAGAATATCTGTAGCTTTTCATGAGCCATGTATGAACATGCTGTGGAGCCACACAACAGTATCACTGTAAATTTTCCAATGCCTTAAATGACAGCATTATCATCCAGAAATGATAATTTCAAAACCAGTATTTTTAACTGTTTCACTACTGATAACTTTTAGCAACTGTCTAATTAGTGCCAAAGTTTAGTGGCAGAAACACAATGTCTTACTCCCACCCATCCAGGAAGCAAAAACTATTCAGAGCCAACCTGCCAAATCTTCAGCTATAGCTGATAGCAATGTTACTACAGTTAGTCATTTTCAATATAAAATCTACAGTACATCAAAAACCTCAAGGTACATAGAACATCACAAACTGATTCAAATTAAGAGTGAGAACAGATGATGAGGCCCCTGTAGATATGTTTCCACACTTAATTCAATAACTAAATCACTCTGAATGGCCTATTGCTGTGTATTTCTCCAGCTGGAACTAAAAATGCGTCCGAAATAGCTACAATATAACCACTAAAGTGATACCATGAAGATCACGAAGAATATGTCTTGTCTGACAATGTGCATTGGCCCTGAAGTTGAATGTTAATGAAAATGCCTTTGATGTGCTATTTTTTTAATGTGGTAGTGCATATTTTCCTCTGCTGTGTCTGTCTTAATACAGTACTTGTAAAAATCAAGCAGTTGAGGCCAATGAGTAAATTAATTTTTGTTATAGCTGAAAAAGAAGCGAGAATCCCAGGATTGGGTCTTTGATTCCCATGGCTATTAAATGGAAAAGTGCATGAGCGTCCTCTTTAGAAAACACAGGGGAAACGCCTTAGAGATATTCCCTCTCAGTATGAGTAACCTTACTACAAGGCCACAGAATTAAGTTTCCTTTTGAAGCCATCGGGACTGATGAGGTTTGCGCTGATGTCAATGCACGCTAAGCAAGAAGTGGTCTGAGCTGACTAATGGATTTAGATTGAATTAGCCATTTAGATGGAATTCAGTTGCTTTGCTGCCTGTTATTAAACCATAAGAGATCTTACAGAGGACCTATGTAATTGCTTCCCAGGTCAGAATGCCTCTAGGCTTACTCTAGCAGCCATCCTGAGGCACTGAAACTTTGTAAACGAAGGTAGAGGAATGAAAATGCTTGATTTCATTTGTCTCCACAGCTAGGCAATGCCAGAGAACAGTCAATCAATCAGTCTAAGACTTGACCTTCTAAGGTCTTCTAACAGTAAGATACAAGTAAGATACAAAAGGTATTTGGGCAATCTGAATCTGCCCCTAAGCCTTGAATTCAAAGGGACTAGGAGATTCTTCTCTAAGTGTGTAAAGACCCATTATTCACTGGAGACATCACCAAGTAAAGATGTGCTATCTGCAAGTTCACGTTCAAGAATGAGGACAGCACTGTCTGAGGTACTATGCCAAGAAATAATGACCACACCATCCAAGAATAACGAGCTGTAGTCTAGACCTTTTATTTCCTAGTTGCAGAATACATTAACGGCAAAAAACATATTTGTGCCATAACGATGGAAAGAATCCAATGGTAAACCATGAGATCAATACCTAAGTAATAGAGATGATTCACATATTGGTATAGCTAAATTGTAAGAGAGGAGTATTTCAGGTTTTGATATTTACCATAAGATGTTTTGCAAAATACTGTGTGAACTGTATTTTAATGATGGTTTTATTTATCCCAAAAGTGACACTTGTGTTGCTGTTTTTTTCAGAAGAGCATTGTTTATAAGCGCTTCTCAAATATAGGGAGAGAAACAAGTGTACTTATTTGGATCAACATTAAAACCACAGAACACTCATTCCTAATTTAGCTTTATTTTAATTGTTCACAATCTTGCTGTAGTTTCTAGATAAAATGGGAGCCATAGCAACTACATATCATGTATCAGATAGAAATCAGTATCAAATCCATCCACCATACACAAAACTTTTAGGATAGAGCTAAAAGAAAACAACTGAGGAATATTTGTGCATCAAATTTGTCATGTTGAGAAGCTAAATTCATATACATTACCTCAGCAGATTATGTTTTATGTATAAGGAACTGTTGCAACATGTTACTCTGATGATCAAAATTCAGCTCTGAGAACAACTCTGAACAATACAGGGTAACAGCCGAGGTACAGAGCCACCCTTCAGGACAAAACAGCATCTGTCTCCACCAAGTGACCATTTTACTAAAAAGTGATTTTACTTATGTAAAAGCACTGTCAAATATACATAAAATAAGACACACTAATTCAACCTCAGTGTCGCTATATATTTAAAAAAAAAACCAAACATAAACCAAAAATGGGTTTACCTAATTCTGTTCTCAATAAACAAGTGCTGCAATTTCAATTTCAGTGAGATATGACTACATTTAAGGCCAGCATAGTGGTAGATGCAGTTTTATTGTAAACATTCAGTTTTCTGAACAGAAATTCTCAGTCATGGGAAGCATGAAAAGAGCAGTCAGCTTAAACAGAACAGCTTCCAAGACTTTTCTCAAGGCACAAAAGGCCAATATTTTTACCTAGCTTTATAAAATGACTTTTTATCACTCTCTGGCATAAGCAAAAGACTAACTGGTTCTTAAACTCTTGCTAGTGTAACAGCCTGGCCTGGCTTTTTTTCATAACACTATTCCTATGGGAGACCAGAACTATTCATTGTTCCATTTTGCAGCCTTGTTTATGGCCTTTTAACACAAAAGAGAAGTTACAGGAGTATTAACAATCATTTCCTTACTGAACTTTCATTTAAAGGTACCAATTAAGCAGGTTTTAGTCAAAGAGTGTGCTAGTTTACAAAGAAATAATGTATTTTATTCAGCTGGCCAGCCATGCAAAAACTCATCTCTGAATCAGGACTCAGTATCTCAAAAACTGAAAGACCAGTTCTGACGTGTTACAAGAACTGAAGATGCTCACAGCCTTATTTTACCACTCACTACATTCGTTTATCTGACGGTCTAACTGGAATTACTGAAAAGCAGAGTGCAGCCACACTGAAAAAGCAGCAGGCTATTAGCAGACCAGCAACTTAGTTTTTCTCATCCTTCTTTTTTGCCTTCATTTCTAATCACAATGCACATATGTGACGGGTCAAATTCCTTAAGAAGCAAACTAAAGGATCAAGCCAATGCACATCTCAATCTAACCACATTAATGTTTGAAAAGTTCATCACATCAGCTCACAGGTGGTAAGTTCAAATGAAAGCTTTTATAATTAAAAATGATAGTTTTTACCATGACATTGAAGACAGGCTTTTTTAAATTTAGTTCCTGATTATAGCATGTATTTTCATGTCTTTGGACTCAAATCAGATTGGGACTGGTACTTTTCAAAAAGCTTTGGAAAAATATACTGGCATAAAGCTAAAGTTAGTTAAGGATACTACTGATTTCAGAGGTGACACTAATCTTTTTCAGGGAGTGAAGAAATTTTGAGCAGTTACTACATGTCACGTCAGCAGCAATTAATAGAACATCCATTTCCATTTGAGTTGATGACAGCCATATAGAGCTAGGTTTCTACCCCTTGGATTCACTGCTTCATCACTAATATCTACCTGCTCTCAGGAGAAACTTTAGACAACCGGTTTCGCTAAAATTTCAATAGGTTAGTCTTCCTCTGTGTCAACTTGCACAATATTATTGCTGTGCCAGTGCAATTTTATTAGCTTATTCATCTCATCTAATTCAAAAGATACTATTATAAGGGGGCTGGCATGCAGATCATTCTTTTTTGAGAGGGAATGTTTACCCCAAAAAAGCAATATGGCATACAAGTCTGCATATTCTTTGGGGTTTGTTAGAGGTCTGCTCAGTTAGCATAATCCCTTCTCCTGCATCCAGTAACACACCAGCATTGTTACTCATTTTGCCTCTTAGCACTTTTTATAGGGGAAATCCCCATCATAAAGGAAGATCTGCATAAGCAAAGGGTGAATTATCTTCTGCAAAAACATCTGAAAATAGTGCGTAGCACCTAAGTCACATCTCTTTGTCTCCTCACAGGTATATTCTTAGCCCTTGATTATCCACCGCAGGATCTGCATTGGAGAAACGTGGTGTTATAAAGTTCTGCATGTGAAAGAGTTATCTACATACAGAACCTGGGGGGAAAAAAATCCTGTAGATGATTCTACTATGACAATCCCATGCTCACTGGGGAAAAAAAACGGGAATAACCAGGGGCTCTTTATTGCCAAAAAGCAAAACTATAATAGATCAAAGCTTGTTCTGACTGGTCATTTCAGACCAGTTCTTTACTTCTCTATACAATCAAACGAGTTCTCATTTATCATAGAAATATGTCATTGTAAGACTAGAGAAGTCCTCCACATCAAAAAACTGCTGACTTTTCTTGGACTGTTGAAAGGCTTGTTAATGGGAAAAGAACTGAAATTTTAACTAGATTATCAGCAGTTGGAATTAAATACATAACATAGCAATGATTCCTCGAGTAAGCTTGAGTATATGGAGAAGTTACAGATACCAGATTCCAAAAACCATCATTCCTGATTCCTTGAGGGATTGATAACAAGAAATAGGTGTCCACCTGGCCAGTTTTAATACACATGATGTCAGTGGTGATCAAGAATCACTTAACCTGTGAAAACTAGCTAGTTGCCTGAGCAAATCTTAAAGCCTTAATCAAGGGGTCCTCATACTGCACTGGCAGTTTGGGTCTCAGCAGTCCCACTAAATAACTATCTATGGGTGTTAAGTGGACCTTACATTGCCACATCTTTTGCCTCCAGATCAATGACAAAGTATATTGGGAAGGCATTTTTGGGAAGGCAGAATACATGCTCACTCCGCTACATCTGTTCTGTGAAATAACAGATGATTCTCTACAAATTTTCTGTGCTTTCATAGAGCGTTAGAAGTAAAGTGTCTATTTACTAATTGCACATTAATTACCAGAGTGCTTGCCACACAATCCTATACTGTAATCAGCAGCATATCAAAATTGCAAGCTATCTAGCAAATGAACTTGAAACACTCCAGATGTATGTGTTAAAGCCCAGTTGCAAAAGATTAGAGTTAAAACATTGGTTCCAGGGAGCATATAATTAATTTTAAGTCACACTGAATTCTATAAAATGCCTTTTATGTTTAAAATTAAGCATATTCTTCAGTGTTGCTCCTTCACAGCTTTAAGTCCAATCATCCAGTTTGCTTGGCAAGACTCTTTGAAATCATATCTTCAGTTCCCAGCCAGCAAGGTGACTTCATTCCTTTAGCTTTAAAGAGTGATTAATTACATTTCAGATACTTTGTCATCATTGGCCATGTTGGTAACATCGAAACTGCTGTTTTATCTGCCCAGTGTAGATATTAACAATCTCATAAAAATAAATCTGGATGGAAAAAGTTTATCTTGTTGTTGGAATGCCATGATTTGTCTTCTAAGATCTGCTTGTAAGAACTATTCCAAAAATGAATTATTCATGTAGTAAAAGAAGTGTAATCTTCAGTAAACTAGCTTGAAGTTTTCCTGAGGGACTTTCCAAATTTTCATTTAGTGTGTTTCATATGGATGCAACTTGAATTTCTCACTTGCTGTATCATTATTTTGTGTGCACACACACTGTTCAGTAACCATAAATCTTCATATTTCTTAATAATGTTATTTTTAACCTTAATGATAATGTTCCACCTACCCATAATTCCTTTTTCTCCTTAAAACCAAAACACCGTATTTAGTCATGGTACCAGAAACAAAAGACATTACAATTCTTTGGCACTCTCAATTTCTTCCCATCCTACTTTTGCAAGTATTCTTTCAGTCAACTCTAAAATAATTTTAACTTTAGAAAATATTGTGTGCCACAGTGGAGGGTAGTATCAGAATGACAGCTCTTTTTGGGCTGGCATTCTTTCATCATTGATATTATCTCAACTTTTCAGAGGCCAATCAGCTCAAATTTCAATGCCTCGTCACATCAGCACATCCTGGGAAATCACGGTAAGCTTCCCATTGGTTTCAAACTATAATAATCATTCCCTTGGTCCCTCTAAAGGGCTACATTCACTGTAAAATCTCCACTGGTATCCCTCCTCTGAAGGACACCTGTTTTCAGAGAATGCCTGTGGTAATAGAAGAATATTTATTAAACAGGCAGATTATAGTGAATAAAATGGAGTTCAGAAAGCAGATAGCGATGGTCAACAGTCAGCTAATTCAGTACAGCCCTTTATTGGTTGCTATATATTGCCTTTCTATTGTTGTTTTCTTCTGTGCGTGTTTTCAAACCACATTTATCACTGTAGTATCTGAATGCCTTCCAGTAGTACACGTAGCAATGTGACCAGCATCTGTCACACGTTGTTTGTTCCCTTGTCTTCTCCCTAGGGAGACCTGTATGTGCTGAGGAGCATTCTGCTTTGGTAAGGCTTGATGTTTTTTAACCAAGCACTACTAGTTAGTGCAGGAAGGATGTGGAATCAGAACTGAAAGGTGATCCAGAAACAAAGCTTTTACTTAAACACTCCACAATATGAGAAGATTAGATCAAATCAAAACTCAAGAACTGAAAGCATTTGAGGTCCATTTCACTTTCAGCATAAACAGTGGCTTAGAAAAGATATGCCAGTGCTTAAACTAAAGCCTAATTTGACCTCACGTTTTCTTTTTTTAAACAAAGCATGAGAAGCAAAACAAACTGAAATTTCTATCTTTTCATGGTCTTCATTTTTTCCTAAAGGCTGCAGGCTCCCTTTTACCATAAGAATATTTATGATAGCCCCCCCCTTATTGCTAAAGCACAGACATGAGAAGGATCAAGCCTGAGGCTATAGCCTAAATCGTCTCTCTTTTTGTGCTTTACAGTACTCCGCACAAGAGCTCTGATACAGTATGTATCCTGTAAAACAAAGCATAACAGCAGGCTCAGTTTGCTCCATCCTGAAGGATTATTTTGCAGCACCTTTCTCGTGTGCAGACAGAAGATGTAAAGATGCTGCTGAAGCATATGGAGGCCTCAAAGGGCACCATCTAGCAAGCTCTTTTTGGTGCATAAGTAGGAGTTAACAGAGCCAGCTCTGCTTAAAAACAGTATACATCTGGCCAGTGTGTACCAAGAAGCATAGTGTCACATTTCTGACTCCAAGAGGAGTATCTGTTACACCCTTTTTACTTAAATAGTAATATCCCAGACCAATTCTGGATGCCTTGCGTTTTATGCAATCCTAGTGTTTCTTTCCATAACTGTTCAAGCAGTTATCGTGCTTGCTGTGTGACTGAGCCACTATAAATCTAAATCAGTAAGCCCATTTCTTACATGACAGCTCAGAGCTCAGTATAGGCTGGTGATGCAAAAATATACTAATCTCCTGACCCTACGTTAAACCCTGGATTTTCATGGTTTTTCCCAGTACCCAAGCTCAGTAGTTTGAAGGTGGCTTTGACAGATCTATGCTACATAACCACGTTGATATACGTAAGAGAAAAAGTCTTCCATTTACGTGGAAAACTTGAGACATAAGAATTTAAATCTGCAAATATTTCTCTATCAAAATATAATTTTCTCCAGTTCAAAATATCTTCTTTCCAATTTTCTATTACCAATGCAGAATAAGTGAGAGAAAGCAACAAATAAAACTGTGGACATTTTTCTTACTATTACACGTTTTTCACAATGAAATCAGAGCATTTAGTACATACAGTATGAGTATGCAATATTGGCATTTTTTACAAGAATATTTCCTTGATAGTATCTGAAAGTCCTCGTCTAAAAAACTTGTTTGCCTTACCCTAATGAAAACTACTTCTACTCTTTTTCATGTGCAGCCATCATATCTAAGCATCTGTCTACTCCAGGTGCCTCCTCTAAGACACTCCCAGCTAGTGTCTAACACAATCCTTTCAGATGGCATTTCCTCACTCAAACATGAAGTTGTACAATATATTCCAAATGACTTAACAACTTGCTGCTGCCAAGAAGCAAGGTTCCATTCCTGTCACGTTCTTCTACTACCATGCCTGGTCTCCAGTTAACTCATCTCTTGTAGCTGGCTGACTTTTTAACTCAAGCATACTAAGTCCGCTAAGTGAGTTTAATCCTTATAAGACAATACAAAGTCCCAGACTGAGAAGTGATGTTATAGATGCAGGAAATGCTGCAACCATAGCTTGTGCCATGTTAGACAGGAGAAAATCCACACAGAAACAAAGTTTTGGCTGAAAGACAGATTTTATGGTGTGCAAGACCCAAACTCTGGGTGCAACTTCTGTTGAAGTTGGGTACTCATGACTTTCATGCCAATTCTTTCAGGCCTAATAAAGGTTACGCTTACATTGCCACCTTAGGGTCCCTTCAATTCCACCAGCCTATTTTCGTGAAATTGTGGGAACTGAGTATCTCCGAGTTTCTGAACTTTGACACTTGGCTGAAGTAGTGAACAGTATTCACTGAAAAGTAAAATGCAGCAGTAAAAAATCGGGCATGTTTGAGCCAAATTTATAACCTGCACTTTTTAAATGAGCTGTGGCCTCTAGCCACCAATGTCGCTAAATAAATACTTGGTCTACTGCATCAGAGATATGGGAAAACACACAGTGAAAATGCACGTTGTTCTTACCACTAAAGCTTACAGTTCAAAATGAAAAGCAGACAGCTGCAAATAAAACAAGGGACCCACAAAAATGCAGCTACACCTTCACGGTCACAAAATAAATTGAAAGAGAGCAGGGCGCAGAACTTACAAGCCCTGAGTTCCAAGTCTTTGGAAAGGAGAACAGCTGGTGTTGCAATGGAGTTTTTTTACTGATGTGTGGTTGTCCCTGACCACGTTTCTAGCTACTGATACCTTTCTGGAAAGGTGAGTACTCCCTTCTCTCTCCCCACTACACCCTCTGCGTATCTTCAACGACTTATAAAGCCAAAATATACAACATACCTCATCTTTCATCTTCTCCTTTACCTGTTTTTACCAGGTATTATTATCTTTATGATTGTTTTTAGATTTTAAAAATACATTTCATAAAAAGACAAGTAGATTTTATTTTAATTTAATTAAAAACACCAGAAAGACATGATGAATAAGGTCAGCAAACATAAAATCATGAAAAAATCAAGAGAATAAAATCTAAGACCTGGTATATGAATACATGTTATCATACATAGCAAATACACCTATAACATATATATTTGATTTTGAAGCAATATGGAAGAAATACGTAAAATGCAGACATTTTTAAGAAATTGTTTGTACAATTTAATCAAAAAGTTACATAATGACTTTCTGAAATGGACTACTACCTGCAGGAAACACTGACGCATGAATACTGATAGACTCTTCGCCACTGTAACACCAAAGGCTTGGTGAATGGTACAAAATACCTCACTTGCATCAACCCTCTGACCTAAATAATCTTGCAAATTCATATCTGGAGCCAGCCAAGTAAACATACTTAACAAGATTAGCCATGACTGCAAATGTTAGTTTTGATACCTGTAGTTTTGAGTCCTGAGAGCACAAGCAGAAATGACAATCAATCACATGCAGACACTACCGTATTGCCTGAGTATATCAGCATTTAAAGCTGAGACTTTTAAAATCCATTTGAGCCTGGTCCAGCCCATTGGAAAAAAATGAAAACTGTGTGTCAAAATCAAATCTATAGCACTGTCCAATCTGTACTTCAACATTTGAAAATCAAGCTGCATTGTTGTACACATGTATTCAATGAGAAGAACAGAACTCACTCAAAACCCAAAGTAGACTCTAAGGAAAAAGTTTTGCTACCTGTAACAATTGTTGATAATGCAATGATTGTGTTTATGAATGAGCAAAAGCTGCACACAAGCAGTCAGTCAAGATTTTCACAAGATATTCCATAAAAGAGCCACTACGCTCATATACCGTAACAAAAGTAGATACCTGTAAGGGAGAATGAGGACAGAGACTGACTAAGAGCTTGTGTGCCTTTTCTGGAGATGCCCTTTATTTCTTTAATTCCCTTATATAATCCATTAACATTGTAAAACATAACATATAAAAACATCTGTTCAACAAGCTTCTCATATAAACTATTTTAAAGTTTTATTGCTGTTTAAAAACAAAAAGCAAAATTAAGTGGAAGTGACTTTTACTTTCAAAACGAACCCATGCCAGTTTGACTTGTCCAAGCTGCACTGAAGTTCCTGATGTCAGAAGCATTTCTCCCAGAAACTTTTAGACCTTGTACTGACAGTACTCTTATCACTGAAAAGTAGTGTCATATCTACACTTGCAGCACATAAATCTCTGTTACAGACTGCACAAAGTCTAATCTTGCTCCAAGATTGGTTCAGAAATTATTAAAAAAGTTAATAGAATAAAATCTAAAAAAATGTGTTCTAAAGGTTTGGCTGCGTTTATGCAATGAACATTTTGCATTCATGTTTGCATGAACACAGCATGCTTTCAATTCCACAAGTTGCTTTACATGCATGTTCCCCAGCCCCTGCAAAAAAAAAATCTCATGGAAGATCAATTTCTACTTTAAAAATTTATTTTATTTTAAAAAAATAAATTTTATTATACTTTTATTCATATGATATTGCTGAATTTATTCTGAGGGAATAAAATTTCTTTGAAAAGATCATATTTTTTAAGTATTTTCTACTATGTAATTTGTACATGTTAAAAACAGAAAGATTGACAAAAATCCCTAGAGTAGTTCCTTTTCACATTAACTCTTTTCATTTTTGTACCTTAAACTCATACTTTAATTCCCCTGCAGGTCAAGGAAGGAACGAACAATAGCTTGGAGTATCAATGAGAATTAAGTACTGGTGAAGAAGCTACTGCACGAGAGGAAGCCCACTAGGCTGCCCAGCTGCCAAATTCACACCGTGCCCAAGTGCAAAGTGGTCTAAGACCCCTTTCATCCCGAACAACACCACTGCTGCATGTGGATGAATGTCAAATGAAAGTATATTTTTATTACCCGATCTCCCTACTCTTTCTAACACTGACTATGGTAAGAAACAGGAAACAAAGAACAAAATCATCCCCATAAGCATATTTTTGTACCTGGAATTTCAATATTTGTTGACTAAATTTAACCAAAGTTCTAGAGAATCTTACCACATTTCACATGTGCATATGCTCTTCGACAAAGTGCTGGTGTTTGGAGGATAGATGTGGAAACACAGCGAACCTGACATACTCTCTGAAGAAAAAGAGACGGGATCATGAAGTATAAAGTTATGATTTAAGCAGCAACATTACACTACATCCAATATCATTACACCAAGTAAACACTGTCATTACAAACTTAATGGTATTCTTGAGACATCCACATTAGCACCACTGGTCTTTTATTTATTTCAAATTACTGTTCTTATTTACCTCAGCAGGGCTCTATACGATTACTCCCCAGACTGCTCAGACTCCTATGGGGATGATTTATGTTGTCATTCCAATATAATGTTTCCCATAATTGTACTGTGTTTAAAAAACATTAGAACCCAAGGGGCCAGACAAGGAGTTATAATATTAACAGCATGCTCATATAAATCAATTTACTCCCTTGGAGGGAAAAGAAAATGAAAAAAGAAGTTAATAAGATTACAGAAGAACTGCAAAGCCAATGCAAACTTACCATTTTAAGTGTGTTTAATCAATAACATCACCGATGCATCACAGATGAATTCTGGAAATGAAAACATAAGCAGGAATCCATTTCCACATGTGTACTATTATGTTATTGACACGAGTAGACTGACCACAAAAAGTAGGAAAAACATCATTTCACTGAAAAGATTCAATCCCAGAGAGTGGCGAGCACCCCAAGAGCTGTAAATGCACAATATTTTTAAGAGCTCTCAGGCTCTTGTGAGATCAACCTAACATTAGTGGCAGACATAATTTCATACTTGCATAATTTTAAAGATTCCAAGTGTATTGCAGGAATCAAGAAGTAAGCCATGATTTCAGAAACACTGATCATTAAGGATAAAATCTAATGACAAGGGTTATGTGGGTGGAAAACCACAGAACTTCAGCCTCTCTTTCCATTATCTACTAAAATATCTCATTTTATTTTAAAAAATCTCACAAGTCAATTTTTAATATGCTTAATGCAATGTGCAAGCATAAGATAACCTAATATGTTCAGAAGATGGATTACTTGTAGCTCAGTCTGATCTGAGCCTCTAAATGCAGTATTGTTTATTATATTCACTGATCTAATTTTGCTGTACTGTAGCTATATTCTAAGATGCAGCTGGCAATCACTTTAGGATAAATTCACTGTAATAAAAAACTACAAGACTGAAACAGGACAACAAATATTAAAAAACACTATTCTGATATACTCCCTGATCGAAAATGTAGCAGCTCTCTAAACCTAGTATATTCTTCTCCCCACAAAAGAGCAGGCTATTATGCAGCAAACATACCATAAATCCCACTGCAGATGTACCTTAGGGACAGATGAAACTTCTATTGCTTTAGCGAGTTCATCCAAAGCCTCTTTATGGTGATTCCATTTTTGCGAGGCTACAGCTAAATGACCAGAATCACAAACTAGTTTTTGCAGTTTTAGTCTTGCTGAAGTTTGCTTTACCCTAATGAAAACTACTTTTACTCTTTTTCCTGTGCAGCCATTATATCCAAGCATCTGTCTACTTCAAACGCCTCCTCTAAGGCACTCTCAGGTAGTGTCTATCTCAGGACAGACTCTTAGCTTTTCTAAAGCAGTCTGCTCTACAGGATTAAATGGAAATATGCCGCTTCACAGCAGCTGAAGATCTAACCCTTCAGTCATTAACTAGAACAACAAAACTTGCTGCTGATGCGAGAACTATGTTATTATTTCATATTACAAAATCTTCAGTCCTTTTCATAAGAAAGGAGACGTTTCATAAATCTGCCAAATTGATTTTAAATGCTGCAAATTTATCACAATACTAAGCCACAAAAATATATTTATTTCAGGCTTGTAAAGAAAAAACAAATCAGCATTTTGAAGTCCAACATCAAATCACATGTGAGCTGCAAATTGAACTGCTTAGGTAAACAGGGATATTGTCATGGTTAAATTTTGGCACCTGGGAAATAAGTAGGAGTGCAGCTAATCAGAAATTGTATTACCAAAAAAAGTTTAATCAGAAAACATCAGGTTGTTCCGCACAAACTATTTCATTTAAGCAGCTACTCTGGAAGTAGGAAATCTGGAAAATCCAGATAACATATTGCAGGACAGGTTACCTGAAGATTTTGTCCTGGAGCCAAAAATACCTGCAAGCACAGACACTGTAGCAATTGCAAAATATAGTGGTGGGAACTGCAGCAGAGGCAGGAGCTCTGAATGTTCCATGCTATAAACCTACAGCAAAATAAAAAATAATAAATACAATTAATTCCCTCATGAACAGGAAGACCAGTAGCTGGAGCCTGGCTATTTATTGCAATGCAATCAGACATTAACGCCTTTTAAAAGATGTGGGAAGAAGAAAGGTGAAGATGTGGAGGGAAATCTGAGAAGTAACATGAAAATTAGTCTTCATGCTTTTTAAATTTACAGCCAGGCCTTTCGTAAGAATTTTCTCTTGCATAGAGGAGGGATGTCCTGCCCATTTATACCAACTTTGGGGACAATAACATTGCCAGCAATGCTGGCTGTATCGCCCTGAATTGACATTCATCAGTCAGGCTGAAGTTCTCCTTTTCTCCTGCTGACCCCACCACACGTCCTCCCAAGCTTCCTAGCAGCTCTCCAGGACAGCGTATTTACAAAATACCACTTGCTCAGTATTTTTCCATTCAGACTCCAGAACCACAAGCCAGCTTCCCTCCTCCGACAACATATAATTTAAGACTGCCAGACTTCACAAAGCAGTCAAGATTTTTTTCCACTTTGTGGGTTTTGGAGTCCTTGGAGATCACTTTAAAGTTATTGGGGGTTTTTTTCATTTATTTCTGAGGAGGGGAGCATTTGGGGAACATTATACAGAGGAGCTTCCAGATTTTATATGGCAAAAGCCATTGGTTCCAGGCAAGCACATGGTACCAGGGGCTGAAGCAAGGAGCTCTGGTCTCCTGCTTGTCCTCTACTAAACTACTTGCAGGTTACAACTCCGAGGAGCCACCATCCCGCTCACAGCTGTGGAGAAATGCCTCCCACAGCCTCCGCAGGAGCTGTGCAATCCCCAGCAGCCTGAAAGTCACGGATAAACAGACAAAAAAGGGGCAGGGGTGGGGGGTGAATTAATTACGCACTTTGAATTGCTGCTGGCATGCGAAGATGCTCCTGTCTGGAGCCAGAGGCAGCAAGACACCACAGTGGATGGCGCAGACCTGGGCTTCACCCGCAGAAAGACATGGCGGCGGGCGGCGGGGGGAGTTACCGCCCTCCAGCGTGACGGCCATGGCCCGCACTTGTGGTGGCGGCGGGGCAGCCACGGCGGCGGCGGGGCGGCCATGGTGGGTGGGGTGGGGCAACGCCGCTGCCCGCTCGCTGCCTCCCCTGGGCGCCATGGCAGCCACCTCCCTCGCCGCGGCAGAGGGGTGGGGGCGGCCTGTGGGGCCTCCAGTGTGCCCCGGTACATGAGAAATAGGTAGAAATATTCTGTCTTAACTGCTTCGTATCTGCTTGTTTCTCGTTACATGAAGCAGAAATAGAAAATTTTAAACAATCTTCTTTAGCTGTTACTGTTGTTCCCTTTTTTTGCTTTAATACTTGTGTTTTAATCAATGAATATATTATTACTACTGTAATACTGAAATAAACTGTTAAAATAAAGTTAGTCCATTTTGGACATTAAATCAACAAACGTGACAATGATTTACTCGTGTAACTGAAAATATCATAAACGTTCTAGCCTTTAAAAATTATCCATTGCCATTTAATAATTCTAAAAATGGTATATTTGATGTAAAAAGACATCACTGTGATGCTGCCTTTGCAAAATATCGTCATTTTTTCAACACCTCCAGTCTCGTGGCTGATGCACGTAGGTTTTTGTGAGACCTTTAGAGAACGGTGATAGAAGTGACCACTGAGGGATTAATCCTAGAGGTAAGGTAGGAGATAAATGGGGACGGCACAAAAGCAGCATCAGGCAGAAGGTGGGAGCAAATTAATTTCCCTGTGGCCCGTCCACTGCGTGTTGGCTGGTGTCAGCTGGTATTGGAGGACATCAGAGTTCTTTCCTTCTGCACCGCTGCCTTCTGAAGTCTGGTTAAAAATTTGGCTTGAATAATGTTGTCCTTCTGAACAGCCATAAGCATCGCTGTGGTCTGTGCCCGTTTCAGACTGGCACTGCCCTGTCTCAGGAAAAACAAAAGAACAGCACAAGACTAATAATTGTCATTCAAAGAATGTCATGCACATGTTGATCGGTTGGCCACGTTACCTTCCTTTGGAAGAAACCAGGTAAATCATATGAATTAAACAGATATAACATTTATCTCAGTCTTTTCATAACAGGATTTTAATTTCTTCCCAAACCAGTTTTAAAAGTTAAATCCGTTTATGAGCACGGCCCCCTTCCTTGGAAAATACAGTTGTACAGTGTTAGCCGTGTGGTTTTGTGATTCCTGGCATCTGGTTTTCATTAAGAAAAAATAAAGAGCACGTCTTAGCATGAACACACATAACAGATAATTTAAACGTCTGGATAATTTAAAGGACATAGACTATATTTAAAAGTTTATTTTAGGTTGTTACAGTGGATTACAATTGCTTAATCATAAATACCTCAAAATTATTCTCTTTATTTCATTTTAAAAAGGAGCAAAAAGCTCAAAATTTCTCTACCATGAGGATGCCAAGAGGTTAGAAGGATATAAAGAAGTACCATTTGTCCAGTTTTTTTCTAGTTTATTTTCTCCTGCTTCATGTAAGTGTTGTATCCTTAAGCATCAGGCTGCCGTGGGTTTCCCAAGTGCAGCTGCACATTCCTATGACAAAGAGCTGCCACATTAAAAAAACAACAAAACAAGTCATATCAGAGAAATGATTGCTATTCATTCGCTGTTCACACGTTCATTAGTTCTGGCAAGTCATGAATGCATTGGGTCTCTTGCCTTTGTACATATTTAATCTCTGTAAATGTGCTAGATCCTGGGCACATCAGAGCCGCTGCAGAGACTACGACACGTCCAGGTGTGTCAGTGACAGCTAACTGTCCTGTGTAAGTTATCTATCTGGATAACGCAAGAGGTTCTGTACTTTCTCATTAAACATATGACTGGTGCAGTTGTCTCTAGCAACTGGATAGTTAAAATTAGAGTTTGGCACTGAAGAAACGTAATTCAAAACCCCATAAGCAGAAAAGGGCAGTTTGGGAATACCTCCAAGGCATCCAGTGTCTACCTGCTGCCAAAAGGGGCAGTCCCACTGCCTTTCCCAGACTGAGCAGTCAAGCCTCTCACTTGCCCCAAGCTGCCATTTACCTGACACCGTGGTAAGGCAGTTCATGGAGCCAGCTTGCTAGTAAATTGGAACCATTTCCCTGCAGGACCAGATACGCACCAGTGCCAAGACAAGAGAGACAACTGGAGCACGTGGATTAAAGAAGGGAGACGAGGTGGGAAAACAGAACTCTGTGTTTTTTGCAGCATCTGGTTTGGTTTAGCTGTTCTGTAATACCACCCTGGAAGCAACAGAGTGTCTAACACTAACAGGAAAGACTAAATGCAGATTAGGAAATCCAAAATCCTATTACCTCTGCAGAGTTTATGTTCCTGAACTAGCTTTCATCCATATAGCAAGCAGAGGCTAAAGCATTCTCCTAAGAGCTGGCACTTACAAATGCTATTACCAAGAACAGAGTGGGGCTTCTTTTTTTTTTTTAACTCACAGTGATAGATATTTATTAGTGAAACCAGGCCTGTAGTATGTGGGAGACCAATATGGAAATCCCTTTTGAGCATGAAGAGGTTCAGACCACATCTTCCATTTTCTAAAATACTACCCTCTCCATCAGGCCCTATTCAGAGCAGAATAGGAGACCAGCATCTACAGCTTACAATTCGCAGTGCCTAACCTTGCAGGCCCTAATCATGAGCACATGAAAAATCACATTTTCTTCAGTTGGCCAGACTAACAACTATAATACACAACAAGCCACTTTGAAAATATTAGCCCATCTAGCTTCAGGGTAATACCACTGAAATGGCAAAATATGAGTCCTTTCAAACTCATGCTGTAGAATACATGAAAGTCTAACTCATAACAAAACGCCATTGTATAAAAAATAACCTTCATCTTAGCTGTAATTTTCCTGTCCATAGGTGCTAGAATTACCCACAAAAGAGGTAGTTCAAATAGAGTTAATAAAAAGTGAGCAGTTGTGTACAGCAGCTACCTTTAAAGATTAAAATCCTTTTGTCCATACCAAAAACAGGATCTGTAGGAGAGTCACCTTCCCCCAGATTGTAACGTAGATCTTGAGAGCACAGAAACAGGTTGCTGTAAAACATGGAAGCAATTTGCCTTGGAGCAAAAATGGTAGCCAGTAACGACAGTCCATTTTAGGCCCCTGTGACTAAAAGAGAGGTGATTAAGTTAAAAAAAAAAAATAGTTATACCATGGTTAACAGAGACTCTGAGACCTGAACTATACTTTGGGATACTGAAAAAACTATTGCTAGGTTCTTTGAATTATCCTTTCTGTACTCCATTGATATTGCTCCCACAGAGAACAGAGGGAAACAGGCAAGTCCAAATGTTTTATGCTTTTTGCAGTATTCTGTGATCATTGCTCCCAGTACCTAAGCAAAGACATGGCTTAAATGGAATGAGTATTCAAAACTCTCATTTGCAAGTAAGGAGAAGGAACATTAGATATATATTTTTTTTTCCAAGAACAGAAGTTCAGAGGAAAAAATCAGTTACCTTATATAAAAGAGGAGAAAATTTTGATTGTTCCAATTCTAAATTGCTGACAGCTGGTGAATCTGTAAGCATATTTTTAATTAAAATTCTCTGGTGAGATTTCAGGTAAATCCAGAAAGAGGATAGAGGCACTAAAGCCTATGTATCCAGCAAGCCACAAGGGAAGTGGTAGAGGTGCTCTTTTCACCACCCATCATTCCTCTTGAATCAGTGTAAATATGCAGCAAATTCATGAAACCAGAACTGGAGGAGAGGGATGAGCATGACTCTCTAACTGATGGTTAGCAAAGCCATTTTGGAAGGAGAGCTCATGTCTGTGCTCACTGCAGCTAAAGCTTTCATGTATTTTATATTACATAATAATTAGATATAAGCAAAGAACCCTAAGTGCAGAGACAAAGAATTTGGAATATCAGCCTGGAGAAGGTTCCTTAACTTGAGAGCCTTTCCTACAGTTACACTTGCTTGATCACTCAGGGAATTTTGAATTCTTCTCTAGATGACAGCAGAGTTTCAATGAACAAAACAGAAGAGAGCCATGTGCAACAGCCTGCAGGTGATTGCACTTTTTTTGGAGATGGGAGAGTTTTAACATGTCTCATGCCTCAGCTTGGAGGGACACATGGAATGGGTCTCAGCTGCTAAACACACATCACCTGTGCATCAAAATACAGTAATTCTCACCTTTGTGAGCATTAAGTGCTTTATTACAAAGCCTTCTGGAATCAGGCCCTCTTGGGAATGGAGGCAGAGGAGAGCTTAATTTCTGGGTTCTGGTTGGGCTGAGGCTGGAGTCATGCAGAGAGCTGCACCTGGGCAGTTCTGAGCGCCTCTGCAGGCATGCAGCAGTCCCAGGTGCAAGCATCCTCTTCCAGAAACACAATCTTGTGCTTAGGTGCCTAAATTCTTCCTGAGCCTCACTTCCAGCCCCTAAGTCTCTCTGATCTAGCAGTTTGTCAAGGACAAATGGTCATAAAAAGGACATAAAAAGTTTGTCAAGGACAAATGGTCATAAAAAATTTTACCACAAAAAACAAACATAAGTTTATGAAACCAAGAGTTATTATGTAAGTTATTTTTTAAAATAAAAAAAAAATCTAAAAATTATAGAATGTTTTTACTTACAAAACAAATATTCTAAGTCCTGCAGTTGATCCTGCAGTTCAGCTAAAATTTGAGCATCTCTGATTGGCTGTGTGCAGCATCCTCCCTCTTCCTCCCCAGAAGAATGAAGATAATCAGGCCTCAGACACAAAATCCAGACAACATAGAATCTACCAGAAAAAAAAAAAAAAAAAAGCTAATTCATATTCTGCCTGAAAAACAGCATAATAGGGCCTTGTGTTCCTTTCTATGGATCAGCATGTTCTCCTATTAAATCTTAATCAAGTGAATACTGGTTCTGTCATATAAAATGGACTAAAAAAATTACAATTCATAGTAGGGAGAGTAGACAGTTAATTTAAAAAATTGGAAAATAGTACCTACATCATTTTGAGAGATGTGGTACTGTACAATCCAATATTAAGCATTTTATGCTTTTGCTTTAAAAAATATAAACACCTTCCACCCCTACATGGTGTGATTTGGTATGCTTCCTTGTCAGCTTTCAAAATATATTTGCATAGCATGTACCACTGATTTATAGAAGTCTGGTCTGGGGCGTGGTGAACATGATGTCTAGCCTATTTTCTGTATGAATTATAACTGCGAGAACAGGGAAAATGCTCTCACAGCTCTCATCCAACAATACACAATAAACTTTTAATTCTTTCACTTTCCGTGCAAAACAAATTGCAGAAGAGTTTTTAGACTGCCATTATCCACATGGACCTTGGAAATGCTGCCAGATGCAAAAGCCATCTGTCCAGAGACCTTGTGTTTCCACACAGCTGCTCTGAACATACTTTCTTTACTCAGAATTAGAGCACGTAAGAGGTACTGTTGTACGTTCTAGGCTCCCTTGCCTTGCAATAAAGGAATCACACAAAAGGATGGGAAAAATATTTATCCCTCATCCCATTATCAAGTAGCAAAAGCCTAGTGCTGAACATAGACCTTGCTCTCCACTGCTGTTACTGGATGTTGGTATTTTGCTTCCCTAAAGGTACCCCTATCAATGAGGGAAAGAATCAAGTTGCAAATTTGACAACCCTTTGAAGAAAACTCTCAGCTGGCAGCTCTTTGTGTTTTCAAACAACCACAGTTACATTTGTAGCACTCTCACTGTCCCAGCCAGTCCAGTAGTTGCATAAGGACACAGAGAAAAGTCCCAAGCTGACTCAAGAATTTTTTAGATCAAAGCCAATGTCTCAAACTGCATATGGAAATAAATGGACATTACGCATCATGAAGTACTTCTGTTGTATGCTCTTGGAAGAAAGTAGGCTGCTCATTTCTCCACAGCATCACTTTCTTTTTCAAGACAACACAGTAAACAATGCATCACATACCAGTATCTAATGTTAGAGTTAGGCACCAACGTCCTCCTCCAAAACAAATATTCATATCTTACTGGGCAGCAGAAACAGAAAAATCCTGCCATGCTTAGGTCAGAGCAGCAAGCAATATGCAATTCTCCATAAATTTGAACTTTAATCACAGCTGGCAGTCACACGTCTTAAAATGCAGATGTATTATTTTCCATGCCTTCCAGCAGGTTTTCTCAACGTCATACCATTGCCTCAGTCTAGAGTATTGAACTGCATCCATCTGTTTCCCCGCTCTGTCCTGGTCAAAAACAGGTAATAAGTAAAATGATGAACAGCAACATTAGTATAATATTATATAATGCCTTATGAAGACACATGAACCACCACTTTCAGTACTGGCTACCTTCTTTAATGAAAAATGGAAGAATAACTGTTTCAGCCACACATACTGCAGTGGTTACTAGAGTCTAAAAATATTTCAGTACAATTAGCTGATGAAACTAGGAGAAAATGTACAAAACTATTGATTAGACAACTAGGAAAGCAAACATACATGTCGGCATTGCATTCCAGTCAAAAAGTCATTAAGAAACATCAGGTCAGCAATTATCTTCCATTACACCTCTTTCCTTCCAGGTCAAGTTCTAGTACTGGAGATTTTTTTTCTTCTTGAAGAGTGTAAGATGGGCAAACCATATGCTAAATTTCAAATTGATAGAATTTCATAACATTAAATTGTAAAAAGCTTTCATCTTTCCAAAGTATTGGTATCTAATTAGGTGTAGATCACATTAGATCACTTCTAGATTAGATTCCAAAGCATTAAATACTCACCGTTCAGATCAAGTGTAATGATCCACTTGTCTATTTTTTATGAGCTCGGTTATCTATCATTTCAGACTGCAATCATCTCAATGCACTGCAGAAAAATTTCAAACTTGATTGGCCATGAGCTCATGAGGGCACTCATAGTCCTAAGCGCTGATTCTTCCTTGCTTCCAGGTGCCATCTGCGGGTAAATATTTAGTCACATACAACATTCTTCCTTCATGACACTTCTCTACTATGCTTTTCCCAAGGACATCATATCACAAGATTGTCTCTCTCCAAATCAATCTTCACCTTGAAATTTTGAGAACGCCTGTTTGGTCATTTTTGGTCATCTGTATTGCCACCTAGATTAACAGGGCTCAAACTGATAGTTGCCCCTCAAAAATGTAAGTAGTCGGAAAACTTCTTGAAGATTTAATGTCTACCTAAGGAAGATTATCTTTAATATTTTAAAGACTTTCTCAGAAAGCATTTAGTCTCTGAGAGGAAATTCTGCAATGATGCACAGCAATTTTCTTTTAGAACTCTGATTGCTCCTTTTCCTCTCCTCTCCTCTCCTCTCCTCTCCTCTCCTCTCCTCTCCTCTCCTCTCCTCTCCTCTCCTCTCCTCTCCTCTCCTCTCCTCTCCTCTCCTCTCCTCTCCTCTCTTGCTTTCTGTTCCATTAAAATTTTGAAGCAGGGAGACTTCCATTCCTGATGACCAACATCTCCTTCAGAAGATAAGTGAATACAAATAAAACACCACAAAACAAATATGTGTGTTAGCCAAGTCATAATTCTCAATTCAGTGTTGACAAGCATAAAGATGCAAAATCATTTCAATTCCAACATACTGCATGGAATGTCTTTCCTTGTTTATAGCATACACAAATTTTGAAAAAGATCTATGTAAGTAAAAAGATCAATGCACAAGTCTTATCTTATGGAAGTAGTACTGTGAAAACGGTATAAAGTCAATCACGTGCCTCTACAGAAGATCAGTCTGTCCACCTGGGACCATGATCTCCATGCAGTTTTATTCCCTGGAGGTATAAATAACAGCAGAAGACGCATTCTTTGAAGACAGATGGGGTTTTTTGCACACAAAAAGAAAAATAAGCATTCAGCCATCAGCAGCGGTAGCAATAAATATTCAGCATTCTAATACCCAATTCCTAAGCATTTATAATCTAAAACACTGTTTTTACCAAGTCTGTTCTAGCATGGTCCCAATTTTTATCATCAACCTCCAATTTAAGATGAACCACAAGAAAACCAAATAATATATTACTTCTGGCATTATATCTTTGTCGTTAACAAAAATAAGTGTTGTCCTTTGCTGTGTATAAACCCATTTTCTAAATGTTTAAATGTTGAACAAGAGTGATCCCAAATTCTCTATGCTAATTCCTTTTTTTTCCCTCAGAAAACCTCAGTTTAATCTCTATCTTTGCAATCTTCTGATTTAAAGCAGCTCCTAGACAGCCTCCAAAGTAGTTAAAGCAAATGACCTGAGGGCTTGGGGGGACCACTGCAGAAATACTCACTGTGCAATGGTTACATGATTCTTCCAAAGGACCATTCTCATGAATGCTTTGCCAGTATGTTTAGATGAACCATAGTGGAATTATTCGGTCTATAATTACACATAAATTCCTACCTTGCTAAGAGGCACATGGTAATCACGATTCTTGAATCATTCTCACACCAGTCCATATTTTCCTAGTGTAATGCCATTAGTTCCACTGAAGTCACGCACATACCCATGGAGTGAAGAGTGTCCTTGGGGGCTGGAGGGCAGCACAAATTGTGGACTTCTACCTTTCACAGCATACCTGCTATAAAGGAACCAGAGTGTCATGGTTAGGGCTAAGTAATTCTATTTATACACACATGTAACATGCAATGCTAGTACATGCATGCTGTCTCTCTCTCTCACACACACATTGCTGCTCTACAAGAATTTCAGGATTGGAAAACTGTAAGAAATCAGCCACAATTTTGTAACAGATGTTAAATCAGAAAGAACTGTATCTACAAAAATATTAATTCTACAAAACCACAAAGTACAAAAGAGGTTTTCCCCCTCTAACCTATACCAGCCTAAGCAACAAGGAAAGGAAGGGTCACCAGTGTCCCAGGAGGCATTGGACAGAAAAACCACTGGCAATGGGGGATTACAATTTATAAACGATTATAAAAACAGATTAGTACCAAATGTCTGTACTTTTCAGGTGGAGCAATCTTTGCAGTGGAAAAAAGGAATGAGAGAATGAACAAATGAATGTATACATGAACGAAACAAATGGAGACTTCATCAAAATAAGAAGACACAACCAAACTGGAAAAAATGACATCAACTTCTTACGTTCAGAACTGTATCTTGGCATGAAAGTGGGTAGGGATGAATTAGAGAACTGAACACAGGAAAAGAAAGATGCAACAGAGAATTCATACACAGCAATATAGAGTCCTTCTGTACTCAGTTTGACTTACTTTTGAAGTCAACCCAGAAACTAAACTTGCAGTGCTATTTTCCTCAGCACAGCAGTTACAGTACGATAAAACTCATTTAAATTAAATTAAATTAGGCACTCATGTTTTATCTTGGAACAGACTTTGGCTGTATAAGTTCCTGGTGAGATGTGATAGTCACTTCATTGCGCCTGAGTGAGCTAAATACTCTTCATATGGAAGTCAGGCCGTTCTTCTATCATAAGGATTTTTCTATTTTTATGTCACAAAATAAAAGAAAACAAAATAAGTCAACTTTTTCAGAAAATTTCCCCACTGTAATTTTATTAGAGGAGGGACTGGTGTTTTGATTAATCTAGTTCTTTCTTACAAGTTAACATAGACTCAAACATAAATGTTTGAAACACAAGTTGTTCAGAGATGCTCATGCATGGCTTTTTATCTTAGCTAAAACTTTGATGAACAGTTTCAAAGCAAGAGGTAAGCTCCAGAGGAGTCAATGCTGGAATGCTTTGGGATGCTGAAGGTCGCTCATTTCTTTAGCATGGAAAGCTGCATCAGGGAGTCAGAGGTCTGTGAATACAGGGTATTGGAAACCTAACAGTTGTAACAGTACAAAGAAGATATCAAGCTTCTAGATTTTTCTTTCAGTGGGTGAGAAACAACATGCATCCAACACACAACAAGCACACTCAATTACAGTGGTGTGCACCTGGGGCCGCGTGTGGGGTAGCATAGCAGGAGGCAACCACAGGACAAGGCGACTTCTGGGAAATGTCTTTTCCTATGATTTATGTCACTGTGTGTTCCAGTGGACGACACCACATTAGTTTCAGTACGCCACCACAGCCTCTCACAGTCATGGTCCCACAGGCTTGATCGCTGACTGCATCTGGTGCATGGAGTTGCTTAATAGAAGACGATCTGTCTGGCTGCCCTTCAGACATCTGGGCTAGGTGATCACACTGCCCAAGAATCTTGTACTCAGTCTGTAACCTCATCTGTTCTGTCATTTAATCACCATCTAGTTTCAGATACATCTGGTCCCATATTTAATTTTTTATTATTTCCATCTCAGCTTTCCTATTGTTTCAGTCTTTCAGTTCATTCTTAGATCTCAAACACTTGTTAGGTAAGTCACAAAACACAATTCTCCATGGCTATATGTTTCTCTGTTCATTACATGTTATGGGTAAAATCTTAATCCAAATGGAGTCAGTGCCAAAATTTATATTGATATCAGTGAGTCTGAGATTTCACTCTCTAGATATTTTGCATATAAGGAGTCATGTCAAGAGAATAATAGTGTTTCACTATCAAGCACTCAGGAAGTCAAATAATTAATAGTTTGACAAGCAGAATTCAAGTTGTTTTAATTTCAGTCCCTTTGTGTATCTGCACTATCACATGCCCTTTAGCTACAGCAAAGTTCAGTTGGCACAGCTCCTGGTACGCTTCTTGCTCTTCTTCTGCCTCCCACTGCATCTTCTGCACCTGCTTGGGCTGTTGCTCACAGGATAACGCTCCCCTGCCCTCTGTCTCCTACTGTCTGTCCGCAGACCTGCTGCTTCCCATGAGAGAAGGAACAGGCTCCTGGAAGTATCCCCCAACTGCCTCCTCACTCTCAGACATGAAAAGCACCCACTGCCCTGAATTCAGGCATGACTAAATCATTTGCCAAAAGTTCTGTGGTGCTATTCTGCCTCTTAAAGTGAAAGGAAATAGGGCACAGTTGAGACACTGCTGGAGCCTCTTGCTCCTCCACCAGCCTTTCTCAGCCTCCCTGCTCACTCCAGCCCTGCTGAAGTTTGACCTCACATAAAAGCTGTCCAAAATCTGTGGGACCAGAAGGACCGTGATCAAGAGGAAACGTGATACTATAGCTCTGGGGCTCCCAGCCCTTTTTTGACAAGCAGCACCACTGCTTCTGCCTTCTCCTTTTCTGTGCTCCTGCCTGGTCCATCACATTCACACTTCACTGGACTAAAAATACTGCCTCTCTTTACCCACTTGATTTCCCTCTTCTCGCAGAGCTGACGCCCTCCTCTGCACTCCCAGCATCACGGCCACAGGGACTGAGCAGCAGGACGGGAAGGGAAGGTATAGAGCTAAGTAATCTCCTCTTCCTCCCCCACGCTGCTTGTCATTACTGGTGGGACACGGAGCAGTAATGCAACATTACACTGAATTTTTAGATTGCTTTCCTGGTGGGTAGCCAGTTCTGGAGCACGGCAAGGAGGACCAGGTTTCTGGGGACGTTTCTGCCACAAGTTGTCTGTAAAAATGTGCAAACAGTTTTGAGGGCAGAGTCTGGACCATGCAACTCCACACCTCCCATAGGAATTAGGCCTGATGATGCTTAGTCTGTGTACCTTGTGTGGTCTTAGGCAGGAGGTGGGTCCCAGTTCTCTCAGGCAGAAAATGTGCAGTAGCAGATATTCAGGAACAAGAGAAACTTACAGGTAAATTTAGACGCTTACGGGCTCTGATCAGACAGGATTTGTGTAGACTGTTCTACTGACATCTTTTGGCTCTGCAGGTTTCTGCCAAACATGTACAAACCGAGACCTTTCAGAAATACAATCAATCTGGAGTGGCATTGCACTGCATAAGGCCATTCTGGCCACAAATATTGCTTTCTGTCTAATTCCAAACCCTACTCAAAACTTGGGGATGCAAGACCTGGTCAGAAGAAAAGTTTGCCAAATTTTTTTTTAACTTAGCAGAACATCTTTTTCTTTTGTCTCATTCTCAGAAATGGCTGAAACTTTAAAGAAAAGGAGGTGGAGCAGGGAAAGGGAAGATCCTGTGTGAATCAGGCAGCCAGTGGGAAAATTTTCAGCACAGCATTTAAAGTTTGGCAAAACTACAGCAAACAAAGTTTGCATCTTAACCTTGAAAGTATCATATAGTTATATTCACTGGCACTGCTACCAATCCTGCTTAATTTGGCACATTAGTATCTTGCCATCAGTGTTAATTATAGTATTCCAAAATCATTATTTGTTCAAACAGGTGCCACTTACTACAAAAAAAAAGCCACATAAAGGTTTCTTTCTTTCTCCCACGTAATCTCTCCCTCCCATTATTACAACAATATATGTGATATGAGATGGGTAACACTCAGACCTAGCTAAGATCTAAACAAGGCAATTCTACACCCGCTATCCCCTGTTGGAATAGTCACTGTTGGTTTAAGAAACCTATTCTCCCAAGAGAAAAAAGCACTTTATCTTTTCAGTGTACTCACAATTTCTGCTGCAATTCACTGATCAGTATCACTATTGTTTTCAGCAGTGGGTTATGTTTATAGGTCTGCTTTCATTGAATCATTTTCTTCTCATAAATCATTTAATCTCTTGCCAAGCTGCAATATCATACTTGGGCTGCACAACATAAAAATAGATGGATGCTTTGCAGCCAGCAAACCAGACATTTAGAGCTCTATATGCTCTTTCACGAGTAGTCTACAAATAACATAATTTCATCATTTAAAAAATGTTGTTTTTCTCCTTTTAGACTCTCTGCTTTTAAATGCACAAAAAGTTTAATATTGTTAGTTCCTCAAAATTAATTAAAATATAGGCAGATCCACAGATAACATTGTGTGTAAACAAAAGTAACCCAGAAAATCATTTTAAGCAGCACACAGAAATAGAGTCTCTTTAAATATATGTATTTATGGGGCCCAGTGAGAAATGATCAAAATGCTAGGTAGACTATGTGTCTCCTTGCAGATAGGGTCTGGCATATGTATTTATGAAGACTGTCTGGCCATTTCTCATGCCTCTATCCAGGCAGAATTTAGAGTTATCTCTCACTGAACAAGTTTAATTATTCCCGAACAAGAAACATCAACATTTTAATGAATTGTATGGTAACCTGTAAAAAGGCATTGTAAAAACACACAGTGCTAAAGACTAATTAGAAATTGTGCTCTCACACTTGGGTTAGCTTTATCAAAACCTATGGCCTTGTAGTGAACACAGAAAAATATTTAAATAACAAGCACGGCAGAAGGAATGCAATTAGTAAAGTTAGACATACTGAACAAGGCTCAAAGAACATCTGCGGATCCTAAAAATGGTAACTTTATTGTTTGCATTATTTTCAGCGGTATGCACAAAATAATGCTGAAAATCTTAAAATATTGCACTCTATAATCTACATGTTGTCGTTTCTTCCTCAGAAAACAGTAAGCTATAAGGACCACTATCCTTGTTGAGAGACAGATACATCATACAGAAAATATCTTGTACTTTAGTAAAGGCAAATTTAGATTTTGCATTAGAAGATTATCAGCATTAGAAGGTCTTTATTAAAATAAGAACAACAATACTTAGCTGTAAATAAAATGAAATCCCAGGAAGTGTCTTAAAATTATCACATACAGTGGAACCTCACTATTCTGACCATTTGGGACCTTTTCACCGTTCGGACGATGGAAAGTTTCTGTTGCCGAAATGTGACTGCCACTAGCATAAGTCTATGTTCTTCAAACTCTTAACAATTTTTTTAACAGAATGTAAGAATTTTGACCTAAGATAAAATATAAAAAGCAATAACTTTAAAATCCAGGTACTAAACACATAAAAGCATGGGGCCAGATCAGCAGCGGAGGCAGCACTAAGCTAATGCTCAGATGCGATTCAGAATGCAGTTTCCACGGCGCGTTCTAAAAAATGGTTAGAAAGAAAACAAAGGGAATTTCTCTCTTGCAGTTATGTAGTGTGGACAGGCATTAGGAACAAGAAAGAAGTAGCATAGTTAAAAGGCAAACAGAGCCGACATCAGTGTATTTTAGCTTTCTCTGCACTGATCTCCCCAGAGTCCACAGTATTATTCATGAAAACAGGACCTGACTTCTTTTGGTTTTGACCTGATGCTCAAGTCATTACCTTACGCTTCCTGTAGCCATCTCTCCATTTTGAACTGCCTTTGCAGAAGTTTTAATTAGCTGTTAGACTGAGTGTTTTAGCCTTTCTGCATCCACCAATTATACTGGTCACGATAGTGTTTGTGCTATGCATGCACTGGTCACCATACTTAACAGGTTTCTTTTTCATAAAACAGAATTTCAATACTTTCCTTTTTTAAAACAAATATGCAAGATTGACTCACCAAACCTGTAGCCCTTATTTTTTTACCACAGTTTCAATGCTTTCAGGATTTAGAAATAAATCCATCAGTTGCTTCCTGACTGAAATATAATTAAATCTGGATCTATTAAGACTGCTTTTGTGCTGCATTAAAAACAGTATAACAAAGACACAGAGTTTACACAGTTAGAATTCACAAATCTTGTGACTAGACCTTACTTGAAAAATTAAATTATGATAAGTTACATTATTAAAGATTTTTTAAATGTTTGTGTATTCCAAAAGCAGGATAAATTGTTCAGCTCTATTGGTACTCAACCATATGCATGTGTTTTCTCTTGTCCTTTCAAGCGTGTGTTTAGAAATGTATATATGTGTATTTGTAGGCTTGTGTCCACAAATAAAAATGAAGATGTAAGCAAAATACTTTAACAGCTATATCTAAAAGTCTAGGACAAGTAAACGCACAAGATAATCCTCAGTGGACTAAACGGATGAGAACCCAGGATCCCAGGTAGAGATGGCGGATCAGACTCTCTGTTTGCTAATGCTTTTATTCCACTGAATCACAAGCCACTGTGTTAACATTTTTTTTAAAGAGGGAAGAAAGCAACGTGGTGCCTCATTACTGATTCTGATACAGAATCAGGAACCTGATTCTGTTCTCATTTGGAGATAAAAGCCATTTCTGGGTAAATCATGCATAACTCTCCTGAAGTCAATAGATTTAAAACAGTGTAAAACTGGGGTGAGGGAGAAGACTTATATCTCTCTGCTGCATAAGAAAACCATTTCCATGATATATTCCATAAACTTGTAGGAAGCCTACATAAAATTTTCCATTTAGGCAATTTCCTGTAGCATAGCTAATTACTGTCATCTAACTAAGGGGAAACATGTAATTGCAATATGACTCACTAAAACATTAAAGTACTCAACAGAAGATATAGTTTGCATAAACAATCTCAGCAGCAAATTAATCTTTGAACAATACTGTTCTCTAAATATTTATTTCAATATTTTGCAAAGAGATATTTAAAAACAGCAAAACTGCTTTATGGTTAAGGTTCAAGATCAGGAGGATGTGTGATGACTTCTTTTCTTAATGTTGCTGCAAAGTTGACACAGTAGGCACAGGATTATAAGCACAAGGTTTTCTACAATAATGTCTCCGGGATACTTTAATGCCTATTTCTGGGCAGGCTGAGATGTGTCTTAATTTTGATAAGGCTGAGATCAGGCATTTCTTCTATGCTGTTCATGGGATGACTTGGTGAACATTCTTGACCACAACTGCCAAGTCAACACAAGGTTACAGATACAATACTTCAGTGGGTTGAACACACTCTTGGGACGTGGGCCACCTACCTAGACTTTTTCTCCATATCATGAAGAGAACTTAAATGCACAGCTCCAGGATGAAGTTCTTCTCTGTGTAGGTTAAAAGTGTAGGAGGACATCACTCTAAAGCCTGTCGATAAGTGTTCAGTTTTTCTTAAAGGTTAAGTCACCTCTCTCAGTTGAAATTCCCTCAGATCAGCACATGGACTTTTCTAGATTTACTTGTGGCACTCTCAGCTCTTCCAGCTGTATCCAGTCTTTTCCCTGCAAGCCTTGCCTACCTTACATGCCTAGGCTTCCTGGCTGTAAGAGTAGTACTGTTGTTGTGGGGTGTGTGGGGAGCATAGGAGCACAAGTCTGCAGAGCCTATTACGTGGCAAAGCACTTTAAAAGTTTGATGATAGTTAGAGAGATACAGTCAGAATATTACTTAAGTCCACAGACCAAAATTCCTTTCAAAACTGGAAGGGAATATATTTGTCCTTTAGAGCTGTTGGATTCATTTTGATGCAGTGCACAGACTTTGGGAATTAAAAGTGTTAACACAGCTCTGTCACAATATGAAATTCAATAGTTGCATATAATCTGTCAGTTCTGGTACTGAAGCCTGCTTACTGTCGACTACCATTAAAAATCCTTTGTTCTCTTTATCAAAGACACAGACAGAGAAGGGGGGAAATGAAAGCACTAGCAACTGAAAGTATTAAGCATTAATTATGTGCTTTCTTTTTAGTTGCCTTTTAGAGGGCAGTGGTTGTCCTATTTGAGGGGCAAAAAAGAAAAGTTAAAACTATTGAAATCTAATTTTTTTTGTGACAATAAACCAAAACAAGCATGTACCAAACAGGACAGAAAAGCTAAGATAACCTGCAGCTTTTCATTCAGGTATTGATTGGTTTTCAATGTTGAAGCACCTGGTCTTATGAACCTTCCTTCAATATTAGATTGCTCTTCTGATAGAAGTTCCTGTCTGCAGCCTCTTCCTGATATTTGAAGAAAAATGCTGCTTTCTGACTACTTTCTGAGCTGCCCATGGCTCATCCATGTTCTGGATGAGGACCAGAGGCATCCAGCTTTGCCTCATGCTTTATACTAAAGCTTTAACCATAAGCCATCACTGTCGTCCTCCCTTGCCTTCTCGTATCAGTGTCCAGAAGGATACAAGCAACTCGGACAAAGCCAGGTAAAGATAAAACTCAAAAAGAGTTTCAGTTAGTAGAAGACTGTCCTACATGTTCTTGGGTTAAAGGGCAGTCTACTAGTGCAAGTAGTAACACACATATAACTTTTGTCTTAAGCAGGGGGCTAAAAAGCTGTTTGTGAACTCCTTGAATCAGTATCAAAAAAGGCCTGGCAAAGGAAGGAACTTCTGAAACCGCGCTGCATTTGGCCAAGGAGGGGATGCAGCTTTCCTTCATTACACCACCCTATGAAGTTGAGCTGGGACAACTGAACTGCACCCTTTCCAACATGGTAGATAGATACTTCTTTTATAGCATAACTGGCGAAGCAGAAGAGGAAAGATTCTTGAGGCGCTGCTTTAATATAAAGTTGCTGGAGGCTTCTGGTTTTCTGTGTTCAATGACATGCCAGACACATGTCATTGGACACTTAAACTTACAGTTGTGGCTAAGAAGACTGGAGTGCTCTGCTGTCCACCTTTGCTCTGCTGCACCTACTCAGGTGTGCATCAGGCCGAGCCTGGGCTGCTCTAGCGCAGCCCTCACAAGCCTTGCAGATGAGGGGATCTAACTTACCTGCTATTCTTGCGACATGCCCTGGACATCATTTGATGCTGATTCTCTCTAACTAGTACTTGCTTATTCATGTAGTCCTTGTATTCTTGTTTAATATTTAGATCTGTATTGTTCCCAAAGCATAACTTGACCTCTGTAGGCTGGCATTCAGAAAGAAAAAAAAAAAAAATTGAACATGAATTTAATACTCTAATCAGTGTTTAAAATATCTGAAAAGTATAATTCCAGTAGCCCAATATACTGATACATACCTTTTTTTTTTTTTTTTTTCCATTAAAAGAGCTTTTTTTGGTACTGAAAACTGTTTCCTTCTAACCCCATGCAGATTTGTTCGTTACAGATAAACTAGTGATTATGCTTTGTTCTCCAGAATTACAAACACAGGAGTGTTTAGCCTGATTTACAGATATACTTTGAAGCCACAACTATTTTTCATGTATGAAAATAAGTAACAGAAAAAATTTTTAAAAGCATCAATTTCTCAAGCATTCCTACAATTTTATTATTAAAATTAACATATTATATTAAATATAACCATAGAAAATGAATATTTACATACAAGTAGGAAAAAGAGTTTCAAATTCCACAGCCTTGGGAAGATTTTGGTAGAAACAGAACATAACTCCAAATAGAAAAAAACGTCAAAATAATAACCATTACTTGCTACAAAATTGACTTATATTTTTCTCACACTGATCCAAGAAGTGTGGGGGACAGCAGCTGTCATCTTTGCATCTGCTAAGATGGCCATGAATTTTAATGGCTTTCCTAATGTGATTAAACACTGCAGACCTCTAGCACAAAAGTATCGGTTTTCTATTTTTTTTCCTGAATATCCTTGTCCTTTGAATAGAGGAATATAAAGGGCACTGGGAAATGACCAGGGATCAGCTCCTAAGATTACTGGTTAACTGTCCAATAAAATTTAGAAAACAATATGAAGGGTTGTATTCTATTCTCCTGGCTTACGAAAATGGGATTGAATTGATGCTTTCCTGGGAAAGAATGGCAAAACTGAACCTCAAACACATATATTGTAATATGAAAATGTTTCCTTTATTATAGGACCTTCCCTTCTCTCTAGCTTATACATATTTGACTTTACTTACATTACCCTTTCCACCTCAGCATTTCCCAAGTGGACCTGCATGCTGTGAGCACAAAATAGTAACAACTCTAAATGGCAACCATCAACATCCATTTTGTACTGGCCAAATGACTACAGCTTACACAGGGCAGTGAAGAATAGGCCTCATTTTATATTACACATAATTAAACCCTTCCCAAAGTTTCTAGAGTGAAAACAAACACAACATTGCTTACTAATAGACAGCGATCTCTTTTGGCTGTAGCCTCTCTGTTCAAATCTAGTCTTTCCATAGACACTAAAAGCACAATGCCCAGTTCACGCCTGTTACTTTTGTTTCAGTGCAACTCCAGTAATTCAGCCCATAAAAGTGGAATTACACTGGATGTTGCTGGTGTAAAGTGAATAGAGCCTGTTATTTTACATCTGATAAAATACAGCGGGTTGTTCCAGTTGCTTTTTGTCACTGTGATGACACACATCATTAGGGAACCCTACTTAACTGGTAGCTGATGTCTGTTTTGTCTTCCCAAAGTGAGAGTTTCCATGGATGTAACATCTTTCATCCAGCAATATCCTTGGGAACTCAACTGGCATCTCCACAGCTGCCCTGTGCAAACTGTACTCAATGGAAGTATTTGAGGAAGAATAACTTTGGCCTGGACAGTTACCATCTAATTGCCACTGAAGTCAGAGAATACATCAAAAAGGAAGCAGCTCTGGTATTAAAGGACAGCTTTTCCTTGCAACATTTGTTAAGAAGCAGGAAGTGATACCAAAAATGGAATTTCCATTAAACTGTGTCATTTGCATCCAGACTGAGGTTGCTCAGGATGTCGGATATGCATGACATTTGCAGACCCTTCAAACTGCCAGTTTAGAAATGGTTGGCATGGAGAAATAACAAAAATATAAAACTGAATCAGCTATTTTCATTTGTTTGTTGTTTAAAATTCGAAAGGCACTGCTAGGCTTACAGTGATTGAGCTCCTTAGTTATTTCTAAATAAAAAGGCATAGATGGAAAAACACTGTAAAGCAATAACCTGCAGCTAAGTTGTCCTTAATGTACTCATTTTCTCTCTTTTGTAACAGTTCACATACTGTGACTGACTCAACATCCTATTCTAATATAAATACACTTTATCATTTGTAGCCAATAAAGTATAATGCGTTTTGGATAAAAATCCCATAACACCAAAATAGCAATTTTTTAAAAGTAGATTTGAAAAAGTAGAATCAGTCTCAGCCTGCCTTAATTTTTTTTTTTTTGAAATTTGACTAACAGTACTTCATATAATTTCCAGGACTTTCAATATACAACTCATTCACATTCATATATAAAGCTGGATATTCCAAACCTTTAAAAATCTTTATAAATAATTTCTGGCAAAACATCAATAAAATGAAAGCCTGAAACTACATTCCCAAGTGAGATTTTAGGATGCTAAAATATTCTCCACAGCACCGAACATTTTAATACATTTTAACAGTCTCTGGATTTCAAAACAGCGAAAAAAGGGCAAAGGTTCAAACTTCAGATCAGAAGAATTATTTTATTTATACAATCAAAATATTTTTTATTATTAAAACTTTCCCAAAAATCACATCAAAAGTGACTTGGAGGTCTTCCAGGACTTCAAGCCTTTGCAAAATATTTTTAATAGATGAGCGGGTGCACTGAGAAAGTACTGCAAATTTGTTTTAAATCTGTTCACATGATGAAACCTCCTGCTTATCCCAGTTTTCTTCTGAAGAGTGAAGGATGCTGATATCCCAGATGAGAGCTGACAGTGCATAAAGCAACATGGACTGCACTGCCATTGCTCTGTTCCTCTGTTTCACATGCTTGTCCCAGTAATACAGCCATATTCTTCATTCCACCCTCTCTGTCGGACCTGTTCTCTTTATCATAGAATCATAGAATCATTAGGGTTAGAAAAGACCCTTAAGATCATCGAGTCCAACCATTAACCTATCACTGCCAAGTCCACCACTATACCATGTCCCTAAGTACCACATCTACCCTTCTTTTAAATACCTCCAGGGATGGGCACTCAACCACTTCCCTGGGTAGACTGTTCCAGCGCCTGACTACTCTTTCACTGAAGAAGTTTCTCCTAATATCCAGCATAAACCTCCTCTTGTCCTATCACTTGTTACTTGGGAGAAGAGACCGACCCCCACCTTGCTACAACCTCCTTTCAGGTAGTTGTAGAGAGCAATAAGGTCTCCCCTCAGCCTCCTCTTCTCCAGACTAAACAACCCCAGCTCCCTCAGCCGCTCCTCATAACACTTTGTGCTCCAGACCCTTCACCACCTTCGTTGCCCTTCTCTGGACACGCTCCAGCACCTCGATGTCCTTCTTGTAGTGAGGGGCCCAAAACTGAACACAGTACTCGAGGTGCGGCCTCACCAGTGTTGAGTACAGGGGCACTATCACCTCCCTGGTCCTGCTGGCCACACTATTCCTGATGCAAGCCAGGATGCCATTGGCCCTCTTGACCACCTGGGCACACTGCTGGCTCCTGTTCAGCCGGCTGTCAACAAACACCCCTCCCTTTCCCTCTAACACTGTTCTTTTTTTATAGTCCTCATGCCATAGGGCATCTTAAGAAACTGTAAATGTCAGCCGAGGACAGTGATCCAGAATGCTATTCATACCTTCCATCAGCAGCTCTGAGGCTTATGGGCTAAGCCTAGAAACTTTACTCCCTGCTGCTGCTGCAGGTACCAGGGGAGTGGAGACACTGGACAGACCACTCACCCTGCCGCCCGTCCCCAAGGCAGCAGGACTCTCCCTGCAGCTACCCAGGGAATGAGGAGTGGGGCAGACAAACCCAAATTAAGCTCTTTGGCTTCATGGGGTTTGAAGCCCACACACTACTGAGTGCTGTCTCCACAGGGCTACATGTAATCTGTACAAAGGAACATTCTCCATCTTCTTGTTGAAGCTGGATACTGCATACCAAGAGTGAAGACTGCATGACTCAAATACAAATTCAAGATGTAAGACTGAGAAGAACATATAAAACAAGCAACCTAGAGCATTGCTAACAGGATATAGAAGATCCAGCTCTAAATCCATGCTCCTAATCAAGGTTTTTTATGTACACTGCCTCAACTGACATTTTCCTGTGCCATTTAGGGAATACAGTATTTCAGGCAGAACAAACATTCCCAGGAGCCACAGGCAGAATAGATCTAACTTCAGTCACTGGGCAAGTTTCCCAGATCCTCCATGGATATATCTGGACCTAGTTCTAGACATAACTGGGTGAAAATTTCTGAAGTGAGTGGCAAAATTCCCATTGTATACATTAGGGAAAAACATTACCTGAAGGAAGTAATGCGCTTAGATAAGTACAGGTTTCTACTAACTCAGATATAAGGAAGCAAAAAAAAAAATTAGTTCTTACCCCCATGTAAATCTACAGGGGCTTGATGCAATCTTGCACTCAGTATTTAAGCAACTGATATCAGTAGCCACATCTGTTCTGGCATTGCATGATGGTTGGTGGCTGTGATCTTACACATGATAGCAATCTATACAAAAAAGTTTTGAATTATTGTTGGTATTGGTTGAGAATTGATAGAACAAGCCAGAAAATCCAATGACTTACCTGTAAATAGGTTAAAGGCATCCTCACTGTCTGCAAGTACAGGTGTTTCTCTTCATTTGCATGGTGAGATTAAGACCAGGAGGGCTATTAAATTGAAAAAAAAAAAAAAAAAAATCCAAATTGGCTTCATGGTAGCAAGAAAATGGATAGAAATTGGAAGAGGAGCTCTTTTCAGTACCAGAGCAGGTGAAACCATTTCTTGTAACCATTAATTTAGGAAGCCTGATAAGACATTTATGGGATTCTGAACCTTGACATATAAGAAAATTGTTCCTATAACACGTTCAGTCTGCAGTTTCCCATCGTGTATTAAATTCAGTGTCAGACATAACAGTTAACACTTGGAATTTTTCTCATGCTTACCAAGCAATCTTTCAGACCAGTGTAAAATTGCCCTCACTGGATAGAAGCATTTTTTAATAAAAATGAAATGTGATCACTTTTCCTAAAAAAGTACATGTTAAGATTAAGTGTTACATCTGTACTAACCTATGCTTCTGGATTTTTTTAATCCGTTTTTGCAACTGTATCTGTAAGATCAAAGGCATTTTGGAAGAGCAATAACTTTTTTTAAATTTTATTATTTTATGCGTTTAGATGTGTGTGAATTTAATATACTTTGCATGTGTGCATTTACGTATGCCCATATGCATGCATATGTCTGTGTGTAATATTAAAAAGCCTATGGCAAAAGAATATTCAGGTTGCAATTTCAGGTATTCAGAAATTAGAAAATGCTAGAATGAAAGCTGCTAGTGCACCATCATTGGCTCCCTTACCCAGAAGTAAGAGTACAATAGACACTTTTTCACTTTTTAAATGTCATTTCTGCATCTCCCAAAGCATCACAATGCTCTACACAGACACATACACATATCTAGTAATTCCATTCATGCATATGCCAACACTTCATTGTCAGCCTCTCAGAAAACACAGGCACACACACAAATGATACAATTGTATCATTATTATTATTATTATTATTATTATTATTATTATTATTGAACCATTTCATACATTCATCTTCCATTCCACATTCATACTCTTATTTGAATAGGTGTTACCATTTTCTGTTTCAAACATGGATAGCCATTTCGAATATAGGAATTAGGAGGAATTAGGTATTATTCCTGCATCAAGTTTCCTTCTCACTTTCTACCTATCCTTTGATAGTCTTCCCAGTTCATAGCTTAGAGGTGAAACCCCTCTTTTGCCATAGTGGTATATATTCCAAAAATCACAGGTCCGAAGCAGCCAGCCTGGGTGATTGGCTTTATAGCACTCTAACAAATGAAGTGCTCTGTCCTCCAGACATCTTGCTTACCTTGATCTCTTTCTCCTTCTTGCACTAAGGGAATTGCAACAGCATCCAGTTACTGTTAATACACAGGTGTGTTGTACATCCTCCTGACTTTAACATCATTTATTGGGTTTATTATGATACCTAAGACCAACTGAATTTGAATTTGCTTTGTTCTAGACAAAATACAAGCAAAATAACAAATAGACCCTACTGCAAAGAGCTTACACTAAAAATAGACGCAGGAAAAGGGAAGGTATGTACCACCTGGGAGTCAATTGCTTGAGCAACTACTTTACGCTGGGAGCTACCTAATCACATCAGACAAGTAAGAATGGATAAAACACAATTTCTTCAGGTTACTGTTGCTGTGCTTCTCTCTCTTCGGAGAAGTAGCTCCAACGTTACAGTGCTGTGTGCTACAGGAATGCCTAAAAAGACTTTCCAACAAACCATCTAATGCCATGATGCATTCAGTGATGAGACTGTGATCCACAGTCTCCTGGGAATCTTCCATCCTGGCAAACCAGCCCTGGGCCACCAGGGTTATTGGGCAGTGCCGTTGCCTCTCAGTGGTGGATCGAACTAAAGACC
The DNA here is from genome assembly GCF_965183815.1 of Platalea leucorodia. NCBI lineage: Eukaryota > Metazoa > Chordata > Aves > Pelecaniformes > Threskiornithidae > Platalea > Platalea leucorodia. The sequence continues at coordinate 97,949,180 of NC_138826.1, read as the reverse complement.
ACTTCACTGAAAAACCTGTCTTGTGATACACATAGGAATTAATAATTTCAACAAATGTGAACAAACAAGGTCATAGGATAACGTGGATTAGAAGATGCCTCAGGAGCTCTATAGTCCAGCCTTCTGCTCAAAGCAGGGTAACCTGTGAGCTCAGACCAGGTTGCTCAGGATTTATCCAGCTGGTTCTTGACAAGCTCCAAAGGCCGAGGTAGTACAGCCTTTCTAAGCAGCCTGTTCCAGTGCCCAACTGTCTTCATGGGAAAAAAATGTACCTTATACCCAGTCAGAACCTCTCTTGTTTCAGTTTATGTTCCTTGTCTCTTGTCCTCCTGCCATGCACTGCTTTGAAGAGTCTGGCTCCATCTTCTCGATACCTTCCGACAGGTACTGGCAGGATGCTGTTAGGTGCCCCCAAAGCCATCTCTCCCCCAGACCAAAGGAGCCCCCTTCCCTCACCTTCTCCTCACAGGGCAGGAGCTCCAGCCACTGACTGTCCTGGTGGCCTTCTGCTGAACTCATGCTACTTTATCAGGCTCCTTGTATTGGGGGGCCCAACACTGGATGCAGTATCTAGATGTGGTCTAACAAGTGCCGAGTAAGCCTATGTTAGGCTTTACAGAGACATTATATAATAAAGGTTGAAAATGTTTTCACATATGCTCCCTGATTTACAAAAGAAACCATAAGCTAAGTAGATATAATGCCATTACTTAGAACTGAGTTTGCCCTGAACCCTGAGATTATAATCACATTGCGGCAATTAGTATCATAGACTCTGAAGCTTGTGTCTTCTGCAGCCAAATTCCCAATTCGTAAAGCTGGGTGAACCCTAACTTAAACCTAACTAGTGTGGGTCCTCAGAGAAATATAGCTGTTACAGTACAACATTCAGCACAGGCTTGCCCCTGTGCTACTTACTGTCTTGGGTGAGCACTACAATCTGAGACAGATGTTGCTGCAAGTGTACCCAAGCCAGCTGAGTCAAGACAATTTAGTGTTGATATATTCCACTTTCATGATGGGAAGCATTTGCAAATGAAGCAGTACTTTACCAGGGCCGTTAAAAGGCAAATAAAGTTGAAGAGAAAGACTGTAACTTCTGCATTTTAATAATATTGTCCTGGCTGGAAGTCTGTGCACAGAGAAGAAATGGTTTGGATTGCTAATGTGATTCTGTGTAATAGAAGCCTCTAAAATAACCTTTATGTAAGTGATACTACATTTTTGAGGGTAAAGGATAACATTGCAAAATGAGAAACCTGAAATTAGGTGTAACATTTAATGAATAATGGATTTCTGGAAATTATTAGAGTGTATCTGTGGAACGCAGAGCTTCTACTTCTTATATTTAGGCAGGACAAAAAAAAAGGCTGTCTTCGGTTCTTCAAACAACTTAACTTTCTGAATGACACTCCAGAAATCAAATAAAAAGGGAATAACTACCTTCTTTATTAGCATTTCCACCACCATATTATCTGCTGTGGTTATCAGCAGTCCATAAAAACACCCAGGAAAAAGAACAAAACTTTTAATTAATAGGAGAAAAGTAATCTAGTTATGGCTATATCTGTCTAAGTATTGCTAGGTAACTTGAAATTTTCTGTCACTCATCGCTATAGCACTGCATTTCAGTAATGATCAGGACTTCCCATTGTAATGTGTATGTAGCCAGCGTACTTGTTTGGTTAGATTTCAGTTGAGCAGCAACCAAATATTCGTCTTAAAAAAACCCAGAAAAAGTATATCAACTTCAGTAGTCACCCAAGTACATGAATGGCTAATTCATGGAGGAGTATTTTACACTAGTTTCAGAATAAGCACTGTATGCTCCATTATTTTTTGGCAATCAGGCTGGAGATAAGTGTAACCACGTTTCCTGGCACAATCACAGATAATGAGAAGGGCTCTTAAAGTAAACAGAACTGAACAAGCCCTCTTCTGGTTACCACCACCAGTGTTGGAGTTCATGACCATTCTCTAGAAAGGTGCTAACATGTTTTCTGTTTTGTTTTCCCCTTGGCTCTGAATTTCTTTTTCAAAATTCTCCTGATAGTACCTGGCCACATTAAGTACATAGTACAGTTTAATTTCGTAATCCACTAAGCATCATAAAGGCAACAAAATGGCCGTCATATAGAAAACCCTGTTTATACACATATGTGTACATATATAAAGAAACCCTGCTATTTCTAGCATTTGTTTTGTATATTTTTAATTATTTAGCCACCTAGGAACTTGACAGTCTTTCTCTCCTGCACAGCATGAGCACGACGTTTATGGGATGAAGAAGGACACAACTTGCTGGCGGCTGTTTCCTGTGCACGCATCTCTAACGGCAGAGGTACAGCAGGGGTAAAATGACCCGTTAGTATCGTAGGGCACACAGAGCATTCCCGTTCTACTGTACTGACTACAGGGATGCAGAGGCAAGCTTGTCATTAGACTATTTTCAGTCACCATTCATCCTATCAACAGCAACGTTGAAGGTAAATTCTAACTGAATGTGATTCATGTATAGAAGACTGTGAGAGCAGGAAGAGAAATGCTTTGACGTTCTGGAAATGACAAGTGTAACAGATACTCTAATTTAGGGAAAAGGTCTAATTACTATATACTAGTGAAGATATTTACCTAAGATTTATCCAAATCCAGTCCCTGACTAGACAAAGTAGGAGAAAAGAAGCAGCAGAAATAAGATCGATACTGCCACAACTAAGTCCAAGAATCCAGCCAATAATAGTGCCCAAATAAAAATACCTGCCTGGACAGCAGGGCTGGCACTCTCTGGCTACAAGGTTACCGGGGCTGAAGCTAGCCCAGTGCTGCACAGCCTCTCTGCTTGCCACATCACTGCATAACTGCAGTCAGAAATTGCTGTCTGACTCCGGGAGGAAAGGAGAGAGGTAGATAAGAAAGGGAACAGTGCAGAGACAGGTATTTCTGAAGATGGCCAGGGAAACTTTGCTGATCATACTTGGGAATGCAAGATCTCTTTGGCGGAACGAGCAAGTATCACAGCTATTGCGCAGATCGGCAGGGTACCCATGCAACGTGTAGGCTGCTCAGATATCAGAGAGGCAGGCCAAGGAGAGAGATCAGATGGCAAGGTCGTATTCCCTGGCAATGACATGAAGGAGTAGAGATGGTGTAACCCTCATTGACAGGACCAGAAGAGCACTGATTAGCTGCAGCTCATTAACTGAAGGTTCATCCCAGTTCTCTGAAGAGTTCAGCCTTTTAACCACACTACGAGACACTTTTATGATAGATGCCGAGAAGAAATCAAGGAATTCAGCAAGCAATTCAAGCAAGGAATTCAACAGCAAGACTGAGGTCTGTCTATGCATAAATGAAGAAAGATTTCTGTGTGATGAGCAGAACTCAAGATTCATAATGATAGCACTGGGCGAATGCACATTAGGGCTGCATTTGGGTCCGACACTTTTCTAGGACACAAGATGTAAACGCTGGTTATAATTTATGACACTGGATGTTTGCAATATAGGATCTGATAAAATGGATCAGAGAGTGAAACCAGTATGCTCAGAACGACATTAACAAGAACATGATTAATTGTATCCTGTTCAATAAATGAGGGGCAAGCTCACTGCCTAAATGACAGCTTCTTTAAACTAGATATCTCACCATCTCTTTTTTTTTTCCATCAAAATGGTGTGTTGATGACTTCATTCTATGGGATGTGTGAATTGCCACTTAGACAACAGCCATGAATTTCAGTGAAAAGAGTAGGTCCTCAATATCTTTGAAAACTGTGTCCGTGATAGTTGCTTTCATCTTAAAACATCAGTCATATGTCGGGTATGGCTTGGGAGTAGCGTTGAAGGAAGAAGGGTGGAATAAAGTCGGCAGCGGTTGTCTGTTGGTGCTGTATTAGAAGAAGTAAGTGACTTTGGAAATCCTTGTTGCTTCTGTGATGTTAGCACCAGGGCATGTGCTTTGTCTCTGCTGTTCCAGGCACGAATTATGCCAAGAACGACAGAAAGTTGTGTCATTTTCAAAGCTGTTGTTGTTAAATAATTGATCGTTTTGCTGCCACCATGAGGACACCTTTAGAAACAATGCTTACATGGCAGCGAGTCTTGGGCTGTGGGAGATCTATGAAGCATGTTAATTAAAATTATTAATTTAAAAAATATATTTTGGCAGTTGAAGATAAATAAATGCATGAGAGATTTGTTTCCTGAGTTCCTATGGTCTGAAATTACAGATGACAGTCCTTCTGTAGAGGGTGAGAGAATTCATTTAGATTAAATTATCCTTTCATTTCCTTTTCTAAAACATCAGAAAACCTCCCTAACTGACATTTTTGCCTTTGTGTCAGGGATAGCATTAAGAATAATTTTCTATGATTGTCTCTTCGACAGGCAGAGAACTCGTTTTAATCGATACATCGTAAGCTGTTATTACAGCTATTTTCTATCTTAATTCAGCCTGCCCTTCATAATTATGTGGGTTTTTTCCTGTTTTGTAAAAGCTCTGGATGGTGGCAGATTTCCACCACCTAGTGGAAAAAGTCTGTATCGTCTCCTGAAAACCTCTGCTCAGATTTCTCTCTAGTGCCTGTTTTAAACCATCCCACTGCAAGCTCCCTTTTACCAGCATTTATTACCAAAGTAGTTTTCTTTTTTTGCATACACTGGTGAATGTGCCCAGGTGTATACAGCTCTCCTTGAAGGTGTCAGACACTACATATTCCACAAACCGTATGTCTCAATGCATAGGAATTGTACGTCTGTGTGTTTTTTCAATTCAGCAATCTGTAATGTGAACGGGAAAATGGAGAGCTTAAAAAATGACGCAAGATCTGTCAATGAATGTCACTGCTTCCCTGCAGCCCATCTGCTTTGCGGGGAGCCCTGATCCCCACTCAGGTGTGCACTCCACTGCAGACTATGCCAAAACCCACCGTACTCGTTCAGGTAATCTTCTGTGTTGGGATGGTCTCTGCTTTGAGTGCCGAGACTGAAATGCCAATTCAAGTCAGGGGAAAACTTCCAGAAAGGAGAAGGTTAAAGAAAGGCAAACGCAAGTGGTGCCGTTGTTACCTCTTCCTGTTACTGCCAGGGAAGTCTCTACCCCTTGCACAACTACAGAGCATCCTCTCCCTTCCCACCTCTTCTGAAGTGAGCAAGTGATGCCTCCTTTGGCCTCAGAAGAGAAGAAACTACTTTTTGGACCCGGCTCTGAGTGTGAATTGCCAGAGGTAGGAGCAACAGGGTAAGAAGCTCTCTTCCTTTCACATCGTCCTGGTGGAATAATGACTCTGAAGAAAATACTGTGCCTGTTGAACCCAATAGGATTTTTCCTGTTGTTTTCCCTGGAAAAATATGCCATTATCTGGTTCTTATCACTAGAAGCCTCACAGTATTTAGTTTATCCCCATAATGCCTCTTTGAATCAGGAATATGCTACTACCTCCACTTCACACCTGGAGATGTACAGCTCAGGGAGATTAAGGTGTAGATTTACAAAAGGCTGTCATCATGACAGTTAGTCACCTTTAGGAGTTATAGGATTTATAACACCTTTAGGAGTCATTGGGATTTGAGTGCCACAGAGATCCTGAGAGATCTTCCTCCTGTTTGGTTATCTTCCTAATCCTTTGGACTGAGTTCCACAATACAGCTTTTTTCCAGCACCTTATTTCCAGCTAACTGCCACTTCATTCATCTGTGCTCAAAATTGAGATCTTCAAAACTCCAGCTAATTTGCCATGTAACGTTGGAAGCATGCAAGTGCATCTTTGCAGCAGAAAATTTCCCTGAGTATCTAAATACCGTCTCCTGGCAAAGCTGATCAGTTAGCATCTAGTTCACAGCTAACATCTGCCAGGATTCAAAATGAGCTGTTTGCACGTCTCTCTCTTCCACAGTGCCCAATCTGCTCGTTTTTTTAGAGCACATCTGATGACTCATGGTCTACACAGGATAAAAAAGGCAATGGTAGTGTTACTGTCCCCTCTCCCACTTTGTCCAGCAGCTCAATGAGAGGCTGCTCAGCTATCATGTGGCAGGCTTAAGGAGATTTCAGCTATTGCTTCCTATTTCCCAGATAAGGGCCATAGCTTTCAAATTACACAGCATTTGAATGTAGCTGTCAGTGAGACTTGTTAAAGTTGTACCATTTACATGGAAAAAATACATTTGAGAAAGGAAAGGTTTCAGTTAAACCTATCAGTAGTTAGGACTTTCATATGAAGTTTATGTTTTTGCAGGAGGAACAAGAAAATACAGTGCATGAGTAGCTGGCAAGAAATTAACAGCAGGTGAGAAGTATAGTCTGTGGTGTTCATAAAAGAATCCCCCAAAGAGGCAACTTAATTAGAAATGAGAAACCCCATTGCTTTTTTAGATACCTAACAAAGAACTAGAACTAAGCTATACAACACAAATTGTTGGAAACTACCATAAAGACTTTTTACTTGTCAAGGACACCTGGAGCTGGCAAGGAGAACCTGAATGGAAAGTTTTCCAAATAGTTCAGTGCATGCCAAGTAACGGTATTAGTACTTGTTATTCCTAAGTAAAGGACAGGAGACTATATCAACTATTTGGGAGGGGTGTGTTTCCCTTCCAGTTAGCCTGTGTAATACTTTTGTGGTTGCAAAAATGTGGAACCTGCCATCCTTTAAATGCAAACAGGACTCTGCCCTAAGATGCACAGAATCATGACGATATCTGTTACAAATAAGACACTTCACTTTCTGCCAAGATGGATAGCTAAACTGACTATAAACACCAGTCAAAATTCCTTATACACCAGAATGACAGCTTTAAGGAGACAAGCAAGAGTTTGCCTTGAAACATCTTAAACTGCAACAGGTTACAGTCACTCAGAACAGAGAAATCAGTCAGGTGGCAGCTATCCTGCAAGGACCGAGCCCAGACCAGAGGTCCCCCAGAAGGACATCTGAAGACAGAGGAGACTGCAGTCTCTCAGTGATGAGAGGTCCAACCCGTTTTGAGTAGACCCAGCTCACTCCGGAGTATTTAACTGCTCCTAGCAAGAGCAGAAAGAGGCAGTTTGCTGGCTACTTTGGAATGGCAGGTATGATAACATCATATTGGGACAGCTAGTGTAGCTGCTTCAGTAGGATGATAGAAATTCAAACTACAAATCCCAGATTCTTATAGAAAGGGAAATGTTGGTCTATAAAGCATAATGGAGGACGTTTATTGAAAGAAATGGCTTCATCTCTACTAACCCTGCAGAGTATTGGAAAGGGTTCTTTAAGTGGCATAAGAAATTCTCCATCTCAAAATGAGTGGATAGATCACAGCTATAAAATTGCCCCTTGCACCATAATAATTTTCAGGAGGGCCTACATCTCCCCCAAATCAATGCATATGCCTAACCCTTGTCAAAGTAATGACTTAAGTGTGTGCCTCCATGTCAATGATAGTCTAACAGGCTTAGCAGTACGTTCGCCATGAGTGTGTGAATGGCCATTCTAGTCACTGGCAAAATGTCATTTTATCACAGATCTGAAGAAAGAAAAAATGATGATGAACAGACTAGTGAGATCCAAGCTAACCGCCTCTCAGAAAACACTACCCTAGCTCCCAGGGCTGGCAAATGCCACGTGCTAAGCACAGGGCTCCCTGGCTCCTGCCTCACCTGCCCCCAGGCAGGGCTGCATTTCACACCTCAGGGACCACCATAGACCCTTTCCCAGGAATGCACACAACAGGTTCCGCTGGCCTGAAAACGCCCATTCCCCACCTCCAAGATGGGCTGAAGTTCCTCTTATCGCAGTCCCTACGCCAGATTTTTGAGAGGTCCACATTTCCCAGGGCTGACACCACCACCTCACCCATCTCCATCCTCCGGTGCAGGCTGGATGCCCGCCTCGCCTGCCCGCTGCTCCCTCCTTCCTTCCCCAGGGCGGGAGAGGAGCAGAGACTTCACCTTGGCGCTTGGTCTTCCCTGTTCTCCTGAAGAGCTGCCACATTTACAGTGAAGGGCAATGCTGAAAAGCTCAGGGACATTTCAAAAGACCCTTATGTTGTTTAATTCCTTTTTAGACTTTATTTGAACACAAGCCCCTGGGTGTACTGTTGTGCTACATGGCAGAGTAGCTTCACAGACCTAGGATAATGGAGTCAGCAGTGACTGGATTGCAAATACTAAAGGGAAAATTTACACTAGTACATTCATCTTTCTCTCTTTTTAAGTTAATGTTCTTGATCAGCTACACTTTTGCCAAACCTTGTTCTTTCTCTATACGTAAGCCTGGTAAGTACATGACTTGAGAATTTCCATCAAAACAGCAACAGGCATTCTAAAAACTCATTAAAAAGGCATTACTGCTGCCCTTGGCGGGGGAGAGAGGGGGGAAGGAAGAAAAAAGAGAGACATTGAAGAAAATCAGGCATTTCTGACAGCAGACTCTGAACAGCAGTGCCCGTTTGGCTTAAGTGCATGGAGGCGTCTCATTTATATCTTCGCACCCAACATTTCTGCGCTACCGCCTGCACCTGCGGGCGCACCCTGCAGCCGGCCATGGCTCCCGCCGGGCCCTGCAGCCAGCCACGGCTCCCGCTGGGCCCTGCTTTGGCCACGGCTCCCGCCAGGCTCTGCAGCGGCCATGGCTCCCGCCGGGCCCTGCAGCCGGCCACAGCTCCCGCTGGGCCCTGCTTTGGCCACGGCTCCCGCCGGGCCCTGCAGCCGGCCACAGCTCCCGCCAGGCCCTGCAGCAGCCGGGCCCTGCTTTGGCCACGGCTCCCGCCGGGCCCTGCAGCCGGCCACAGCTCCCGCCAGGCCCTGCAGCAGCCGGGCCCCGCAGCCGGCCACGGCTCCCGCTGGGCCCTGCAGTGGTCACGGCTCCCGCCGGGCCTCGCAGCCGGCCACGGCTCCCGCTGGGCCCTGCAGTGGCCACGGCTCCCGCCGGGCCCCGCAGCAGGCCATGGCTCCCGCCGGGCCTGGCCTCCTGACCAGAGCCACAGTCTAAATGTGCATTACTCGGCTGCAAAAGCACGCGTTCCCCACGCTCCCCTCCCCGGTCTTCCCAGTCGCACCACACTTGCCGGGGCGGTGCCCAGGGCTGCCCGGGCAGCAACTGCGCTGCCGGGGGTACCCCCCCTCAAGGCCTTTGGCCCCGGCGCCCTTTCCCCTCCCTGCGCCCCTCAGGCCTGCGGCCGGCCCGCCTCCCGCCAGCCCCCGCCGCGCCCCGGCTGCGGGCGGCGCCGGCGGCCGCCAGGGGTCTCCCTCGGCCGCGGCGGCGGCGCTGGGCGAGCTGGCCCCAGGGGCGCGGGCGGGCGGCGGCAGCCGCGGCCGCCCCGGGCGGGGGGGTGTGGGCAGCGCAGCGCGGCAGCTGAAGAGAGCTGCCAAGCTCCTAGCGCCCAGCGGCTGGGCACAAAGCTACAGTTTATAATGACAGCCACGTTCTGCGTTTCTTCGGCCTGTTTTTCACTGCCGGCAGGCTTCCCGTTGCCACAGCAGGCCACAAAGTTTTAATAAACGGAAGATCTTTCTAGTATGAACGACAAAAAATACCAACGGTTCTCGGGGCCCGCTCGGGTCCCGCAAACACAGAAATAGGAAGGTGACGTGTTTTCAACAGGCCTGTCAGGAAATGTCTGGACGGACCTGAGGTTGCCGCTCCCCGCGCCGAGGTGCCTGAGTACCTGCTCAGGCTGGAGATCGTTGCCTGGGGAAGACACAAAGAGGTGAAGAGTGTTAAGCAAGAGCTTTCAAACTCAGGGGGCTGTTTCTTTTTTTATCATTTTATCTTGATGTCTTCTTATGACCACCGTTCCTCAAGGCAGAGGCCTAAATGAGTCAGTATTTATTTATAGGTGCTGAATCAGTTCACCAGCTTTCATTCACTCCCCGTGCACTTCAGCGAGCTGACTCACTTGCTGCCGATAGTTGGGGATCCTCCTGCTGCGGATTTTTTGTGTGAAGCTGAATGTAGTTCAAAACAGCCCCAAAACGCTGGGACCTCAGGGAGCTCTCTTTCGGTCATTTGGCTGCATTCACTTACAGTCTCTGTGCCAAACAAGAAGTGCGACCCAAGAGCTGCTTCGGATCAAAGTAGCAGCTCAGGCAAACCAATCTGAACAAAATCTTACAGGTGAACATCTACAAGAAGCATTTCTAAGAAAACTTTCCTTCCACTCCACGTTGGACTGACAACTCCACTGTTGGCTGACAACTCCACTGTTGGCTGACATTGGTTTTTTTTTAAAAAAGACACTACACCTAAAATTCTATTAAAAATAATATTATTAAACTCTATGTTTGTCATTATTGGTTTACAGGTAGCAAACTTTTCCTGCGTTACCTAGTTATTTAAGCTTGTTCCAGGATGCAAAGTCAGTCAGTGATGATGCCCAAAAAGAACTAGAATCCATGTTACACCTTCTGTTGAAAAATCAATAAAAATATTGTCATCACCTACGTGCCTACCCATATGACCTTGAGTACTCAGGGAGAGGTCTTGTGAAGAAAATGCTTCAGTGTTCCTTTCAGAGAAAGACCTAAAGCAGTATTGGAAGTTAATGAATTAGCCATGGGCTTTTGCTGAGGAGCAAAGGGTCTCTGTGAGTTTCAAAATTTCGTCTCACCTTGTAGACAAGCACTGTTTTGCAAAGTCAGTTATGGGGTGAAGAAGATATTAAGATTAAATGAGCAGTGCAGAACTTGAAAAGCAAACCCATAATTATTAATAGATTTTTAAATTGGCAGGCAATCGATTTTTAAATTGTCCTTTCACCCTTGTGTGTAATGCGGTTTGCCTCACGGTGATAAATTAGCAGCAGCACTGTGCTGTGACTGTTTCCACTGGAAGATTCTCATTACCATTCAGGGGTTTTGCTGGCTCGTCAGTGAATCGTGGACAGCATTTCGATTGCTGAAGTGTGGCCCAGAAACCAGAGAAAGGATAGCAAACAGAGTCCGTAAAAACCTTTTCTTGAGTTCTCATTGATCAGGTTCTCGAATAAGACTAACCTCTTTGGCCATAGTGTTAGTATTTCTTATGTGTCCCAGAGGAGGTGACAGTACATTCATCCCTTCTGTCCCTCTCTTTAAATCTCAGTATTCTTGTTAATCTGTCAGGAAAATAAGAACAGTGACATGTAATGGACTGAATGTGTTTTTTTCTCAACTGAAGAGAACAGTTCCCTTAATCCCAGTAGCACTGGGCTGCGATCTAATGATTTGATCCAACTTTTATTATTTGCCAGAATCTTCCAAGATAAATTACACTAGCAACCTATAAGAAGATCAAGTTAAGCATCTTCTCAGACAGATGGTTTTCAGTTACTAATCAAAACACAAATCCAATTTTTAGTTGCTATTTGGCATTCATTTTATCTAGGTGCTGCTTAATCAGAGTTCTAATTAGAACTGGTTGCAATTTTGTTTGTCAAAATAAACATTTTCAAAACACTAAAGCTTTTGTGGAGCACATTGCTTTGCTGCCATTTCCAGCGGGGTAGGTTCTGAATCTCAGAACAGAAATTCCAGTCAGACAGGGTGAAATGAATACGAAAACTTGGAATTTTGGACCTGAAAATGCATATTTGCAGGCAGTTTCATGTGTAATTTTACAAGATTATGCTTTGTTAGAATGAAAATAAATACTCGATCTTCAAAGACTTCAAAACCCCATGAAAGGGGATTTTGTTCTTCAGATAATTCTAGTTTTGACAATAGTCCTTCTGCTTTGGTCAACATTGTTCCACTCTGCTCATTTTGCAAATACCTTGACACCGCATTTACTGTTCCTGAACAGTTTGGATTGTGCGCAACACGCAGCACATCACCTTCGAGAGCATGTGGTCTAACAGAACTTGTGACAATCCTTTTGCCACTCCTGGAATTTTCTCTTTTTCCAGATTCAGAGTACGCACACCATCATTATTGTTTTTTACCCATGTTCAGCTTTGTGTTGTTACCAGTGAATGAAGCACGTGAACTGAACTCATACTAGAGTTTAAGAATAAATGTTGTATTAAAATTCCAAGTATCTCAGAGGGTAAAAAAGCTTTCTTAAGAGTAAAATTGCCTTGCAGAGTTAGTATAACATAAAATAACTGAAAAATTGGAAAGTAACAAACTATTTTTCATATTCACAAGCAATAGGTCACATAATAACAGGCTTAAATTTCAGCAGGGAAAATTTTAGTTAGACTTCAGGAAAAAAATTAACCATGTGGTTAGTGAAGCACTAGAAGAAGAGACTTGTGGAAGCTCCATCATTTAAATATTTTACAATGTGAATGGAGAAGCATCTGTCAGTTTAAGTAAATCTGATGCTGCTGTCAGGCAAAGGGATGGATTTGATTGCCTCTCAAAATCCCCGTTTACTGTCTGTGCATCATTTTCTACTGAAGGTGCCCACTGTCTGGATTTACCTAACCTCTGACCAGTTCATAGACAGGTCTCTATAAAGAATGTTTTGTCCCCAGTTCTTAAATGCTCCTCGTAGATATCGAACTCTGTTTCCTTCTAGAGGAGCACAAGACCAAGTCCAAGCTGATGTTCTCATGGTGGCATGACCCCAAGGAAGGCAAGCTAATGCCTGCACTAGCTGACCCTCTACTATTTATTACTGTATAGTTTCTCCACATGTAGTTTCACATAGACAGATACAGTCTGATGGGTTTGGGTTAACAAGAACATGGACTGCTGTGGATATCTGGAACAAAGAAGTTAATTTCTCAGCAAGCTAATCAAGGGAAAAAAAGCATTTCGTCTACTGGTATTACCTGACCACCTAAAAGTTCAGCCAACACTTCAAGGAGTGGCACCACGATGCCTTTGATGGGACTGAAGGTAATTTCTTGGTTAAATCTTCCAAGTGTTTCTCCTTGCTTACCGGCATCTTTCTAGTATTGTCCAGATTTATTCAGCAGAAAATTTCCTGAAGCCAAGTTGTCATTTCAGTAATGATAGTAGTTGCAGCTGTTGAAAGAGATGAGTGTCAGTGGCATGTTGTTAAATCTATCTGAACCCTTTGTATGTCACCTTTATTTACAGTGGACTCAGAGAAACACTGAAAAGCAAATTACTTTGGATAAATACCTCCATAGCCTGCAAACAAGAGAAAAAAGAAAGAAGCAGTACTACTGATGAGAACGGCTGTGACTACTGCACGATGAAGCTATTACTGTCAGATCACCTTCCTGTACACATAGTTCTTTGTCGTAATACCAGACACTGCAAAGGCTCCTGAGATGTGCAGCCATACAAGAACAGAGATCTTACCCATGTCTACAGGAGATGATACTGTAACATCCATATACAGCACAGTGTTTATGCCACATGCAGTTGGAGCTTGGAGTTTACTAGTTACTTAGCTGTTTATTCAAGATAGGGATTATGGAGCTCTGGAATGAGCTGAAGTTCAGTTCAGGGTCAACTTTGTAGAAGATTTTAAGCAGTCAAGTATTGGTTTGTTTGGGACTATTTCACTGTCAGTAGATGAGGCAGATATGTTCCCCTGAAGGAGCCGCTACTCGCTGCTGTTAAGGGGGGTGCTCCATAAAGGGCTGGTGGAGTGGCTGTGGCACTCTGCTGTCAAGGCAGCCCTCTCAACCCTTGCTCTGGTCTCACAGGGAAGCGGTCCTACCTGTAAATGGACATTAGTAACTTCAGCTGAGAAGCCATAAGCAGCCGTATGCAGTGCTGCCCCATGTCTCCCTTGTATGTAAGTGGCTCCAACAACAGATGTGTTTCAGCAGTGCTGACACTGGAGTGAAAAAAAAACCCAACTCAATAATATCTATCAATAATAGAGACAGAAAAAGTGGATGTATTATGACTACTGATTGAATAACTAGATTAAGAGTAATTGAGGACAAGATCAGAGAGATGAGGAAGCTGTCATTTCTTCGGGGACTGTTGCTATAGCACAGATTTTATTTACAGTCTCCTGCCAGACAAATCTATTGACGATTTGTGTCAGTTTCTAGTGGACCACAGACTGCTCTGATAGCTGCAGTTGCAACAAGGGATGTGACAAATCCACATGTTTGAGATGCACGGAGTGCCAAATACTAGAGTTGTTTCTCCCTGGCTAACAAGTACGGATGTGTGTCAGTGCGAGACAGGAGCTTGAAAGCAGTTACAGTAGCTACAAGATGAGTGGGAGAGATGAGAACTTAATACTGTCATTAAAAAGCAGCTGACAGCTCGGAGAAGAACAGAGAAACAACACGGCAAGTGTCATGTTTTTAGTCTTACAGTACTTATTCTTTCATCATTTAACAGCATTTACAGAAAGGTATTTGGGTTGGGCTTTCAGGGTTTCTTTCCTTACAACTTATTCTATGCTTACTTTTATCATTCTCTGTTAGCTATATTAAAGTCATCGTTGTAACAGCTCCTTGTGATGTCCGGAGATAATTACAACTGCAGTTGGGAAGTAACAGCAGGAGGAATAAACTCTTAAGGCCAAACCTCACAGTTTTCTTGTGAATGACTTGACAGTAATACATCAGGAAAACAAAAATCAAGAAATAGAAAGAAGGTGATGTAAAGCACAGGTGTAAAGCAAAGCACTCCTAATAGCAGGAATGGAATTGGTGGGCAAATCCAAGTAGAGTGATACCAAGAAAGATTCCTGGACCTAGTTTTTCACTGTGTAGTAGTCATCACAGAAAGGACTCTCATTTGTTCTGGAAAAGGAGACCGCAATGCAAGTTGTCAATTTTGGTGACTTTTTTGTAAAATTGTCCAGAAGAGATAAGAAGGCATTGGAGGAAAAAGAGAAATCGAAGTAAAAGAGAAGATGTTGGACTCTACAGTGTCAGCTGCCATTGCACTGTTGTGATGGGAGTAATCAACTTTTTTATTGATAATGGAGGTTACAAAGCTACCCATCAGTCCTTTATGTGATCACACTTTTGGGTGTCGGTCTCTACAACTGTGTAAAGTCAGAGTGAGAAAGCATCAGCTCCTGCTTTCACCCTCTGAGGTACTACTCCGTTTTAAAAACATGAAGGCTTGGACCAGACTTCTACCCAGCCCTGTGGCCCTTCTCCGATAGTGGCCAGCAGCAACTATAGGGAAAAGTACAAGAGCATGTAGTATTTTCCCCACATCACTTTATAAAAACACTTGGCCTTCCCCCAGAAACTGCCAGCAAATACTGAGTACAGCATACTAGCATTGCTATGAGATGGGTATTAGGAGACTGAGTTCTCTAAACCCATTTCCCATGTAAGACAATAAGACGCCCACTTTCAATCAATACAAATTTGGGCTGAATATGGCATGTTATGAAAGGATTTGGTTTTATTCAAGTTTGTTTTTTCACAAAAGGAGTAGTAAGTCAATCTATTTAGACGCACAGGAAGGGAAGCCACCAAAGTCCATGGCAGAACTGGGTTTATTTATAAGTTATGGAATCTGAAGTTATCCTTAAATACAAATAATATAGAAGCAAACACAAAACTTGTTCCAAAGAAACAGGAGAATGACTAAGTGAACAAGGTCATGCTGGAATCATGTGAATAGAAACCACTGTTTTCTGTGATCATTCATTTACATTTAAAGTAAAACTAAGCCCTCAGCCCTGCAATTTACAATGCACAGAGAGTCTGGAACTCTTGCCCAAAATTGTTGACAGTCCATTGCTTATTGTAAATCACATGGGCCTAGTTTTCAAAATCTATATTCACATAAAACAGGATAAAATATTATTTTCTAATATTTTTCATTCAAATGGCTTTTCCAGTGCTCCTGTGACCATATCAGAATGTTTAAGTAATCTGTGTGCCATATGTGAAAATATCCGAGTACATGAGTACGCTGAATTTCATTCCAAAGAAGATCTATTCTCCAGGGACTTTCGGCTCAGCATGGGTAAAGAGGTAATCATGAAGATCAGGAGACTGTGTGAAGAGGTATCTCCCCTTTTCCTTAATTCCTGATTGATTTAGATGCTTTAATATCATATTGTTCATTTTCTTAAGCTCTTCTATGTTCTTCTTTTCAGACATTAGTCTGCTTGTTATTTGGTCCATCTCGTTTCTAGTTTGAACTTGAAAAGGAAAATGTACCGCATTAAATTGGCAACATTTAAGTCAAGAGCATCACTACACTCTTGTGCATTCCTGTGGGAGTTTGTAGGGAATTATGATGAGTAAAAATATCAAACATGAAAACAACTGCAGAACCTAATGTTAAGAAGTTATGCATCTGGTGGAGTTACCCGCTCACTACACTCTTTAATTGCTTATTTTCTGTTTTATTCTGTTTAGTGCAGTATAATAAAATCAAATACAGCTCATACAAATTTTGCAGTCTTAAGGAACGCATCCATTCCATTAGCATCCACAGGAAAATGTCTTACTTAGGGGCTCCAAGATGCTACTTCTAGGCAGTATGCGCCTGTATTTTTCTAAAAGTACAATTACTAAAACACACAGCAGACTACAGCCACATCACTTGATTTCCTAAAGCATTTAGATTAAAGGAAAATTCTTGCAAATATTGGCATTTAGAGGGCAGGTTCCTCTGGAACACCAATATGCAGTATCCATCATGTACACTTCTGGAGCTATATTTATTTTGGCCTTCTGAAGTTAACAAAAGTTACCCATGGGTTTCGTAGCTTAAGTCTAATAGTGCCAATGCTAAACAAATCTATGTCTACAGATTGCAAACATAATCTCAGATTATGTTTGTAACGTAATCTGAAACACTGCTGGAAATCAGTTTCAAAAACCACAGGCCTCCACCAACCTGAGCCCAAGCAAACTCCTTTAATCCCTGTAAGTAGCCTTTTCACTATTACTTTACCATTTTTCCACTAGAGGCGTACATTACTCATTTTTCTATACCAGGCCTCTACTTTTAGCAGCTCCCTGTTAAATAAATCTGGAATTCAGGTATGAGATATCTTAATTAGGGTTTTACAATCATGCCACTTAAAAATTCCTTTGTGCTCTTTACTTGTCTGATATTCTGTCCTTTGAACACTTGTGAGCAAATTCATTCAAGGGTTAGGATTTCCTGTTCAGAAAGGAAAATGAGGATTTTTGCTGTGCTCCAGCGAATTCCCTACTATAGGATAAAAGAAATCTTGATTTCACATGGATTCCAATTCGTTCAAAATGGAGTTGTAAGTTAAAATAATGCTCCTCATACTCTCTTCAATACCATTAGCCCAGAAAACCCCAACATGGGAAGGGCTCCATAAACCAAGGTCACCTGTAGCCATGTCCTTAGCTAAGCCAGCCCAACCAGACCAGACAAAGCAGAACAGTAATTACATCTACAGAGTCAATGTTACATGCCAATTTTGATAAATCTTATCTGATTTTTTTTCTTATGTTTGAGATTTTCTTAGTTCCAAACTGATTTCCAGTCGGTACGTAGCTGGCAACCTTCAGGTCTT
The DNA here is from genome assembly GCF_965183815.1 of Platalea leucorodia. Classification (NCBI taxonomy): domain Eukaryota; kingdom Metazoa; phylum Chordata; class Aves; order Pelecaniformes; family Threskiornithidae; genus Platalea; species Platalea leucorodia. The sequence continues at coordinate 97,931,806 of NC_138826.1, read as the reverse complement.
TCTTCAGGTAGCCTGATTTAAGTGTTAGCCTGGGTATAATTCCATTTTCAGTGGAATGACACCAATACTGAGTTTTATCTGGACAGGAATGGAAGGCATGTTGTCGAAGTATCTCACTGCCATACAGTCATCTTTCTTTAAAATTTAATTTAATTTCCAGTCAGCATTTTTAGCAACACAGTATAACCCTGCTGAGCTAAATTTCTGACAGCTGTTAAAGCTCACGAAACCTTTGCACTGAGAACAAAATTGTGCCTTTTAGCTCAGAGAGTAGAGGCTTGTGCTTTTACACCCATGACCAAGACCCACTGCCCATAACCAGGCAAAGCCTTTGACCGTGCAAATACAGCAGTAGCATGTTATAAGGTAGCATGATGCATTTCAGCAAAGTTCTTCTTCCAATTGTTCTTACATTTTTAAGAACCACTCTTTGGTTTACTTACTTATTAAGAATATTACGAATGAAACAAGTGCCAAACTGACGATCAAAGTAAGAATAAAGGTGACGAAGAACAAACACTGGTTTCTTATGTTGCTCCCTCCCGTGTTTTCTCCAGTACCACCAGTGTTCTCTTCCTCATCTGTTACAAGATGACAAGTCATTTGGTGATAAAGTTTGTTAAGGTTGGTTAGGGTAAACATGACAAAAATGCTTCTGGCTCCATGAAATGATGCAGAATACATCATCATTTTGGCCAACAGATTTTATTTCCTGTGATATTGCATGAGAAGGGAAGAAACAAAATTTATGAGCTCAGCTTGAATTTGGAAATATAAAAACTAATACATCTGTTATAGCTGTTGGAACATATCCAACAAAAATGTGTCCGTTGTTGACAAATGCTGTTTTGTTGAAGTTGACCTGTTTTACAGTTCAGAGTTTTACATGTACAAAGGCTGCAATGAAGTTTTCATCAGAAGGCTTTCTAAGGGCCTGAATGGACTCAACCTTTTCAAAAGAGAAGAGAGAAAAATTCATATTGAAAACCTACGTACAGATTCATCCTACACATTCATCCTCTAGATTTGCTTCTTTTTCTGTTCGACGATAGAAGTATCCCTGGGATGATTAATTTCCCAAATTAAGCACCTCAGTTAAGCTCCTGATGTCGGATATGATGAGTGTAGGTCTTGACTTTTTATCTTAAACGTTTTTAATATTCTTCTTCAGGTTTTGTTGGTTTCATTCCAATAAAAAATGAGGTACATATCCTCCCAAATTGTCAAAAATGGAATAGACTCTCACATGGACTACATATGTTGTCCTTCAAGCACATGAAGAATGAGGGGGAAAAAGGACAAGCAGTTGCTGTGCTTCCTTTGAATCAGAGCAGCAAGCCAGTTTATTGCTTTTTTAAGACTGTGTTGCATAAAGCGAAAAGTCAGTAGTTTTTCTCAGAGAAACAGTTGCAATCAAATAAGAGGTGGGAATGAGCCCTAAAGACAATACGTAAAGTCAAGTGAACACCGCGAGGAAATTCATGTGAATATAGAAGAAAAATTATACTTGAGCCAGATTTGTTTAATCCCAAGTTCACATACTACTAGAACTACTTGCTAAGGTTTGGCTTTATTTTATGTTTTGGGGGGATCAGGGAGCTAATGTAATTCCATTTTGGTGTCAGTCTCATACATGCCAAAATTACATGCAAATTACGGCAATTTCTCCTCCTATAATTGCTGTCTTGCCATTCTGAAAGGGAGAGTAGCGTGTGCATCTGTGAAAAATATATTTCTAGATCGTGTTCTTGTTTGAGCTGGTGGAAATCTCTGAGGTCTTTGCAACAGAGCTTGTAGTGATAAAGTTGAGGGAAGGCTGCATATACCATTACAGCACTTTAATAATGAACCAACCTGGGGCTGAGCAATTCACTGAGCTAGTAGGAGATCTCTGGGAATATCTCTGCTTTTCTTTATTGCATTTAACACGCTCCTGCCTGCAGGTAAGCTGAAACCTTTTAATATTTGGGTTTGGGGATTTTATTTTTATCCCCTTAGCATTCATAACAAATGCATCATACACTAAGTGCCTGCACCAATATTGCTTTCTAATCAGAATAATAAGGATGGGAAGGGCCTGCTGCTGCTGTCTCTCAAGCACACTAAGCTATCAGTAGAGGTCTCAAAAGTGGTCTGTGCTTGCTCTGCCTAATGAATGCTTCTTACTATTTCAGCTGGCTGAGCATGCCAGACTGCAGCGTTGTGAGGAATCGGTGAACACAGATTCTTGCCAAGCTGCAAACAGTGGGGCCATTTTATCATCTAAACCATAAAGAAATCGCTGCATGGCTGCTACCAAAGCAATCAAAAGGTGTATACATTTTAAATAGCTTTTAACATGGTTGCTAGTTGTTTGATTATGCCAGGTCATATTAAGCTATTGAACAAAAGGTTTACTGTGTACTGCAACACTCTTGAAACATTGTTTTTAAACCAAATTGGCCATCTGCTATACTACGAATAGATCATTCACAAGATTTTAGTATTTATCAGAAATTGAAAAACACTCCACAGATCTCACTGATAATCTGGCAAGAGAACCAGAATTTTATGCTGCTGAATAAGGCAGCTAAGGACTGTGAAAAATTCATTTTATGTATTTAACTGATGGGATAAGTTATCTACAGAATCTCCAAGTTTTTTTAAAAAAAAGATGTTAAAAAGAATAATCCTAGAGTGAGACAAAGCACTTTACAAATTGATGCATAAAATACATATTAGGCTACCTTTATTTACTGCTGAAATGTAGGGAGGAGCATGCATGTGATTATCCCACAGAACCATATATGATTCCACAGAACCCTTTGTATGTACCTGGAAAGTAAAAAATACTATCCAATAAAAATGACAAAAGAAAGCAAGATAGCCACACTGCAAACAGTTTCTTTGACATTAGAACTGCTTTATCCCATTGTCTCAGTTTGTACTTGTATAAGTGACAATATCAAGATAATCTACATCTGAAAATAAAGTAGCTCATATCTAAGATCTTTGTGTTAAATCTAGAAACCAGCACCACTCTAGTTAGTTGCAGTAGAACAAGTTAGAGGACTCAGAAACAGAAGTAATGGAAAGACATTTAAGTCCTATAACTAGAAGCACGATTAAGTTATGGCCATTTGAAACTCATTTAAACATGGCCGTTATTCCATAGCTTTTCTTCAGTCAAATTTGCCATTATAGTAAGGGAAATAAAAGCAGATTCAAATATTGTCATGTGGAATGCTGCTGAAGAACTCCAGATTTTAAGACGTTTTCAGGTCACAAAGAACTCAAGTACATTGCAGCTATCACTGGGTGAAAATATTCTTGTTGACATGAGCAAATCAAAGATAAAAGCTGTATAAAACCAGGAGAAGTGTGGAAGCCTGTATCTGAAACTGTAAGTAAAGAGAGTCTGCAGATTAAAATGCTTGAAAGTCTCATGGGATATTTCAGATAACTGGTTTGAGTCCTTAGGAAGTATGTCATAAAAGAATGAACAGAAATTCTCTCGTGTTTCTATTGCCATGTGTGTATTTTAGTGCTTGTGAAGAGTTACGATGCTATTTATGTAGGAGGTGCATATCGAGCATTACTAGAGAAATTATCTGGCAAGGGATCACCTCATGGATCCCAATGGAAATGGAAGATAAGTTCAGGCTTGACAGTGAATCCCTAGCCAAATGCAAGGATTTTCAAGAACCTAATAACTGAAATATTCAGTAGGAGCAGCTAAACCATTAATCTGATCTGTCTAAATTATGCCATTTTCAATCTTTTTCTTAGATTTTTCAGTACAGAGCTTGACATATGCATATTGGCCTATTGGGCTGTTGACATCAGTGCAACACGATGTGGTCAGTCTTTTCAAATCTCATACATAACTCTTTTTTGATGACCTATTGTATGTACAGAAAACCACAAAGCATCATCTATCGTACGTACCTAGCACATGTTGGGATACCTCTGGACAAACATTTAGTTTGTTTAGGTTGTTTAAGGAATCAACTACGTAAAGTTTTCCTTCTTCATGAGCATCAGGCAGGTTAATTTCCAAGGAAGGCCTCTCCATTGTATCTAAAAGGAATAATAATTTAAAAGGTAATTAAAATATGGATATGTGAAGTAACCGGTAACAGTTGGTGTCCTGTTCTAAGGGAATGCTGAGCAGTCTTAACAACACTTAAAATAAAGGGATTTGAAGGACCAGCATACTTACTATGTCTTGAAGGCAAGGGTAACTCAGTACATAGCACTTGTTTATTCTTGGAGATCTTTGATGAGTATAAGATTGCATTTCTACATTGTGTTTGTGCACATGTGTATACTTATACATACATATACATATATATGTGTGTGTGTGTAGAAAGAGAGAAAGAGAAAAATCTATTTAGAATCATAGAATCATAGAATCGTTAAGGTTGGAAAAGACCCTTAAGATCATCAAGTCCAACCATTAACCTATCACTGCCAAGTCCACCACTAAACCATGTCCCTAAGCGCCACGTCTACCCATCTTTTCAATGCCTCCAGGGATGGAGACTCAACCACTTCCCTGGGCAGCCTGTTCCAATGCCTGACTACCCTGTCGGTGAAGAAGTTTTTCCTAATATCCAGCCTAAACTTCCCCTGGCGCAGCTTGAGGCCGTTTCCTCTTGTCCTATTGCTTGTAACTGGGGAGAAGAGACTGACCCCCATCTGACTGGCTCCAGCATTGGTTTGAACGTTAGTTATTTAGTTGTATAACCTTTTTGGTTTGGTGGGTACTTGGTAAGATGATGGGTGAGATCCTAACCACAGTGAAAGCCAAACCTTCACTGACACCACCAGGAAGGGTGTCACTCAGATCCTCTGCTTTCAGCATCAAATAATTCAGAGATAAGGCCGACAAAGCAGATACGGATGTAGGAGATCAGCAGCAAGAATATGGGTCTGCTTATACACATTAGAATATCACTGTGAAGTTATTATTTGTAATAAAAGGAGCAAAAAATACTCTTCTAATGTGGTTCTACTCCACATGGATGCTAGTTTTGGACAAATTAAAGCCTAATGGCAAAGCCTTTTCTTCAGACTAATACTCCTTGCTTTAAAAAAAGCACTGGATGGGGTCCAATCAGCAAAACCAGCTTCTCTGCAGAGTCTGGGTGCACGAACTCATTGAATGATTGTTCATATAAACACAGTTATGAAGGAAGATGATTATATATAGAAAAGAAACAATACATAAGCAGGCTCCTCTATGAATTGCACAATATTCCTTAACAGTCTTTTGGTTTTCTTTATGCTACCCTGACTCCAAAAATGTCTTCTGGAAACAAACTACAGTTCTAGCCATAAGGAGATGCAGAATCTCTAACTAGGCATCTTAGACTACACTGGTCACTGAAAACTCCTTCTGTAATTATTGAAGAAAAATATGTGCCTCCAGGTAACATTCCTCTTATGCTAAGATATGTCTTTTTGCCCTCACAATCGCAGCTTAAATGTACCTTTCCCTTGCTAGTGAATGTAAGGGGGGAGCTCACAGAGATTAGTTTAGACTTGGAGTCAAATACATCTTACACATTTAGTATTTTCTCAAAGCTCTCAAGTTCAGTTTTACCTGCCAAACATAACTCAGCACTTCATGGGATGCAAACCTCCTGTTGATGGAGAGTGTTAAGCACTACGAGTGATTTCTGAATCCTGGATGGGTTGAATGGCTCTCTGGAGGTGCCTCTGAGCTCTCTCTCCCTCTCCAAGCAATAGAGAACACAGTGTGACCAGATTCCTAACCTAGCTCTTACATTTAAAAACCTAAAGTTTGAGGAATACAGCCCTGAGTGTTTACAGAAAAGACTCACTCTTTCCCTTATCAGACCAAATGCAGAAGATATTGTCATATTTCCCCCAAATTTGAGCACACAGCCAAGTAAACGTTCACTGAGCCTCAATAAGTCGGAAGACTAAGTGCTTCAATCACTCCTGGCAATGGGGCTGGTTCTCCTGATAGTGGGGATTGACGAGCCTACGTGTGTACTTTTGTATTTCTGTTAAATAGACTGTAAGAAAAGATTACAGCTTATTTTTTTTCTCTGTCGAGAATTGTCGCTGCAAAATACAAGGATAAGGTAGGAAAGCTGGCAAAGTAGTGGCTACCCTTACCTAGCATATGATTTTTAGGTGTGCAGCAGTAATTTCAGGGCAGACGGCTGCATCCACTTTCCTTCCCCTAGAATGTCGCGCGGTGCCAGGTCTGCGAGCCACGTCCCCGCCGGCGCTGGCTCTGCTCTCTCCCCACAAGCACGTCCGTGGCCAACCGCGAGCATTACGGAGCCCTGCGTTCCAGCAGCGGCGGGCTAGAAATTACCACCTTGTGCACAGAGGCTTTGGGCTATTTTTAGCTTCCAAAGAGCGGTTGTTTCTCGTCGGTGTTTTGATTAGTACCTCCCTGCAACTTCAGGGAAGACTCTTCCTAACAACTTGAGCTGTAATAAATGTGAGTACCTTTGATTCATTAATATTATGTTTCTGCATTCATTATTAAAATATATGTTTCTGCATTCATTATTAGTCATTTAAAACCGGCTTCCTCACTGTGCAGTGGAGATAACCATTATTATTAATTCAATGAAGTCTATACTACGTTTATTTGCTTGTTTCCATTGATATGCCAAACAAGGGAGAGAGGATACAGACATCCGTGTCGCTGACCAGAAGTATTGATTATTTTCCCAACAAGCTGATCTAAACTTCGCGGGTTTTGGTATCACTCTGTCCTCTACTTTAACCTCGCTTAAAGACTTTTTTTCCCTTTCGACTTTTAAATTTCTCCTTAAGTTGTTGTGGTAAAATTAAAACTTTTAGTGTGAGAACACACTGAAAATTCTTCACAGAAAAAAGGAAAACAATCCAGTCTAACAGGAAATAAAAACCAAGAGAATGAAATGTTACTTACAATATCACCGCGTTCAGGTAATGTGCCAGTATGGAAGAAATCAGCCAGTGAAAATCACCCAAAGAAAACTCCTCTCTCTACTTTTAGACCCATAGGAACCTGTCAACTCCTGCAGGACCCATGAAGGCAGCTCTGAAACAGACTGTCCCTTTCAGTCTATATTTAGAGTTCATCTTGGCTAAGTACGCTGACTTCACCATATTGATCTGTTTAAAAAGAAATCAGCACATATACAGCTTTTTTATTATATTGGAATCATGATGATAATACCCCGTCATGGAGAATGAGGTTTGCTACCGATGATCAGTATTTCACCAACCTTTTGGTTTATGATGCCTTTTTAAAACTCATTTGCTATGCAGAAGAGTCATAGCTACGACACTGTAGCTATGAGTAACCAGTTTGCTATGCCCAAGAGCTGTATGTACAGTATGGCAGTCATGAGTCCTTTAAAGGCATAGACTAGAAAAACAGGGTATTTCCTTCCTTCTCCCACACACCTTACAAATTCAAGTGGGACAATATTATGGGATGGACTAATTGATCCGGCATCCTTAGTTGTTTAGAAAATAAATTCTGATGAACTGTTTGTGAGTAGTGGTAATTGCTCCTCTGCAGACAGTTCTCTTGATCACGCGTTTTTGGTTGCCGACGTTGCAGGATGTAACGTTACGGCACGCTGTAACGACGGGCAGCTGGCGCTTACACGAAGGGACCACGGCTCAAAACAACAAATCCTTCCTGAAGCCATCCTACGCGTCTAAAATTTTGAACCCCTTTAAACTGACAATAAATGCATTTTTCCTTCAGGAAACAACAGAGAGGATACATCTCCTGGCTCGTAGTTTCCTACCCCAAGGTGACAAGCTCTGCCGCTGCCCCGTCTGAGTAGCTGGGCCAGTAACGCAGGCGTAACGAGCTTGCTCCCTTGCTGCAGGGGTCTCATAGGAGCCCTCCCGCCAAACAAGGATGCGCAAGCCAGAAAAAAAAATCGCACCTCCATCCCTGCAAGATTCCTGACACCATCCTAATTGGAAGACAAGGACACAGGCCTCTCCGGTTCTAAGCGGGAAAAGGTCTGCAAACACATCGGATCCCTGCAGGGCAGCAAAACGGCCCGTCTCCCCTCAAGCAGCCTTGGAAGCCGTCCTGGTCTCTGTGGCCGGCAGCTACAGCGTACTGGGGGAAAAGGCAACCGCATGCCTGGCCACCTGCCAGGAGGTGCTGTAAAAAGCCATTTTGCAAAATCCTGGTGGGGCAGGAAGCCATCAAAAGCGCTACTTTACATTAGCAAAGCATGGCAAAGGTGGCTACCTAGAAGCCACAGGAGAGACCAGCAGGCTTGCGGGAGCAGTTCAGGCCAAAGGGGGGGGAACATCTTTGGCTGGGCAAACACGGGCAGACAGCTTCATTTAGCTCAAGGATCAGAAGTTTCTTCTGCACTTGTGTGACCAACACTGACAAGGCCTGTCAGTAATACCACAGATTTCAGTTGAAGGCCTTGTTGCAGTCTAAATAATCAGTTTCATAAGCCAAGGAAGTTCTTACATAATGCATTATTTGAGGAAAAAAAAAAGTTAGAAGGTATGACTAGTTAACATGCATGGGTTTTCTGGAATTGGTTTTACTATGACCTGAAACTAAAAAAAAAGAAAAACACCAAACCAAACTTTCCCTTATCAGAGCAAGCAGTAGTTTTCAGGGTGTGGGGGTTTTTTTTTTGGTGTAAGGCTTACCTCCTCTGCTGATAACTTGACCTACAGTTTTAGGAATGTTTATTCTAACAAGCACTTTTATTTCTAGATCTTCTGGTTGGGAAGCTCCAGCTAGCTAGGTTTTAGTGTCTTTATTACATAAACCCCCCATCATACCGAAGACAGACAGTTCTCAGTTACTGGCACATTTCAGTCCTCTAGAGCAAGAAAGTGAGGGTAGAGGAGTAGTTTTCAACATGACGAAAACAGGGCAGCTGGAACGGCTCCCATAAGATAAGGGAGGTGTTTTGCAGTACCAGAACACATAAATAAGATATACCTTCAAAACACAGCAAGGTAGAGTTTGATGTAGCATCTACTAAAGCATTGAGACTAAGCACGTGTCTCAATGGGCAAATAAAACTCATCTGTTTCAACCTTTAGGTTTTGCTACCCTTCCAGCTTTTCATTCAGGCAGTAATCACTTGGACACAGAAAGCAAGCAGTGAGAAACATCTTTATTCCAAAAATTAAACATCCAATTTCAGAACATGAGAATCTTGTTTTTATTTTACATTGAGGCAAGTATTTGTCATTCACCGCTTCACTGTAAGTGAAGGCAATGGAACTTCATAGACTCCTTCAGGATAAAGTCATACTATGTAGAAATTTCTTTGTCCACCTGCCACTGTAGAGTTTAAAAAGTTACTAAAATAACTTCACATGAACAAGTTCATCTTCTCATATTATCACATTCCTACCAAAATACTTGGTCAATGAATTCATTTAATTTACCTTTATATAAAGTAAGGAATCCAAATCTGACACACGCCATTTCACTGCAGTTACCCACCCCGTTTAACAGTTCAGTTCCATATATTCAACCTTTGGAGCAAGCTGCAGCTAATGCAAGTGTTATAATGTATCCCTGCACCCAATCTTACATCAATCTATATACAGTGTATATGCAACTAAGCAACAACATGCATTATATTTACAGACTTTATACAACATCCCTGTGCACAAGTGCAAACTGTGACTACAGAAATTAAAAAAATTCATTTAAAGGTTACAAATCTATTTTAATTATGAAAATTGAACCCCATGGAAAAGTAGATCTAGAAAAATTCCCCCACGTCTGCTCTTTTATCACGACATTTACTTCTAGCCTTTGTCCGAGCCTTGAATGCTGCAGAGTTGTACAAGTGCTACAAAATAAAAAAGAAAAATTAATCACAGATATTCAAAAGGCTTATGTCCTTTACAGATTTTTTTTATGTTAAGAAACAGCTGAAATTATCTTTTTATTAATCTTTGAAGTAAATTGGTAGGCCTTCTGAAATTTATAGTGTAATATCTTTGCACCAAAGGCTGATTCATTTTAATATATATACATTTAAAAGAAACTTGGGCTGTATAAGAAAGGCTGAGCCAGGAGCAATTCTGGAAGCCGGTCAGTCTTGAATGTCATACAGACACAATGTAGATTAAGCTTGCCCCCTGGATTAAACCTGGTAGCACCATTCCACAAATCATTTGTACACGTAATGAGTACATTCACAATCAACAGAACAAAGTCATCCTCCTAGTGTCCATTTCACACTGGAGCGTCCGAGATACTGTCTTTATAAAAAGACATATAAAAAGTCTTTATAAAAAGACTCCGTTTCTATGGTTTCCTGTAGGTCCCTACCCAAAAGCCTACAGCTCTCATAAGAGCCCAAGTTTCACATGTATGGAGCGTGAATCTGGTACCAACCAGCAACCAAGTCAACCATCAGACCCTCTTGGGAGAAAAGCAGTAGCAGACACTTGGCCAGTGGAAAAACTAGAATAAGAGCTCAAAGACGCATACAAGCAAGGTTTGGTTTCTTTCAGGACAATATGGGGCACTGTTAGAACTGAAGTGCCAAGTTTAAAGATGAAAGCTTCTAAGGCGCATGTTTGGAATACCATTTAATTCAGGAGAAATATATTAGTGTATGAAGTCAAGAAAATACATTAAGGTGCAACAACCTACCCTTTCAAAACGGGATATCTTCATTGTTTTAAGAGTTGCAGCATCTAGCATTACTGGCGGACCAAGCTCAAACACATTCCGAAGAAAGTCATTTGACTAAACAAGAAACACATCAAATGATCAGTTTCTATCAGCTTCTCCTCTGATTATCAAGTCTCCAAAGATGACTACTGTTAAATATCAAGTATTCCAGTATGAAATAGCAGCAATGTGACACAAATCTTAGTACTTTTGCAATTAAACCAGGGAACATTTCTTCCTTTAATCAGAATAAGGCTAAGAACTAAAACTGCCCTCTTGAGAAGACAGAGACATCTTCCCCCTCCCCACCCCCTTAATTTTTTTGTCCCAGCAAATTAGACACTGTTCTGTTACATCCTCTACACAAGATTAGGCAGCTGGACATAGATCTGTACGGTTTCACAACACACCAATTTTAAAATATCTGGCTGTAGAAGTAATACTTGATAAATTTGAAAAAGCTGCTACATGCCTGGGCTCCCGCAGTCACGTAGAAATACAATTGACACTGGACTGAAGATTTTTAACCCCATGATTATCACAGCAATTCGGGAGCATATACTGCTAAGCTACGATTCCTGCTTCTGCTACATATCTAAACAGGTGACTTGTCGAGATAGGGACTTATCCCTTCCCTTCTGGAGTGCTGTCATCATTGGGCTGCAAGCTGTGTTCATTATTTTTGACTAAAACTCTGCATTCCTTTTTACAGGCTTGAACGGGAAGGGTGGAGGCATGCAGCTGTATAGCAGCCAGATGACCACACCACTCTGCTGAAAGAAAGCATAAGGATTCAGGAAAAACCCTGAAGCTAAAAAGACATTCAGCTTGCATCTCTTACGTCGTGGAGAAGCCTTCTAATTGCTAACCCAGCACACCCAGGCTACGACTCAGAAGCAGCTCACCCAGACAGCCCTAGCTCACTGTAGTTCATTTTGTAAGCGCTGTCTTTGAACACTTGTAATGCAAAGCCCATCATTTCACCAACTTCTACTCAGAATTTTGTAACTCAGATTGAATTACTACAAAGAAGCCAGACAGGGAACAACAGTCTGAGCATGTATCAAACAGCAGCTCACCTGCAAGTGATATTGCATCCCCGACCCCAGAATCTCCTTGAAGGTATCGTAAGTTTGTTTTTTAACCCAGCAGTCAATATACATGCGCTCAGGTCCAAACTTAACCATCTCTGTAGGAAAGTCACGCTCCTATCCAAAATTAAAGGAAACAACATATACTATTATAATTTAAACAGTCTTTTGTATTAGGAATTGTATATATCTCAATGAAATTTATTTTCCTTAATAAATTTGGCACACCGAAACCTTCCAAATAATAATTTGCATACACTAAAGATGGTATTTGTTCATAAACTGATGCACACTTGCAGTTAAATTTCACATGAGACTTGAAGCTGACATTCTTCAAGTCAGAAAGCATTTAAAAAAAAGAACACTTAACTTTCATCTTTAAAATGACTTTAAGAATTGGACTTACCTCCAGAAAAAAACAGTTCTGAGTGCAAGAGTCACCTTTAAGTCAGTTTGTAAGCCTCATTTAGCCCCCACCTTTCAAGTGGCTTTCAAGTAGCTTTCCAGCTACATTTGTGACAATGGGATGTAACAAGTGCTAATAAGTGACTCAGATTCTTCTACAGGCAGAATCTCAAAGGTGACTTCAAATCACTTCAAAGCCTTCACCTTCGCTTCCAAGATGTTTAACTGTTCTGAACGTCAACTAATATTTAGTTGGTCTTACCCATACAGCAATGTAAAAAGTAATTATCTGTCAAGTAAAAAAATCTAGTTTGAGAGGTATAAGATAACAAATAATCCATTAAAGTGATAGAAGTTTGACATTTGTCTTAGAGGCTTTACTAAGAAGTTATGTCACTAACCAAGTATTTTGAGAGTCCTGCTTTTTGTATTGTTCTCTCATTCTGGATATGGAAAACCAGATTACAGCACCACAATTAGGACAACAACTCCCCCCATACACAAACACATCTTTGGCCCCTGACCGAGGTGCCATCTGGAAATCTTACTACTAAGTTGCTTTTTGTTTATTATGCATAGCAGTTCAATAAGAGATTTACAATAAATCTTTTCACAGAATTCAGGACACTAATTTGGATGGCCTGTGAAGTTTTCTATGAAAAAAAATCTGCTCATGGTATAAAATAAAAATAATTTAGTATTTACAGTGCAATGTTTAGCTGCCTTTAAAGAAAAAAAACAACTCTTCAATATAGAAGTCCACTTTAGAGCAAAATAAACAAAGTTTGACTTTGTTTGTTCTACATTCCTAAGTAAGCAGTGCTATTTCACTAAGTGATCAGAATTTGAAATCTCATTTAAAATATTTTTTTCCTGTTGCTTTCACTGAAAGAGTAGTTCTATTTAATAATGAAACCATTTTCATTAAATTGTACACCTCATAGTTACAATCCAGACATTCAAAGTAAGACAAAAGAATCACCTCAACAGCTCGTAGAACATCTCTGAAGACAGATCGCTGCTTTCTTTTATCTACTTTGGCTCGGTGCTTGTTTCCATCAGTAGCCAGAGCTCTTAGTTTCTCTGTCAGAAGTTCCATATCTTCGTAAAAGAAATCCTAGTCAAAAAAAAAAAAAAAAAATTTTTTTTAGTTTCTGGCCTTAATATCCTTCCCTGCAAACAGGAAAATGGATCTCTCCAAATTCTGTGCATGTAGACCTCTACAACCTGCTGCTTTGTTATTTGAAGAGACAGAGATGGCACTAACTCCCTGTAGTTTCATTTGCAGCATTTAAGCCAGTAAGAACATAGTCACAGCATCCAGTGCACTCAAGTAGGACACTACCAAACTCTGTTCGGGTAGTCAGAGGCACATGAGACAGTACAGCTCCCTGAGTGTGTGTGTATACCTGTCCATCTGTTCTGCTCCATAATTCCAAGGGTCTCAAACTGCCTAACTGCCCTGCTGAACCTGGCTGCCACTCCTGTCGACAAGCTGAGGGCACTTCCAGGTTATTAGCACAGAATTCATGCTGCTGGAGATGGACCGTGAGACACCATTAGACTGACAGTATGGAATATTTAGTCATAAGTTTTGTATGGGGTGGAAAATTAGAAAGCAGTTTTTAAAAAAATGCTGAAAAAAACACTCCAAGTAAACTTTAATGCATAATTGTTTAGCAGGAAATATTTTCTCCCCAACATTTACCAATTCAGCAGCAGTTTACCTGGCTTAGTAAGAATGTATGTAAACTTATGTAAAAACAAGTTTTGTGGTTTGTTTGTTTTTTTTAATCTGAATGTTTTGTCATGTCAACCAACTAGGCTGAGTTTACTACATGCTTTTTGAAAGAAACTGGTCAAAGCCAAAACACAGTAAGCATTTTTAATCTGTGCTGATTGTTAAGGATCCAAAAAGAATAATTTGTAATGATTAAAGGGGCGTTTCCTCAATGGAACGAAGAAGTTTTTAATGAATATAGTCTCATTCATTAATGCATTTTAAGATTTTATTTACTTGCAGTCAGTTTGACTGAACAAAGGATCAAGTTCCGGTTTCTTTTTTTTATTTTTTTTTCCTTTCCTTTCAAAGTTGGCTTCCATAGCCAAGAGACTCAAATCCCTACTGTTTGCAACTATACGGAAGTCTCAGCTTATTGTTTCAGATTATGCAGTGTTAGTGTGTCGTGCACCCTGACTCAGCTGGAGTTATCTTTTCACTTTGGACAGTGTTGTGGCAAAGCACAGCAGCCTTGATCGAGCTAGAAGCCATTCAGACAGCTCTCCCAAACTGTGCCATGGGTAAGCAGAGACTGTTTCCTTCAGTGCTGTCAAGAAAACAGTTCAGACATTAACAAGGCATACTGAAGAATGTGAAGGCAAATTTAGCTGTGGATGAGGTAATACCAAGAGGCTAGCACTTAATCCAACTCAAAAGTAAACCCCAAGAAATGTCACCAAATGGAGCAATTACTGGGATCTGTGCAAAATCTGTGCAAATCCTTTCAAAATTTCCCCCCTTAAATTGACTGACTAGACCCCAACTGACTAAAAGTCACAAATGCTGTGAAACCATCATGCAATACTAGCTATTCTTCTCAAGGTACCTAAAATAAGGATACCAAAAAACAATACGAAAAGTCAACATGGTTTCTACAGAAGGACAGATTTTTAGCTGTGAGAGCAGGATTGGGCAGGTTGTGAAGCACTGGAACTTGTCTGCATAAGTATCTAATGAGTGTTCCCACTACAGCAAACAATACTGTTTTATCCTGGAATCTCTCCAGGGATTTTTTTTTTTTTTTTCCTTAAAAGCTGGTGTTGGATTTAGATTTTAAAGCTTGAACACTACACTTCTAGTTGCTCTTCAGTACTGTTTGACATGTTTTGCTATACTGGTCCTGTTTTGCAGTATGGAAATTGGTGTAAAAATGATAGCTAAATTGCTGTGAATCACTGCTATACCCACTTAGACTGGGGCAGACTCACTACAAAGAACATAACCCAGGGAATTATCTGCCACTTGTTGAGATCCAGGGTGCTATGCAACACAGGTTAAATAATTTGTCTTGTCATCATCCCAATGCAAGAAAATTTAGGAGCTGACATCTACTTACAGCATCTGTTTCGCGTGCCAGTTCAAACAGAAGGGCTAGTGTTTCTCCAGCAGCTATTCTCATGTTGAGATCATCACAAGACAGCAGACTTGGAAGTTTATGCAAGTGCCTAAGGAGTAAGTCACAATTCATTAAGATGTAAATTTTGTTGACGCTGCTTCGTTGCATATGAAAACAGTCATTACAAATTTTGTTTTCCAAGAAAGATACTCACATTTCAATTTTCTTCTTCACTTCATTCATTGGACAAATGGTCAACAACAGCGTCCATGCTAAGAGAGCACTGATGTGAAGCACAGTATTATGGGTACTTGATACACCATTAGTGTCTCTATCTCGCTGATAGGCCTTTGTGAAAATGTTTTCCAGGCATTCCATAGTAGAGTACAGTTCCTGAACAAGGAAAAGAAGATCATGGAAGTAGCTTAAGGTTCACACATTTTCATATTGTCAATTTATTTAAAAAAAAAAAAAAAAAAGTATTTATCCTCACCGTAATGTCATCAGTGACAATGAAACAGCAAATCCCTAAGCAGGTTGCACACTAGATACAAAAGAAAACAAGTGTCAGTATTTGACATTAATGTTACTGCTGACAAAACCTTCAAACTTTGGCCCCTGAAATTCAACATCTGCAGCAATGGGAACTTGAGATTAAGACTTTAGTGCAGTAGAAGTCTTCAAAACTGTTTAATTCAGCTACTTTGTAACAGTTAGCTCTCAGTTCCTGTCTACTCTTAGGATGACTTTACAACATATGCTACTCACAAGCCTTCACTTTTCATGCTGTATTATTTAATATAGCTTACAAAGCTCCTCCAAAGAGCTACATTAGCACTCCTTTCACCCAATTACCTTAAATCCCACTAGGATTCATGAGCGGAAATTATGCTGATAAACAGTAATGGACATAAGATATTTATTCACAGCTGTGGGAAATATTTTCCCCTCTCTGCCCACTATTACAATCAAATGGCATGAAAACAGTGGACTTCAAGAGCCTTTCTTGGCACTGTCCAACTTTTACTGCGAGGTCCTACACATCTCTTCCCTATCCCCCATATTTTACTCAGTCTCCTCTTACAAAGAGTAAGAAAAAAAATGTTTGAAAGTGATGTTTGCACTAACCACACAGGGCTCAAAACTACACTTAAACAGGACAAGCCCTACAGCTGTTTGTTTCTAGAAACAACTGCTGTTGAACTAATACTACCTCCTCTGGCAGCTGACAGTATCTATTGTAACACAGCTTGAGTACAATAAGAGAAGTAGCCAGCTATGTAACAATAAAGGGGAGCTGGAGAACGTTAGTTAAAACTGATGTTTAAAAAAAACCAACTCTTGGCAAGAGCTTTGGTCTGTCTTCAGTCAATATTTCAAGTATACCGCTGACCTATAGATGAGATGACTAGGTGAAAAAATACTTTTGGTAGTATGAATGTATCAAATATGTAGTTCTATATCTGCTATATGTAATTTTATCATATATAAACATATTTGCATAACTAAAATTCCTCTGCTGTTAAAGAAATTAAAATTGATACAAGAAGGAGTCAGTGGGAAAACGTTAATTTTTTTTCTATAAGACTTCAACATCAGCCCTCAGAACTGCAGGAAGGAGACTGCAACACAGTGAGTTAAGGCACTTAAAGTACTAGATGTAACAGCTCTTTAAGGAAGTTCCTATGTTGAAGGAGAGAATGACATTCAACCTTTAGGTGGAACTTTTTAAGCCAGTGAAAACTGCTATGCATCATTCAGAGCATATGTCAACATTATGAGTTTACACTAGTGTGGTAACCTTTCGTTCTGGATTACACAATAGGGAGCTGGTCAAAAACCGCCCTCTGTCCCTGCCTGGCAAATAAAAATTTTATACTTACGGCCTGTCTGGCTTGGACACTGGCTGTTCCATCACAGACAATCTTCTTCAGAACCGGACCAAGGGTCTTAAAAATCTCTTCACTTTCAATTCCTGACCCCATCTGCACGCACAGAAGACATGCCAGTCCGGCAGCTGCACACTGTTCGTCGCTCTTACCTAGAGATTAACATGCCATGATGAGTAATCACCTTCTGCATTGCTTCCTTCCTCTAAAGATAATTAGTCTGAAAACTTACAAGTGGCAATTCAGAAACCAATAGACAAAAGATAATTTCAGTTCATTTCCTAGGTCAGTTAAAATATAACATCTAAATTCAAAAAATTGATGTTGTTAACCTAAGTAAATTAAGCACTCTATAAAGTACTAGAGAAGCCTCACAGTCTTAATTCCTTTTAAACAATAAGCTATTTCACGGAGATTATTGTTTTCTAATAGCAAGCATGTTAATTACCTTTCTTTATGCAGCGTTCAATGCTATCAGTTAGCGTCATTCTCCTTTCCATGATAAATTCATATAGTATTTTAGAAGAAAAAGCACTTTTCAGACTTTCAAGAGCTGCTTGTCTTGTCTTCGCACTGTTAGAAGAGAAAAGGGAGACCTCCTGAAATCAGCACACATCAGTTAAAGCTCAGCCTTTGTTTTTATGGTAGCTTATTTGTCTGCACCCAACAGAAGAGTAACCCACAGCAGTACCATGAGGTATGAAATGCCATGAATTGCCTCCTTCCTCAAGGACAGAGAAACTTAGGTTGGAGATAGAGTTCACAATAGTACACCAAGCTAGAAATAAAGTAACTCTACTTTGAGCTATTAGGAAAGGAAAGTCTGACTCTCACTTATCCAAAACTTGGTGGAGAGAGAAAGGTCTTTTCAGATCCAGAAGAAAAGTAAGACCTCCCCAGCATGAAATAATTGTAATTTAAATAAGCATATTAAAAAAGTTTGATGCATATTTCCCTTATTATATCAGAGGAAGCCAGAAAACAATGTATGAGTGTGTTTCTTCAAAGCATACTATACCTCTTGTCCAACGTAAGATCAATAAATCCCTTCAATTTGTATTCTAAATCTTCTTGAGTGGCTTCTTCATCAACTTCAGGCCCTAATCCAGAGGAAATAATTTAGTCCTACTGCTATACACTTTATTAACAGACACAGTAGTATCCAACACTTAATGTTTTTAATACTAAAAAGAAAGCAGTTTAACATAGGCAATAGCTACATAATTGTTCTGCACTACAGCAACAGAATGGTGTTAAGCCTACTACATCAAACCGCCCCTTAAAATACTTCTATAAAAATTGATCTATCGATACATCTGTGCTGTTTCTATACCTGCTTCTTACATGTGCCAAGAATGAATGAGGGAGCCAATCAGGTCTTACATAAATTTGCTACAACTGATGCCCATCAGCCAATCCTGTCAGCAACACATTTTCATCCAGTCCACTACATCTGCCCCTGCAGGACAGCGGGGTGTTCACTGCTGATGCAGCGAGTACTGTCGGAGCAGCCTGTCCTATCTGGCATCACTTCAGACGCCTCTGCAACACCAGCTCAGTTAAGAGCAGCAAGTATTCATAGGGAAGGCTCCCTGCCTTATCCCTCTATAGCGGCTTTCAGGTCCCCTCCTCCCAACAAAATGACATTCGAGCAGCCCACGTTGCAGATAGTAGTGGAGACAAAGCACAAATCTAGTTTGAAGCAGGCAAACGCGACTCTTTCCATCCCAAACTCTTCTGCAGTTCTTACCACCTCAACTATGGGTTATGAAAATCAATGTCTTATAATGCACCTTAAAATTCTTATTGTCTCCAAAAGTTAGCATTGCATAATTCTAAGTGAAAGAAGTCTAATAGTTTCCTGAGAGGCTCATGAAACCTGGAGTATATTTTTATCAAACAAAATCATAGCCACTAGATTAACAATCATATAGCATTTAACATGTCATTATTTTGCTACTGCTAGTCACAGTCCAGTACTTAAACTCTTAAGTCAACTCAGGTTTTATGTTTTTAAAAAGATGAATAGATACAAATAAAAGAATATACCATCTTCAGTGAAGCTAGCAGGATCACTGAAGCCACTGCAGTGGCTCATAGTTTCAATTGAGGCATCTTCATCACTAAAAGGCTGCACATTTCTGGGCTGACCACCTTAAAGAAAGATGAATATCATAGTTTGGTCATTTTTCATATGCAAAAGGAAGATAACGCCAAAAAGTAGAATTTAACCCTCCCAACAGATTCCCTCTCCCTGACCCAGACACAGAAAGCACATTTCTTTCTTCTGCTAGGTCCTTTACTCCCACCTGTTCTGAAGACTTAGCTGGCTCTGTTCTGGAAGATTGTTTGTGAATGGTGGGGAAGAGTCCACCTGGTTTTCAAAGTACTGGTAGAATTCCTATGTCTAGATTTAGGATCTTTCTACAATCAACTTCAAGCTAATGTAATTTCCTGTGACTGTGCTTTAAAAATAGCTCTATATTAATTTAACTGTTAGGACAAGCTACCTAAAAAAATTGCCATACAATCTTTATTTTTCAATTTTGAGGGACTTCAAGCCAGGATAAGTTAGACATTTAGGCAAACATACATTACCCAGTTCAATGCAGGATTTACAGGATTAAGTGTAGTATGTGCAGCATCAGCAGTGTCCAACCCTATTTCAGTATTGAATTACAAATACAAGCCAGAATATCAAATGCTTCAACAAGGGAAAAAAGTTTTCCCTCTCAGGATCAAGAAGGCCTCAGTTCAGAAAGCAGTATTATTTTCACCAGTGCTCATCTCTACAGCTTTTCATACCTGTATCTTATTGTTACAGCATTAAGAGCTGGAGGAGTTTGACCTGATAATACTGTAATTTCTGCCGCTGTCCTATCCTAGCTCTTAATCTGTGTTTACTAAAGTTGATTAACAAAAGAATAGTTTTACTGTTATTTCTCCAACAGCTCCCAAATGTCATTACAGAACTCGGAATTCTGCTCTCCCACCTTTTTTTTTTTTTTTTTTTTGGTACAATTGATTCTAAATTATTTAAGAAGGCAGTGCACAGTGCTTCCCAGCTTCAGGCAGTCTTCCTGACTACCAAGACCCCCAAAAAGCATTTTTATCTAGGCAGAATCAACCTGGAGTTGATCACTGTCCAAGTGCTTTCCAATAAAGTTAAATTCACGCTTCAGAGGTTCTGCAACTCTTAGCTGCAAAGCATCTACTTCTATCACTGACCATAACCCTCGATGTTTGCTGTAGTTACAAAGGACAAACATTAGTCAATGCACGGACCAAGAAACTTGGAAGCTCAGAGCTCTGGCACAGCCACCGTCTTGCTGCTAGTGATGTCAGGCAGGGAAGTTCAATGGGAGAAGTGGCAAGAATGACCACCAGCCCTTCACAAACTAAAATAAAAGCAGCTGCAGAAAGACCCGGGGCATCGGTCACTTCCTGAACATTTGATACTAGAGGCACACCTATGGCAGCCTGCAGTGAAATTTCTCACCACCCCACAGAATCTCCGTTCTAGCAGGCATCAGCACCTCAGCCACACACGTTCTGGATCTCTGTGAAGACTGTTTATTTTCTAATATCCTCTTCCAGGCTAAGAGGGTTTTTTTTTAAAGATACCGCGGCCTTTCGGAGCACAATGCGCTGCCACACAGCCCCACCGGCCGCCAGAGTGACAGCGGCAGCCGTCCCGCCCCCCCCGCCCCGAAGGGCCCCGGCTGGCGGCGGTGCAGCGGCGCGGACCCCGCAGGCCGTGCGCGCCTCTGACGCCGCCCCCGGCCCGCTGCACCCCGCGGGCCCGGCCTCCCCCGCCGCAGCCCGGCTCCCCGCGCCGCCCGAGGGCCAGCCGGGCGGCACCCGCCACCGCGGCGGCCAGGAGGCCCTCGGCGGGGCCGGCCGCTGCCCTCGGGGCGCTGCCCGCCGCCGGCGGCGCCAGGCACGGCCGCCGCCCGCCGCCTCCCGGGGGCCGCCCGCGCCGCCGGGCGCATGCGCGCAACCGGCGTGAGGTGGCGGTTTCAGGGCCGGCTCCTGTCAGCCCGGCGGCGCCGCCCGGCCCGTGCCCGGCACCGGCTCCGTCCCGCCCAGCGGGGAGCTCCGCGGCCGCGCCTGCCCGCCCGGCCGCTTTCCCAACAGCCGCGCGGGGAGCTGGGGCGCAGCCGGCCAGGGCGGCCCGGCCGGCCGCGGCCTCTCTCGCCGGCGAAGGCCGCGCCCCCGGCGGCTCGGCGGCCACGGGGAGCGCGGGGGGAACTCCGCGCCCCGCGGGGCCGCCCGCTCCGAGCCCCGCGCCCGCTCCGAGCCCCGCGCCCGCCGTCCCGGCCGCGCTCACCGGCTCCGCGCTGGTGGTTGCCCCCCCGCTTCTTAGGCTTGGGCATGGTCGCAGCGGCGCTCGGCTCGGCTCGGCTCCCGCGGCCCCTCTCCGGGTCTCGGTCTCTCTGCTCCCCCCCGCCCGGGAATCAGCGACAATCAGCCGATGGAAGAGCAGGATCGCTTTTTACTCCAACGCCTCTGCGAGGCCGACTTCCCGGGCCGGGGCAGCGGAGGTGATTGGCGAAAGCAGGCGGAGGACGAACCGGCGGCGAAGGCAGAAATCCCCGTGGAGGCCCGTGAGCGGAGTCGATGCATCTTTCTCCTCTCAGACACCCGGGGCTAAAGGCGCGGAGGGGCCGCCGGCGCCGCTTTTATAGCCCGCCGGGCTGCGGGGGCGGGGCCAGGCGACGCGCCGCTGCCGCGACCAATGGCCGGGCGCTGCGACGGCGAGCGGGTGACTCAGGCGCGTGAGCCCGTGACGCGACCGCGCTGCTACCCAGCCGTGGGGCTGGGACGTCATCGGCGCTTCGCGCGCCACGTCGCGGTGCACGCTGGGAGCCGCGGGCTTGGCCGCCGGCCCACGGCCGAGGCGGGCGGGGGCGGCCGGGCCCGGCCCGGCCTGAGCCGCCCCACCGGCGCCGGGCCGCGGCCTTGGGCCGCCGGCGGGGACTGGGGCTGGCCGCGGGGAGCGAGGGGCAGAGGGCGGGCGGGCCGGCCGGCCGCCCCCCCGCCCTGGCGCTCCTCACCAGCGGGGCCGCCTCAGGGCGCCTAAAAATAGCGCGCTGCTGGCGGGCCGGGCCGGGCCGGGCCGGGCGGCGGAGCGCCCCGCCTGCGCAGAGCCGCGCCCTGCAGCGCAGCGCGGCGCCGGCCGCGGGTGGAAGCGGGGCTGGCGGCGCCGCGCAGGGGCATCGGAGGGCGGGAGGAGCCCCGGCAGCAGCGGCGGGCGGGCCGCGGGAAGGAGCAGCGCGGTTGTGCCCCTGCAGATTCCTACGTGCAGATGGTTTAAATCGGGCGTCGTGCCCTGTCCGTCGCTGGCCGTGGAAAATGTTAGCGCGGTTTTGCCGCGTGGAGTTTCGTCGGTGTTTATCTTGGGCCCCGGTGGCAGGGCGCGGGTCACGGGGAGTGCCAGGCGGCTTCGGCTGTGCGCCTGCCGTTTAAAAGCGGGTAGATACAGGGTAGAATGCTTACTTCTTCAAAACAGGTTGTCTTCCACGCACAAAAATGGTTTTTGTTGTCACATTTTTGTCACTTTGTCTCTTCCAATTTAGAGACTTGTACTGTAAGTCTATATGGTTCTATTTTTAATCCATAATTGGTTTTTTTTCTGTTTTCTGCTGACCTTCAAATAAAGAAAAATAGGATAGCATTCCTATCCACCAAAAAGAGCTTGGATTATAATATTTCTGAAATGTGAATGTGAAGTCTCACTGATGGCCTGTAACAGTACTGCAGTGTTTGAGGGAGGGAAGACAGTTTTGCGGAACGTGCTGAAAAGTTACATAAGACGTAACAATGATGACACCATTTGAATTCCTTTGCATACAAAATATGTTTACACTGACTTCCAGAAAGGTAAACATTCGTAACAATTCTACATAAAGGCTACATGCAAAATAAAGGAAATGGGGTTTAGTGACCCGTTTGTGCATGTTAGAAAATAAGGAAATGCTAGTAGGGTCTATTGCTAGAAAATGGTAGCTGTCGGTTGTGATAGCTGTGGGTAGAGCCCCATCTTTTGCGTTGCTGTGCAGCGTGAGCCTCCTGGTGAACAATTCCTTGGGCATGGGAGAGTCAAATTTCTGAAAAGTCCAAGCCAGTTCATTTAGCATCCTATTTAAGAAGAGCAGAAAAGAGACACGAGTCAGTACATGTTGAATGTGTACAGGACAACACAAGAGTGTCTCAGAGGCACCAGTTTTTCTCCTTCAGGATGAAATGTTAGCAGAGGTCACCTTCCAGGTAGGTAGGCGGAGGAGTTGTAATTAAATACGGAAGGCATAACTGTGCCCTTGGGTACACGAGACTCAATATTGGAACAGGGGAGCAGTGCTGGATAAGCTACAGCTCCTAATAGCAGCCAAGCAAACTTGTGCAGCGGGAGTATTTTAGATGCAAGATGCCAGTACATTTTAGTGAGGTGAGCCATGTCCTAACAATTTCCTGTGTGCTGGCCCTCGTAATATATAAATTAATCTCGGAGGTGCAGACTGACTGGCCTAGACTTAACTGAAATGGTCGCCTTCGTGCTGACAGCCCCGTCTCACAGCAACGCTGCCTGAGGCTGCCGGCGAGGGTTAGGTTTAATGCTGAACTCCTTGCGGGTGACAGAGAGTCTGAACAACATGCAGAACTGTGCGTGTACATATGGTAGTTCAGGTGTCCTGTAGCGGGCAGGCGTGACAGCGGTAGTACCTCGTGTTGGAACTGGAAGAATGAAGAGAGGTGTCATAGCCCTTGTATGCTTGAAGATGGTCTCACCAGGACAGGTGGAGGTAAAGCCCTGGAGAAGGAGAGGAGAGAATGTTGCAGCTGAGGTGGGAAAAGCAACTGCTAAGGTACACAGAGGTGTTGCCAGACTCGGACTGCCAAAATAAATTACAAAAGGTGATAAAAACAAAGAACCCATGACTATGTTGGATATGTGACCACTTTGAATTTTACCTGGCTTCTGCAACACACCATCTCCAGGTTACCGAGATTCCCTGGTTATCTGACCAACAGCTTCAGTGAGATCGCACAAGAAGGGTTGCTTCTTCGTTTACTGCTTAGTTTTGCTTAGTTTTGCCATCTGTCTATGACAGAGGAGACTCTTTGTCTTGATTGCTGACTTCTTGCCCACTATCCTGATTTATCCTATTGGCAGGAGCACATGGCGTCAGTAGACTGGCTCAAGGCTACTTTCTAACAAAAATCTTTGGCTAAAAGGAGAGTCACGCGGTGTCGGTGAGCTCTGTACCTATTGTCTGGCTTGTGCTGGAGCTGCTGATGTCGGGGGTGTCACAGTCCCACTGGCACCGATGATACCAGCGGCAGGTGAGAAGTGGCATCCTTTGGAGAAACACGTTTTGTGAAGCGGCAAAGCGAGCTGGGAGCGGAGGGTGACAGCAAGGCGGCACAGCAGTGGCTTCACTCCCAAGCGGGAGCAGCCCCACAGCAACCAAACAAGAAGAGCAAAGCAGGTCTGGTGGTGGTGGTGATGAGTTTCAGCTAAGAGTACAGACAGCCAGTGACAATCCAAGTGACCGTAGTGACAAGGAGGTCTGAGGTCAAGCCAGAAAGTCAAACCAGTGAGTCAGGGTCAGAGCTGGGTTCAGTGACAATAACCAGGGCCAGCCAGCCACCAGTCTGGTCATCGTCAGACAAGCCCACAGTGACAGGGAGGATCCGAGATCAGCCCAGGTGGGTCAGGGTCTGGACCAGCGCGTGCATAGGCATATCTGTAATGTAGCTCAGGCAAGGACCAAGGGAGAGTGCTTCAGTGTAAGCACACCTCCTGAGCAAAAGTAAGGAGCCCTCGCTTCTTACAGCTCTTTCACACACAGCAGTCTGATCCAAGGCCATTTGGCAGTACTACAGCGGAGCTGCCTTCGAGCACAGGCATCTTAATGCTGACAAAGGTCCCAAGAAAAGGTCTAATGAAGAACTTCAGCCCAGCTGAGGGACATATGTATGTGACTGAGTCAGTATATGTGGCCTAGTAAGTATTTGTATGCCAGAGTTTATTTTTAAGATGCGTAAACCATCATCATATTATGAAAGATGGGAAGCATGGCCAGATATACTCTGTTTACACCATTAAATGCTGTAAAGAAGTCAGTAATGAGGGAATCACATGGATCCTTGATTCATACGTGTATGTTTTCCTCCTCTTTTTGGCATGATACTTCTGCTATCTTTGCAGACAAAATAATTTGGATTTTCTTTTTTTCTTTCTGCCATTCCTTAGATTACAACCCTCTTCAGACACAGAAGAGAATCCCAGGCTCATGCTGGTTGCCTTGTATTACACGGTCAACTTTCTCACAATCATAAAAGATCTCAGAACCAAGGAAAGTGTCCAAAACGAGAAGACAGGCTATGCTAAGGCAGTCCCTGGATGAATACTCCAAAATGGCTGTGCTTCTAGTGACCTGACAGGCCTTCAGAGTGTGAACCTGTTGTCAGTGCCACGGTCGTCACTCTGGAACACTTAATGCTCCAAATGCTGTCAGCATCGATGTATAGCCTCACTGCCCAAAATAAATCTGCCCATAACAAATTGCAGCCACAGCCCCCCGCCGTTCTGGCTGCAGTTGCTACAGTGGTACGCTTGGCTGGGACTTACTCGACTGGAGGCAAAGGCAACTCATTCATTTCCTTCGCATAGGTAGGGCACCTGGTCTTGTATCTGGGGAGAAAGACTAAGACTTGGAAGGGAAAGCTCATGTCAGGTCTTCACTGGGAAGGTGCTCAGGTGGACTCATGTACTTCCAGGCATACATGCAAGATGTATCTGATCAGTTCTTATGGAGCGATTAATGACATTTCTGAGAGAGCGATTGCAAGTGACCTGAATTTTTAATGGTCAACAGTAAGATACAAACCTCAAATAAAAATATAGAGAGGGAAAGCCAAGAGCTGCAGCTTTTTTCCATTTGAATGCTGGAACACATATTGGAGGGCTAAACAGCTCCCGCTATAATATTTCAGGGATATTACATTGCAGCTAAAGTTGTATAGCATCCAGGTTGGAGGTCCTTTCAGTTTTCTTACATCATTTACCTCCTGTCTTCTTATTTATATTTTGGAAGCTTGACCAGCTGTGGCCCAAGTACATCCAAGAACCCCAAGTCCAGAATAAAATTAAATGTGACGGCAGACTCACTGTTGGAGTCACTATTATTAGAGCCTGAGAGAGTTTTGGCCTTAGCTGAAGGAGTAACTTCAGACTCTGAGGGAAGCTCCTGATGTCTACAGCTGGCTGAGGTCCAGAGTTGTAAGGTGATGCAAAAGCAGCCCGTACTCTTTTCCCTACTTTCAGCAGCCCTGTCTGTATGGACACTTGGAGGACATTTTAAAGGGAAAAGAAAGCAATGGGGAAAGAAGTCCAGTTATTTATGGTGAGCGGATGGATTTTGCAAGCCTGCCTGCTGAGACAGAGGCATGACCGTGCGAATCAGCTAAGCGGTTGATGGTCACAGATACCATCCTCTCACACCCCTGCTGGTGTTTACATTATATATACAGTGCTAGAGGCATATGTTGCACTCTGCGCATAAAAAGAAGGATGGCTTGTGCTCTTTCAAATTTACAATCCTCTTCAACAATTTCTGCAGTACAATATATGTGGACTTTATCAAACACTGTGTATTTTATGCAGCTGAGCACATCCTCAAGTCACACACTACCCTGACTTTCCACAGCAGGAGGAGTTCAGATGCATTCCTAGACCAGATGTTTTGGCTGATTTTATCCATAATATGCTGATACTTACCTCTTTTTCTTGAGGCAGATCCTTCACTCCATATTTATGACTTATTCATGCCAAACTTTCTTGGACCTCAGTAAGAATTTTTCCTGGTAAGTCATGAAGAAACAATGCATACTTAAGCTCTCTGGTACATATGCCATTATTAATTTCATGTCTAAATTTGGCCGCCTGAACTTCGACTGTCACTGTCAATAGCAACTGACCACAAACATTATCCCTAACAATAACAGCATTACGGAGCAACTGTGCCCCCGTGGAAAAAGAAAGATAAGGCTCTTTGTCAAACGTAAAGCCCTTGCAAAGGTTTTGCCATAGCTAATAAGATTTTGCTAGAATAAGGGTGAACAAATTTTTTAACAAAAATGTACAGGACTAGATTTGTCTCTGTTGTTTCTTGTAGGGCTTTAGTGAACAAACAACTTTGAGTAATGAATGTCGGTGCTGTTGTAAAACTGTGTTGTAAAAGCAAGTATTTCGTGCCTCTTAGGGCCTTGTATGTTGTCAGTTTGTGTCTTGCTTCACTTAGTTCTCTGCCTGTTTTGCAAAATTTTGGGTTTCCTAATATCAACCCCTAAGTTCATGCTAAGTATTACTGAGGAAAATCAGCGATTTTCTGCTATTCTGAAATGACGTAATTTTTTAATTTTTTTTTTTTTTTTTTTAGATCCAGGTTCAAGTTTAAACCTAAAATTCGTAATGACTTCCATCCCCCCAAATTAATTTCAAAATGTCAGGGTTGGATAGAAGTAGAGGACTGTGACACAGCCTTTCCCCTAGCATGTGATACAATAATCAGGAGTACACATCTTGTTCCCCTTAGCAAACATGTTTGTGTTGCATTATAACACTGTTGGCCTAACTGGTTAGCCAATAATCAGTGTCAGTGGTAGGGGAATCAGATATTTCTCTTTCTGCCCCATTATTTTCAGGCAACGTGTATAGAGGCTCATTCCACTGAAAATCGGGAAGGATTAAATAGCAGGAGACGATACTCCACATCTCATTTCTGCCAATGCTTTAGCCAGAACCCCTCCATGCTCACATTTCCATGTCCTTTTCTAGCTGTTTGCCAGGCACTTGGCTGTGCTCTGCCACCTCACCTGGCGATGCACAGCTGCAGTCGATAGTCTGTGTTTGTATTTGCTGGGACACTTTTAACTGCGTGTCCCAAGCGCTTCAGGCTTGCACGTGGGGCTGGCCCATGGGCAATGATTTTCTGTTGCTACAACAATCATTAAGTGGAAGGACGCTAACTTGGCCTAACTTGCCGTCAGCTGTATGCACTGCTGCACGTGCCACGTGTGCCAGTGACAACTGCAAGCGTGTTCTTAGCGTTTCTGTTCCTTCTGAGTCGCACCTTGCCATGCCTTTGCCCATCACGTAGGAGGGTGGCCCTCCCTCGCCTTGGGCAGGACAAGCATTTTGCTCAGTTTGCGGAGATATACTGTAACGCAGGGGTAGCTCAGACGCTCAGTGCTGTAGCTGTTCTTGGTTGTTTTCCTCTTGAGCAATTCTGGTCCCAGGAAATAGATTCTGCCGTCCTTCCCCTTGATGCAGATAGACAACGACAAGGCAGCAGCACCTTCCAATAATTCTTTGCCAAAACACACATCATTTTGCAAGACGTCCCTTTTGATGCAGATATAAGTGATTAGTCCCGTTTGTATTCAGTAACAAAAATCCAAATAAAACAGCATAGCACAAAAGGGCAGAAGGGGTCTTTTTGTATCTGCCAGTCCAAATATTTGCTCTTCCAGGTATGTTTGTCGTATAACCTCTTAAATTAACTCATTCAGCTGCAATTTAATTCTAATCAAGTTTCTTATTCCCCCATCTACATACGGAAGGGTGTTTTCAAAGATCGGCCTTCTGTTTATCAAAACAATTTATTTGTGCCCAGCGTTTATCACTTTGTCCTGCCAATAAACCTGGCCTTCACCTCTTCGGTGGTGTTTACATTTCTGGGAGCAGCCGGTTCCTTTCTCAGCCTTTGTTTTTGAGGGCACCATGCAAATTCCCTAGGGCAATATTCTTCCTATGTAGCTTAAAGTATTTAAATAAAACATCTAATTTAGGAGCCAAGTCAGAACTTAGGTAGGCTGAATGACTGGAGATGCCCATTTCTTTCCATTGACTACCTGAGTCCCTGGTGACTGTGCTCTTAATTTTTGCGTCTTTGTGAAGTACCTGAAGTTGGGCAGCATGAATCTGGGCTTTAATGCTGTTGGGTTTTATCTCCTGACCGGTCTTGAAGTCTTTCTCTACACTGGTTCCCATAGGAATTTATCTTTCTTAAGCGTAGGTGACCAGTATTCCAGATGAAGTCTCATCACTGTCATCGATAGCTTTCCTGCTTCTCTGTCAATTGGAAATACCCTGTCTGAAATAGTTTGCCATAATGTTTACTGATTTCTGTACTGTATTTCCTTCCTCCCCATGGTTTACAGTTCATTAACTCCCTAGTTTAGATCTGAAATCCATATTAGTCCTGAAGTCCATGATCTTTCGCTGTGGATTATTAAATTTTACTTTATTTCTGTCAGCTTAGACCTCATGGTCAGTTCTTCCCAGGCAATATTTAACACCTCCTTTATAAAGACATCACCTCCCGCTTTAAATGGCAATTTTAAATTTCATTAACACCCCCTTGTTTCTGGTGTCCTGGTCATTAGTGGCAGCATTAGGCAGCTTGCTCCCAAGAACAAGAAATTCCTGTCGAAGTCCGCATTTTGTGTTGAATAGTCACCCACATGTTGCCAGGTTGCCCAAATAGTGAATGTCGAAAGGTGTCATTTCTCAATCATAAATTTGTTCTTGAAATGAAGGGAAATGTAACAATAAAGCTGTTATCAGCTATCATGTAATTGCAGCCCTATTTCCATTCCATCAGTGGAAACTGCTGCCTATTTGAAAGATGATTAGTTGATTGCTGCTTGACTGCTGCTTATTTGAAAGGTGATTTCTCACTGCAAGTCGCACTGGAGCTGCCGGGACCTGCCAAAGCCCATGCTCCACAGTCTGAATAATATGCAGACTTCGTACTTCTCTTTATACTGAAAACTGGAAATATGAAGAGTGGTTAATTGTTGGAGGGGAAAGATTGTTTCAGTTGCTGGCTTACAGAGAGCTGGTTGAGCAAGAGGAGTGGCAGAGGTCATTTCCGAAGACGGGAGAGTTGGTCTTTTTCTGTGGTATCAAGCGAGCCGATAGCTACATGGCTTTTATTCTACCTAAGTCAAAGCAAGGAAATACCAGGCTGTACACCTTGTGGTACCTCAAGGTCAAAGTCCTGGCGCATCCCAGATACTTCTGCATTCCTGCCTTCCTCTTCCCCACAGGATGACTGCACTCTCCCTTCCCATCTCTCTCTGTTCACCATCTCCAAGTCCTTCCTCACTCCACGGCTTCTGCCTCATCTGTATCTGGGTAAACTTTTCCTCCCTCAAGGGGTTCGGTGTCCCTCATTTCCTTTTCCCTCACCACAGCCACCATGATTCCCCTCTCTCTCATACTTCTCCCCTTCTCTTTCACAGACTTAATCAAACACTTTGGACTTACTTACACTGAGAAGAGCTGAGATCTTCACAATGCTGGAAGATTTTATCAACTTATTTTCTGAGAGGTGGGCAGTTCCAAGTGTTGTTGGAAGTGCTGGACATGCTAACTAGAGGCTTCAACCACTGCTGTTTGGTTGACTGGGCTCAAAATCAGGCAGTTTCTGCCCAAGGATATCTGTAACATTCCTCCAACGTTCTGGAAATGATTGAATGCAATGTTATAAAGTTACCCTATTACAGGTAAACATAAACAAGCAAACATGGGTATTGAGATTTTTTGTGGGCCCTGGTTTCAGCTCCCAAAGGTGAGGATTCACTCCTGGATGCAAAAGCTGCTTTGACGTCTCAGGCACTGATGAATAAAATTAAAAGAATGAAATTGCTGGTGCTAAGTAGTCACCGTTTGCTCAATAAGCAACGATTCAGAGGTGCTTTTGCACTGAGGGGACAAACACACGTCTGGCAGGAATCAGAGAGCCCTTCCTGGCAGAACAAGAATGCTCTTGGATGAAAATAGAGAAAAGAGGGAGTGAAGAGAGCAGAAATAGGATGCAACCCGTACAGAGGTCTCCTGTGAAACCTATGGAGTGCAGGGGATGTACAGGGAAATAATGTTTAGATTTTCCAGTTGCTGTCAATGCTGGCCAAAAATAATGACTCATTCAAATATGCTTAAGAGCTGCACTTTGAAAATAAGAATCCGGGCAGACAGGTACTGGCATGGAAATGTACACAACAGTGTGTTTAAACAGTGTCTTTCACAACCAGCTGCTCAGTGACACGTGACAAGCCACAATACTTTTGCCACGTCAGTGGCCTACGCCGCCTGTCCCAGCTCTGTCACCTACGCCTGGGTCCGTGCTCAGCAGCCCCGTCGCACCGACCTGCTCGGCTGCCGCATCACTCTCATCTGCTCTCAAGCGTGGTTCAGCCCTGAGGATGCGGCAGTACAGACTCTTAGTCTTATTGGGCACCTGCTCTCCCCATCCTTTCAAGGTTTTCCTCTGGCATGCAAGCAATTTTTGCAGGTTGTTTAAGAAAAGCAGAATTTTCTCATGAGGAGTGTTGTGTACCCACTCCCAGGAGAAACCGTTGGAAAATACGCATATGTGTGCCTTTGGAAATACGTAATCGCATTTGAGGTGAGGTCTGCGGGTAAAAACATGCTCTCTTCCTGATACTTGAGTCTTCCCAGCAAAAGGGCCTTAAGAAAGAAAGAGGAAGAAGAAACTATTAAAAAAAAAAGGAGAGAGGGAAATACATGGCCCTGCATCAGTTTCATATTGAGTGTTTGGATGTGTAAGACTTCACATGGGAGATCTCCCGCCTCCTGCAGCTCGCTTTCTCACAGAAGCTGGTGGTATAAAGGGAAAAGCTTCCATGGAAGCTGGGAAATGCTGCCTGCCTGAGCCTCATCATGCACAGGGGAACACGGACATGGCATCTCTCAAACAGACGGCATGTCTGCAGACTCGGGAATTCCCCTGCGGCCTCTGCGCCGTCACCTCTGATGGCTGTCCCTGCAGGCAGCAGCACAGAAGGGTTTGCCCCTGCATCCCTGAGGGGGTTTGAAATGCCCCATAAATGCACATCTAATGGGAGCTGTCACAAATATTGTAGCAGAGACGCAGTGGAAATGTCCACGGATGCAGTGCCTCGTGAGCTGGCTCCTTGGAGGCAATAATCACAATGTGTAGCACAGGCAGCATTCCTCTGCCTTGAGGTCAGCATCCCAAACCAGTCAGACTGATGCCAGCACCTCGCCACACCTGCCAGTAATGTCATTAAAAGCCAAATCCCCACCTCCAAGAAGTCAGCACCAAAGCCCTGTTCGGTCCTTTACTGCCTTTTTGGCAGCCCCAGCCATCAGGCACCACCATGGGGATGGGGACGGGCCAAGGCCAGGTTGGTACATCAGCCCGCATGTGGGTGGGGGTCAGGATCAGGCCCGGTGAGGGGTCTCCTGACATCTAGCAGCTCCACTCCACTGATCTCCCTGCTATTTCTAGGGCAGAGTCAGTGGGCTCAGGACGGAAAACAGTATGAGCAGGACGATAATGGAAAAGATAAGGTATCATCAGAAGTTATAATATAATACAATATTGTATTGTGTAAGATATGACTGCTGTCATTATGAGAGCTCTGGTTTGGTCAAGTGACAAGGACAGGCAAGGTAATTCTTTTGGGCTGTTTTCCATTTGTGTGGTTTTTGGTGGGTTTTTTTGGTTTTTTTTAGATTCCACTAGTAAATCTAGAGAAAGCTCTCTTCTGTCTGGTGACATTGGCGAGAGCTAATCGCTATTCCAGCCTGAATAATACATCTGCATCTAAATTCAGGCGTTTCAGAGGGCATCTCATTTTCAAAGGAGGCTCACAGTAAAGCTCTGTGCTGCAACTTGAAAATGCAGCCAGCACCCAGCCTGCAGCAGGGAGAGGGATGGAGCTCACAAGCCTTCCAGTGCCCTTTGCTCCTCCTGCAGGGCAAAGTCTACGGAGCAAAAAAAAAAACAGAGCAGGCCCCTCTTGGATGCTGCTGCCCAGGACCTCCGTGCTTCTGTGTGATACCGCGCCGCTGCATGCCCTTTTTGCCAGCTTGATGAAAATTTGCTCAGAGGACAGTTAGACACTGTTTCCCTCTTCCTGCATCACAGACTTTGTCTATTCATAATTGTACCTAGGATTATTAGAATCTCTTTAAATCTCTCCGGTCTATTTATATGTTATATAAATAGGGTTGGAGGAATGAGGCATACCCTATAGACTAATGACATGCCACTGGTGCTGCGTGTACCATGCCTTCCAGTTTTGATTTGAAAACATCTCAGGAGCAGTAGAATAACACACTGAAAATGTAAATCTGACTGCCTTTTGATGCAGTTGAGTAGAAATAAGGAAGAGAGACACATTTACATATTAGACTATTATAGACCCAGGTAGGATGAATACTCACTGTAGCTTGTAATAAAATTTTTGACACAGGTAGTAATAGGACATAATTACATCTGAGGTGTTTAGGAGAAGGCGCTTCTCATACAGACTAATCACAGGAACGATTAGAGGTGCAAAAGTCCATTTTCCTCATGTGCTCTTGGACACAGAATATATTAAACTATGAACAAACCCAGAGGTTGCGATCTTTTGTTCTACAAATTAACTAACCTCATAATTACAGGGTTTTATATAACTAAAGGAGGCTTCTTTTGATCTGCACGTCTTTTAGATCAAGTTGCTTTACAACAAAATAATCACTGACCTGGTTTCCACAGGGGACATCTCCAAGCAGTCTTAGTGAGATTTTCTTGCAATAGAGCTCATTACACCTTGAGGGTTGTGGATCTTTAATTTTCAGAAGGAAAAATTACTCAGAAGTCTCTACCACGATTGAAATGGCTTGTAGCTACAAACCCCATGTATGCCTTCTGGCAATATTAGCCTTTCTAACTCAAGAAAGCCCCATAAAATCTCATAACATCATTTGTTTCCAGTAGTCATGACTAATTTCTCACTGATGAAAAGAGTGCGATGCAGGACAGATTTACTTCCATAAACATGATTTACTTTGTTATCTCATTAAAACAAGTAATTAGCCAAAGCTTTACATATTACAGTCTTTTCTGTGAGGATACATTGATGATTAAAGCAGATGTTTCTTCAGGACGGGAGTTCCTGTTTGTTCACAAAGAAGGCAAGACAACTTACATCCCCAAATTCAGCAAGAAATGATATAAGGGGCTGTGTCTTTCCTCACGGCTCAAATTCCCTGTCAGGAGAGCACACAACCAGCAACCTTTGCCTCCTAACCTTTCGTGGGGACACGTGCCCGGGATTGCCCCAGCTGTGCTGAAAGCCGTGGATGTATCGGAGCATCTGTGCCAGCCGGAGTGCCCCGGTGCTGGGGCTGCCATCGCTGCCCTGCAGAGCCCAGTGCAGGACCGGGGCTTCGCCGGGACCCCAGCTTCACTGCTCCTTCTGCTCAGCGGCACACAAACACTACCCCTGGCGGGGAAGCTCATTGCCCCCATGTGCTCTTTATTCTGGGCAATAAATAAAGAAAATAAATCGTATTCTGGGAGCAAAAGCTTGTAACTGAAGCTGAGAGAGTTTTGCATTTATCACGCATGGTAAATCCTGTCCGTAACACAAGGGCTCGTGTCAATAAGTTTAGCAGCTGTATTGCCCTGGAGACTGGTCCGTATTTAGAAGGGTAAATAAGATTCTTTTTTTCCTCAGCGGTTGCTGACAAAGCTCGTAACAGGTCTAATAATGCTTGTGTCCTGCGGGAAATATGTATGTTAATTTGCCTGTATAAACACACATTCCTCCTAAGGAAACGCTCTGCCTGGCTCTACATGTTCTTTCGCATGTTTTATAAAAACAGTTAAATAAACAGCTTACTCCAGTGCCTCTTCTCACTGAATCAGTGACACAAGTCAAGATCCAGCAGCCCCAAAACATATTTCTGATCTTTATGATTTCTCTGCAGAAGCTCCCCAGTCCTCCTCCCCTCCAGAGTCAAATGCTTTTTGTTGCATGCCATGAAGATCAAATCAATTAAGGCTGCTTTAGACTCTTTCGGTCATGGTAGCCTGGGAAAGTCATGCCTTTCGATGGTTTTATTTATTGACATCTCTATCCCTGATCTTTATAACTGAGGCTTTGGAAAAACTCCTGGGAAGGGAGCATGTAGTTCCTTCCACATTTCACATCTTTTTTAACATTTTTCAGTGCCTGCAACTGTGAAGACTGCTGCTTTTAAAGCAATTTTCTTGTTTTTTTCAAGCAATTTTTAAACGTTGACTGATTATCATCATATCACTGATTGCTGCTCAGCAGGAAACATAATTTATGAATGGAGGGCACGAAAGTGGTTTCCATTGCTGCCATCTTCTGGTGCGGTTAATGAACTCCACACAGCAATAACAAAGGCACATTAACAGCCAAGAGAAATTAAACAAACTAAAATAGCACATAAATCTTCCTGAAGGCAGCTGTTAGATGCCAGACAAGCATCTTAAAAGGTAATACACACCAGAAGGACCATTGCCAGCTGAAAATTGCAATGCTCCCTGGAACTGCCTTGCCCGTTGTTGTAGTACCGATGTAACACCCGTGATGATATTAGAAAACATAAGAAAAAAAATGTATTTCTCTGTGTTTTGGAAGGCATTTGATATAGCGGCTCTGCAATCAATTTTATGGCTTTGCTGAAGTCATTTCCCCGCTGTTCGTATGGCTCTTTCAGAGTGAGAAAAAAGAGAAGAACATTATTGTGGTTTTTAAGCAGGTAAATGTGAAACAATGGAAATTACCCAGCAAAGTTCAAGCAGAGGTGCAGGGTTAGAAATTACTTTAATTTACTTTTTGGAACTGATCAGCTGACAATGTCCCTATAGTTACTGTGGTTTGGTAACTGTGGTAAATGAAATAAAAATGAATATATTTCCTGGAGTTCAGTAAAGGTAAAATAAAAAAATGCCGAAACCTGAGCAAAAATAAATGAATCTCTTTAGGAGCTTTTTTTGCTGCACACCACAACACATTTCAGAGCAAAGAATAGCCTTTGTTGGGCTCTGCACAGAGAGCAACTCCATGAGGTGCACAGCTGAATCCAGTGGGAATCCATCATACCAATACAAAATACGTTGAATTTTTTGCCCTCATTTTGTGAACAAAAGCACAGTATTCTGTCTGTATTCCATTCATTTGTGCTGAATTTCAGATTCTTTGGAGTTTTGTCGTTGCGTTGGCTTGCTCATGAGCTCAAATTAACTTTTAATGATTTAAGAATCCAAAAAGCGCTTGATATTTACTGAAATCACACCTATATACTTCAACTGCAAGCTTCACTAATCCTCAGAACTTCATACTGCTGCCGTTATGGGGGATGATGGGGCACTCGTTAGCTTTTTGATCTCTTCCACAGTCGTTACTCCATTCATCAGCCAGCCAGCTGGCTGCATCGGCTCCCTTTGGAGTCCCTTTCCCTGACTAAGCAGTGCTGCCATAAAACTGCATTGTATCCGCGCGCTCTGCCCTTCCTCCACAGATGTTACCGTTTCAATGGGCATACACAGTCCCTCAGCAAAGCTAAAACACTGCTCTGCCAAGTTCCTCTTGGCCAAGATACTTCCTGATGCTGATTTTTTTTTTTTTTTTTAGAGCTTGTGCCAGCCATGTACCTTTCCCACCCCAAGGACAGAATGTCTTTGGTTTACCCTGGCTGGCAGCCTGCCCGTGTGGCATCCAGGTTTCTGGAGTTCGGCATGGTTTCCATATGATCAGATTAAATTATTTGGGGATAATAAGTGATTTAGCAGTGCACAGCACTCTTTGGAGCAGAGTCATTTACACTCAACAAATATTTTGCATGCAAAAATGAATGCAAAACCCAGGAATGTAAAACCTAACCTTAGGCAGAGCTATTTCTCTTGCACAGTGGAGTAAAGTAATAGTCTTGAATAAGACATTTGGTATGAACTTCTACCCTATGCAATGAACTAAGTAATTGTTATCTGTCATTCTCTATTTTTTAATCCCACTACCAATTACTCACGTGAAATACAACTGGCTCTGATGAAATTGCTCAAGAATAACTGTGATCAGAGTCTGGACTTGTTCTGTATATGTTATCACTGCTGTACAGAATAAGCTAACCAAAGATACGATTCTCTCTGCTGTTCTTATGGCTTGTTTAGTTCATGTGTCACGTTAATGGGACACTTTTTTAAAAGGTGTGTGTAGGAAATAGAATTGGCACTCATTAGAGACAAGTGTGGCCTAATGAGGAATTCACGGGGAACAGCAGGATGAGCAGGGGCTGCAGGGTGACAGCCATGGTCGCGGGCAGGTGTCTGGTATGATTCAAGGCTGCTTACGGCAATGAACATCAGACTTATTGCTTTCTTGTAGAATGGGTGAGAATGAAGGTGCACAGAAGACAATATAAAATATTTATGGTTTATTTGTCTTTTCATAACTGCTGTATGTGGCTGACATACCTGTGGGAAAACTGCCCTTACCTTTGGCAGAAGCAGATGCCTGGCAGCATTTGCAGGCAGATCGCAGCCTGAATGAAGCATTTCAGTGAGCTGTGTGTGTGCACATGGAGCAGGGGTGCTGGAGGCACACATACTCGGGTGTAGCGGCTCTGCAGGTGGGGCTCAGAGCGCTTTCCAAAATATTTCCACTGCACTTACGCTCTTCAGCAGTTTTATCATTGACCCCAGGAGGGAAACGGGAGATTGAGAGGCTTGGTGAACAACAAGCTCACCTTTCCTTGAAGGTATTTCTTACCAATGGGGCAGATGTTGATTTTGCTGTTTGATTGTGCCTCTCCTTCACCTAAACCAGGGACCTGGCTTGCCGTGTTTTTCAGCCCAGCAGCTTTCCCAGGTGCGCAGTTGCATCACACGCACAGAAGTTATTTCCAAGTAGTTGTTCTGTGGACAGAACCTGGGTCATTTCACATGTCCACATCCTCCCACACACGATTATCCTGGTCACCTCCTCCTTATCCCTGCACCCGCTCTGATGTATGGCCAGATCTCCTCCATCTCCCTTACTCTGTCCCCCAGTTCGTTCAGCTCTACATCATGTTTTCACTAATTCCTCACTGTGATGCTTCATCTTCCTCTCATGCCTCTGTATTTTTGGCAGCTCAAGAGGCAACATATGCTCCGTTGGGTTCAGAGCTACGTGTGTGCTGCCCAGCTGCCAGTGCGCACATGCTGTTCATGCAGCAGAGCGATGCCTCTTGCAGCAGAGGAGGGCTGAGCTACCCTTTCCTCTCCTCCTTCAGGGAACCCCTTTAGTACTCTCTGCTCTACCTAGTCACTGGCATTTTATGATCCTTGTAGGAGTTAAATATCTTTGAGACTTCTACTTGTCTGGCAGATTCAGTAAAAATAGCCCGACAGCTTCAGGAGTCTTTGTGGGGCGGGGAGGCAGACAGGAGGACAGGCAGCCGCTGCAATTGCACAGCTCCAATTCCTTAGAAAATGAGGCTAAAAATAAATTACATCATTGGAAAATGGATCCTAAGGAGCTGGACTCAGTACCATCACCTTTTGTCTGTCTACCAGGCTTCTTCTCATTTCCCATCCTGAATTTAGATCGCAAGGTCCATGCAGCAAGAAATGTATTTTTGCTCTCTGTATTCTCCATTACAGTAATAAAAAAGTAATAACAGATAGAAATACACACGGTTTGACTAGATTCATTCTCCGTGGCAATCGCTTCTCACAAAATTGTTTTAAAAGCCCCAGCACATGGAGCCAGTGAACTCAAACTTCAGTATGATTGAAGGTGCTGCAGGCTGCCCCTTGACCTCTTCCCCAGCTTCTCTTCGCGCCCCCCCCCCCGCCCCGATACAATTTTTTGTGCCGCTATGACCTTCTGGCACACAGTGCGCCAGGTCTCCATCCCAAATCTGTTGTCATGGAGATTTGGGCCAGCACTCCGGGGAGAGAGCCTGCCTCTCTCGGCCATCCGAGTGACAAGTCCTGAGCAAAACTGCATGCCCAAGGAGCGCCGTCCCCAGCAAGGTCTGCCTGCCACACGGCTCGTCAAGTCTGCCGGCACCACTGGGGCAGCACGTGGTGAATGTAATGCAGGGAAACAAACTCTGAATTCTTAAAAACACCAGGGTTTGTCCAGATTTCCCTGAAAATCTGCAGGCTAATCACAGGAGGTCACCCGCTGGCTGGCTGCACTGCCGCAGCATTAAGAGTTATAATGAAATAATAAAGCAAGAGAGGTTGTGTTCATAATGCACTAATAATTCCTCTAGGGTGGTCTGAGGCAAGATGAAGTGATTGAAACTTCGCCTTGATATTCAGTGCTGAGGGTGGGGGGTGAGGGACATTATAAAATAATGAATCAGCTTAATAGAGTTAAATTTTCTTCCTTGTTAGTTTGAACTGTAGGATAAGTGATTGGTATTCATGCACGTCACGAGGGAGACAGAAAGATGGAGGTTAGCTCAAACAGGAAGAAAAGGCAATATTAAATATCTAACCAAAATGAATAAATGAAAAACACTGAAAACAGATAGGAGTAAGCCTGTTCTCAGTGGTTTGAAATACAGCAATATTTATGACCACTGTCCTGCAGGATATACGTCAAATTTGCCTGTCTCAGGTGGCTAGTCAAATGAAAGTTGAAATTGCTCTTTTTCAAAAGGAGTAGGGAAGAGCTATGATGCCGGATCACCATTTCCACTCTTGGGTTCCTGTGTTGAAGGTCTTGCCTGCTCCTTGCACATTAAACCACTCCTCAAATTCACACAACTGTTGTTTGGCTCTGCTTGTAATCCAGCCCCCAGGCAACGGAGAATATTGCTGAGGTTTAGCACCTGCTAAAGCAGAAGCCAACTGGAGCTGGCTTCCCAGAAGCTCTGTTTCTGTTTTTATGGACTTTGGATACCTGCTGTTACCCTCAGTTTGAACCCAATAAATGCAATGTTTGGCAAGGGGACAGAAAGAGATAACACACAAGAAAGGGGCCAAGGGCTCGGCCATCTAACTGCATGGCATTAGTCGGTATTGGCCCTTGTAAAATTATCCCTCGAAACAGAGACACTTTGAACACCGAAGCTGCCCCAGGGTTGGCTGGAACCCCGAGGAAAGTCTCATCTCCTACACGTGACTGCAGCAGGCTGGCAATGCTCTGCCTTGAGCTAGTGTGTAGTGCTGGAAGATGGAAAGTTGCATCTGGCTGTTAATTACAGAGGGTGGGGAGAGCTGTCTTGCTCTTTGCTGGCTGCAGACAAGAGGGACTTCTCAAGAAACTTTCTGGGTGTGCTTAATTTTCACAACAGAGGCTGCAAGTGGGCAGAGTGCCTGCCCAGGTGGGCAGGGTCGCATGCAGCAGAGGGATGCAAAGGTGAGGGCTGCGAAAGCAAAGGGGGGCACGCTTGAAAATGGTACTGGTTGCTCAGGGTTGGGCCTGGCAGCGACGTTTGCTTTTGCTTTCTGCACCTAACTGTGAGGCCAGCTGGTGCCTGCTGGGTGCAGGCAGAAGGAGGAGGGTCCTGGCATGGCCCCTGGGGTATCAAGTGGGAGGAAGACTGTGTTTCTGTCATGTTGCAAATCTAGTGATCCAACAGACAGTGCCCTCGGGGAGAGGAAGAGGTGTTGTGCAGTGTAGGTTTGTATCAGGCTGGCGTGGGACCTCAGCAGCCCACGGTGCTGCCCAGAGGCACTGGTGCAGTACAGCCACCCCGCTACCCGCTCTCCTCCTACGCCTGTCTGTCAGTCAGGCAGCACACGCCCAGCCCAGTGGTATCTGGTGGTTTTCAGCCAGCACTGTTTTGGCAGGTGGGCGTTTGGGGTGCTTTATTTTTGGGGCTGCAGCTTTCCCTGTGCCTTCCCGCTTGCCTGGGTGGCTGTGGTGCCCTCCTGGCCAGGTAGCACAAGCTAACCTTGCCGTGGGTTGCTCTGCCTCGCGCTGATTTTGCTTTTCTCCTCTGCAGATATAGATGGGTTGATACTGAAGGCTGCGCCGACAACTGCGGCCTTATCGCTATGCTGGCTTTCTTTGTGTATTGCTTGCAATGTTCCCAAGTGAGTCGCTGTCACCGGGTGCATGGAGCCAGGGCTGGGGTGGGTGTTTGGCTCTCGCCTCCTCGCCTCTTGTCTGAGGTGGTGGCAGCTCTCTCTTTCGTTGTGTGACAAATGGCTGCTGGGATAAAGCTGTCTCCTGCTGTGGGCTACACGCAAGCACTAGAGAAAATGAGAGCAAGAAAATGCTGAGGTTTCTCACAGAAATTGGTAATTAAGCATACAGTCTTTGAGGCATGGCCCCTGCCTATATGCGTGCGCTGAGCTCTGTCAGCCTTTGGAGAACGGTAGATCACAGCCACTGACACGAAACGCTCTTCCTGGCTGGCTTAAACTCTGCAAAGCCCAGTCTGAGGGCTGCTTCGCATCCAAAGGTGCGGAGGGAAGCAGGCAGGTCTGTTACAGGAGAAGAGTTGTACCAGTAGGAGCCCTACCCAAAATGCAACACCCACAGAAAACCTGAGCCCGGCGGGGTGTCCCCAGGCACCGATGACAGATGCAGGGACAAGCGTGCAGTGGTGGAGGAAGGAAGGAAAGGCCACAGCCAGAGGAGCAGTGTGGTTGTGAGAGAAAGCCATGGAAGCTGTTGGTATGTCTATAAGTTAAAAACAGGTTTGAAACTGAAAGCAATGCAAATGTCAGGAAAAGGGCTGTTATTAATACAGAAACTAAAAAGGGCTGCTGACTCCACCAATTACAACCTCAGTGACGCCCAAATGTGTACCTAAATGATTTACAATATTAGCTGTGGGAAAAGCTGCCATGTGATACCTGAAAACTCTGCTTAGGCATCGATATCAGTGCCATTTGAGTGGTGGATATTCCCTTATCCCATCCCACCCCATCCCATTCCACCCCATTCCTCCTTTTTTTGTAGCAGTTCATCTTTGATTTAATCATCTCACGCATGAACTAAGTCACAGCAGATCATTGCAAATCATGCGCTTACATGAGAAGCGGGCACTTGGATGCTCAGGCATGTACAGCTTGTACTGCATCCTAGTTTAAATTCCAAGCCAGTCATGAGACAAAGAGTCGGTGAAACTTGTGTCTTAAGGAGAACAAAATAACAATCCTATCTCCAAGTCCTTTCTGATATTGTTACAGTGTAGCAGATTTAAAATACCACTGTCAACAACTATTAAAAGACTGTGGTTTCACCAAAGGAACATCCTAAAAGCCATTCCCTTAAGGAGCTAGTCCAGAAGCGACTAGAGCCAGCTGCTTGTCTTTGGCATTTACTTCTATGCTATTTAGCCTTAGGGTAAGTCATTCAGGCCACAACTGATTAAAGCAAAGGCCAGGCAGGACCAGGATCTCTGAATGTTCTCGGTAGGTGGGGAGGGTGGGCGGCAGCGTGGGAGCAAGCAAGGACGTAACAACCACTGGCTGATCTCTGCAGTGGCTGCGAGGGCCCCACCAAGCAGGCGGTGGCACAACACAGATGATAACCAGTAGGAGTGGATTGGGAAAGAGTTGTTAAGACCAACGACACGCATGAAGTTACAGCCTTGTGCAATCACTGAATCAGTGGCTCCAACAGGATGAGTTTATTTTTACAGAGCACTTGGGCAAAGACTACCCGATGAGTATGCACTGTTTCCTGACTCAGCTATAGACTGGTGTTAATGGCGTAAGAGCATATGACCAAATGACCAGTGAGGTGCGCTGGCAAAGCTCCTCTGCAGAGAAGTGCCCTAACCGAGGATCTGCCCCTGAACCTCTGTGCCTGCCTTGTTTTGTAAGATGTGTGATCTCTCTGATCCTGCTAGCTGCTTCACGATGGCACTCTGACCCTGTATGCACGCCGCCTTCCGCAGCCTGCCAGCCCCTCACTACTTGCGTCCTTCGCCTTGGCCCCCTTCCAGGGAGCCGGTTCTTCCCTTTGCTGTTCTCCCCTTTGCTGGGAGGCCGCTCTGATATCGTCTCTCTGAGTTAAAGTTCAGCAGCCATGTGCTCAGGGCAATAAGACTGAATCAGACACCTTCTTCATCACCTTCTCTGGAATGTGAGTTTTGGCACTCAGTGCCCAAAATGTCGTTCAGGTTCTCCTGAACTCACTCTTTTGTCCGAACCATGTGAGTCACTCTTTTGAGCCACCCTTTTCTAATGGTTTAAAACATTCCTCTTGCTTCCTTACAAGTGGCATGAAAACCTTCTTTTTTCCTTGCTTGCTCATTATTTTTTCTGTTGCTTCCACCCACTAACTAGCGAGTGAGAACACTTCAATCTCAGCTGCTTTTCTAATCCAACTTTTTCTTCTCACCTTTGTAGGTCACACTCTTTCTGCAAGGACGTGAGTTTCTTTCTCTTTCTTTCCTACCTGTCTCCACATTGCATTTGGAGACAGCTTGGCTGAAAGAAAGGTTTAATATGAAAGAAATTGCCTTGCATTGTACTGAGAATGCACTTGGGCTTCGATAACGCAGCAGACCAACAGGGTGCAGTACCACACTGCACGCTGCTCCTCGCAGACACAGCACGCACGTTTTCTCTTTATATGGGCAAAAAGTAATTTTCCAGTTCCAAAACATGAAATTCAGTTGGTTCTCCCCAGCTTAACATCTATTTCTCAAGCACATGTTAGCATTCTTACCTAAATGAATTTGGATTGCTATAAATAAGAGAGGGCAGATGGAAAAATGGCTTTTTTTGTAAAGCCACTTAAAACAAACACTCTTTACCTGTTCAGTCGAAACCCTCACAGTAACGATTACCCACAGTGTGTTTTCATGGCTATGGAGCCTCAACAAATAGCCGTGAGTCTTCAGATGAGGTGTACGCATGCTGACTGCAAAGGGGATTTCAAGTGATCTCTTATAAAAAGTTAACATAGCGTAAATGGAGTATAAAGAAAAAGAATTGCTAAGCAGGAGAGATAGAATGGTGTCTTACTTATGCACAGCACTTGCAGTCAGCCTGAATGCCTTTCCTCTAACACAGTACACTAATTTCACTCATGGCTTGCCGTTTCAATCTTCCAGCTCGGCTAATACGGCTGCCTGAAAATTAGCGGAGTTGCAAGCCTGTGTTTGTAATTTGCATTACAGGGTGCTGTGGAGCAGGGTCCTTGGCTGCTGTGAAATGGCATGGGTCCACTGAAAAGCAAAGAAAACCTGTCCTGTAAACCAAGGCACTGCTCTCTCTTTATGGTCACGCTATAACGTGCTTGGCATGGCTGGATTCTTTAGCTTCAATCTGAAGGTATTTCAGTTTCCCTTGACAATGAGAGCAAACAGCCCAGCGAGCCTGTATGTGAGTTATCTAGAATCTAATTCCCACAAAATATTTTTTTTTAATTCGTCTTCCAAACTCTGATGGCTAAAACTACCTATAAATCCCCTGCAGGGATGTGCAGGGATAATACCAGGAATTTGGGGGTTGTATTTCTAAGAGGAACACTCATTATTTCTGAGGCAAACCGAGAGTCCTGTGGCAGCGAGGGCAGCAAGGCTTGCACACACCGCTGCCTCCCGGACCAGAGCTCCAGTGGGTGCTGGTCCCTGAAGGCAGCATGGTGCTGCC
This sequence comes from Platalea leucorodia, assembly GCF_965183815.1. NCBI lineage: Eukaryota > Metazoa > Chordata > Aves > Pelecaniformes > Threskiornithidae > Platalea > Platalea leucorodia. The sequence continues at coordinate 97,887,226 of NC_138826.1, read as the reverse complement.
GCACATCTCGAGGGGGTGCTCCTGTGGGTTCCCCTGGTATTCTGCAGGGAGGGGGCTGTAGAAACTCTGATAAAGCACCACTTTTTGCCAGGCAGATGTGATGTATGAGGAACTGTAGATAACTATGTACCTGGGGCTTCTCTCACAGCTGTGAGATGGTGCTTTGCTACAAAGGTTTCTGTGTTTGGAGGAGGAGGAAGAGATCTTCCTCCACTGCTTTGCCAGCAGCTAGTGCATCTGGGTTGTGCACAGACTCTGAAGTTCAGCCCTCCCCTTGTACAGCCCATTGCTCTCCCTGCTCACACCCACAGAGGGGCTTGGGGAGCCAGCGGTGGGGTGCAGCCATGCAGGCACTACCATAGTCAAAGCAAGTTGCAGGAACCGAGTCTCAAACAAACAGAATTTGGTCCTAAGTCTGTGGCTTTAGGGCTGGTTTTGACAGAAGCTGAAATGCATCTCCTTTTCGTGAAATCAGTCCTAGTAACATGGCTGGTCTGAGATGAGTAAGCTATTGCTACTGTTTCAACCAGAAGGAACCCAACCTTCCTCAGATATTTCCTTTGTTTTTAGGTTATGCTAAGAAGATACTGTTAAAAACCTCTTAACAGAGAAGGAGAACAGTGATTCCTACTAGCACTCTCAGATATTTGCAAATAACATTCTCTCTCTAAAATTGTTCTGTTCTGTTTCCTTCCTGACTTCTGTGTGATAACATTGGTAACAACAAGCAGAAGACAAAGGACAAGGAAGTGAGAGTTCAGTTTTTCAGATACGAGATCATCCCCAAGGAGAAACTGCCTTTTTTTTTGTAATCTGGCTTCCTTTTCTCCTCTAACTTATCTTCAGCTGCCCATTTGCCTGGTTGCTGGGCACTGCCTGAAGCAGAAAGAAGCTGTATCGAAGAGTTACTATTGTCTGCCCTCCGTATCTCCTGGGGTCACAGACCTTTCCTACCATTTTTTCCCTACTGTGCAACATACGCTACAGTCAGCAAAACTTGCCGTGGGGCTAAAAGAGGGAAACAAAAGCATTTTAGAAAAAAACTGTTAGGCACTTCTGTGTTGGCAGTATTAGGAAGTTTGTTTCTCAAAGTGATTGTGGATAGTGCAAGTGCAAGTAGCAGGGATGGTGAGAAACACTAGTGGGTCGGCCAAACGGATACCAAACGGGAGAAGGAGTCAGGAGGCCAAAATCTACAGGAAAAATTACCCATGGGATGTTTTGATGCCTGAAAAAGCTAAAAGAAACAAAAGCCAAGCCTGTTGCTCACACCTCTCTCCCCTGGTGAGCAAACCCATGGGATTCAGCAGAGAAACCCACCCAAAGATGGCGGACAAGACTACGGGGGTGCTGGGAAGGAGAAGTGCCACGGAGAGCTCCTGTCAGCGCCAAGGGCATTTTGATGCTGAGGAAGTATTTAATCGAGGAAGATTGTCAGAACACAAAAGTAGGATTAAAAGGCTCTGAAAGCCTTTTAAAAGCCTTTGTACTGTTTCTAAAAAGTGTTGTGCCTTTTATCTTCAGAGCTGTCAAACCAAACCTTCAAAAGATGTAGTCGTGGAGTAGAAGTGGATTAACATGCTACTTAAAATCCATTCTGTTTTCTGTTAATTTGTGCTTAATTTCTGCCTTATTCAGGTGCGTCCAGGTTATGTTTTCATGCTTTTGTTCCCCTAAGTTACCCTTACAAAAAAAGGAGGCTGGTGGGATTTTTTTCATCACGAAGAACTACAACATTTGGAAAAGAGCAGAATATTATGAAACTTGTGTTAAAACCGTGGAAGTTAATGTCGCCTTGTCCTTTACCATAATGCTGAAGTGTTTGTGCCTACGCTGGTGCCAAGCTCCCTTTTTACCAGCGGGGAGGGGCAAGGCCATCAGCCGGCAGCTGACACCAAGGTTTGCTGTACCCATGTGAGAGAGTGCTTCCTCTGTCCCCTCGGCTTTCAACCCAGCACACACAACTGTACCCTCCAGAAAGACTAACTGTGCCTTGCAGCTTACTCATTTCTCGCTAACAGCGCTTTGAATTTCAAGATGAGATGCAGATCACAGAATCATAGAATCACAGAATGCTTTGGGATGGAAGGGACCTTTAAAGGTCACCTAGCCCATCCCCCCTGCAACTGGCAGGGACATCTACAACTAGATCAGGTTGCTCAGAGCCCCATCCAGCCTGTCCTCGAATGTTTCCAAGGATGGGGCATCTACCACCTCTCTGGGCAACCCGTTCCAGTGTTTCACTACCCTCATTGTAAAAAATTTCTTCCTTATGTCTGGTCTGAATCTACCCTCCTTTAGTTTAAAACCATTACCCCTTGTCCTATTGCTACAGGCCCTGGTAAAAAGTCTGTCTCGTCTTTCTTGTAGGCCCCCTTTAAGTATTGAAAGGCGGCAATAAGGTCTCCCTGCAGCCTTCTCTTCTCCAGGCTGAACAACCCCAGATGCTGGCAAATGTCAGTTTTAAGGCACAGTTACATTTTCTTTGTTACCTGTGTTGCTTTTCAGCACCGTGCAACCAGACACCGGCTTTTTAAAGTAGGGTACAGCCAAGTGTGGGCTCAGAGAGCAGCAAAGGAAACCTGCTCTTGGTGTCCTTCAGGAGTGGGAGTGGTTTCTCTCCCTATACATGCAGAAGGGGAGGAAAAGGGGATGAGGTGGCTTTGGTCCCTCCATCCCTTGCCCTGCAAGCTCCTCAGCGGCATGATATGACTTGTCCCCCTCCGAGCAGGGCTATGTACCCTCACCCTGCTCCATCCATGGGGTGTCTGGATGCTCCCTGGTCCTTCCCCAGAACAGGCAGCAGTGAGCTGGGCTGCCTGCATCCGTACTGGGGCTCAGTCTTATCAGATGAGGAAGTCTGGAGATCAGAATAGACAACATGGGACATAAAGGTGTTAATGAGCTGAGAGAAACAGGTGAACTGACAGATACCTTCCAGCATTTCCAGAGAGCAGCGAGTTGGTCACGCTGTGCTCACAGAAGGGACCACGGAGGAGAGCAGCAGGGAGCTCTATGCCAGCGCTCGCGGTTCCTGCCCCACTGGAGGAGGTCAAGCCTGCCAGCCCCCCACCAGTGGGACACGCGGGACCCCTCGGAAGGGCATATGTGGTAGAAGACACTGCCGTGGTGAGACCACCGAGAGGCCGGGAAGATGCCTGTGGCCTGAAAAGGATGGGCTGTGCTTCATGTTATTTGGCTTTCTGTTACCGCAGGGAGGAAGGACTCCAGGTTTTGCCTGCGTCCCTGGCACACCCAGGGGCAGCCCTGACTTGCGCTGTACCCCCAGGAAGCCCTGGCAGGCGCTCCCCGCCACGGCGGGCTGCCCTGCAGCATTGATTGCTGATGACAAACCGCTCTGATTGCTCTCCCTGTCTCCAGGATTTCGGTCAAGAACTGTAAAAACGCAAATGGGACTTTCAGGCCAGTAACAGCAGAGAGCGACTGCGGGAGCAATACAAATGATTAGGGCAGGCCGAAAACCAGTAAAGTACCAAGCTGAAATATTCTACCTCTTTCTTGTCTTCTTCTTTTTTTGTTTTTAAAACATATTTTTCTCTGTGATTGCTTATAAGAAATTCTTCCTTTTGCACTGCTTAACCTTTGACCCCAGCCCAGTAGTCCTTCAGGGAGATGCTTCTTCAACTTAAACTTGACTCCTGTGTAAACAGTGTCTGCAGTGCTGACATCTCCAGCCTGAAGGTTTGTAATGCAGAATCCCTGAATTCATGAAGTACTGTGCTGTATTCGCTAATTCTCGCCCGTGTCAAGGCATGTCACTCGCACTACATCCCGAGTAACCTGGATAAAACACGGAAGCAGTGCCTTCTCTTGAAAGTTATTTGCATTGGAAATAAAATGCATGAAACTAAAATGAGCTTGTCACAGCAGAGGGATGAATTCTGCAGTATTCTGGATTTCCTGCGTGAATCATTTCGTGTGTCTGTGTGTTCCTCTTTTGATGACTTGGCAGAGCAGAAGGAATGAGTCGCATGTATTTAAAGCCTGTCTGAATTCTGCTCTGGGTTTCCATCAGCATTACGGTTTGTGCAGCAAAGATGTTCAAGTGACAGTGGTTTACATGGAGGATTATAATTTTTCTTTGATTTTAAGATTTCTCAAATGGCCTGTCCAGCACAGGGTAATATTCGTGTCAGCAGAGAAATGGAGAGATTATGATCTCTCAGTTTATTCTATTAGCACTGCCCATGGTAATGAAATGGTGCTGCAGACATGAAAACTGTGATCAGTTGTCTGCCTGACCCTGTCTATGACGAAGGTTAAAATATCTCATTTTACAAGAAACTGGACCACATGGGAGGGCAGAACAGACAGGAACTAGATTGTTAAAGATACTATGGTAGATTATTAGATCATTTTTGTATTTGTTCACCGGAAGAGAAAATTATTTTAAACCACCCCTGCAGACACACAGCCATGTTTTAAACCAGCTGTCACTGTCCTGCCTTCAGAAGTCTGTACCAACGAACCGAGATGAGAATCAGCCTCTCCCTCGCTGCAGCCTGAGAAAAAGACTGTTGGTTTAATACACCTAAAGCAGAGCTACTGTCTGTGAGTCTCTGTAGTTATGATGTGTTTATTTTAGGATTTGAGCAGTTTGATTGTCTATGCACTTCACCGCCAAATTTCGAAAGAGATTTCTGTTGTACAGAGAAGTTAGCAGCAACCTCAGTCGTGGTGCCTCGGGCAGGTTGCTTTGTGCACTGCCTTGTGTGTGCAGCCTTCGGTCTCAAGATTCAACTTTTAATTGCCCAGGCTGCTGGGGCAGTGGTCCCTGCTGTGGCCACGAAGGAGCACGTTCTCCTCCTCATCTCCACAAAGCCCTCCTGTCCTCCACAGGGATCCTGGACTGTGTGTAAATCAGCTGCTCAATCTTCTGTCCATCTTACAGTATTAATCAGAAAACCCATGATAGGCATGTGTTCCGTTAGACTCATTCCCTTCGCTATTTTAAAAGAGCTGTTCACAAACTTTCCAGCACTACATTCCTCTGCTGAAAAAGCAGACTAGCTTAGACCCAAAGGTCCTACAGAGAAAGGTCTTATTTTGACAACAACTTAATTTTCCACAAATTATCTTGTCTTTCTCTTGTGAAGTACCTTTCTTTTTTTAAATAGTAGTGCATTTCAGTAAGTAAGCCAGTTACCAGTTCTCAGCTGGAAAGCAAACTGGCCCATTAATGGCCCATTAATATTTTTTAAATGGGCAGCAAGCAAAGTTTTCAATAACCGATTGCCAGTTTCTGTCTTTATTGTCATTTATTCAATTCCAACTTTAAGATGAAAAGATGAAAACAAAATATATCAGACTGACCCAAACAAAATTTTTCTGAAATCTTTAATTTTCTCCTATGCAAGCAAAATAATTTTTGTCATGTCATAGTTGCCACAAACTGGAATCACTAGCTTGCGTCTAGTCCTTGTGTTGTGTTGGTGAGAAGATACATGGAGGGAATACCATGCAAATATACTACAAGCTATTATATAAAATATGATACGTTAAAATCAACATGCTTTTATTTGCCTGCTGAATCCTCTAACAAGAACTTGTTCTGAGTTACTGTTTTGCTACAGTGACACAGCTGTCTCTGGGATTAAATGGCACCTGAAAGGTGAGTTTGAGGCGTTAAGTGGTGAGTTTAAATACCTAAAAGGCAGATACATGCTCAGGCAACCCTTGTGATTCTTTCCTTGGGTTTTCTGTGCTTTGATTCCTCTCTGAAAGTGAAAAAAGTAGCAATTCCCTGTTTCACAGGGAGTTTACGCTGCACTTGGGAATTTCAGAGAAGTAGCACAGACTTGCTGGACTCTTCCTGGCAGCAGATATTCGTGCCGTCATTACACAGCCATGGCACCTTGGAAAATCTTCTGAGACTGCTGGCTCTGCTGGGATATCTTGGTTTTGCACCCACCACTCATCTCATGGCAGTTGCAACATCTTCCACTCAACTTCTGAAAATGTGCTACAAAATACACGCTCATCTCAAAGAAATAAATACACTTGCTTCCTGCTATGAAAGGTGTATAGGCTTATTTAAACATCATACGCCTGAAAACATGAGCAACGTAGCACACAGCCACTGCTCCAAAGGAACGGAGAGCAGATGGTGCATCTTCCAGCGTGCTAGCTGGGAAGCACTAGGCTCCTCTTTCCTCAGAGAAAACAAAGGCAAAACTCAAGGTTAGGCTTGGCTGTGAGACAGCCCTGACAAGGCTTTGTGCGCTCCACATGGAGATACCCCTGCCAGAGACTGGGATGGTGCCCAGCCTTTGGTGCTGCAGGGGGCAGGAGCTGGCTTGGAAAGCTGCTGGTAACGAGCGGCAGCGCTGGGTGGCCCTGGCTGGGCTGGCCGCTGGCACAGCGGGGACAGCTGGTGTGATGGTCTGATGCGCTCCAGAGAGGGATTTGGCTTAGGAAAGGTTTTGATTCCCTTTTCTTTTCCTGGTGTGGATGTGTAGCCTAAGGCATAACATAGCCCTCCAAATGGGGCACGTGGGTTGCAGGAAAAAAGATTAATTATGTTCAAGAAAAAAATGTGCCTCTCTCTAACACTAATGCAGGCACTTGACTGCTCTGGTCTGTTACCTGAAGTGTGCGTGGGCAAGGTTAGACTGTGAAACATGGCTGTACATCACCGTATTTTTTCAACAGCCATGCTTCTTAACTGATCAATATTCCAGATTCCAGTTTCTGTAACCGCCTGCAGAGAATCTAATTTAGGCTTATGTATTTCAACCAGCTCAGCAAGAGTTTCAGAGGTTTCTTAGGCATTATCAAGCTGGGATCCTATTTTTTTTAAGGAAAAAAAAAGCGCCTCTCCATCTTTTTAAGGAAATTAGGTTGCAATTGCTACATAGTTTCCAAGTAATTTCCTTTTCTTGCAGAACTAGGTGATGCCCTAATAATACCTCTAATGCTCAAAGAAACTGGGAACTGGCAAACCCACTGCTGCCAGCAATGACTGGGCTTGTAAGGGGTTTGAATATGTGTAAGGAGCCCGAAGCAAATGAAGTGAGAGGCCAGAACTCTGGATGCTGGAGGTGCAAATGCTTTTTTTGCTGGTGCTCCCATGGCTCTGCTTCCTTGTGAAGCAAGAATGCAATGTTCAAAGGAAAAAAATCTTCAAAAGGGGCAGAGGTAGACAGTGGACCCAAACCTGAAAGGAAAACATCATAGAAAAGGAAACGCTGGCGCAGAGCCTGTCTCCAACAGAAGGGTTTCACAAGCAGTCATCCAGGCTGCCCCTTGCCTCACTTGTTTTCCTGACTTGCTTCTGGCCTTGCAGAGCCTGATTTGCAAAACAGCAGTCTGCAAAAGGCTGTATGATGCACCTAACTTGCATGTCTGATCACTGGAAATGCCAGATTTTCAGGGTATTCATAGTAATCGGGCATTTAACTGAGCCCTGCTGTTGCACATGAACTTTTGAGTGCAGCCCTGGGCAGATGTCTGGGTATTCTCTCATGTCTGTGTATTAATGACGATGTCTCCAACCATAGCAAGCTGCTCAATGGGATTAGTATATGACTGATTTTTAAAAAGGACTTGACGAGTTAAGGTTTAACCTCTGCCTCCCTGTCCGTAGGCAGTGAGAGCAGAGGGGTTATTTTTGGAATGGCTCTAGCACACCCTCTTACTGTGAATGAAGATTTAAAGTGAGGTTGTTTAGTTGGCACAAAGATCTAGCAGGCTTTACCTTGTCCTCTCACTAACATGGAAATCTCTTTAACTGCTAACTGAATTATAATACGCACATTCTTTGTAATATGCAGGCACCATGCAAAAATTGGCACAGCTTGAGGAATGTCTACAAGGTATAATACCATACCCTATAGCTCTTAGACTGAGGTAGCTTGGCGTTTCTCTACAGAATTGCCTCATGCCACAGACACGTACCCTCATTAGTTTTGAGTTGGAAATGTTTCCAAATTAAACTCAAAGCAGACCTGGGGCAAGTCAGAGAAAACGTTTGTCTAAAAAGCCTACAAATACAGCCACGTCCTCACAGGTCTCTAGCAGAATAGCACAATTATTGGAAAGCAGCAAAGACTTTCCCTGCACAGATAATGGAAGTTACATATAAGACCCTGTGTGTTTCACTGAAGTCAAAATTGCAGAGAGAGAGTAAGAAATAATTCCTCATTCCTACTGGGTAACTAAGGGTTTGCATTCAAATTCCTTTGCTCCCGTTGAGCAATACCTCTATTTGGAAAAGAAAGATGTTATTCAGCATTCAGTTAGTAGCAACAGCAGAGCATGGTCCCATGTGAATGCACATGAATGTGTGTTGGAAATAGGAAAAGGTTTTCAGTATAATATCCTAAAAACAATTGCTGCAAACAGATACATAGCAAGCAAAAATCACATGCAGGTGCCACTTGGGCATGTAAGGTTTGCCTGGGATTCTTGCATGATAGTGCACAGTATCTTTCCCTCTTGCCCAAAGCTGGTTACCATGTATCTATGGTATATATCGCTCTACTGCCGCTACATTTGAGTATTTTAGCATATTTCATTCAAGAATCTCAAAAAATGCAGCGTAATGCTTAAAAATGCCTTTCATCAGCACAGCTGGCTCACTTCAGGTTCACCCAAGTGTGAGTGCTGCAAATTGTAAGGAGAATAGCGCTAATCTCCCTGTTCGATTAATGGGCTTAACAACAAGTACCTAAATGACTTCCAGGTAATTCTGGAGAACAACTTTCCTTAAAAAGGCATAGGTTTGCACTAGAATTTTTACCGATTTTAAGACTTCAGCATGTAACCGTTAGACCTTCACACTGCAATTACACTATCCTTTGAGTCCTTGCTCTGAGTGAATCCAACAACTTCTGTAAACATAGAAGTGTAGACTTGGGCTATCCTGGAAAACCTGAGGGTAATACATCAATGAAATACTTCAGGGAGGGAAAGATATGGTTTCTGAGAATATTAACAAAGTATCTTTTATATGCCAGCTGGAAAACTGTATAGAATCCTACAGTGAAATAGCTGAGCCTAATTATAAATTGATGATAACTGCCCATGGAGGATGAGAGAATGCCCCTACCCAATGCTCGAAAGGAGGAGCTGGGAGCTAGTATTATCATTCATTTTTTATAGTATGCCAGAACCTAAGGCAAAGCAGAAAAGGTACTTGCGATATTTTGGCACTCTGCAAATACATGTGGATGTATTCCTGACACTCAGAGCCCAGGACCTAAATAGGATTAAGATGCAACAGGGGAGAAGGAGAGGGAAGCAGTAGCAAGAATGTAGTAATGTTGTTTGTATTGGCTAATATAACATCAAGACTTCCAAATATTTTTTAATGACAGCCTACTGAATGATTAAACAGTCATCCTACCTAGTCCAAGAAAATAACCTATAAAACAAGGATCAAACGCAGAAAGAGTTTCTATCTGGTTGTTAACACCTCCATCTGACTTACATCCTTCTGTACCCGAAACAGGGAATCTGGGCAATCACTGCTCATACACGCAGGGCACTTTTGGGCTCTGGTATCCAGAGATCCTGTCTCTTCCTTAAGGACATGGCACCCATAACAGAACTCTTCAGCGTATAGGGGTGCGGTGTGGCATGAAGAACATTGGCATGGAGTCACAGGACACTTGCAAAAGAAAAAAAAGTATTGGGAAGTTAATATGCAGAAACAAATAGAAAAAAATTCTTTTCTTTTTTAATGTAGTCTTTCCCCCAATACTTGTTTCTTCATAAATAACAGTCCTATAAATAAGTTCAGATTTTTTACCTTCAAGTCTAGAAAAAAAAGGCTATCATTAATCTTCCTTTCCAACACGTGAGATACATTCAGTGAGCTCTCTAGAGAAGAGAACTTATTACTTTCTCTTTATGTTTGTTGGTTAATTTAACCCTTAATACAAAATACTTGCCAAGTTGTACATATGGAAAACCTGATTAGGATAGGATAAGCCTCTTGGAATTAAAAGAGACGGCTGAACACTGTTTATACAAAAAGGCTCTTCAGAAAGATATCAATAGATTAGACTGATAAATAGATTTAGTATTTTTGCAACTCTCAAAATTTGCTCTGAAAGAAAACATATTTGCCAAATTGCCTCAATGCAGGAAGGAAAGTCATATTGATAAATGAAGACACTACGCTGGACCAGGAACTCCATTTCAGCATTTTTCTGTAAATTGGCCATCAAAGACAACAGTGTTACTCTATAACATTGTGTTAGACTGCTTTTGCCCTTCTACTGGCAGTTTTATCTAATGCAACTGTATTTATGCCTTCTTTTTTTCCCCCATTCCTTTCACTACAAAACCCCAAGTGCTAATACAGAAGTTGTGGGTGGCAAGTTTCTGAGGCTGGAATAAACTGCCTTTCTGATGAAAAGGTACAAATATCATATGAAATGTTGAATACCCTTATCTTAAGAGGCCTTGTCAGTGTTAGGCAGAACAGCAAATGCAGCTGTTCAGCCTTGTATGCTCTTCTTAGGTTGCATGACCTGCATTAAATTGCATTGTGCTCAGATAAGTTGGAGAGAGACCGCCTGACGTGTCCTCACAAAAATGAGATGAGTGGTCCACGAGGCTGTTGAAGGAAAAAGAACTACCAGCAGATAATAACGTATATGCTCAACTTACTAATTTGAGTAAAAATACAAATATTTGTTAAAAGCACTCTCAACCCCCCCGAATCAACTGATTTCTTTTAAGAAAACATTTTGAATAGGGTCAGAGAGACAAGACTTTATTCCCTGGAAATTACATACAAAATATAAAAATACTAGATGCTAAAAGGAGCTTAGCTTATGGCACAAGCGCTAAATGCCCCCCCCCCCCCCCCCCCCCATAAGCCTGCACTTGCGGTGAACACCTACGTGCTCCCTCTGCACTCGTTGCCTGAAGAAACCACTGGGGTAGGGGGTAGTTCAGATTCCACGTCTTAGCTTTCAGATGTTGGCCGATCACTGAAAACCTGCGAATGTGCACAGTGATTAACGTTCTGAAATTAATCTCCTGGAGGCCAGGAGATGCCTCCAGATCAACTGTGAGTTGGTACAAACTTTCAGCTCCTGAATGCAATTGAACTCCCTTTGAGCAAACGAGCAAAAGATACAATCAATAATGCACAGAAAATAATGAATAAAAGATCATCAGGTGTATCAGTGATTCGAAATCACTTGAGCTCTTCTTTGATATTACTGGACTGAACTGCTTGAGGAATGATTTGAGTTCAGTGACCCAGATTGGTATCTCTATGAAAGTTTACTTCATTTAAAAAAAAAAGGCCATGCAGCAGGAATGATAAGACGAAGCACTGCACAGCTGGGGGGCTTTCAGCCCCACAGCCCTTTCTGTCCTTTCGGGTCAGTTATCTACCTATTGTAGTCTATACATAACTTTTACGTGACAGAACATAGCTTTTCATAAAGCCTGCTAACTCCCACTAACCAGAAAGTGGGACACACTTAGTCCCTCCCTTTCTTCTGAAGTCCTACATCTGTGGTCTCCAACCAGGCGCTCCAGGGGCTGCTTCCAAAGTGACCAAGAAAACCAAATTTGTATCCTGCGTGTGTGACTCTGCATGTGCCACAAGCTCCTGAGGGGTCTGCGCCTCCTAAAAAAATAGGGTTGAATATTCCTGCTCTGTGCTATTCCTGTGTAATCCTGGGAAGCTGCCACACTTTAGTCTTTCTACTTCAGTGATGGCGGTTTTGCCTATTTCAGGTAGAACTTCCCCCCCTACCCCGCCCCCAAAGAACACAAACTCATTTTTATTCTCTCTAGAGATTAGTGAATTTGTGAACTTAAATTATTCAATGTTTGGAGAAAGCAGGCAGCTATTTGTAGTTTGTCCACTGACTCCAGCATATTAAGTGGCTAATTTCAGAAGCCTTGCACACTAAGCAATGTTCGCTGTCAAAACATCACATCCTATTTTTTTGTAGGAAGTTTGTAGCACGCTGTGTGGAAGCAGCAGTTGTTTCTACATTTCTTCCAATGTGTTAAATGACAGTAATGGATGCAGAGCCTAAAGCAGTCAACTTTCCAAAGGTAAGGTAGTTTGCAATCTGTCACCGGTGACAAAACCAATTTCAAACAGGAACAGAAACACTGTGTAGAAAAGGACAGGAGAGACCTCTGCAGTTTGTTAATCCAATAATGGCAAACTTGTGGCAGTTGTTTTGGCACGCGTGCTTTTTACTTTTGTAGCAATTACCTGCAAGACTTGAGGAAGTTAAACAGTATTGACACAAGAGAGCTGCCTCAAGCCCCAGATTGTGGCTTATTATAACACCGTAGTAGTGTAGTGCCATAAGCAAGATAGTGCTAAAGCAAGTCATCTCTGGTCACTGCTCGGTGCTGCAGTTTCTCCATGCTGACATACCCTTCTTCTGCTCAGGACCCAGCTCTATGCATGAGTAGGAACTGCTGGTGCCTTTACCAGTAGCTCAGACACTGTGTAGCAACTCTTATGTACCTGCCCTTGCCATGAAATACAGATCCCTGAGTTGGTACTTGTGTTCCCTCTCTAGTCCACGGGTACAAACATCCTAAAATGAAGCCCAGACCAGTCACCATAGGAATCAGGGAGCCAGCAGAAAAAGATGAGGAATTTTGCATCCAAAAGCCCTTTGCTCGCTAGCATGTAATTGCCTGAATGAAGGCTGCAGAAACTTCTTCTAGGTAAGACACGCAGCCCACAGTCTCCCTTGGAGGTTGTTTTCATCTAGTTTTAAATTACTGAAAGGTATTTGCTGCTTTCTTTCATGCTGTGGGTGGAATTGCCATGTAAGAGCCTAGTTAGTAGAGCTGTGCAGGAGTGGGGGGTCCTGTCTCTTCCTCCGCCTAAAACGGTTTCAAGTATCATCTCCTGCACAGGCAGACTCATCTTAAACATTTTTCAGTCTCGTGGATGTTTTGCCACAGGAGAGAAAGGCCAGCGCAAGAACATGGCTCCAAAACAAGCACAGGTCTACATCCTCGTGCTGAGGGCGGTCAGCCCGGAGGGGCAATCTCTGCTTCAGAGAACAGTGTAAAATCCACAGACAAGCAGTCACTGGGGGGAAAAATCAGTCATGGGAACTGGGACCATTCTACTTAACTCCGTTTTAAAGCACCCAAGTCCTTACTTGGATTTAGCCGGGAATTTCAGAGATTTCACTGAAAATTAATCTGTGCACATGTATGAACTTCCATATCAGCAGGCTAAGGGCAAAGGAAATTCAGTAAGTAGTGCTCTAGTTGTGTTTTTAGCTGGCATATTAGCTATTGCCCTCAAGGGGAGGAGGGAAGGAGAAGGAAATCAGGGCCTGACAGTGAACCATCTGCCTGCAAACCCCTAAGTGACCTGCTGAGGCAGGGATAAAATTCCGTGCTCCGCCACAAAGTGGAGAAGGGTGAACATAAACAATATACTCTTGGAAGGAGGAGTCAGGAGGATTTCTCACTCTCCTGGCTCTCCTTAGATGATGGGGAGGCCATAACCTTTCACCGCCACTGGAAAAGGAGAACTTTGCCCAGGGCAAGTTGCCATGAGATTAAAGGGCAGTTGGCTGCAGGACAGCTGGAGGACAGGAGAAGTGGTGTCACCCCGATGCTGGAGACAGGCGGGGAGAAAATGCAGAGGTGTCTTGCCCTTCCTCGCTGTCTTTGCAAGCACTTAGGTGGCTCTTTGTCATAAAACCAAGTGCTGCTCACTAGAAAAATATATTATAGCGTGACTTATTGCAGTTACTGGTTGCAGCCGTCAGCAGCAGGAGTGAATTCATTTGGTGACTGAATCTGTAAGCTGCCTACTCCTGGCAAGGAGTAGGACCTTTGAAACCTTACAGGAGGTTTGAGACATCAGGGTTCATTGGAGGGTGGGAGGGGAAGGAAAATCTCCAGGAAGGATTCATTAGGGCAGTGTAGTTCTATCCCTGCTGTTCTTTCTATTCCTCGGTATTCAAGTGTAAACAAGTTACACCTACTTTGTAAATATGCCTTCTAATACTTTCTGTGTGCTAAGTATTCTCAGTCTCTCCTATTCCTGAAAAAATAAGTTTAATTTCAGAAAATAAATTTTAAAAATAATTTATTTCAGATTTTTGCAAGATTTTTTATTATTCTGGGGAAAAAATGCATTTATTGGCATGCCTTTGACAGTTTTGGAAATCCTGCATCTCGAGATGTACCACCACTACATGGTTTCTGCCTTTTTTCTAATTTCAGCTTACAGACTCTAAGCCTCCTATTTTCCACATAATGTGAGACAAAAATAATGTAAATTAAAAATCATTAATAAAACAAATTAATAGAATGAAAGGAGCTAAAGCTAAAGGGTATTTCAAGTCAATGACTGAAAATGAGATTTATTGGACCACTTTTTAAACAGATGGCTGCCTTATCACCATGTGTCTAAGCTAAGACCATTTCAATTGCTATCTAAATTCGGAGGGGCAGGGAGTTAACATGTTACAAAACAGAAGAACAAGCAGTGACCACTCTAAACACCTAGAGGAAAAGATCAAATCTTTTGGATGGATGTAGCCTTCTCACAGGCAGACATAAAACCTCTATAACTAAAAGGATGAAATACTAATTGGTTCTTTGAAATTAGACAAAAATCCAGATTACCTTTACCATTTCATACCCACCAGAACATTAATTCACAGCCTGCACAACAGATGACACCAGTCATCTGTTTATATTATTATGCCCAAATATTGTTATGTATGTCCAATAGATTAGTATGTATTTTATTATTATTGATGTACAAAAGCCCTTTTGCAAGATCCCATAACTACTGATTTTAACATGGATCATCCCATGTACATGCAGAAAACGTGTTCTTGCCTTCATGACCAGAGCCCACCAACAATATTTAACAGGACTTATTACCTTCCCCTGCCTCTGCCAAGCTCTCAGTCTGCATGGGAGACATCCTGCACATGTACTAAGGTCTATTAAACCCGTAGCTACTTGAAATAATATTTAGTCTAGCTTCCAGATGATATACTGATACCTCACTCAGTTATGCGGCTTCATCTGCAACTGCCGCTTCCACTTAGATGACAGTTTGATGCTTTGGTTTTCTCAGCTCTATTTTTGGCCAATGTTGCCCTGATATTTTGAGCTTAATATTTTTATTCTAATAGAAAATGTTTGGTAGTAGTTTTGTCACCTTTCTTCATTTTTTTCCTTCCAGCCATTGCTGTCACTCTGGAAGTCAGTGTAAGTTCCCACTCAATGTTCTGAGAGAGTCCCCTGACCCTCCTGTGATTTCTGCACAGCTTATTATCCAATTTTCTCTTTCATTTTAAGGTAGTACTTGGGGCATCGTTTTTACAGTTTCCCTTCTCTTAGTCCCAAAGCCCTTTATTTCTTTTCAGGCCAGCTCTCAGCTGCTGCTAGAGTCTTATTGGACTTTGTCATCCCATGGGAGAAGAACCAGAGTCTGAGCTTAGGCGGTGCATGACTCCTGTGAGCCTGCAAGGTAGGCCTGACCGAGGAGCGGGAGGTGGCTGGGCGTAACGAGAGGGATGGTGGCAGGGGCAGAGATGAGGAATAAAGCAGTGGGAACAAGAGAGGCCAGAGTCTTTGACTGTACTATTTTTAACCAGCACAAAGCCCAAAAGAAATTTAGTGGATAAACACTGTCAAACACGTTAAGGAATTCTTTTCTCAGATGGAAACAAAACTAAATAGCAGAAAATCCTTGCTTGGCAGGATGCTGACATTCATTTTAGATATTGATTGGAATCCTCTCTAACTGATTTCAAACCAGTCATTAGGGGCAATTAGACAATTTTCCCAGTGGCACCAGAGTCTAGTGGGAAGCAGCAGGAACTCCATCTCCTTGCAGATCAAGGAGGTTGCTGGGGACAGTCCAGCATCAACGGGGAAATGGTCCATGCTGTTCCATTGCAGCACGGATCCCAGCACCCTGCTGAGAGCTGGAGGTGCTGCTCTCACCTGCCTCCCTACTATGCTTAGAGGGCGAGAGGTCACTGAGAGCATTCAGGGACTGCCGCAGGTGTAAGCCGTCATCTGGTGAAAATCTCCAAAAGATTCATTCCAGCCCCAATGCAACAGGGGTCATACAGAGGATATCAGGGGTTCTTTTATTAAAGATTCTTTCATGGATCCCCATTGTTTTCTGTCCAAACAAAGAGAAAGAAATTAAGGATCTGGCATTAAGATTTTTTGTCGTACTTATGTCTACAGAAACAGTATCAGCATTACTAAGTGATCAGTCCTTTCGCAGATTGCTTACCTGAAATGTAGCCTGTTTGGACGAGTGACTCAATACAAGTTAGAAAACTCAGGCCTCTGGTTAAGATGCAAATATGAACAAAGGTATCTTTGCAGTAAATTTGAGAAGAGAATCTCATCCAAGTATCAGCTATAATAGAGAAAAGAAGTCCTGTTTTACTCAGAAACTTTCCTATGCTGAAGCAAAGGCAAGGCACATACAATAATACAAGCTTAAAGGAATCCTGGGAAATCTTATCATCTCCCTCATATGTATATATTTTATGAGGAAAATATTAAACCTGCACTTGAAAAGTTCTTAGAGAACTAGGATTTTAAATGGAGACTGCTTACAAAGCAAAGGAACAATTAAATGTATTAAAGGATGCAAAATATTTTGCAATTTTTTTTTTTTTAATCTCAGCAAGCTCATGGGTTTATAGCTTTTAAGGCTAGAGGAGACTAACAGGAACATCTTCTCTAACCAGTGTGACCAATGGCTACCCTATGTTACGCAGCGATTTTTTTTTCTTACAGAAAACTGGTCTTCCTTAGTATGCAACTGAACACTTGGAAGATCTGTAATGTGAGTGAAAGCACAGCATGTTTTATATAATATTAATTCTCTACTTAAAAACCTCAAGTGATGGCAAATCAGACATATTCTGAAAATCTGGTTCAGAAGTTAACACTTCTTTTTAAAAAATGTCATTTTCAAAATGTTTGTTTAACTTCTGTTTCCTTATGGGAATGTACCCCCAAAATTAAGTTTCTTCTTCTTGAATGAGCAACTATTTTGACTGTGATCTAGTCACCTTTTAAACTACATATTTTAAATGTGAAAACCTGACTAAGGCAGATAAGCTGCATGCATACATTGGAATCCTACCTTATATGTGCCTTTTTTTTCTGGTAGTTATTAGCATATGATCACAATCTTGCTGTTTAGGAGACTGAGACACAGGGAAGTAAGAATATTTGTCAAAGGATGTATGGTAAGTCACTGTCTGTAAAAATACAGGAGGCCAGCACTGTCACACATTCATGATCCTTCTTCACAAATGCTAAGCTCCATCCTTGCTTATTTGCTCTTTATTTCATCTAGATTCAAACAAAAATATCAGGCAGTTTATTAAAATAGGTCAAATATTTGTGAAGATTCACAGCAGTATTTCTGTAAATGGTGTGAAGACAGATATGCATCACTGACCACAATACAACTGGAAGTTTAAAGTTAAAACGACCTAAAGGTTAAAGCAGTGCTCAGCTCTGCAAAGCTGTGGGAAGCAGTTTACAAAGACAGACTCTCTAATGAGCAATCAGCAATCCTACATTATTTATTTCTATATTGTTCTGATATTTCCAGAGAGCACAGAAATAAAAAATAAGTCTTCTAACACTCAACGAAGCTGTGGCTGGAGGTGATGCCAAAAGTCTGCCTGTAATTATTCTGAGGGATTTCACTATATCCTCGTGTGATGTGATGGGATGTGCTACAAAAATACATTGCACGACCCCCTCAGAATTTGAAATTTTGAAGCATTTGTTTATACTAAGTAATCACATTTGCAGCTTACCAGTGTTCAGGTGCTTAGCAGTAATACTAGAGAGCTGCCACTGGCACGTCCCGGGCTCCTCGCGGTGCTACAGGGAAGAGCAGGGGTTTCTGGAATGCCTCTTATCTGAGTCACGACACCAGCCGGGAGACCCACGGAAGAAACGCCGCAGGAGTGGTAAGAGTCTGACTGTGCGTGGGCATGCTGGAGCAGTAAGTGCAAAGAGCAATATGTTTTTCCTTCCTCTGATGCAATAAGGCTCCTTGTACTCTTTGTACTTTCTTTGCAATATAGTCAGATATACAATTTGTAAAAAACACCACCAGCCTGTAGATTTTAAGATAATAATTAGCAATGACTAATCTCTGGCTTAGGTTTCACACCTAGCAGAAGACCCTCTAGTTTGAATTCACACCCAGGTCCATGCGGTATTCTGATTTCCTGGCTTATGCCGGTACGGAAAGGTATGAGCTGCCAGAGGACGGGACACATTTCGTTGGAGTCTTTTCAGTCCTAGTTTCATACAGAGCTACAAACTCTTTCCTTTGCAAAGGCACCCTGAGGGGATACGTGCCATTTTAAGTGCTATCTATCTAATGCTTTCTTCTGTGATGAGTTGGTACAAAGACTGCTATAATTTATGTCAAGAACCAGGTTAAATTAATCACCATGAACCATAGCTCTTTTTTTTGGGATGTCATTACAATGTAATTAATTTGCATTGTAATAGTGCCTGCTGGTCTCAACCTGGTTAAGCCATGCATGCTAAATGCTCGAAATAAAATTTTAAAAAAGAAAAAAGATAGTTCTTGACCCAAAATGCTTATAAGCCAAAAAAATTTTGAGATATGAATTAAAAACCTGCGATGTGGTTAGAAACACAGGAGTGGGATAGTCAAGCTTTAGCCATATTCCTCAGTGTGCTCTATGAACTTCTATTCCCATCTTTTTCACCCATATTCAGTCTCAGGAGGGTCTTCCCAGACAAAAATACAGACACAGTAATAGTTCATGGGCAGGAGGAACAAAGACGTCACAACCTATCTGTAGAACTTGTCCAGCTTCTTGACTACTCCTGTTTAACATGCATCTACTCAACAGCAGATTATAATTGAGATTCCTTGAATCAGGGAAGCACTTATATAATGTATGTTTTGTGGGGTCCTTTTGCTACATTTTAGTGGTTTCTATACTTAGGTCCATGATTATAATTTAACCTGTATGTGCCAAAAGGTAACCAATTGTCCTGCTGTCCCCAAAGCTGTTGTGAGAACAGAGCGGCAGAGGCTAAATGACTAGTTTTAGATATTTCCAATGTAGCTACCAAAGCTAGTTCTCCATTCCAGAAGGCAAATCATCTGATCCATGTAGATATCTACCTTCAGATTAAATGAATTCCATAATAGTAGGGTAGAATTCAGATCTAAATTAATAGAACTAAATTTAGGAGTCCAAATGTAGGTGAACAGATGTGACCTAGGTGCCTAAGTTTCCATTATAGTTATTGCAGCCTAAAAGAGAGATTTAGCTAGCAGTCAAAGGTGCTGGATTTAGCTGCCTTGTCTTAGATATGCCTCAATGCTATCTGAGATACTCCATGGTACTGGAAATGCTCATAGGCAGTTGACAGAGCTGACACAAGATCTCTGAGAGAGCAGCATCCTTCAGGAACAGCAGCTGGAGACCAGAATATTTTCAAGCATCTCAGATGACACGAGATGTCTATGGGAAGGGAACTGAATAACGTTTTAGGTGCTTACTTTAGGGTGAGCTGAATGACTCTAGGATCCACAGAATACATTTATTGGTTATAATGGAAGCTTAGACATTAGGCTCATATGTAACCTACACACAGGCAGCTCTCAGTCTCAGAATGGTAAACCAGATGGAGAGAACTGTGTTCCGAGGAACATTTGTGGAAACAAAATGCTTTTATTTCTATCTAAATTTATGCAAAGATGACTGATGTATTTTAGTTGTAAATATCCTAAATTCCCCCGCTCTTCCTATGGAGAGAGTGAATTTATCAGGGATGTAAAACACCAAATTTGAGTTCAGCTAAGGGGTTACATGGTAATTTCTAGAATAGTTACCTTATCTGTATCTTCAGTAGCAAGAGTCTGGGAAAAACTGTGAAATCAAATTGAAGAAGCAACTAAAATTTTCACTGGTGGAACAAGACAAATTAAGTGTGAGTTAGTAGCAGAAAACTTCCAATACAAAAAACCCCCAAACATCGGGGAGAACAGCACATGCAGTGCTCATGGAGAAACGGAATTCATTTTACATGAACTAGGCTCTCCATGCAACCACTGTTGCCTGTAATATTTCTACAGCAGCTGATTCTAATGACTATTACATGGAAGCAGTAGTCCCTTCCAGGGTTACACATGACCTGTTCCACGTGATAGGTGTTATCTAACCAAGTCTGATGTACCTGGCAGAGATAGATGAGGGCACAATTTGACCACAGACACTTCGGTCATTCTATTGTAACTAAGGCCCAGAAAGCGTTATGACTTAACAAAAACTCCTGGGGAAAACAAAGTATTTTTCATGTTGCCTCTGTGAAACACAGCTTTTCTCCAGGGACCTTTGATTCTCTTTTGCCTTTGTATATGTATAAGTAAAATGCAAATAACGCAAGATCATTTAATACAGCACCAAGTCATAAGCAAAGCTGTGAAATTGCTGCTGTTCAATGGCAGTGGATGGTAGATGTTGCCAAGATCTATGTATATGTCCAGTGTCCACTCTGGACTTGAATTTGAGCATGGAGACTGGTAACCTTGGAAGAAAGTGACTGTACTTCTGTTCACAGTTCAGTTTCTTGTGTCAGACTTAGGTCAACAACTCTGTAAAATGGGAGAAAGAGAGAGATACTGTACCAAACATCCTACTCACTAGTAGAGATCTAACCGGAATTCAGAAGCAGCAATGGCACTGAGAGATGACAATAGCAGAGAGACTTTTCAGAGACTTATTTAGCTGTTTCGCACATTGGTTACCATTTAGCCAGCCGAGAGCAGACACTGACAGTTCTCTCACAGCATGCCAGACAAATGTAATACAGAAATTGAAAACAGTAAGCATCTTAAATGAAAGTCAACGACCATTAACTCGTTAAGTCAGATGAAGTCTGCACAGAATTGTCAGAATAAATTGTGCATGGAGGAGTATCAAAGACATAATTAAGGTATTTGTAAAAAGGGCAGGAGGAATTACTGGTTACCAGGACACAAGGCTTTTTCCTCCTTTTATCCAGGTCCTTCTAAACAAGGGCACAGCTTCACCTAAAGCAAAGTAAGTGTGTATAAGGAGTCAAGATCTAGGCTAAGAGGAAATATTACGGTAAGAAATGTGCATTGGACTTAAACTAGTGTAGCTTTTTTCATACCAATTAGCACCACTCATTCTACTGATCTGACTCTCTCAAAAGCATTTGCCAACCCCAACTCTGGCTTTGCTTGAGATAAAAAAGCCAGACAGTGGCTGTGCTTTAGATAGAGGACAAGAATGCTTAGGGAAAATTGTAGCCATTATACAAACAAATATAGTATGCTCCAGCAAAACGTCAATTAAAAGCATCATGGTGCTAAATGAAGATGCTCAATTTTTACTCTAGAAACTGTACCCAACTCTCTCTGTGAACCTATGGAGACTTTAAACCTACTTTGTTGCTTGCTGTTCAGATTTGAAGTAAAAAGGTCAACCCTAATTTGACTCCTCATGTTCCTTGTATTTTCAGTGAACAG
Organism: Platalea leucorodia; assembly: GCF_965183815.1. Lineage (NCBI taxonomy): Eukaryota > Metazoa > Chordata > Aves > Pelecaniformes > Threskiornithidae > Platalea > Platalea leucorodia. Next base: position 97,865,682 of record NC_138826.1, on the reverse strand, counting down.
TTACACACTGCTGATTTTTTCCTAAGTACGTTTTCCTCTTTACTCACAAAAGACAACCAATCCATGTTATTTATACAATTTCTCTTAAGATATTCTCTTAATTCTACACTGATAAATTGCTACTTCAAATTTCTGTTAGAACCAGGAACAGCAGTCATTCCATATTGCTGATATTAACATTCTTGATTTCATTTTGTAGGGATTTGTGTGACTCAGCATTACGTTCCTCATGATTAGGAAACGTTTTGCAATTCCACTTTATGATGTATCAATAAAATTTTATCTTTCCCTTAATGTGCCCTTCCGAGATGAGCCTGCCATAAAACACATTCATGTGCTGCTGATTTAGCCATAGTTCTCTTGCTGATTTTTTCCATTGCTCAAGACACTTATCATTAATGTAAACCCCATCAACTCTTACTCCCACCTCAGCTAAGAATCTGACTGAAAAGCAAAGACTGGAATCAATTTCTAATTTAGGAAGAAAATAACTGCTTGGGAAGACAATTACTTAAGAGGGAAAACAAAATAATCAGCAGCAACAGCCGTTGCAATTACTGTGTGAAATTAAGAAATTTAGAAATGCAAGAAGCACGAACTATAGCTTATTTAAGACGGTCAGATGTTCTAGTTCAAAAATATTGGGGTTGTTCCTCCTAAATTTTTGTACCAGTTTAATCAAAGCCAATGCAGACATACGACTACATCTGCCCCCCTCTTTTGTCTGTATCCTCAGCACCTGCTGAACTACTTGTATCCCATCTCCTCTTGACAGAGTCAGATATTCCTTCTGTCTCGGTTTCATTGTGCAGTTAAGTGGCTGATCTCTCTTCCGCAGTACATTCTCAGCATCCTCTTGTTCTAACTTATCTCCAGAGCACTTGGGCCCAAAAGAAAATAAGAAAGGGGAAGCAGAGAGAGGTGGTAGAGGGTGATGGGTAATGCCAGGAGAAAGCAAGTTCAATGCAAACTAAAAGGAACTGATGCAAATATATTGCAGGGTGAATTAGGCTGGATATGGAAGCTTAGCAGAACATGGGTAAAGGTTTGAACTTTAGCCCCTGCTCCCAGGGACTGCTATATAATTCTCAATCACTGTATAATGACAAACAACAACTCTTATTGACAGCAATGTATTTCAGGTAAAGAGGGCTGTGCAAAGGTAAAGCTATGGCTTTGAATCTTCCCAGGCAGGGAAGGGCACTGAGCCAAGACTCCCATACTTTGAACAAGTGCTCTAACGCCGACCTAAAGAAGAAATAAGAATGTGCTGCCAGTTTTGAAAGCGGTTATACATATTATGGAAAGCCAAACTTGAACTCTGGAACTACTTAAGATTTCAGAGGAGAAAGAGAAGCAGGAATACCTAGTTTGGATCATCCTAGCAGGACCTATGCTCTGAGCTGCTTTGTCCTATCAAGACTGAGGTGCTTTCTGGACATGCTGAAGACCTTCTGTTACTTTGGGAACTTTAAAGTTCAATATTTAAGGAGATATGGTAACTTCAATGGACAGTTGAGTTGAGATTTTGAGGATTTAATTTGGATTTATGTGTCTGCAATCCCCTAAGTCATTTCTTTTGCATCTCAGTTCATGACCATACAAGAAGTCTACTTTAAATTCTTTGGATCTTTGATGCAACTGGGATTGCAATTGTTCCTGTGCTTTTTTTAGGCTTTAGACTGGCAGCTTTCCATGCAGTCAGATATCCATGGGCTTTACCGGTGTTTCTGAGACAGTTTTCAGAACAGGCACCATATATCCTATATATTGATGATGAATAATAGAGATATACAGATCTGTTTTCACTTTGAAGAAGGTCTAAGGTTAAAAATACCAAAATTTGCTATACATAACAGACCAAGAATTAAATTCGGCTCTTTTCCATATACTAACAGCAATAACACGTAGAAGATTCACTCATTGGCTCATATATCAAGACACATTGTCTCAATTGTTTGTGCCTCTCACAAGATGGCCTTAAAATAGAACTCAGATTCTAATGTATTCAGAAAAAAAAAATATGAAAAAGCCCATTTGTAAATAATACTACAAGTATTCGGAGAGCCAAGCAGAAAACCCAGCATTTAATTTTAAAATAAAGCTAGAATTTAAAGGAAGATAAACCAAAAAAGTTTACATTTAAATTTTATTTAGCATTCCCATTCATGTAATATTTGCCCAGTGTTAACATTTATGAGTTAAACTGTATTCCAATATTAGTGAAAGAATGTTTTTTTTTTTTTTTGTCTTGAAGAAGAAACACTCAAAGGTCAGCAACTGTAATTCAAGGTCAAAGTTTCTCCTGACTCTTGTTCTCTTCATATAGGAGCTGGTTTAAAACACTGCTCTGTTTGAGAGCTTTTAGATTGGATATATCTTCACTTACAACAGGGATATCTTCACTTTGATCCTCAGTTATCAGATCTTCACTGTCTGACAGTGTACACAGGAGCGTATCATTTTCATAGGTAGGAAAATAATACCTGAAACCAACAAGGCATAATTACTAGCCACATATTTTGTTTGAAAGAGGCAAAGCATATTTTATGAGATTAGATTTTAAAAAAGGAAAAATGAGAAAGTCTGGCTGTCTGGAATAAGAGTAAACAGCACACCCAAAAAATCAACCGGCATGTACATCTTAGAAGAGTCATACAGAAGAGTTGGCAACAGACAAGTCCTTCCCCTGTATGTTGTACTTCTTCACCTGTATGTTGTCACAACTGAGGCCACAGATCCAGATTTGTCCCATAACAAATGCTGAACTGAGAAGCTTGAGTTAGGACACTCCCTGTGCTTTACCACCTATGGCATCATCCCCCAGACCTCTGCAGCCTACTTACAATCTGAATCGGTGTCATGTTACGCTCTCTCTCTATTTGCTGTGGAGAAAACTAAGGGTAAAAAACCAACTTGTTTTGATGCCTGAAGTTAGGTAGACATTACGCATATATCTACACTAGACATGCAAAAGAAGGGGTTTACTAGCAATATGTTTACTAGCAATGAGATATGTGCCGGATGCCCATCCCAGGCACGATCTGCATCTGTGTAGAGAGCTAACAGCTGAAAGAATCTCGTGCCTACAAGTGGGGCATTTGAGATGTCACTTTGGCGCACCGATTCAACCTTGGTTCCACCAGGAGGGAACGTGCTCTGAGTGGACCACATATGCCTTTCACCGTTCACTGCATAACTGCAAATACAGGCAAAAGACAATTTTGCAACAATGAACTTCTCTAGCCTACTGACTTGACAGTGCAGACACAATTTATGGGGATAGTGCATCCCGGATGCTACTAGAAGAGCAGTATCACATGTACATTTTAGCTTCAGACAGTACAAGGATTTAGAATTCTGAGTAGTTTTGAGACCACTTATTATTTTATCTGGGCCTGTAGAGCTGGGGAGCTCAGAGCACTCTTGCACTGGCAAAAACCAGAGGTTTCAACTTACTGTTTTACAGACATTATCAAGTAACAGTATAAATGCTGGAAGAAACGTGTGCCCTTACTGTGGTTGATCCCATGTAGACCTGGCTGGCAGGAATATAATGTGTTTGGTCTCTTCCATATGACTTATCAATCCTCCTTTAGACTGAAATTTCTCCTGGCAGTTGTAACAACGACAATGATGGATTTCTCTTCTGATGAAGTTCACTAGCTTTACTTGCTGATAAAAGTTCAGACCTGGGAGAGACGGTAGTGAACAAGCACTTGAGGAACATGAGACTTAATTTGCAAATGCTTTCTTGGATTAAGCATAAAGATTGATAAGGGTTTACTGAAGACCAGCACTGCCTGAATGCTGTAACTTAGCAAATGAACGGAACAAATACTTTTTCCCAGCTGCAGGGGAACTAGCCCTTCGTTTATTGTAAAAATTGCAAATACCTTGCTTCCTCTCAGTCTACAGCAGAAAGCAAACATTGGCTGAACACAGCTTAAAGCACAGCCTTCTAACTTGCAAGCAAGTCTTAGCAGGAATAACAACAACAATAATTATAATGATAATAATGATGATGACAGTAATAATGATAAGAATAGTAATAGTAATAATAATAAAGAATAATAATTCTTCCAGGGCTCCAGCAGCCAAACCTGGGACTCATAGAATGGGTGTTTGTAGAAGCTACTCTGCAAAAGAATCCAATGGTTTTAAAGAAAATATCACACATCCTTGGGACTAACAACAGTTCCAGAAAAATAAAGTGTTCTTGGTGTTCTCTTGTAAGCTGGCAGAAACAGTTTCCATAATGGAAAAGTTAAATGTCCGAACAAAAATCAAATTGATACAGTTGTTTTCCACTATTCTTATGATGTGGTTTTCTCCACACTAGTGGCAAATGCTGACAATTACAGCATCTCTTACTCACCGTGCTCTGACTTTATTTTAGGAAAGTCAAATCCATGTGATTTCTGGAAAAACAAAAAAGGAAAGAAAAAAATATCTTATTTCCACTACTTCTACTATTCCAAGTTAAAAACAGCTCAGCTTTTCATAGCCTGCCACAGGCACATGCATGTAGACATGCAAACACTAATACATGGAACAAACCCCCAAAAGTTTTGTTTGATCAGAAATTTTTGTATTCTGTTAAACTGCAATGCTCCTGTTAAATAGTTTATTAAAAGTGAAACACAGATACTAACCATCAAATGTATTAAATTGTCAAGTCACTATAATATTAAAGATGCTACCTCTTTATTTTCTGCACCAGTCTGTACACTCACAAGTAATAGCTAGTCATACTCTCTTGACTCCTCGGCATATTTTAGAGAACAGATGCTAGAGCTGCATGCAGTACTTTAGTTCTGCGCTAGAGAGGGCATTCTAATGCAGCAGTTGATTTGATCTTAACAAAGATGCTACAATCTTTTTAATTCCAAAGTGATGAAAGAACTGGTATTTAAAATAAGTCTTACCTGCATATGAAGATACAATTTTTCTGTGGTGTCTGCTTGTTGTTCACAGAATAGGCAAACTGCACACACAGGATGCTCTTCCCAGTCAGACCAGTCTCTTATGATTAAGAGTCAAAAAGATTCATTTAATTGTGGAAAAGAGAAGAGGCATTTTGTGAAAGGGCACTTTAGATACTGCACTCACAGCACTAGAAGTAAATCCAGAGAAACTGGGTACTTTAAAGGGGTGGAAGAGACAGTATGGATTTATAGCGGGATACATGATTAGAATCTGGTTTACAGTCTAAAAACATAACAAATTCAAGAATAATTGAGCAGTTACTGTTGCTTAATTCCTGTGCAAACAGGCAGTAAGTCCTACTTGAATTTGCCTGCACTAGCAAACCAGATCTTAACTTCAGATTCTATCCAGTTTGGCAAGTCATCAAATATTGTGTTCAATGTTTATTTTTATAAGGTCTTTTAAAATTCTTTTATACCTTTCTAATCTTTCAATACACCAGCCAAAGACATAATCATCAGGCAGAGTTCACTCTAAGTGTTATTTACTTATCAAGTATTATTTTTCCTGAAAGAGACACTAATTTATGCTACATTTAGACATGCTTTAGAATACTTTACCAACACATCTATTTAGAACTCCAATACTGCTGAAAGATAGAAATATTATTGCAACCAGGTACGATCAAGTAAAATTAAGCTCAAGGCACAGACAGAACCAGTAAGGTCAGGGGCCCTGATACCCACAAATTACTTCCTGCTTGTTCAATTCTCTACAGCCAAGGAAGCCACCTCTGCAGTGATCTGAGGGCCTGGACCACAGAAGAATGCAGAGGAGAGGTGGATGTTGCCCTCAATCAGCACTGTTGAGAAGTTTCCTTTGGAATCCTGTTATCAGACTTTTTCATACCATTTCTTTCTCATGCTGACATTTTTGATGCTTTCTCTTGATTTTTAAATTTGAGCAAAGCCCATTTGACCATTTTCTAGTACAAAAGTAAAAAAAAAAAAAAAAAGTTTTGCCTACATCATTACAAACCCAAAAGGCTCTTGTTTGAGCTATATGCAAATGCAAAATAGGCTTATGGTTGAAATATGAAATTTACAGCCCTTATTGTGGAGAAGTGTCCAACAATTTGGAGCTGATTTGATTGGCATAAATGAATTTTAACTGTGTACTAACTATGCACAGTATTTACCCTGTAACTACTTTCAACAATAATGGTCATGCAAGTCTTTATAATGGGCACATAAGTAACTCTTACTCTTCTAGGTTATCTAGTAATTCCCGGTCATCCTCTGACTGCACTTCCTCCCAGGACTTTCCAAATTCCTGGGGAGAAAAAAGAAAAGAAAAAGAAAAAACATTTCCTGATTCACATCACATTTTATGTATCAACTGAATGAACATCTGGGAAGTCACAATCAGCATCTTATTTTGGATGACTTTGGCATTTCAGTGAGTTAAAGGTAGCCATACAACACGGCTTTAGTAATAATTTTTAAAACAACAATTTGTTTTGTCTTTTAATGGGGCATTCCCCACCCTATGTCTGGGAAGAAGATGATTTGGCACAGAGCTGTCAAGAAAAGGATCCAAGCTCTGTGTAAAACTAGAGTGTTGCAATGCTACCAAGATGTTCCCAAGGTGGGTATGTTATCACTGCCTCGAGTTTGCCATTGCTCATTCCAATCTGCTTACCTTGCTCTTCATGCAGCATATGCTGCTTAAACAATGCAGCTATCACACCTGAGACTTTAGTTGGCATAGCTACACCAGTCAGCCCTTGTACCTTGTACAAGGTTATGTGAGTAAAAACACATGGTGTAAACCTAGCTAGAGAGTGCTCCAGAAAGGCAGTATGAGCCAGGGCATAGATCTCTGAGCTAGACTCCAGTTTCTCTTCCATCCTCTTCACAGATGTGAATGCAAGCACATCTATTCATGGTGTTCTATTCTTCCTTTTACTTTTTGTGTTGTTTATTTATATCTTAAAGACCTTCAGCACAAAGTATATCACAATACATTTGTGCAGCATTCAGCACAATAGCAAGCACTCTCAGCGTGACTGTGATATAAATAACAGGCAATAAAAAGCTGAAGTACCCTACTGAAATACCAGCAGTGATCTTTAGCTAGTGTTTTTCTTTCCTCTGATTCTTCCTGCCTTTAAAAATAAACCAGAGCAAACTAACCAGTAATCAAAATAGTATTTTTGAACTAATACATCTGACGGCTGTGAAGGATTCACAAAGATCATAGTTGACGATCTTGTCTCTATTAAAAAAAAGGCAGCTAATAAAAAGATCATTCTTTCATTCAAATATTCCTTCTGATAAATACATTTAATAACATCCTTAGTAACAAGTGTTATTATTGCCTTCATGGTTGTTTGGAAAAAGAAGGAAAAGATATCCATCGTTTAACAATTTAATGAGAATTTTCAAAGCTGTTAGTGTCTATCAGGTAAATGATAAACAAATGTCTCTAGACAGCTCTAAACATAATGTCATCGTATATTACAGAATGAAAATTCAGTAATTAATTCAGTGATGCTACACGGTAGTGTGTAAACTCTCTGAGTTACAGGGGAGACTCATTAATGTCACCATTACTGTGAGATAACATGAAGCCATTAACACCTCTCACCACATGTTCTCCCAGCTGCACACTAGTTTCCTATGGCTGCTAATGTTAACACCTTAATGAGAGGATAGCGGCTCACAACCACTGCAAAATGAAGACGAATGCTCACAATTTTTCCCCTTACCAGCTTGAAGTATATGTGCACAAAAGAGTATGTTCAAAACAGCAGCCGATATTAAGCTTCACCTTTTAATTAAAGGTGAAAGGGGAAAACCATGCACAAGCTTTGTTATTGTTGCTGTTTCTTTATGGTGTTTCTGCGAAGAAGGCAGAGAAGGATCTTGTAAGAGATCTCTGTTTCCCTCATCTACTTATATTCACAGGAGAAAAAAAAAAGAAAAAAGAAAGAGCTAATCAGGTCTTGTATCACTGGAAAATTGCATGGTGAATGGATAACTAGGGACACTGTGATGAAAGTGCCAAGAGACTGAGGCTGAGCATTTGGGTGGGAAAGAGTTCTTTGAAACATTCTTTAAGCTCTGTCAGGTTTTTTAATTTTTCTTTTTTTTTAAAAAACACTTTTTCAATTCTACGGCTTGATGGGGACCTGGGACCAAGGGTGCCTTTGTTAAGCATTCAGCCTCCCTTGCTCTTTCATCCAAGATGCAAGAGCTCCCAGCAATCATCTCTAGAGACTCCCAAGAAATTCTTAACAAAACCAGAGGAAAAACTAGACTTGACATTGTTAACAGTTCAAACAGTAGAAAGCGCATAATTAAAAAACCTGCAGGCCTTGCTATATATCTAAGGAAAACCAACTTTTTTTTAGAAATAGTTCCTGTGTATCTCTCAGAGAGGAGGATCTTACAGAAAAGTGAGGAGAGCATGCAAATGTGAGTGCTTTGATGTCCTCTTCCAAAACGAAGTCTAAATGCAGAAATGAATTGACTCACAGACAATTTATCTTCTCAACTTGAGCACAGTTTTAAGGGTTCTACAGGGAGAAGGTCTGCGTGCTTCACTGAGGCAACACACCACAACTTGAGAAGAAGTGCTGAGATGGGAGAAACTAGAAACAGCAGCTGGTATCTCAAGCAGTTTTCCCAAAAGAGCAGTTACTGAACTGGATGCAAATGTAGTTCCAGGCCTGTGGAGCTCAGAAACTCCAAACAGATGCTGCTTTCCCCTGCAAATTTCCTCTTACCCTTCTTCTCACCTGCCTTACTGCGATTATCTGAATTGTTTTATATTGCTGCAGAACTTAGAGATGCTTTATCACATAGAAGAGATGGTCTTACCCCAACATTAGTTAATAGACATTGGATGAATTTTAATATGAAGTGTTCCCCCACTTGGGGGATTTTATTAAGTCTTGAACTATCGCCAACTGATGAAGGGTTTTCCTTTACTATTTTACAAAATATACCCTGCTTAAATCAAAACAGGCTAAATATAAATAGTAACATAACAAAACATTGCCCTAACAGATAATAACGATGATTTAGGACTTGGCAATAAGGAGAAAACATCTTTTTATCTTTGAGGAAAAGTAAAGGCTTTATGAAACAAGTTTTCTAGTAAGTAACAGGTACCATTTTCAGCTGTCTAGCTTAGTGCATTCACTATAGTGCATTCACTATAGTGATGTTACATTACTACAGATATATGCCATTAGTCAATTTGAAAATACAGATCTGTGCTTACTGCAAAGCATACACTATACTTAAAATGCTTCTGGTAACAATCAGGTGAACACAGAAAGGCCCTGTCAGTCTGGATCTGCCTTTGTTCCTTGGGCTGGAAATAAGAGTTTTAATACTGTCTTCTGCTCTTTTATGGCCACCAGCAGGCACCACAGACTAAAAAGTTCTTCCCTCCCCATTTTTACTTGACTCTTTGTGCAAGGTGAGTCATGGGGCCACAGGCTACCACAAGCACAGAAACAAGAACATTAGGTTGGAAGTTTTTTTGGAGAAAAGAAAAATAAGGTAACCTACACATGTACCTTGGATGCATTGTTGCTCAGTTCTTCACCCTCTACAACCAGTTGGTGTTTTTCAATTTATACTTCAAGCCTTTCCAAATAGGATTGGTATCATCTTCCATACTTACACAATACTGACAAAAGACCTCCAAATCCACTGGGGAAGTGACCCCACTGCCTTTCAAGTAATTTGCATAATTGCAAAACTCCCGCTCTAATTTAATGTAACTATCTGATAATAAACTTTTGATATTGTTTATGAAAAAAAATCAATTATACAAGCACAGGACAAAAAAAGCCTCCACTCCTACTAATGATCACATGTAATACTCTTATCTGTGAGCAACAGAATACTAATCTGTGAGCAACAGAACATGTCAACAATATGGGGGTAGGCAAATCAAAGCAGCTTGTAGGTCATGACAGAAGTCGTAGAAAGTCTCACAATACCAAAATATTTAAAAAGGAATTTGCTTTTATATTACTCATTGCTATGCCAAATTGGAAATTTAGGGGAGGGAATTACCAACACACAGACATAAAATGTAACTTACGTTATGAAAACAGATTCTCACAACTGCACAAAAAACACAAGTGAAGCCAAACGCAGAATGGAGGGAAAGGAGGAAGGCAGGCAAGCCTACTGCCCTAAATGAAATCAACGGGAGCTCTGCCATCAGCTTAAAAATACAAGTAAGAACTGGCCAGAAGATCATGAGGCAATTCAGCAGACATTCTCAGGACATCTGAACAAAAAGGCCTTAAAACCTCTCAGTACAAAAGCCACAAAATAAAGGAAACTGCCAGTTCCAGCTTAATAAGACTATTTTACGCAGTGCTTGGTGAAGATAATATGTAATGGAAAATTCTAAAAAAAGGAAAATAATGTCTGTAAGATGGTTATACTAAAGAACTATCCATTTAAATAGCTTAAGATCCAGTTGCTGATAGAAAAGTTTTATGGTGCACATCCTAAAAGTAAAGTGGATAAGACTGTGATAATATTGATGTTTATCATTAGACCTACTTAGTCTTATAGTCTCTTTATGATGAAAACAAACTGGATCAGACTGCCATATAGAAAGGTCTTTGTTACATTCTCAAAATTCAAACTTTTCTGTGAAAACATACAAAAAAATTAGATAAATTGTACGCCTACATCTTTAGATCAAGATGAATTCAGTAGTAAATTTTGAAACAGTACATCTGTCATTTCAGATAAGATATCTAATCCATGTCTGCGTCTGTGAAACTGTGTAATTCCCCTGGACATTTAGAGCAATGCAAAGCACAGATCTTTAAGGCTCATTGAGAAGTCAGTAAAGCTTGATAGTACACATTAAAAAAAAAAATCCTCTAGTAAATTGTGAAGTGCTGGGGGAGAGGAAGCAAAATCACTATAGCAAGTCATTACAGAAAGCAGACCTTGCATAACATCTAGAATTCATTGAATATAGACTCAGCTCAAAAAAAAAGAATCCTATCACGTTAATATAATCTACTGTAGACTACATATGTGGTGTAGAGAATAATGTTATTTCTCCTTACATGTAAAAGCCAATCTACTGAACCCCCAGTGAACAAATTAAAGTTCCTCCCTTTACTATTTTTCTCCTTTGTACAAAAATAAAGGGTTTAACAAAGGCTATTTTGAAAGCAAAGACTTTCTACTACATAGGAACTATCCTAAAAATTTCATGTTAATGAAAAATTTAATCTCATGGAACATTAGCGTGCAAATACACTTTTTATAGCGAACTATTTTATAAGTGTTTAAGACAGAGTTTTTAGTCTGTTTTTAATCCTTTCTTCCCCAAAAAATCCTTTCTTTAAAAGAAGAAATGTCAGAAGTTCTGATATGGCTACAGTTTGAAGGATGAGAAAGACTGAGTAGAAACAGTCCACTGGGTAGAACGTACTGAAAGATAACTGAAAATGTGTGGAAAGAATATGGCTGTAGCAGAGCATATAGATCCAGACAAAAAATTGTGATCATTCAAAGTACGTTCCAGAAGAAGCACTGGCAGCACACTGGTACAAACCTTGCACATGCAGACCCTCCTGCCCAATTTGAAACATTTTGGTGGTTTGACTTATCTTATTTGAATTATATTTACCATCCTCTATCTGTAATAGCAAGGACCTGAAGAATACATCTCTAAGTGATGCTGCTAAGTGATTAATACCTGAATTGGTTCAGGTGGTGTAAGAAGTTACCCTGCAAAGCCCTGCCTAGAATACCAGCAATAACTGAAGAGGACCGAGGCCCTGACTTAAGCACTGTCCTGTGACTGCCCGTGCTGTTCAGCAGTTTGCACGCTCCGTGGCTACGCCAGCAGCACTACCCAGACAATGCTTGAACATGGTTCAGGAAGTGTACAGGCCACAGATCATTCTCAGTAGACAGCATGGACTAGGCCACCAGTTTTGGAGCAACTGGAGAGAGTGGGAAAAGAGGTTAGGTATACAAATATTAGTCTTGCTGTTATATTTACTTTGGCATATTCTGCTTGTTAACATGACACAGCCACTGTGTCTGCACTGATGTTACGACCTCCCTGCACGTCTCTAAAATTTCTGAAGGAGTATCACATGGTTCTCTCTGCTTCTGGGCAGTCAACGAGCTCGATTTCCTGATCAAAGCTGGGACAGATTCAAATCCAAACAATGAATGGAAATTAGAGACAGAAGGTAATTTAAAGAGAATGCCAAGTTCTGAAAACATAAGATTACCTGCAGGACTAGCAGAGAAGAATGGAACTATTAAAATCACTTAAAACAATTACAACATTAAATTCAAGTCTGTTAACTTGCAAGGAAGAAGTGAATGCTCAGTTCTGTTGAGAAGCTGAGAACATCTATGCTGCAGAACTTTACAACTTTTTCCCCACTGTGCAGCAAGTACAGGCCAGTTTTTAAAGCAGTGATACAGAAAAGAAAATACAGGCCTCAGATCATTGATCTTTGGAGGGCAAGTATACAGGATCACAGAAGGAATTCTCTCCATTTTGGGTAGAAGGGTCTTGGCAGAGCATTAAACATACATCTTTTTGTTCTTAGTATTCCAGTAAAACCCAGGGAGAGAAATTGAAGGGAAAGAGTAGGTAAAACAGTCAAGGATGCCTATTTATAACCTGGATATTAACACATGTGGAAGGCACAAACACTAGTTCAGGTGGATTATAGTTATTTCTGGCACAGAATGTAGCAGCTTTCGAAGCAGCTCCTATATCAATGAGTTGAAGACAGCAAGTGAAAATCTGTTACACATACATGCATACACACTCTCAAAGGTCTGAGATAAAACATATTAATACCTAGCAACATACACCTACCTGGAGGCTAAAAACAAACACTTACTTTTTTGTTTCATTTATGTATCTTTCATTTTCCTCCTTTTTGCATTTCATTTATACTCTGAAGAGCACTTCCAGCTTAAGGTTTGTAGAAAACAAGCTCAAAGCCAATAGCATTCAAGTTAGACCTCCATTTACTTCATTACTTGATCTCATTTTCCCTTCTGGTTATTAAAGGAGAGACTGAGCACTAATGACAGGATGATTAGCATCTCTTCAAGCCGCATTCTTGCATTTCTCAAAATCAATTCTCAACAACAAATGTTTACTATTCCTTAGTTTAACAATTATCCAGAATATCATACCATAAATGAGCATATTTCTCAAGAGTCCTTCACTTGATTTTTGACCTTTGTACTAATTGCTGGTTTGGAATTACTCACTTTTAACAAGATACTGTCTGTATCTCTTTAGTCAATATACTAATTATTCATAGAACCACTTACCAAGTAATTAATGATATAAAATTTGTCATATTCTTTGTTTTTGGCATTGATTCTGCGATGCTGCTTCTTTCTCATGTGATCTTTAAGTGTGTTTTTGTCTCTGAAGACTTTTTCACAGTATAAACACTGCAAACTAAGATAAAAAGGTAAACAGGTCAACGTGTTAAAACGAAACTAGTACAAGATAATATCCTTGAATTAGCTGGAGATATATACAGTAAGATTAATCCTAAGTATGTGAGAGCAAGCTAAATGAAAAAGAGAGTTTATTTGAAAAAAAAAAGTACAAGATAATCTTAGATCACAGTAGAGTAAATCAAACACAGAGATGACAAAAATGACATAAAATGAAAACATAGATAATAAAAAAGTTTACTGTTTGCCCCACATGCAAAGTGGGAGAAAATAGTCCAACCAAGGGCACGGGAGGGCTGCTGATTGGTCAGTATGTGAACTCTTAACTCAGCATGTTCTTCTGCTGGCATCTAATCCATCAGTAACTGTTTCTTTGTAATTTAGAGTGAAAAAAACCAAACTCTGAATGTGCTACATATCTTTAAAGACAATTTAAATTATCTAATCAGAAGTTTTATACTTCTAACGCAACAGGGAGGCTAAATGAAAGTTTGCCAGGGTGATCAATGGGTTTTGAAATCCCGAGAAATCAAATTTAGTAAATAAATTCATACAAACACACGCATATATATATAATAACTAATGCATATGTATATACATACATATATGCACAACATATATACACATATATAGACATGAATTATTATATATACACACACATTACTTGAGAAGGTGAAAACATTAATTAACGAATGAGAATTTTACCACAGTATCTCTTCCAGAGCAATTCAAACAAAACAGAAGTATACGTGCTGTCTTAAATTCTCCATTATGAGCACTACAAAATAATTGTTCTCTCCACTGTAGTATCAACCGACACCTGAAAGTTGAGCCTATAAAGCATTAAGCCAAGTCTCTTGACTCAGACAATGGACTATGAGGACAGTAATCTGCATTTCAGCCTAAATGGGCAATTCTCCCTGAAATAGATGATGGTCATTTTTTTCTGGCAGAGACGTAGCAGAGCCCTGAGCTTACAGGAACACCCTTGTTTAATGGATGTAGGTCTTGAGCCTCTAGTTAGCCAAAGTGCCAAAACATTTTTCTTATAAGTGATGGCTTACATATCCTATGGAGATAGAGACAGTTTCTTGGGACGTTTGAAAAATTATCTTCACAGGGGGATAGGGAAAACCCCTAGAAAATAATGTCTCATGAAATAAAAACTTTGTAACTGTGGTATTATATCTTTGTATTGGAGATGCTGGATAGCAGGAAAAAAAAATTGATGGGAGGGATAAACAACAGCACTTTAAGACACAAAACTCAGGGATATTAAAAAAATGCGGTGGCTCTGAATTAAAAAGATCACCTTTTTTTTTTTTTTCTGCTTTATCTGCTTACTCACAGATAAAAGCATGCTTGATTGTACAGTCAGAAGGAATTTTAACAGTGTCTGTGTCAGGCCTTTCTGTGATTTCCCCAGGGTTTAAGATATAGATGTTGAAGAAGAAAATTATTTTCTTACTTGAGCATTTGCCCCCACAAAAACCATTAATGTTGTGCCTAGAAGGTCTGTACCTACACCCTGAAAACCCTCATACTCCTTCAGCAAAGGTGCATCCAGGTTCCCCTCAGCTCTTGTGTGTGGAGCAGCAATTCAGGATTCTCAGCATCTTTTTGCCTTCCAAGAACTGCTGTAACATTTAGTCTTACTGTTAAGGAAGTTTTCAGTTCTCCTTGTGCTTGCAGCCTCAAAATCTAAATACTGCCTTGTTGGTGAATGATAGGTCCAATGGCAGAATATGTCTATGAATTTTAATATCTGCTTTGCTCTGCCTGTTAACAGCAAAGTGTTTGCTCTACTTGTGAAAGGCATTTCCAGGAAAAGTACTTAATGTTTTTCCTCAGCATACACAATGTAGTCATGCTATTTGCCTGAAACAAGATTTTTCTCCTCTTAATAATATTGTCAGGTACTATTCTACTAGCATAGCTATTAAGTTTTCTTAGCAGTAGGACGAGTGGCCTTTCACTGCTTTGGAAGCAATTTCAGCATGTGTATAAACTACAGAGAGGACTGGCTTTGAGAAACCTCCATCTAAACGAAACCCTCAGGTCCTACTCTTAAATAGTAAAGCTGCAATTTATCAGTGAGCAAGGTACCTCAGTGCATGAGGCAACACCTATGATAACATAAAAGGCATTCTTAATACATCTTCATTTCTGGAAGAAGTTAGACCTGTATCTGTTGTGACTGCACATTCTTTGTCAGGCCAAAGACTAAATTAGAGAGCACTGTTGGCTTTCCCGTTCTTTCAATGTCTTTTTTTATTTTTTTTTTCAGATGTACAAACCAATGGATCCTAAATTTACTTGGAAGGATATTTAATCTAATTGTCATATCCCAGTTTTCACAAATCCCAGTGTTCTGTGGCTTTTCATAACTAAGCCTAAGATTTAGGCAAATTTCTCCTACAGTCTTTGATTACAAATTCTGTTAAAGTCTAATAAACTTGTTAAAGCTACAGTTTCACTCTTAAGGAAGTACATTTTCTGCTAGAGCCCAATTTATATTTGCGGCATACTTCATACTGTCCCATTGGTGAAATCCAAAAAGGGCACGTAGATACTTGCAAAGGAAACTCGAAGTGAAGAGTTTCTTGCTCTTTGCAACCCAAGTTCTTCTCCCAAATTCCCTTTTTAACTTCTTCAGCCATCTCAGGTTTACATGTTTCTGAGGCAGCATATACACTGGCTTTCCCCTTCTGCTCTGGGATGTACTCTATAAGCAGCAAAGAAGGGAGAGACCAAACATCTCATGTTATCGATATACAGAGAGGCAAACGAAGATTGGCATAAGAATGCTGCATTCGGTGATTAAAAAGATGTTTAGCAAAAAAATTGTTATGATGAGAAGGAAGAACATTAACTCTAACAATTATGAGAAAAAGGGATGTGCTATTATTCATTTCAATGGAAACCGTGCAATGCATAACAACTGAAGCACTGCATGTGACTCCGTTTTTCCAGCAAACACATACTGTGAATTGTTACGAATTAGCTTTCAATAAGTCAACAAAAAGCCTTCTAAGAGCACTCACAACAAACTTACATTCTCTCTTTGTTTCGTCTTAACTAACCATGAATGTTGAATTAATTTTAACTCATTTCCAAGCTTAAAAGAAATATGAGCTAAGTCCATTAAAAAAAAACAAACAAAAAACTACTTACTTGTTGAGCTTCTCCTGTAATACAGCCAAAAATTCATAGCAGTTCACAATGTTATCTGGCAGCCCAATGTTAAAAGAATGCTCTCTTGCCATATGATTGAGGAGGACAGATCTACAAAAGACATTAAAAAATAATATTACATATTTTTGAATACATAGGAGAATTATTCAGCTAGTCACTCGAAATAAACCAATTGTTCTAAAAATTTATTATTGTTCTAAAAATTTTTGTTCTAAAAATTGTTCTAAAATTTAAAAATTTTAAAAATTTAAAAATCTTTTGTTCTAAAAATGCACAAAAGCCAACATTAAATAAACAATGATAGCATTGCTGCCACTGCTAGAAAAAAAAGAATGCAACTTCATTGAAATAGGAAGTTTTCAATTTCAGCTCTGCTGAACATTCAGTAACATTTCAATTGCTTAATCCGTGTGCATGCAATATAATCCTTTAAACAAAAATTACAATATAGCTTATTTTGACCCTCACTGTTAGCTAAGCTCATTTATTAACCTGAATAAGCAAATCACATGTTTCAAACAACCGCCTTGAGAAACATTCTAAAAGGCCACTTGTCAGTTTTCTCTGTGCTGGTCAACAAAGCAGAAATTCTTGGGTGTGATATGCTTTTACATCAACATTGCTTCACACAGCACTAGCACCATAAACAGCACTCAAAAATACGAATGAACAAACATAATGGATGTTCAAGTAAGTTATTCTAATAGAGGTATACTGGCTAATTCCTTAGGTGCCTCAACTTCTACATTTGGGGACTAAAGAAACATCCAAGTGTTAAGGCTCATCCACTGCTGAGCCTTGCTTTTACCACAGTCCCAGCACAATTTTCAAATCACGTATTATGTGAGACCCAAGAGTAAGCAGAGGATGAAGTTCTTGGGGCCTGAATGATGTGAACTTCACTACACCAGGCAGTAAAGAGAATAGGACACTCACACAACATTGGGATGACCTGCAGGGACATGACCCCACGTTCTTCTACCTTTCCAGAGTATCAGAACTACCCATGCAAACAGACATTCAGCGATAAGACAGTCTCTCCAGCTGAAACAGATCTACTGTGTAAAGCCAGATGTTCATCAGAGCAACCACTTGAATGGAACTCCTGCTTGCACTTGCCTGATGCAAAGCACTCCATTCGCACTCTAATTTTCCTCCCTTCTTTTTCATTCTATCTTGAAGTGCACACTGGTTTGGTGAGGTTTAAACAGGAAAATGTGTAACTGGACAGAAATATATTTTAACAGCCATACTGGCTTAAACAGCTCTCCTTGCCACTAAAACAACTGCTGAAAAACTGTGTCTTTAAAATGATTCAGTTCCAAACTCCAGCTTACTGTGTAGTATAAAAAGTTGTACTGGAATAATTAAAGGATTAAAAAGTGGGAGGGGGTCTATTTAAAATGGCACTTCAGTTGAAAGAAATACTTAAACTATACCTTAAAATGAATTCTATATTCTGAGTCCTACCATTAGGCAGTAACAAGTTTGATGACATTAATACCCTAAACAAAGATGCTGAGCAGATATGAAAAGATAAAACAAAAGCAAACAAGTTAATAAACAAACCTGTTTCCTGTGAATTCTTGATCACAGAACATACACATACTATGAAAACTTATGTCATATCTCTCTCGCTGCTGCTGTTCTAGAATTTCTCTCTATGAAAAGAAACAGATACAGTTATTCAGATAAAAAATAACAATCATTCTATTACATAAGCTTATTGTAACTCTTTATCCTTACTGGTAACAATGAACATACAAAACTAAAATGTGCTGCTGAAACAATCCAGATGTTGGTATTTTTTGAGGATGGGTTCTCACAAAAATTACAAATATAATTACAGTATGTGCTCCAGTCAAGTTCCATGAAAATTCTCCTAGTATTATGCAAGGTGCAAGAAACAAAGAGAATCCACAGTGAGATTTTATGCAGCTATTTAAATAATTCTGTATAAAACATATCAGTTTATTGTTTCTACTTAGGTTCAGATTTACTTCTGGTATTAGAGAACAAGTTCATGGGTAACCACACAACGCCCACTGGAATGATAAAGTCAATTTTACATAGCTAATTGCAGGCAATCTAGAGGACTTTTTCATAATACAGAAAGATGACAAGAGCCCTGGCAATGTCTGCAAGGAGCTATGGCATGTAATAAACTCAGGGAAAAGGAGAAGCTGATTGCCTTTACCATTGGTCCTGATTAATGCAGAGCAACAGGCTAGGCTAGACACTTTACAACACCTAACCACAATTTTCCTAACAACAACAAAATCATGCAGCAGGTGGTTTTCTCTGGTGCTGTAACAGCAGCAGTGTAGTTATACTGTGGAGTTACTACACACTTCAGATGGAAAGGCCATAATCTTCTGGGACATGGGAGAATCGGTGTTTGGATTAAAACTTAGCATATTTTCAGCCTGGCAGTACACTACCCTGCACTTGTGTTTTAAGTACAGATAAATGGTAAAGGATTTATTTTCTGTGCAACGTAGAGGTGCTACTGCCTGCTTTCTGACATTCGGGATTCTGACTGAATTTCTTAGGGGATTTTCTCAATCTCTTTATCTCCTTAGAGCCGGCAACAGTGGAGCTTTGTGTTTCTCACCTACCTCTTTAGTACCTTTCTTGTGTGGATTAAGGCCCAAACTTGCTCACAGTCTACATGTAAATTCACATTCAGCTATGCCTGTTGGGTAAGCTCCATAGAAGGCAGAAAAGAAAGAAAAGTAAAGGAAAAAAAGAAAGAAAAAGAACCCCAAAAAGAAATAAGAGGAAGGCTTGAGCTATCATCATTATAGGTCCAAATGTGTCCTCCAGCATGGATGGGCTGGTGTGGGCCTACCACACCACATTGCGTTGCCCACTGAGAGATGGCAGGAAGCTGATATTGGGCAAATATATGTCCTGTTTGTTTCTTTTCCACAAAGAGCAGCATGCTGTATCCAGCGAGGGGCAGTGGGATGAAAACGATGCCTGCTGGAGAGTGCAGGAGCGTGCCACACTTGAGTTACATTTGGCCTAAGGCCACTGGCCACTGTAGGGGACAAGTGCACCGTGCCTTAGCCTGTTTCAGGGCACATATTCAACCCCACAATTTGGGAGCTGTAGCTGTTGCACATTAGCTAAGAGTCTGTTACCCCAAAAATGCAGATCCTGGGGCTTTTTTGTTCGCTTTTGTACTACAAGGTGTGCATTTTCTGTTGGAGTCATGCTCAGCAGCACCTACTCAAATTCCAGGCCATATCCACTCACATCCTGCTCCATTATGCAAAGCGTCAACTAACAGAAATAAAAATTCCCATTTTTCAGGGCTGACTCCTGAAAGAGATAAATGGAGCATAACACATCTTGTGAGAGCCCTTGAGCAGAGACGCAATTAAGTAAGGATGTCTGTCTGCTCCACATGGGCAGTGAACATCCCATATCACGTCAGTAAGAACTGGGGCTTTCTCTGGTACTCGTAGCTATCACCTTTCTCCGCTCAGCAGCATGTCTGATGTGGTTTGGCTAACCTTCAATTTGAAGGCATCTGCATGTAGTTTATATACTTTGTAAAAAGCACTAGAAAGAATCTAGAAGAAAATCAAAAGGTACCATGTACAATTCAAACATTAAGATAGCAAGGGTTTAACCCCCCCTCCCATTAATGTTATTCCAATGTAGCTTCCTAATTGTACTCTACTAGGAGGTAAAAAAACCGTTCTGCAATATTTGGCTGCCTAACTCCAGATTCCCATCTCATACAAATTGCTTACTGGAGCCCTGGTGTGCCGCTACTCCCAGTTATGCCTGAGGGGGAAGAAGAAGCATACTGTATCCTCCACACAGACGGTGCTCCTGCTATGCTGCTCTCTCACCCTTCCCGTCTATTTTCCAAGGTAGACACTCCTTTTATCAAATGTTGGCATCACTCATTTCTAGAGGGAACTTTCTGAGCCAGCAAGCAAATCTAGTACTTGCACAGGTGAGGAATTAAAAGCACTGCTTCAAGTCAAGTACAGCGAAAGCAAGAGGTCTGCTCTTCTTCCCTACAGACACTCCCAAACACCCTTCTACCACTGCTCCATTGCTGGGACTCTGAAGGGAGAATAGCAATTACAATAACTTGCATAAAACTTTTGAGACTTTTCTGAGTGGAGACTTTCAGCTGGTAATGAAAATCAAGCTTAAACTGAAGTTATGAGGCAAGAATTAAGTAATTTATTTTAATACCTGCACCAGTTTTCCAACCCATTGGAATTGTTGGGGTTGTTAGCATTAATTCATGGTTGATACTAAGACAAAAAAAAACAAAAACATTTCAGCCATGAATATTTTCCAAAACTTTTTTAGGATACTGTGTCATATCAAAGTATCAGAGAATGAGAGGGCAAAGTCACTTGAGGAAAAAGTAAACAGATCACAAAATACACATATATTAGTTTTCTTTTTCCATAAATAATAAAAGAATTGAGCACAGACAGAAAAGGTAATCCAAAACACTAAAAAAGTGAGTCAAATGTCACAGCTTGATATCAGGAAAATAGTTTACAATATTGATACAGTTTGTTGAATAATTCCTGACCCCCACATCTTTTTATCTTTTGTGAGATGTTCTGACAGCTATTTGTCCTCCACTCTCTCTGCCATATTCTATGATTTGCTAACCCTACCCCTCCAAAATCCATTACTTCACAGAAGACTGTCAAACTAGTCGTGAAACAACCATTGACAGAACAGATATCCCCACTGATACAAAGTAGAACTTAAATTACAGACGCTTTTAGTCTAAACTCTTTGTCCCCACAAGCCATACAAAGCTTATTTTTAGATTTTAGCACATTTTTAGACAGAGCCTAGCTCAAATAAGCAGTAGATATGACTGTGGAAGTTAGCAGCTTCCCATGGAATAGCTTTAGGAAAATTCTATAGGACATAAGTGGTTGATCACCTTCAAACGTGGCAAATGGAAGCTGAATATTACTGATCATAATTACATGCAACAAAAATGCAGTTGTTTTGCAGGAGTACTTAATGTATTCAATAAAATCAAATTCAGTTTTAATCCAATCCCCCTTTTTTCTGTCTGGAAAAAACCTTTTCTATAGGTCTTAGTCATACACTTTCTACTATATGGGTGATCTACCATAAAAAACCCCCAACCAAATTACAAAACACTACCTATTCTGTGTTTTAACTAATAAAAGAAAAAAGCATGGTAAGGATGTGTAACTGTTTATACCAGGATGATAATCTTTAAATACACCAGCACACTAAACTGCTAATACAAAAGAAATCTGATCATTTGCATGACAATTTGTAATTTGGAGTCTAGGAAAATGCCCTGCACATTCATGATGCTCAGTTTGAGGTTGTGAGGAGCTCAGACTTTCTCCTAGTAGATGGTAATTTAAAAAGTGCCTGAAAAAGAATGTGCCTGTTCCTCTCCTAGGAAGCAATATTTTGGAAGAAATTACCCATTTTTTTTCCAGAAGTGCTTAAGCACTATGCATCAGCAAGAATTCACACTGATAATCAGTAAAAGATGAAAAATGCATACTTGCAGCTAGTAAGCACTTTTCCCTAAACAATTACTTTGTCTCTGGTCTATAGTTCAAGAGACATTCAAGACATACAAAATGCCTTCAAAAGTTAAGACTAAAAACTAACCCCATCGAATGCCAAAAGCTATGGACTCAGGACAGTTGGTTTTATGGCACATTAGACTTTTCTGATATTGTAATTCCTGCTACCCTTCCCTCCAACAGACAGTATACCGCAGTTGTTAAATTGTGTTTCTTTATTGCTGTCAGACAACTGCTTTTTTTTTTTTTAATCATAAACTCCTTTACTAACAAGGCCCTCATGAATAATTTACATAGCTATGTAAATGCATGGCTTGGATCACTGACATAGAACAACCATTCACAACCAGCACTCAGCACAAGTTTTGCTGCTTTTAATTCCAACCTGAAGAAAGAATTAGTGGTCAAAATTTTGCCTGTTTTTTCCAACTACATCAGTTGTTCCAACAAAGATATGTTACGGTCCAACAAAGATATATTACTTCTTTCTCCAAACCCTGTCTCTTTATAATCACAGCACTTCAGATACATAAGAAATTAAGGCAGAAAGTACTTCTCTAGCTCCAAGATAGAGGCAGATTACACTGCAGTTTGGGACAAGATCATGCAGTGACTTTGACTGCAGCGAGACCTGAATTTATCATTTCTCAGTCCAGGAACCCACTTGTGGATTGAAGGACTGGATTCTGCAGTTCAGTCTGTAAAACTGAGCTAACAGCAGTATGTGTCTTCTTTTTTAAGATGTTCAGGACCGAAAAAAATTACTGCCATAAGCCCTCACAAGGCAAAGTCCAAAGTTTCTCGTTGAAAGACTTAAACATACAAGTAGTCTCAACTTTAAGTATTTCAGTACTGGGCTGGATTGGGGAAAGACCATATTGTAGTTTGGGGTTCTTGTTGGCACCTGCCTTGCCAGTTCTGGTCCTTCACTCTCATCCTCTCTAGGCAAGAGACTAGAAAGACAGCATGTTTACAAATGATCACTTAAGAGCAGTTCCAATGAAAGCTTTTTATAAATGATGCTATATCCTCTGGGGAGGTAGTTTGCCTAAAGATGTTCCTTTGAAGAGGAAACCAGTGTGAAGGACTCAAAACATCTGAGCACTCAGTCACACTGTTGTGAAGAGTGCGTGATCACAGGCCACATTCCTTCTGTTACGATAATGGATTCATTAATACTACTCAGAGTGTCTGCCTTAGAAATAAGGTACTACCAGAGATAGCAATGTGGGTGCGAATTTGGATCTAAATAATATAAGACAGAGACTTCAGAATAAGAATACATATTTTATCAAGCTCTCCTAGGTAATCTCTCAAACACTCAGTGTGTATCTTTAGTTGTAGTTTCTTCCAGTTTAAATAAGAGTTACATTTCCCTGCTGAGTGCTCACAGAAACTAGCTATTGCTGTAGGCAAAGGAAGCCAGTGAAACAGATTCTGGTTTAAAAAAAAACAAAATGAAACAAAAAACCATGCTGACAGATCACAACAAGAAGCTGCTTATATACTTTACTGGCAATAAAACAAACCAGCACAGTACACTGAGACAAAGACCAGGACTGGTGACACTTGAGATGCACTACAGTCTCTAAAAATTTGCCAAGCACATTATTTGACAATTATATACACCATTAGGATAAACTACTCTTGGAGTAAGAGAATTACATTTGGTTTTGTGTCTACAGTTTCCTCAAAGATTGGCTGATGAGCTTTAGATTGTGCTTGTAGCTGCTAAATAGGAAAAATATTTACAAAGAATCATGGTGTCAGAAACTTCATGTCTCTCTAAAGACCTACAATCTTAGCTGTATATCAATAGCTTGTCTCCTAAGGTCTCTATTCAGCTTCTCTCCTTACTGATCACTGTATTCAGTTCTACCACTTCAAATAGTACTCTCTTGCCTCTTGAGTACAGAAAAAAATAATCTTCCAACTCTGTAATCATTATCATGCCCTCTCCAATGTTATTTCAAGAAGTGTGCCTTTTCTTTAATATTATCAGAGATGCCTGCTGGAGGAGCCCTTCAGGAAACAGCTTAGCTGTACTGTGCATGGGAATACAACAAAATTGTCAGGATAGGACGTCCAGTCTGGAGCACACTCAACACTTTTGAAGCCAGCTGTCACATCATCCATGTTGATACATGCGTTTGCTGACTACTTTGTGCACTTTACACTCTCATCCAGTCAATGTGAAAATTCATACATAGTTCAAGAATGTCACAAACAGAGCCCCACTGGCTAGACAGACAGACTGGCACATCAAAGACTAGTCACTAAGGAATGAAAGATGATGGCATTAGAGACTCAGTTTTGGGACAGAGAAGAGACGAAAGCAACGGGGCAGTGACTTACTATCTTCCAAGAGATGCTGCCTATCTGGAGATGAAACTGAGAGTACTCCATCTGGCACAGGCTGATCACTCAAGTGGGCATTCCTGACTTTTTACTAGATACTCTGATAAGATGTTACCACAAAACGCTGCGAACAAGAATGAAGTAGGAAAAGGAACGGGTAGCATTTTCCTGATTCTTTTTGGTTGAGTTCAAGACACAGGCATAGATCAACATCTTCTGGAGAGGAATATATAGCTACAGAAACAGTGACAAAATAGGGAGAATTTAAGAATATTATCATACGGCTGGGGAAACAAAGGCTACCAATGAGTCCCCTGACAAAGAGAAAGAGCATCTTAGGACATCAGCTTGTCAGCTAAGTGGGGAGACTTTAAACTAGGCTTGAAAGGACAGCAACAAAAAACCCAGAGAGAAATACGAGTTGTGACCAACTGGAAAAACAGGAAGTTGGGAAGCAAATGGTGCTGGTGAGGGGGAAAGGATGTAAGAAGAAGAACAAGCTCGACAATCTGCTGAACGACAGATCCTAGGCAGACTGAATACAAAGACCAAACTATAACTTAACTGGCATTACAATAAATTGGCAAAAGTCTCAGGATTGTAATACGAGTGTTACAAATGTATTATGAAACTTCTGAGGTGCATTGTCCTGACTCTTATTTTGGATGACAAGTTGCCTCTTAAGCATACGGAAAATGTTGTTTTCTGTACCTTATCCTTGATTGCAGCCTAGTCTGCACAGCTCAAGTTCAAAGTGAACAGTGGGAATGACTAACTGGGATGGCTATAAGGGATTGTTCCCCTTGCCTGCCTGTCCCACTTGCTCTTAGGTTCTTCCTCTCTTCCCTATAGCTCCTCTTCTTGAGTTGACTCAGCTACTGAAGCGATACAGGCTAGAACCTACACTTGAAGGGGCTGTAATCAATGACAGGTCAGATGACTCAGGCTTTGAAAGGTACTGTGACACTGATGTAGAAGACATTCTCACAGCTTGTTCAGGAAGCTGAGTCAATTACAAAAGGGAGGAAGAGTTTCATATGCTGAAAACTAAGTAACTGTGCAAAGATGTATGGAAAGAAAAAGAGGGTTGAAATTACAGTAGACATGGACCACAGGCTGCCAAGATGAAGCAGGAGAAAGGTGAAGTTTGTCTGAACTAAGACAACCAAAAGAAGATGGAGACAGGCTAACACAGTAAAACAGGATAGCAAAAACCAACCTCCTGCTGCCCTGAAATACATTAGAAATAAATGGCAAAGAAAAGCAGAGACCAAACACAGACAAAAGAGGAATGCTTGCAATATTCAGGGCTTCAGTTTTTGCAGGAAAGGTTAATTACGTCACAACAGTTAATGATGAGATGCATTTAAAATAAAAGAAACAAAGAACCAAGAGCAGAAAAGGGTAAGAAAGGGTTAAAAGTTGGATGTTATACATACTCAAATCTGACAGAATTTACCCGAGTCATTATGGAACTAGATAAAAAGATTTCTGACAATTAGTGTGACAAGTCTTCAGAAACCCATGGAGGATGGGCAATGTTCTAGAGTGCTTGAGAAAAGCAATTAAATACTGAACATAGGCAAAGAAGGACCTATAGAATTTCAGATGTAGGTATTAACATGCTGACATTATTAGCTGCTCTGGAAGCACTTCTGATGTTGCATTACACTACATCAGGCTAGCATCTCGATCCCTTCCACTGCACAGCTTCAACTGATTGAACCTTGTCTTAGCTTAAGCTTGTGACAAACTGGGGATCATACAAACAGCTCATCCTGGGAAGCCAGTATAGCTGAGTCCCTCTTCCAGTTTTGGTGAAGACTCCTCTTCAGGGTCTATTTACTGTGGGGAAGAGCAGCCTCTTCACTTAAAACTGCCAGTCACATGACAGGAGAATAGCTGCAAACATGACAGCAAGACAAGGTCAATGCTGTGGTAGAAAGTGTATATTTTCAAAAAATAGTTTGAGGTTTTTACCTTTTCTAGAAAAATCTTAAAGATAAACCCAAGTGGCTTATACTGACACTGCCCCTCCTAGTATCTCGAGTTTCACCGCCAGGACTTCCTTGTCTGGTAGTGCTTCACAACTACGAATTCTTTATCAGGACTGTGTTTTTCCAAAAGACCGTATCTGTTTTGTATTACACAGCCTTGTCTGCTATTTCAGCAAGCTGTGCTCTCTAACCTAGTTCAGGCTCATTCCTTGGCCTCTCTCAATACATCACAGTCACCATAATGCCTCTGCACGACATGCACCTTGGCTAGCTCCCCTGCTGCAATACAGCCTGAAATATTCCTAAACCGGAGTTTCAAAACTGCAAAATGAAACGCTTCAGCTAGCACATTTTAAAGACAACATTTGTCCTTGTTTAGGCTTGCTGTTCGAGACAGCAGTTAGGATTCAAAGGCTGCAGAAAAATTACCAAAAGTTGTATAGTTCTGGTCTTTATTCTGCGTAACTCACATGAGCCCCATTTGTCAGCTCACTCTTAATTGCTGGACTTGTCTGGAGGTAAAAGACTTTGCAAAGCAAAATAACTATTTAACTTGCAAGTCAACACTCAGATTGCAGCAAAAGGAAATGAAAAAATAAACAGACTTCATTGCTGTAACTAAAGCTGTGACTCCATTAGCTCCAACTACAGCTGCAGCTTGATTTCACAAAATCCTTCTGTAAAAACTGGAGATACAATTCTGATATTTAAAACACTGTTAATAGCAAAGGCTATTTCACACCATAATAAGAATGCATACCTCCTTCTTTTCTCACTTAATTACTCTGTAAACAAAACCAGCACTTGCTTTGGGCTAAATCCTGCACTCTTTTCTGAATTTGAGGAAATGTCTGTTTGCAGAGGAGATGAGACAGCCCACCTGCCAACAGACTCTGCACTGCCTTGACACTGGCAGCAGAGAGAAGGCCTAGTTGGAATAGGACTGCATAGCACAAAACACCACAAAACCAGAAAAAAAATGCCCTTTAAAAAAAGAAGTACAGTGCAATGTGTAGCAGCCAGGAGTTACTGTTACAATAGACAGTTCCATGAAAACATGAGCTGCATGCTCAGTTACGACCCTCTTTCCTTCCTCAAAGCCACAAACAATATCATATATGCTTGGGAAATGAACATCATCATGACACTGCGTGCCCACATGTAATATTCAAGATGTCTTTCATAACCTCAAAGGGATTACAGAAAACTGGAAAAGGTACAGAGAAGTGCAACAATGATGCACAGTGAAGAACCACCAGACAGCATCCTCAACCTCACATCACTGAATCATTGAGGTCGCAAAGGACCTCTTGAGAGCAACTAGTCCAACCCCCATGTCCAAGCAAGGTCACCTCGAGCTGGTTACCCAGGACTGTGTCCAGTTGTGTTTCGAATATCTCCACAGATGAAGACTCTACAACCTCTCTGAGCAACTTGTTCTAGTGTTTGACCACCCTCACAGTAAAAAAGTGTTTTCTTGTTTTCAGAGGGAATTTCCTGATTTTTAATTCATGCCCATTGCCTCTTGTCCTGTTGATGGGCACTACTGAGAAGAATCTGACTCCCTCTTCTTCATTCCCATCAAGTATTTATACACATTGATAAGATCCCCCCTGAGCCTTGTCTTCCAGGCTTAACAGTCCAAGCTCTCAGCCTCTCCTTGTATGAAGGATGTTGCAGTCCCTTAATCTTAATCTTAATCTTAATCTTTGTGATCCTGCGTTGGACTTGCTCAATTAAGTCCGTATCTTTCTTGTACTGGGGAGCTCAGCACTGGACACAGCACTCCAGATGTGGTCTCAGTAGTGCTGAGTAGAGGGGAAGGATCACCTCCCTTGACCTGCTGGCAACACTCTTCCTAATACAGCCCAGGATGCTGTTGGCCTTCTTTGCCATGAGGGTGCACTTCAGCACATGACTAATGAAAGACATAATGTAAGGTAGATAAATCAGGAGACAAATCATGAATGGTTTGGATAAGATTAAGGACGAATTGTTCACTAGCTCTTCGAATACAAAAACCAGCCAGGTGTGAGGTGACAGGTTCAAAAGGACCAAATAGATGGTTCTCTCCCAGTGTGTCGTTAAGCTGTGCAACTGCTGCAGGAAGCTGTGGATACTGGAAGTTTGTGTGGGTTCAGAGTTGGAGGTTCATGAAAGAAAAATCTATTGTGTTAATAAACACAGATACAATGTTGCTGAATTAGGAAATTCTTGAGCTGCCAATTGCTGGAGACTAGGAGAATATTTTGAGAAAGAATCACCACCAGATCAGAAGAGGGCAAATACCATAGACACTTTGCTGCTGTCAAGGATAAGATACTGATCTAGACAAACCTTTTTTACTGATCCAGGATGGCTTCTCTTACAATGAATTGGAAGAGAACCATGCTAGGCATGAGTGCATCAGCTGCTTTTTTCTGAGTCCACGCCAATCCAGTGGACTTACACAGGAATGCAGATTTCAGCTGAGGCAACTCCAACTCCATGGGAAATCCTCAGCGGCAGAACTACCACAATTCTCCTTTGCAGGAGCTGGGATCCTATGGAGAGCTGTGTAAGACTTGCACATCCTCCACAGGTTCTGGGGATTTGCTAGTCATGTGCCGCAAGCTGTAGAACATTACTTCAGCCAGCAAACTGAAACAGCACTCATAGGGTAGTTGAACCAAATGGATTTTGCCTGCCAATCCCAATTTTCCTGGGGACTGGAATCTGTTTTTTTGTAAGCATCTCCTTCATTCTGAATGCTTATGATTTAAGGTGTCTTTAGTTCCATGCTGTGTATGTACAGACTTGTAATAGAAACATACCAGAAGAAACAGCATAACAAAGGGTTAAAAGGCCTGTGTAGACAGTTCCCAGGACACAGCTGCCAGCAGTAAACTGAGGAACATATCTATGTAAAGACCATAAGGCCTGCACTGTAACACCTCACAGTACAGATGACTTGCCAGCAGAACACCCTGCATCCTAACACGAGGAGACTGGCAACAGGGCTGCTATGTATCACATAACATTCATTTTTAAATTAGCCCAACAGCAAAAACAGACTCCAGATGTGTATTTCAAACAAGAAAACAACAAAAAAACCCCAGTGGTCAGCAACCTGGACTAAGGCTCATGGAAGCTGAAGTCAGCAAGAGCTTAATGTGAAGGACCACCCATTCAGGACTGTCAACTCCTAAAAGATATGAGATGTATGTCCAAAGTACCAGGTTGCCATCACCTAGTAGCAAGAAGAACCAGAGCAGTTCATGAGGACACAAGAGCTGGCATTTCTTGTCCCTTGCATCTTACAGAAACAATACTGGTCAGGCTTCCTCCACTCACACACCGTGGTGCTTGTGAGTATGAGAGTGTGAATTCATGAAATCTGGGTAAGTGAGCATGAATGCACAAAACCAACTTGCTTGAAGATTTTATAAGTAGGTATCACCTTCCCTTTTCACAGTATCACACATTGAGTTTTATTTTGCTAATTTCCCTACATGTATATTATTACACAAAAGATAATGTGTCAATGCATTGCAGATTCCTGCAAGAAGAAAAATGTTCAGCACGTTCAGCCTTTTTCAGTGCTCTGGGCGTATTTTCCACTCGTGTGGAACACTGACATAAAACCTGTAAATTTATTCCAAGGAAAAATCTATTATAAACAAGGAGTTCGTGTATGTTTGTGCAGCAGCTAGGGAAATGAGCTTAAAAAAATATTAAAAATCAGAATTTTTTAGTTTAGCAAAAAATGCTTTCACTTTAAAATGAGCACTAAGTTACCATATATTACAGTATGGAACTGTTTACCTCAAAAAATGAAACAACAGTAATTTCTTACCAGTCTCTTTTGCTGAAGCTGTTCTCTAAGTAATCTGTCTTCTGGTAAAACATCACATAGAAGAAAATAATTGTCCTGCTCTTCTGTAAAGAGATTAGGAAATGTGGGTAAGGGATGGGAAGTTGCAGCTGCTTTGAATATTTCTGGCACCTAATTTGCTAAACCTTTGGAATGTGTTAAGAATGTGAGAACGTGTTTTTTAATCTATAAAAGTCAGTTATTTTAATTTAATAATTTAATGAAACATGCTTAAATATTTGTATATACATATTTATAAGATCTTTACATCATTTATACTGTGGTACAAAACCAAAAGTCTTGCATAGGTATTCCCCACTACCAGCCTTATTCTTTTTTATGATGGTTCTTCTGGAGACATAAGGCAATTTTAATCATTTATATTGGTTACAGTATAAAGTCAGCATGAAAGAAACATGAAATCACTTTTAATTTTATCTTGGATGTGGGATTTTCAGTTATTTCCCTAAGTAATTGTCAGTTTTCAGTAGTTATCATCATTTGGTATACCCTCCTCTTACCCTGACTGATCACTTTACCTTTTACCTTCAGATCTTGCTCCATCGCCAGATATGCACCACTAGTGTTTAGTAACACACATTGAGACTTGCCTAATTTACGTTTCTACTTATATGTTTTAGCCACATTTTATGTTTACTAACCTTTTTACTGTTTATGGTCATATCCAATTTAATAATAAATCTTATTCAAATGAATTATCTTAAAATTACTCATCATGTAAGAAAATATAAAAACACTTTAAAAATATTTTGCATTTGAAAGTTACTCATTTATTAATCAAAGGGTTATGTGGTTTGTGAACTGAAATGACCATTATTAAGTCTTTTACAATTTTAAACTTGCTAGATTTCAGCCTTTCCCATCTTTTCATACAGAAGCCTCTATGAAGAAGAGAAACACCCTGATTTATGAGCTATCAAATTTGAAGGAGATAGCCATTAAAATTAAAAAAATCTGTTAACAAACACACAACGAAGTATTCTCATTGTCTTCTGGAAGGGCTATTGATGGTTTATAATTCTGGCAAGCTCTGGCATTCAGGCGCTTGATTTGCAATTTTCAAACTGAGTGGTAAGTGTTAAAATTTCAGAAGCAAAACCATACATATGGAAGAGAAATGCAATTGTGGTCTTTGGAGTGATTTTCATGTTTTCTAGGACTATTTTTCTTAAACTTAATTTGAATAATTAAAACAATTTATTTTCATCCATTTTGTACTCAGTTTTCACCTTCCACCCATCTCCAACACTGGCTGCATGTGTTTCTTCCTCTCTTTTAAGATCTCCATGGAGAATTAAAGATGCAGGAAAGACCTAACGTTCTCTTATCTGCTTTTAGGTAAACTATATTTTTCTGTTAGAAAAGGGGAAGCCAAAAAAATGCATCAGCTACTTGGGAGAAAAACACTTCCTTCGCACAGTCATCACTGTCCTTATGATGGAATGTCCCACTGTGCCAATGCAGCAGAACCGTGAAGTATGGTCTTTGGTCTTGTGTTGGAGCTCAGAAAAGGGCAGTCTTTGTACCCCTACCATGAAGATATTGTCTCCCAATACTCTTGGAGCAGTAAGCACTGTGGCAGGGGAAAGGAAGGGCAATTGGTGGAAGCGTCCATGATGTCCAGGAAGAGTTAGTGGCGTCAGTGAGGGTGGTGGACAGGGTGAAGTCGGAAAAGACAGCTCACTGGGAATGTTTCTCCACATTTCTGGAAGGACTGTCATCAATTATTCATGCAGTGGGTACCAAAGCTTCCACAGCCACGATGTTAGCAGCACTGCTTCTAGGCCTTGATTTGTAACTGGCCCTAATTCGACAGCGCATTTAAGCATGTATTGAGCTCATCCTCACTCAGCACAGTGCTGAGGCACGTGTTGCAATCCTTGGAAAACTAAGTTAAGAGTTAAACTTCACCTCTGTGGTTTTCTGACCAAGTGTCAGATTACTTCACACCTGGCTGATCTAAGCAGCAGAAATTATCACATGAGCTGGCCAACAGAGAGTAAACAAGCAGCATATTTACCTAATGGAGCTTCTGAATTTGTTCTTATCACACTACAAAAGTCTGTGATGGGCTGTTCTGCAAACCTCTTCTTCCAGTACAAGATATATCTTTAAAAATAAGGGGGAGATGATTAGTGAAAAAGGAAACATCAAAAAAAGTTTAATAAACAGTTGATCGGATCTCTCTTTTTCCATCCTCTAAATTCTTAAGAGTGTTTTGTGTTTTTTTTTTAATTCCTGTCTCTGTTTTTTCTTCCTTTAATCTAGTTTTCCAATTCATTAAATTCATTCAGCTTCATTAAAACTGGGTTTAACCATCCTGTCAAAGTGAAGGACTCAATAAGACAGATTTCCATTAACCTTTACATAAACACTGTGACCTATTCACATCTCAGACAGAAGTGCCACTCAGATGCATCTTTATTGAAAAGATACACTACACAGTACTCTCAAATTCCCAAAATATTGTGGTTTGTGTTCTGCAAGATGCAGGCAGAAATCTGAAACCTGGTAAAAACATCAACTTGTCAAAAGTGAGGTTTTGGCAGGTCTCCTGTGGAGTTACAGTGAAAGTTGTAGCTTGGCAGACAACTAGAAAGAAAAATGAAGCCCCCAAACACCTGGGGATAGGACAGCAGACAGAATAAGGAAAGCCCTAAACATATCTTGAAGGTTTAACCCATCAACTACAGTTGTTTAGAAACATTCTTGTACTAGGATTGTACCATAGCAGCATTAACAGACCCCAACTGAGATTAGGTTCCCACTAACTAGAAGCTACTGTTGAATCAAGAAATCATCACCTTCAATTATATGATGAAGGGAACCAAGCAATCCTTGTGCTAATTATTCAGAATCTTACTACAAAAAAAAAAATCTGAAAATGCTTAAGTGCATGCTTATACTTATGACTCATGTGTGTGATATAAAGCATGTGAGAGTCAGTAAGGTAAAGGCTAACTATTCAATGACAGCTTCCTATTGACATGCCATCAAATTAGGAAAAGAATCATAAAAAATTAGATATCATTATGAGGACATTTCTAAATAGTTGTAGCTTTTAATACTTGTGCAATCTAAAAGTTTACTTGCCACAGCTATCACATCCCATGGCGGTTCATATTACCTCTATTCACCACCTATCTTACTATATGAGGACTTTAACTGCAGCAGCCAAGGAATCAGCACCTATCTGTTTCTGCTAACTTTGACATGGAGAGGATTAACCTCCAGTACAGCAGACAGCTAAGCACAGTGAAGCCAGCATGCATGGCTGAAGCTCATTCAGAGGCATCATTAGATGTCAGTGAGAGGTGAGCGTTCTGTTGTCCCCCACCTACTCCACTGCTTATAATGCACAACGAAACAGTCTTGCTGCTACAAGCAAGACAGCAAGTCTTCCAGAATAAGTCATCCTTGAGCTTTTAGGACATAAATGTGCAAATGAAGGGATTTCAAGATGTCATTTAGTCTGTCCCCTGCACCGAAATAAATGAACACCGTTCAGACAAACTCAACGTAACCATAACCATCTGTGTCCTGAAGCTTACTGTTAAGGGATTTCATATCATAACACTTAACCCAAATAATCAATGATCAAATAAAGCCAATGCCTTGTCATATTTCCAGGGAGAGAGAATGAGTGATCAGTGTCCATGAGTGATCATGTCCAGTCATGCAGTGGAAGCTTATTCTCCTTATCTCTTCCCCTTGCCCTAATGCCAACTTATCTTCACTCTTCCAAGTTAAAAAAAAAAAAAAAGTTTTCCATTAGCATTGCTTTTCTCTGGATTCTCCACTTCTTGTAGTTCTGTCAAGAAATGTATTCCTAAGACTGACTGTAACTCATTGCTAAGTATAAAAAACATGCTATGTTTTCATAGTTGTTTCCCTGTATTTTCCACACTTCAGTTTAACACCTCAGATTATACTTCCTTTTTTTGTGCATA
Organism: Platalea leucorodia; assembly: GCF_965183815.1. Lineage (NCBI taxonomy): Eukaryota > Metazoa > Chordata > Aves > Pelecaniformes > Threskiornithidae > Platalea > Platalea leucorodia. The sequence goes on along the minus strand of NC_138826.1, from coordinate 97,831,299 downwards.
GTATTAGAGCATTTTACTGATATTCAGTACAGCAAATAAGAGAAGGCACACTTCAGAGTAACAACTCCATCATTTCACATCCTGGGGCCACTTTTTGTAAGATTTGGCTATCTTCCAATTGCATTAGCAGCAAAAAGAATCTAAATGGACATTTTCTCGAAAAGGTGATTTTAAAATACATTTCTATTAACGCAGAATAATCCCCCAAGCATACTTAAACTGGCGGTCCATGACTGAGCAGCTCTGATCTCTTTATTTATCTGAGGAAACCAGCATTATCTCCAAAGAACATTGCATTCTTGTTCTGCCTGCTTTCAGCATAAAACCAAACAAAAACAAGTATCAGTTTTCATTTTTAAGCAATGTTAAGCTCATACATCTGAATAAGGATTTATACGGCTTACATTTCTCTTCCTAAATTTCATCTTAATGTTTCATTTTTTTTGCATCTTTATAGACACAAGTTATTGGCTTTGGCTGAGTAACTAAACAGAAGACCTATCAGAAAACTCCTTTTAGTTGAGAAATTATCCAGCTAACATTTAAACACTGCACAGAACTATCTACAAACTGGCAGGTACTGCCTAGCATACCGCCTGGCCCATACATTGCTGTGTGTGAAAGCAAAATGCCAAGCAAGCGCCTAGTCTCTGAAGTTACAAGCCAGCTGGGGCCATGCCAGCTACTGGAGGAAGTTAAGAGAGAGAAAGCCAAATGTGACCCTGCTGAGATGATCAATGACACAGCTGTAGAAGGAGTCACGGTTGCCTGTAGATCACAGTACTGTAAAGTATAGTTAAGGATTAAATGTGATTTCTACAGGGAAATACTGGCATCCTTAAAATAGGGCAAACGAATTCCATCCCAGAATGTGAGAGATCCTGTACTGAGCAGCTTCTGCGTACAATACACAGCTTTAGGATGTTGTACAGTGGAAGAAATAATCTTGTCCTATATGAATAAAACCCAAAATTAGGAGAGTTGATTGTCTAGAATGTGCTTTACAAAATAAACAGCTTTCTAGCTTGTACGTAACTTGTTGATTAGTGACAGGACCTGAGAAGTCCCTGGGATATGTCAAAGAATGTCTAACATAGGAATTGCCCTGTATTCTAATACCGAGTCCCCTGGTCCCAGCAACATCTAGGGGCTGGGGAGGGGAATGGGAAAACAACCTTACAATCCAACAACAAAGAGCTCACCAAAAAAGTAATAAAAATCCTCCCACAACACCCCCCTGCTTTTTAAAGTATTTTAAAAATATGATCTCTAGTTTTCTGAAGCTTTCTATAACATCTGCACACATACACACTCATTTTAAACAATATAACCCTTACCTTCTAAAATCTGCAACCAGTTTCACATCTGCTATGACGAGCTTGTGTTCAATAATCATGTGCTTCAGGAGCTGGTTTTGTTCTGCTAAGAGATAGCATTCTTTGCAGAAAATACAAGGCACATCAGGAGAACTTTCTACAGCAGCAACACCACCTGGACTTTCTGGCAGAGACAGAGGCTCCAAAATACACTCTGTATCTAAAATAAATTAAAAACAGAATTAATTTTGACTAAGTGAATAAATCTACATCACTTGGAGTACTTTTAGGCAGTATATGTAACAGCTGCTTTGTTGGGTCCCAGTTTTGTCGCATGGATCATGCCAGCAACAAGGTGCTTGGAAGCGAGTTGACTGCATTATTTCCAAGAATGGTGGTGGCAGGTTAGCATAGCACAGTTCTCAAGTATCGGCTCCAGCTGAAACTCCCAGCTGACATCAAGTCAAACAGACACAAGTGCTCTGCTTATTACTAAAGGAAGTTTTATGATAAGAAACCTACTTTTCTTTCTCTCACTACCTAGTCTACCTGTTGATATGAATGAAGCTACTCTCTTTGCCACATTTCTTATACTACCAGGAAGGCTTTAGATTGCACAGCACAAACTGTTTTGTATGTTGATTTCTCCTAATTGTAATTTTATTTATTGCACAATACTTCTATCATTTTCTGATTGACCCTTGAAGGTCTGTATGCATTTGTCTTGCCTTTTTTTAGCATCTTGCTTACTGTTCTGTGACAAAGGAAAAGACGATTCTTGATAAAGATTACTGCCACATGGAAGCTTATGCCCACTGAAACACTTCCTAAGTGTACAGATGTTGAGGAGGGGCCAGCCATACCCCATGTGGAAAGGTCAATGGCCCGTGTTTGTACTACACTGTGCCAGTCAGACATAGGTTGCTCAAACGACAGCACACAGAGGTGAGTCACCGGCTGATGTTCTCCAGGTTCACTGCTGTTTGTAGTTCAACAAGTGGGTGGAGTGCACAGAACTGCAGTACTGTTGCAAACAAGCAGACTGACCCAGGGTATATGTGTGTGTCCCCCATTTAACCAATAGCAGTGTAAATTCATAAGCTCTTCCACTTATATGTAGGTATAAATTAGTGTAATTCATTAAGAAACACTGTGTGACCAACAGATTTCAAGAGCTGGCCCCATTAGCCTAACCAAATCCCAGTTGTCCAGAAATAAACCATGGTGTTCATTTTCCAAACAAATCATCTCTCTGTCTTTGGTAAGGGTTTATCGTGGAAGCAAATGCCAATTTCAGTATGTATCTTCGATTTCAGCTACATCAATTTTTGATAAGAAAAGGAGAGTAAAAGCAAACAGAAAAAGCTCCCCATAGTTCCTGCACTCTGAGGATGAAAACTGAAAAGAAAACATCATGGGTCTCCTTGATTCTTGTAATATGAAGTTAACTTGTGCAGCAGGAGAATGAACTCCATGCCTCTGGATTCCTGCAGTGACATGAACACGTCTGTAAAGAAATGAAATTTCACAGAATCACAGAATGGCTGAGGTTGGAAGGGACCTCTGGAGCTCATCTGGTCCAATCCCCCTGCTCAAGCACGGCCACCTACAGCCAGCTGCCCAGGACCACGTCCAGACGGCTTTTGAGTATCTCCAAGGATGGAGACTCCACAGCCTCCTTGGGCAACCTGTGCCAGTGCTCGGTCACTCTCACAGTGAAAAAGGTGTTTCTTGATGTTCAGACAGAACCCCCTGGGTTTTGGTTTCTGAAGATATCTAAAGAGTTAAGAAAAAGGCCGTCTCCCAAACCTATTATTTTGTCACACAGGAATTTTAAAATGTGTAAGGTTAAAGGAAGTTGAATTAACAATATTTATCAGATAGAAGAATCAATGTATGACAATTTTCACCCTACAAAATTCACATGTATGCATTATATATTGGCAAGCACACCAAATCTGATAATTTGATAACTTGTCCACATGGAAAACTTGAAAAATAATTTAAAAAATCATAGCCGTTTAGTTTTTTTTCTAGGAAAATAAGCTATTGAAGCAGTGCTCCCCCCCATCCTCTGCGAAGACTTTGAAATAACCAAAGAAGGGCTGCAGTTTCAGAGAGGGACCTGGGAAATTCCTGAAAGTTCTGTGATGAGTTTCAGGTAAAGGAAGAGGCACGGAGAGGGTAACAGGACTCTGCCATCCATTGCACATGCTGTTCAGCAGCGGCTGGCCAGCCAGTGTGGACATGGAGTGCTCCAGAGCAGGCACAGCATGTGCCCCGATGGCTGCCCGGTGAGGATGCTGCAGGGGACAGAGGGTAAGCTGGAGCTACTGGGAGCCACAGGTGGGAAAGGGTACAAAATCAAAGGAAATAGGGCTTCATCAGTTCCATGCTGCTCCTGGAACAACATATCTGCCCTGCACAAGTGTTGAGGCTTCTACTTATGACATTTGAAAAATAAAACTTCTTGGAAAGGCAGTGACTTAGCTGAAGATTGATGGTCAGGTTACACTGACAGCCCATTCCCTTCCCCCAGACATTTTTACTTATTAAGCTGGCATTGTATAAATTGTTCCATTTTTTCCTACTTTAAGAACAGCAGCTGCTACACTAAGTGCTAGAGCAATTTTCATGAAAGGGTCCGCTCTCCCAAGCAAAACTGATGTTACCTGCAAGACTCTAGGTTTGTGCATTCTTACAGTCAGTATCAGCTTGTAGCCTGAAGAATCAGTAAAACATGTTTACTGAGAAAAGTAGAGCAACTTAATTTCCTTTGCAATTGCTGACTCTCACTGATGCCAAGAGAACTAAGAAGATACTCTGTCAGCCAGTTCAGCTGTGCCCAGCTTTTTGTTCATTTTTGGTTTAGGTCTTTTGCAATGACCTATTTAAACATTTACAAGTCCAAATAAACAAGTGCCTATCCGCCTCAACAAACCAACTTTCAGAAGATAGGTGTGTGTGGCAACATAGACAAGGAGCCGATACAGTTATTTAGCATGAGTACTCGGGAATAGCAATTGTTTGGGTTGGAAGAACAGAGCTGTTAATCTTTAATTGTAGTGGTGAGTTGCAGAAAGGAACAAACTGGGGTGAAGATTTTTTTGCTACCCAAAGACAGTAGCTAATACTAAAAGAGAAGAACTTAAATATAGACTACTGGACTGGTGTGGCAATTGCAGAAGCTTATGCAATTTATTTCAAAGGCACTTAAAGGAGGAGGTGAGGGAAAAAAGAATCCATGAAAATATCTTTGTACTCATCTGCTGCAATAAAACACTGAACAAGAGAGTAAATGCACAGAGCTGAACAAAGATGCACAGCCTTTAGCGTAGCACTTAATGCACTAACACATAACACAAACATCAAAACAGTACAAATATAGCTAAGCATATTATTGAAATCTCTGCAAAAGCAGCTAATTTTGATGCTGTATTTGGAGCAGAGTGGCCACAGGTACTGAAGAAAAGCTGTTAACTAAAGCACAGCTAAGGGCTAACAGGGAAATAAAAACACTCAGATTGAGTTCTTGGACTCCACCAGGACTCCCACATGCAGAGGCACTTGAAAATGAGGGAAAAGCAGCCAGCTTTTCTCTTAAAATCTAGTGCCACAAGAATGACTTCACAGGGTCAGATTAAACATCCATCTAGTGCAAGTGCCCTGGCCGACAGTGGCAAGAAGCAATTACCTAGGGAAGTGTATAAAAACAGGGTAAACAAACAGTAATCACACAAATAACATAGTCTTCCAGAAATCTGAGGGTGGAGAGTTTAAGTCACAGGCTGTACATGTACCTCACTTTAACAGCATTTTATGGCTTTCTTTTTTTCCATGGATTTGTTTCAGCACTGTTTAAAATCGTTGGTCTTTAACACCTACAAAAACCTGCAGCAACATTTCACGTTCTCCTAATGGTCCTTCATTCCTTGTTGCCCATGTTCAGCTCTTGGCTAGGTCTACTCCACCCTTCTTCATGTGCGGAGCTGGGGGGTGGTCTGAAAACGCCCCAAGTGTGGAAGAAAATGGATTTCTATATCAGTGCAGTTTGTCCTCAGTCTCTTCTCTATTTTTTTTATTCCTAGCATTTTACTTGCTTTTAGGACCATTGAATTAACCACTGAATTATCTTCAGTGATTTCAAAGTCTCAGAAAAGCTGTGAATCAGGTGTTAATGTACAAGACAGTGGACATATTCTTTGTGTTCACTCCCATGTCTGTTACTCTGCTTTTTTTAACACTGAATAACACTTTTTTTGTCCAGTTCACTCAAACACCATGAGATTCTTCTGCAATGCTTCAGTTGGCCCTCCTGCTTACCACTTGGGAAAAAATAATGTGTATTAACAGCAAAATTTATCCCATAACCCCCTTCCTATTTGTGTCTGTGGTGAACAGCACAGGACTTAGTTACCTATGAGAACAAAGCCCTAAAAAATCCAACCATTAAGTTTCTGCCAAATCATCGTTTCACCACTGAGTTTTCCTCCTCTGCCTAATGGAAAAACAGCATGACTGTTATGCAAACAGATATCTCAAAGGCTTCACAGAAAGCCCACCAAACCCAGGAACTAAGAAAATCCCTCTCTCATTCACAGAGTTGACAGTTGACACCATGTTGTCCAACCTTTAACAGGACAGATAAAATTGTGGTCTTCTACAGCTAATTCAGAGCTAAAAAATGTAGATAAGTAGAAAGAAGAGACTAGAGGAATATATTCTTTGAAAGCAAAGACTAAGAAGTATACCCAGTTCTTCAGGGGAAAATAAAATGAATACTTTTAAGACATTTGACAATGAGATGGTATAGAGAACAATTTGGATTACACAAATTACTTTCAAAACTAGAATAAGCATATTGTTTGTTATAAGCACCCATAGGATACCTAGTGCAATGGAATCCTGATCCCTGCACCGGAACTCTACACACCATTACAACAGTGATAAAAGAAAATTTAAAAAAGGCTGCGTGTTATAGAAATTACATGGCTTCATTTTAAGTGTTGTTACAATATAGACCAGTTAATCTTCACAGCTAATGAAGCAACAGGCTCGAAATGGATTCGTTTTCCTTACTGGAACATTTTTAGTTTCAAATACAATTGTTCTCAACTCAAAACTAATGTTAGTTTGCACATTAAGTAAACGTTACACCCACACAGTTATAATACTGACTGTAGCAGTACAGGCAATGTACTCTACCTGCACAATCACACACGCAATTATCACAAAGCAATATGCCGTGTAATTTTATGGCCAATACATGATGTGAGTATCAGAAAGAAAAGGAAGGAAAGATTCGGCATTTGAAGGTGAGTTGTGAAAGGCAAAGTTGTCAGAGATGGTTTAGCCAGTGTAACAGCTTGCTGCCACCAAGAAGTGAAAGGATATCTCATTATCCCGTCTTTCTCCACCTTATCCTACCACTCCTAACCATCTACTACTGCCCTTCTGTTTGTGCTGGCTCCTATGCTTGCCAAATCCTTTGATGAGTCAATTCAGCTCTTTAACCAGACAGAACTACTCCTTTCTTTTTGCTCAATAATGTTGAAAACGCTCACAGAAGAGTCCACCAAGTGCAAGAGCGAACTAAGGAGTGCATGGCGAGAAGCAGCAAGATGAAACAGGACCTTCCTCTTCTCAGCTTCTTCCTCTCTTCTCAGCTTAACAGCCTCAGCTGTTTCATTTAATTTTACCATAAGCATGCCTTATAAAGTGTGCAAGGTTTCTTCGAAAGCATTACACACAAAGGAAAAGAAAACACTAAGATTTTTAAACTGTGCTTCCTAACAAGGATATGCAGCACTGGCTTCTGTTCGCAAAACCTACTGTTGTCAGCATAGGCATACGTAACGCGCTAAATGCAGCAAGAGCTGTTGTGCTCAATTCTTCTTGATTGCATGTCTGAACTATGTGTTCTGACTAGATCTGGGGACCAGTTGAACACTGCTGCATAAATTACATTCTCTAACTGGAAAGTGGAGGTACTGGGGTTCAGATCAATGACATAACTTCACTGTTACAACTCCTAACTCACATGGCTTGGCCCTGGGGTGCAACCTGCAGCCGCGACTTGAGCACCGGAGCTCAGGGAGAGGCAGACCCCTCCAGCAGGCAACCAGCGAGCTGAGCGAGGAACTCCTTACATCAGTCTGCAGGGAACGCTAAGGAGAGGGGCACTCCTACCCTTCTTTTTGAAGCTTTGCCACCAGATAAAAAGGAGTAAGAGTCATGAGACCAGAAGGAAAGGAGATAATATAAGTCCAAAGACAAGGGTTTTTAACTAGGGAAGAAGAAATCTAACTCATTTTAAAAAGATTAAGCATTTTATTATCAGATGAAGAATACTCTGAAAATTCAAGACTGCACATGGTCTGAGAAATGAAATTATGAAAGACGATTTCATACAAATTGGCTTAAGACACATATTTATAGGTTTCATGTCATTTTTTGCCGTTTATGGCGCAACAACAAGGCTTTAGGTTGAAGAGTGTATTATGTAAACACAGACATGCAGACTATGTATTTATAAGCCCACTGTTGGTAACACAAGGATAATGAAACAAAATAAGAACATCTGCTGGAATGTTAAGTGTCTTTCTAATTAAATCCAGTAGTTGAATGAATCAATTCATTACCAACAAGTCTGGTTTATTATCTCATTAATACAGCTGGTTAATATTATGAGGAGATTAGCACAAGAACTTGAAATGATCCTAAAAGAAAAATGAACCCAACAAAGATATACAGGCAAATAAAGGAGTCTAAACAATGAGTAAAAGACTGCGGTTTTTAGACGTGTAGGGAACAAAGGGGAGAAAGAATGACAGGAAAACAAAAGACACCTAGCAAACCTGGCACTCCACACGAACAGCATAACAGATGCCGACTGGAAAACAGAAAGGCTGAGCACCCTCCCCCAAGCTCACACTGATTACATGGCAAAACCATTTAGTTATCAAAATGACCAAACCCTCAGATATGGTACATTAGGGAACCAAGCTGGATTCCTATAGGTAATTCTGCACAAAACAGCGCTGCACTTAAAACTCTTCGGGAAATGAGTAGTTTTAAAGCTTTGTCTAGTATTCAAGTTTTTTATGAGCAATAATGAAAAAGAATATTGAGAAGCACCAGCTTGACACTTGAAATACACACATGACAGCTTCCCTGTTTTGCAGCCTTGGCACTGCAGCATCTATTTGTTGGCACAGCAGCATTCCCTAATTTGTGGTCATATTCTTGGAAGAGATTTTACACTGATTACAGGATTTTTCCTTTGTTTTCTGGAGTATGAAAGATAGATGACTAATGACTTGCCAAATAAACAGTATTCAAAAACAAAACTCAGAATAATGGAAATAAAACACCCTGTCATCATCCTCACCAATACTACATGCAAATATGTTCCTTAGTGAAAGAAGAATCAATGTACATAACAATTTCCTAGCTCTATATATTAAAGCACTCAAGTACTTCTATTAAGTTGAATTATCATTGAGTCTGAATTCACGAGGAATTATTTAGCTATTACTTCTGCTTGTTAACACGCAATGAATGGTATTTAGTTAAAATGTCCATGTGCTCTAGGAGACAACACATCCTGTAGCTTCCCCCAAGATCAGTCAGTTTAAACCGTGCCCAGTTTTTCATTGAATGCAAATGAGCACTTCAAAAGAGTACTTAATCCTACAGCTAAACCTTGTCAGTTTTACGGAAACTGTACATATTCTGCAGCATCCACTGTCTGGGAATATGAAAATTTTACTCCAGTCAAATGACAGTTTTAAGAAAAGCTGTGAGTTACTAAATCCTAATATCTCAGGACTGAGTTTCTATAGAGCAGGTGTCTGCTGGGAGCTGGAACCAACAGAAATACAACTGTGCTTAATAGCCATATTTAACAGGGCTGCTCTGTCGGGGAGCTTAGGATGTTGCAGTTTCATTAGCATTAACAAGTGTTGCTATGGGTACCGGAGCACAGGCATCAGAATACAAGTGAATAGGAGTGGGAAAGTGATTAATAAAAATGTGAAGTGTTGGAATTTTAATAAAACAAAACCAATGTGCTTGCCAATAAGATCATGTTTAAATAATAGACTACATTATTGCCCAGTTCACCAGCAGATATATGCCACTGCTCATCATCTTTCTGCTTAAGCCCGGAAAGGCAAAACCCTACATCAATAAAAATAAAGACCAGAGCAAAACCACTGTTCTCACATTCAGAGGGACACGCACACACTGATGAAAGTGACCCTAATAAGTATTCATTACAATATTTAAGTGCTGATGTTAATATGCAATTTATAAATATTTAACAAACTACAGACAGGTTCTGTGTAAGCTCGAAGCCACATAATACCTCATTTCTGGGTAAATGTCATGGACTCACATTAGCGTAACTAAACGCAGGGTTTGATATCTTGGTCACAAACATGAAATGACATTTATCTAATTCAGAATGAAATTTTGAATAATTTTATTACACCCTTTAGAGCTACTCTGATTTCTTATGACTGTTGTTAAGAAAAATTAGTACCATTTCTGTTTACAGAACACCTAAAGGGTAAAATGGCAGTATGACAGGAGTATCTGTGCTGTACTCAAAATACATAGCCAATTCCTACTCTTAGCAAAACTAGGAAAACATGTCTTATCCTAATTACCAAAAGAATGTATGTTTACCCATTTTTTCCCCCACCTTCCCTGTCCAAAAGCTGGAATTAAAAACTGCGCAGCAACAGTAATTCCCACAAGGGACAACCCATGTGATGATTAATTAACAGCAGAACTTCTGCTTTGCTATTTCATTAAACACTGAAGGCTGTAGTTTCGACTCTACCTACAGCAAGTAATTCCTTGATTTCAGCAACATCTTCAAAATATCTCCCAAGTCTTAATACACCCGCTCTCATCCACTTTTGCCAGTCAATAAATTCTTACTGATTTCTTTGGAGGTGCTTTAGGATTTACTCGTGTTGCTTTTCCCCCGCTACGGGTGCTGCTCTGGGCTCGCAAGACAGACCTCGCCTGTTCCCTATGAGCTGCACTGCGATGGGTATGCAGTTTTTCATTACTCCCACGGCTAAAACACGTTCTCGAGTTTCAGCATGCTGGTGTTTCACACCTGTGGCTATAGCTGCCTTTCTAACCCCACTCAGCCCGCTCCTGCAGGATGCCCTTACCAGAGTTGTCTTCCTCGGAACAACTTCAGCATTCAAACCTCCTCATGGGTGTGACAGCAATCAGGAAACCAAGTTCAGTTTAATTACTTTATGCAATTTTACATAAAACTTAATTCTCATTTCCTTCTACCCCTCCCTCTGTTCCCTGCCTGCTACCCAAACCCGCGCAGTGCAGACGTGGCACGCGTATGAGTTACACCACCAGCCAGCAGTCTCCCTTCATCCCCCAGCTCTCTTCTTCCAAGAACACTTGCTTATCTTTACTTTTGTCATACAATCTCCCCAAAGTTTTTCCCTTCCTGAATTTTGGCCTTGGATGCAGTTTTCCTTGCAATCTTCATGGTTAGCTCTACAAACATTTATTTGTGCAAACGTTTTACTTAGGCGAACAATTTTATTCAGTTCAGCGGGCTATTTGACTTGTTATTCACCTCAATGTATTTGCAAGATGAGAACTGTAGATGACAAATACATGGAGGCTGTCTTAAATAACATCTATAAACAACTACATCTGTCTATGCTTTTTTTTTTAATAGAAAAGCAATAAAGCAAATCAAGATGACTCTGAAGTGGTACTCAATACTTGGTGGTCTTCCCTGACATTTTCTCCGTACTTAAATGTTTATTTTTAAAAACTGGTATCTATGAATCACACGCTTGTATGAATTATTATACTGATCTCCAGAATAATAGGACACTTCAACAAAAAAGATATTTTTGAAGTAAACAATACCAACCTTTTCTTGTTTAGTGTGATCACATGACATGGTAGACATGGAGAGCTGAGATCCACATGATGTACTAAAATCAGGGATTAAGAAGCAATGATTAAACCTTACCCTATTATCTGGAAAGGCTAACAAGGTAATTATGTAGCCTGAAACTCAGAACATTTAGTTACAAAGAAGAGGAAGAACTAGGCAGTGCTAGGTTAACAGCTGGACTCGATGATCTTAAGTGTCTTTTCCAACCTAAACGATTCTATGATTCTATGTGTATGTGAGTTTAGTACTTGTGTGTGCTACCACTGCCGCTGTTCCGCTGACTCCTCTGCAAGTATTAGCAAGTTGGACATAGGCACGTCTTAGTTTCCATTTACTGTGATTGTGACCTTAGCTCTTCCACAAAGAAGAGGTCTTAACAGTGTATTTAATAAAGATAGTAATATTCCTTCATTGCTATGATTTATCTCTGCGGTGCCTTTAACAACTACTGTACTAAGCCTAGTATCTTTTATGCCAGCATTGCTACGTAAAACATGTTAATTAGTTTACTCTCTACTTCTTGTTATCATTATTTAGTAGAGATCAATAATTCTTTATTACAAGGATTTTACTTACCTTTTTTCTTGTCACCTGTCCTTTTCCTCTAACAGGATTCAATTCCCAAGCACGTTTATCCCCTTGATGTTAAAAGGATTGTCTAGTGGTCTTTTTAAACGATTGCTTTACATTCTGTAGCTAAAGGAAAGGCTGTGTGATTTTCCTTTAAAAACCTAAAGCCTGCTTTAGCCATTCCTATGAGACACCCCCATGTCATTATGACAGGAATTTTTACCATGCTCCTGACTAAAATGTTTGCATCACAGGGTTTCTAACTCTTTCCCACTGGCAGACATTCCTCGAAAAAGGCAACTATTTGAGAAAAACAACTAAAAATAGCATGAAATTTTATTTTTGAATGTCACTTTATTTTTTTTGAGACTCATATGAATTAGAACTAACCTCAAAGTGCATTCTGAGAAGTCCCATTTCTGGGAACCTGATGTATGTGGATGTCATACCGACCGAACAGGCTGAAATCTCTCTCAGGTATTCTGACAGAGCTTCCTGATACTCAGAAAGCCTTCAAGGCTGAATCATTTAACCGAATTTTGTACTTAATGAAGAATCAGTACGAGGAAGAGGCCCTGTGGTGTTAGAAGCTCTGTGATCTGTTGCTGCTTTCTCAGTGAACGGGAGGTTTTCCAGATGGAGAGTAGCAAAAGAAGTTGTTTCTACTTTTAGAATCAAACCTCCATAAATTGGTATTCAAACTGGAAAAAACAATGTCTGAAAAGGACAGTGCATTATAGAGTGCAGTGATGTGGATCAACATAGTTCAGCCTAATTGATATCTTAGCTCAGGAAAACAAACCTCGGACTGTATTTCAAATAATCCGCTATTTATACTCATTATAAATAAATTTTTGAAAATTAATTTCAGAAGAAAGTATTTTCAAGTCAGAGCTCAAATGCTAATGTCTTACAGATCAAACGGACTATATCAAATTTCTATGAGCATATTCTGACTTTGTCCCAGAGTTTGAAATAAGTATTTTTGTCTTGTCCTTCACAGATTCATTAAACATATGACACAGATCTTGACTTCTTAAGTATGATATACACTTACTAACTGATACTGCTAATGTAGCTCATGGACATGGACGGTAAAATAATTGAAGTTAATTTCCTCAAGAAACAGAATTAGAATGTTAGAATTAGTGATACAAGCTGTTTATGTTTTTCAGGCAACATTTTGCTAACTGTATAAATACATGCAGACTCCTGAACATTAAATTAGCACAGTAATAACACAGGCTGCATGTTTTCATCCCATATAAGACAAAATCAAATTAAAACCTCAAGCAGGATGTTTTCTATTACATACCAGCCTTCAGAGAAAAATCTCGATCTCATTTATTCATGCATTACTGAGTCATAATAAAATTCAGTCCTGGCACACTGGTCAAGACAAATGCTAGCAAAATGCTCCAGTGACAGCAGCATCACTTATTACGGCATGCATTTGTTTCCTAACCATTCCTGTTTTCATATTTTGAGTCTTGTGCATTCCCACCGCGGGACTGCCAGGGCTGATCTGGGGCACCTGGTACGAACTTTGGCAGAGGTCCTAAGTCACGGGATGCTGCGCCACGCTTCCCTGCCCTACCCACCAGCCCTGTCCCCCTTCTTGCACCTCTCAGCACAGCTCCGACCCACACAAGTCCTGCAGTCCCTGATCATCCTCCAGCTGCTTTGCACGTTGGCTGGGTTTAGAGAGTAGTTTTGGTGCACGTGAACTAGATCCAACGGGAGTCCAGATATATTTGAAATGCATCCCAACCCCTAGCAGAGACATCTGGGTCTAAACTAAGGAGCACGGCTTCAGACAGCTTTGAAACACCTGCACATTGAGGCTGTTTGGTGTAGGAAGGCTGACTACAGGTAATACAAAGCAAAACTGCCAAACCATGCAATATAGTTGCAGGGACTGCGGCACCAATTGTCTTTATCTACTGTGCCTTATTATTTGTTAATGTGGACAGAGCCACACCATACCTTACCAGCTTGTGAGGTTGAAACAGATGGCATATCCAGTTGTAAAGCTTCTGCACCACAGGGATAAAGAGAAAGCTTTTAACCTGCTACTACTACAATGATCTGGAGGAGGGGATCAAGTGCACTCTCAGTAAGTTTGCAGATGACACCAAGTTGGGTGAGACAGTTGATCTGCCTGAGGGTAGGAAGGCCCTACAGAGGGACCTGGACAGGCTGGATCGATGGGCCAAGGCCTACGGTATGAGGTTCAACAAGGCTAAGTGCCGAGTCCTGCACTTGGGTCACAACAACCCCATGCAATGCTACAGGCTGGGGGAAGAGTGGCTGGAGAGCTGCCTGGCAGAAAAGGACCTGGGGGTGTTGGTTGACAGCCAGCTGAATATGAGCCAGCAGTGTGTCCAGCTGGCCCAGAAGGCCAATGGCATCCTGGCTTGTATCAGAAATAGTGTGGCCAGCAGGACCAGGGAAGTGATTGTCCTCCTGTACTGGGCTCTGGTGAGGCCGCACCTTGAGTACTGTGTTCAGTTTTGGGCCCCTCACTACAAGAAGGACATCGAGGTGCTGGAGCGTGTCCAAAGAAGGGCAACGAAGTTGGTGAAGGGTCTAGAGCACAAGTCTTATGAGGAGTGGCTAAAGGAGCTGGGGTTGTTTAGTCTGGAGAAGAGGAGGCTGAGGGGAGACCTTACTGCTCTCTACAGCTACCTGAAAGGAGGTTGTAGCGAGGTGGGGGTCGGTCTCTTCTCCCAAGTAACAAGTGATAGGACAAGAGGAAATGGGCTCAAGTTGCACCAGGGAAGGTTTAGATTGGATATTAGGAAAAACTTCTTCACCGACAGGGTAGTCAGGCATTGGAACAGGCTGCCCAGGGAAGTGGTTGAGTCCCCATCCCTGGAGGTATTTAAGAGACGTGTAGATGTGGTGCTTAGGGACATGGTTTAGTGGTGGGCTTGGCAGTGTTAGGTTAATGGTTGGACTTGATGATCCTAAAGGTCTTTCCCACCTAAATGATTCTATGATTCTGTACTACATACTGCAAGAAACAGGAGCAGCTATTCTTTGGGGTTGGAGCCACCAATGACAAATGGGAGGATAACATCTCAATGAGCAAGAATCAAACAGAAGCAGCTGTGCCATTTCACACTCGTCACTGTCTGTCAGTCATAAAAATCAGAGAAAAATACAGGAAAGTGGAAAAAAGACCATTTGGAAGAGATGGTCCAGTGAAAGCACTAGGCAAAAAAATTAACAGGCACATTCAAGAAACCCAGTTGAAGTATATTACTAAGAACAGACAGGTATCCGTCTGAGAGTTTTGGACCACTAAAGCCACTAACAAAACTTCTACTACAATTTCTCATTTACAGCTCTACTATAGCAAACTATTAGGATAGAGTGGCAAACAAGCAATGAACATGGAAATACCTGCTGGGAAACCAGGCAGGCCTTGATATCAATGATCAGACATCAGCCTTGCAACTATACCATTCCCTATAGTGCCAAAACATTACAAATTGACAGTTACTGCTGTACACTGATGATCTAAAATCGTTTATAATCAGAGAATAACTCAAGCAAAACACAATGCCCTTTTCATTTGCTTCATAATTACAATTTGACTGCCATAACATATAGCATGTTTTGAAAAATCAATAAAAACTCTAGTTCAGCACTCCTGGCTCCATACCATAATCAAAGTATCAAATATGAGTACTATTCCTGTACAAAGTAGTTTGAGCACTCCACATCTGTACAGCAAAAAAGTGTTATTGCCTATACTACAGGGCATAAATCTGCCCCACCAAGTGAGGCAGAGAAGCTCCCTAACATGAAACTGTATTGCATAAATAGCCACACACGTTACATTTGTACTCTTACGTAGTATCTGGCTTATTCTTACTGAGGAAAACTGCTTGTGCACCCCCAAATTACCTAACCCTACTGTTTAGCAGTTTGGCATCTTTCAAAAATTTGCACATTGTATCGCAAGCTAAGCAGTGCAGTTTCAGTGTGATTATGCAGCTTTAATGGTGCTGACCAATACATCATTTAATTCAACAATTATCAGGTCATTGGACACTAGTTTTTTTCCTTTCCAGTGACCGTAATTAATTACTGATGACTTGAGACAACAATTCTGCAAAGAACCTGCACTTTCACATACGCATTCCCCTGACTTCAGCGAGACATCGGTCAGGATGATATGCCCAACTGTTCACAAGCACAGACCTGCTTTGAAGTTGCACAAAACTAACCCTATCTTTTCCCTCCCAGTTCTTCAATGCCATGATCTTCCCCACATTGTGCGGGGCTTTTATTGATGCAATATTTAAAGCTATTTTAAAAGGTCGGTAGAAAGACATTCAGATGCTTCCAGGGTTTTCTCTTGGCTTCAGCCTGCTGGAGTTTGTGGATGAGAATGTGAAGCAGAAGCCTCAGAGAGAATCTGGGAGCAATTGTAGTTCTACGATGCAGATGTTCACACGAAGATGCAGAGTTCTAGCAGGGGTCGCAAGACACGACATGGTGGAAGGAAGCATACAGGGCTGGGAAAGATTATGAAGGCTGTTTGGACAGACAAGAATTTCACCTATACTGAAGTTAAAATAGTTAACACTTGTAATTTCATAATATTTAAGTCCTTCTCTTCCTTTCTTTCCTACTGTCTGTTCTTATCACAACCGTATCCCAGTTTAAGCCTTGTATCCCTTCATCAACAAAGCTGGCTAAAGTCTCAAAGGGAGAACTCTATCTCCTGTTTATATGAGAAGCACACCTTATGACAGACAGCACTGGCTACAAGGACTTACAGTTTTGGTGTTCTTTCAGAAAACCGGTGCTCCCCAGTAAAAACAAAACAAAACAGTGAACAGGGTGGTTCAACAGGCATAACAAACTATCCTGGCATCTGTGGCACACTTAGAACATTCAAAAAACTGGTAACACCTCCCTGGTCCACACCTCTACATCTAAATAAAGCATGTCCACATCTATTATTTGTTTGGGCAATGAGAAACCCTTTCAGATAAGAAGCAGGTATGTGCTAATACTGAGACAGTTTAAAGTATTTACTCAATCTGTAGACTGATGAACCACCACTCACTGTTGCTCCACTGCAGGTAAGAGAAGGCCTGAGCAGAGATTTCAAACAACTTAAAGGCTTTAGCATGCAAACAAGTTACCATGTTTAACTGTTCTGTGGTCCACAGGCACATACTCACCAGGTAGCCTGAAGCAGCTTACTTCTCAAAGAGCTCCAGTTATTATATACAGCAGCTGATACGTGGTAGCTTGGTTGTGTATCAAAGCCTTTACCTGCTACTAAGCAGGCAAGAATTGGCTTAGATTACTGGAATTAAATGCAGCTGTACGTCCACTAGTAGACAGTTAAATTATATCTAGCAAAGATAAAGGCCACCCATCTTCTCTTTTTAAGCTATAAAGCTTTTCTGAATTCAGAGAAAACCAAACAGCAAGCCTTTATTGGGTATTTTTGGAGAATACAATATATCCTGTGTCTTGTGCTAATGGCAGCTACGTACTCACGCTGAGGTGTGGGGGACACCCCTTTATCTTCAGATAAAATACAGTGCACATTTGTAACGCAATTATTTGTAAAATTATGACAGGATCACAGGCAGTTCAGATCTGTATTACCAAGCAATACAATCCATTACTGATTTTATTAATCCATTACTATCCATTTAATGAAATACTTAGTTTCACTTGTATATTTTGCAATCGTCAGCTTTTTTTTTAAGAATCGTGCTGTGGAAGGCTAAAACCACGAAAATCTTACTGTAACATTACATGAAAGGATTTTGCATTTTTACTCTTCAAACACAGAAGCACATAAAAGGTTATTTTACCAACTGTAACTTGGTAATTTCTAGCCCTCCATAAGATCCACATGCCTATCAGGTAACCATTCAAAATGACTACGAGATTACATTTTTAATTAAAAAATCATAACAAATGTTCTTAAAACATTTAAAAATAACAGTGTTTTAGGAGATTCATTCTTGTAATCATATTAAAATAAATTGCGTTGCACTGACAGAATTAGCAAGTGAACTTATCCTCCAGGTGTAATTGCTAGTCGTTCAGTTCGCAATGACTAATCTCTGTCAAACCAAGATCCTTTATAGAGCTTATAATGCCTACTGGTAGAAGGAATCTCTTCTTCCCCTCTCCAAAATCTATGGTACGGTGGAAGCCCTAGGTCTTGAAATCTCCTATTGAATGCATAGGTTTAACCCAAGAAACGGATCACCGGTGCTACTCTAGATCTGTGGAAGCCCCTTGTGGGAGAAGAACTGAGGATGCAACCATGTGTGTGAACGATTGGAACTGGCTGAGGTTTTAAGGAAGGGTAGTGAGAAGGATAACAACCTCTAAAACCATCAAACAGAATCGGGCAGATACAGGTGGGCTGGGCGAGCCCATCAGGCTAACGTCCGGAGGAACCGTGATGAACAAACAGAGAAGAAGTGGCAGCTGTATGCTTGGGGCCATGGCTGCTCTACCACCTGGCTGGGGTTTTCACCCATGGCAGCGTGCAGCCAGCAGCTCCCTATTCACAACCAGGCGCGCGGCGGATGTTTGAAGAGGAGGGAGGTAACCCGCTCACTCAGGGCTGATCTGCATAGGAGGGGTAGTATAAGGATGTGTGGGATGGGAGGGCATCTGGTTCATTACTTTATTTGGCTAAGGACCATTCAGTATAAGATAATTAACAAGTAACAAGGAAAGTGGTAGATTAAACACAAACACACACAAACATTAATGAGCAGGTGATAACAGAGACAGTAAGTTGTCTTTGGTCACTATAGGAACTAATGCCATGAAAGGAACTACTCAGCCTTGAACAGGTTCAACCTGAACTTTGTCACTGATAAGGAAGGGGAAATGTGATTATTGTATGTATTATGGTATATGTGAGGGTGTTTGTGGAATTGCGTGAAACTTGCTAGGGGGTATCAGAAGAAGCTTGTGCGATTATGTTTATCTTATTATGGGAAATTCAGAGGAGCGGCCAAAGGAAGAAAGGGAAGGATGGGGGGTGAACAAACATCAGAAAATGAAAGTGGGGAATAAAAAGGGCCAGTTGCATTTAAATAGGCTGCTGGTCGGTATGCTTCTCTGGTCAAACCCTGCACCTGATCATCAAAGTCTATCCTTTCTTCTTACTAAATTCTTTCCTTTTTTGTATAATTCACCCTCTGTGTGAATGTGTGATACTGCTGCACGGCTTAAGAGCCAGCAGCTGCAGGTCACAAGGTCTGCAGGTCCAGGAACCAGCAACTAGAGGGACCATGGTGTGTCTACGTTTTCCTTGTGAATTTAACCCTGTATGCATCGTGTGTGTATGCGTAATTTGCTAGCAAGGTTCAAACTGGAGTAGCCAGTGAGTAGAAGGAGACCTGTATCTGGAAAAACTCAAGGTCTGAGTCAGTGGTTGGGCAAGGGGCCTGGGGTCCAGCCATGGACGGAGTCAACGCCTGGCAAGGCAGTCCAGCCAAAGCACTTAGAGACTCTGCTAATATTTGAGGGATCCACGACCGTGGGGTACATGTGAGACAAGTGTGAGTGCATGTATCCATTTTGATAGCCAACACCAAGTTGGATTTGCTAGCAAATAGGAGGAAACCTGCATTCTGGGTAAGAGGGCCCAGGCACAGATATCAGACAGGTTTAGAGGTCATGGTAATATTCAAGGGATCCATGACGGAGGGTGTGCTTCTGGATCTGACAGTGACGGTGTCTGTTTTCACTAGTACACTTCAATCCTGATCAGTCTTCGCCATTCCAAATGGGACTCAAAAGTACCACCCTCCTTAATCCTCCACATCTTGAGAGCTGGCTTTAGGGCAGAGCACAGCCACATATATTGCTGCTGTTGCCATTTCCCTCCCAGCCTGGCTCTCCCAGGGAAAGAGGACTCTAAAGGGAGTAAGAGAAGCACTTTCCCTTTCTGGAAGAGCTATAAGTGGCCAGGTGCCACTGCTGGGTAATCCCTTTAATTGCTCCTTCAGCAGGGCCACCCTGATGCATGCATGAGCTTTACCTAAGGTGCCTTGCAGCACTGTACCCTCTAACATAGCTTGGAGCAGCAAACGTGAAGGAAGCTGTCATTACAATGCTGCCATCAGAAGCAAGTTACCAATAGCCTGGGGACATAACTTAAAAGTGGAAAAAGGGAAACACTCATCCATTCCCCTCCTTACTTCCCAGCTTCCAAAGCAGAAGTGAAGCAGCAACATGGAAGCCAAATCCCACCTGTGTCTTAGCACGTGGGAGCCAAGAAGTCCCTTGCTTTCCCCACGCCTGCAAAGTTTTTGGGTGGACTTTAAGCTACCAAGCTCAGTAGGCAGAAGAGCTACAGCGAAACTTCATCTTTCTGACTCCTAATTTGCTCCTGTTTAAGGGCAGAGATTATGACACTGCCGAGAGCCAGGTACTTCTCACGGCAGTTGTGCTTTGACATGCTTTGCCTCACAACCTGTCATGCTGTTGTGGGTCCACTGGGTCTAATGAAGTCTAATCCTAGGGAAGAAGGTGCAGGAACTATGATGAGAGATCACACTCATGGAGAGGCAGGAGTGGCAAGGTGAGAGGGGATGATACACAGGAATTAGAGGTGGAATTGCATAAAAAAAAAATAAAGAAAAAGAAAAATGGATCAGCAGGGGTGAAAACAGGATCCCAAAGCAGTTTGCAGATGACAGCTGGTGAGATGCATGGCAACAGGAAAGGAGTGGTGGGACCAAAGGCAGAGCTGTGGGCAGGGAAGGCTGGCGGTTCGGAAGGGGGCAGGACAGAAGGAGTAACCGAGATCAGTGTGGGAGACGGCAGTGGCAGGAGGGACCAAATTAATGTTGGAGAGTGACAGGCTGAGGAACTGTCATTAGAGAATCAGAGGGGCCTTCTAGAGACAGACAACAGCTGAGGAACAGAAGCAACGAGTGAGAAATGAAAAGCAGGCTCAAACTAACTGAGAGGACAGCATGAAAGGCTGGAGAGCCATAAAGGACAAAAGTGGTCAGTGCAGAATCATAGAATCATTTTGGTTGGAAAATGCCTTTAAGATCATCAAGTCCAACCGTTAACACTGCCAAATCCACCACTAAACGTTGCATGGGGCTGTTGTGACCCAGGTGCAGGACCCGGCACTTAGCCTTGTTGAATCTCGTATAGCTGGCCTCAGCCCATCGATCCAGCCTGTCCAGGTCCCTCTGTAGGGCCTTCCTACCCTCCAGCAGATCAGCACTCCACCCAACTTGGTGTCATCTGCAAACTTATTGAGAGTGCACTCCATCCCCTCATCCAGATTGTTGATAAAGATATTGAACAGAACTGGCCCCAATACCGAGCCCTGGGCAACACCACTTGTCACCAGCCACCAACTGGATTTAACTCCATTCACCACAACTCTTTGGGCCCGGCCATCCAGCCAGGTTTTTACCCAGCGAAGAGTACGCCCATCCAAGCCGTGAGCAGCCAGTTTCTCCATCAGAATGCTGTGGGAAATGGTGTCAAAGACTTTAATAAAGTCCAGGTAGACAACATCCACAGCCTTTCCCTCATCCACTAAGTGGGTCACCTTGTCATAGAAGGAGATCAGGTTACTCAAGCAGGACCTGCCTTTCAGAAGTGAAGAGACAAGCTGGATCGAGCCCTTTTTTTGCTGATACATAAGCAGATGGGGAGAATCATGAAGTTTATGAAGAAAATTAACTGGAAGCTAAAACAGCTACCAAAACCTTGGGCTGGTGGAGGTCAGAGCAGCAGAAGGGATACCCTGAGCACGTGGCGATGAGACGGCAAGCCCGACTTCTGGCAGCCGAAACTGAAAACAGGGCAGAAAAGGTGCTAAGATAGGCAGGCCGAGGACTGGGCCCTGGCCTGAGGTTTAGCTAACATGAGAAACTACTGGGCAGGACAAAAGAAAGGTCTGAACATAAATAACAGAGTGAGAAGCTGGTAAAAGTTGCTGAGAGCACGGTGAGGAAGGGCTGGCTTTCAGGTAGTTAAGAGAGGCGTTATGTGAGAGGCAGACAGGCTTCAAAAAGGCTTGGGTGTGACAGTGTTGAGACCTTTTGGGGAGTGAAATCTTGCAAGGCACAC
The DNA here is from genome assembly GCF_965183815.1 of Platalea leucorodia. NCBI lineage: Eukaryota > Metazoa > Chordata > Aves > Pelecaniformes > Threskiornithidae > Platalea > Platalea leucorodia. The sequence goes on along the minus strand of NC_138826.1, from coordinate 97,809,348 downwards.
AGGGCCAAGGTAACCGTATCAGTGATACTGTGTGAGGCTGAGATGGCCCAGGTAAAAGCATCAGAAATACCAGATTTGATTATGCATCAGGTAGTGATTGTCAAGCTGGAGCAGTCGGTGAGCAGGAAGAGACCCTCACCTGGAAAGACCTGGTGTCGGAGCCAGTGGCTGGGTAAGGGGCCTGAAGCCCAGGAATATTAAACAGACTTAGAGCCCACATTGATATTCAAGTGGCCTGTGAACACGGGCGTGCTTGCGAATCTAAAGAGGAATTGTGTTTTCCCTAGTGAATGTCAATCCCGATCAACCAGAAGGGAGGAACAAGACTGGGCTCTCCCTGTTCTTGTTTATGCCAGTGCTGTCGGTGTTTATGAGGGTATGATAAAGGCACTGCTCTATGGGTGCCTGTGTGACCAACCATTTTTCGTGTTTGTGCGCATTGCATCTCTTGAACGCACGCTCAGCCTTGCTACTACAGGCAGGAACAGCAGCAGCTGCATCCATCAACCCAGATGGAGAAACCTCTCAGGTCTGAGAGTACATGGGGCTGGCTCAGGAAAGAGGAACCCCTGGATCCCAGAGTCCACTGGGCTGAGCGGCTCTCATAGCGTCCTTAACAGAGGGAACTCAGAGCTGAGCTAAAGAAGTGATGCTTACAGTATCAGGAACAAAACAACTTTCACTAAAGTATCCTCTAGGTAGCAATGAAAAAAGGTAGACTTCTGCAAGACCAGTCAAACTTTAGTTTTCCACAGTAAACTGCATTCCCTTAAAAATGGGACACAAGAGAGAGACGGGGAAGGAATAAGAAAATCATGCTGTGCTCTGGCATGGTATACTCCAGCATCATGGCATTAAAAAGCATTTGAGTACATTAAGACCCCGAGTAGGGAACCCTAACTGTCAGACTGACGATGAAGCTATGAAAAACACACTTCCAGATGAAACCTTATTTTAAAATCCATTGGCAGATGCTGTAAGAAATGTTGATATGTAGCATAATTAATGTAGACTGAACAAACTGTACTGTGGACAGTGATATGTTTATTACAAGCCACTGGGTGAAGGCTGCTGGAGGGAACTAACTAGAAAGCAACACAGTCCTGGATTACTATATACAAGCACAGGCTTTCCTGTCAATAGGAAACTGCAAGACAGGGAAAAGTATTTTATTTAAATTTCCTACATACTGTCTCCAAAGAAGTGACACACCTTCTCAGGTGCATATGCAAGTACGAGATGTTGCTACAGTGAATAGCCTTGTAGAAATGAAACCTCTGAAAGAATAAGGATTTTGCTCAGAGACAGCAAAATGATAAATATTAGGGTAAGGTATTTTCTTTGCCCACAGACAACGTGATTTATAGTATAAGATCTGTTTACCCTAAATGACTCGGCTCTAAATGAATAATTTTGAAAAGGCTATTTCAGCTGTTGGCTAGTCTTGTCTTTGTTCAAGGGAACAAGAAAGATGGGGTCTGAGTCTAATACAAACATGCTGTAGTCAGTCATGGTTAACATGACAGACAGCATTTAAAAGGCTGTGGCAGAATTTCATGACTCCCAGCCAGCATGTTGGCAGCCCTCGCTTATGGAGGCAGGGATAGCTTGGGTGTACGTGGAAATCTATAGGCTGGGGTGGAAGTTAATTTAGCCTGGCACCTATTATTTTGATTTTTAATAGTGACTTTTACACATTTCATCACTTAGAGACTCCAAAGGATCTGCCAGGGGATGCAAGGCAAGTTTGGGAGCAAAGACACCAAAAGTTCACTAATCTTTTCAATGAGAGTTTGAGCTCACTAATAGGAAAACAGCACAGGTCTCTGAATTCCAATGGCAAAAACTTTTTTTCATACTGGTGCCAATGTCTTTATAAGAGTTACCTGGAAAAACCTCAGGGTAACCTCATCATCTGTAGTACTCCACAGACCTATATACAGTTTCGCACAGAAGACTTGCACAGACAAAAGTGACCGTTCTTTTTAACAGCTAAAACGGCACAGCTTTGCCTCTGGGTGCAGTTACACTAGTGTGGAAGTACTCTAGGAGGGTCTGGCTTTTTCATGTAGGAGAGGCTCACGCCAACACACTGCAACACATAAATAAAGTAAGAGTACTGCTTTAACTATGACCATAAATAAAGTGATGTTACTTTTGTGAAGCAGAGCACATAATAGAGAAACAACACAAAGGTCACTTAAAAGATCACTCGCTACCAAAGTTTGACAACTAGAAGGGTAAACATGGAATAAGTGCGTTCTAACTCTAGGTTTGAAACTGCCTGCTTGCACCTGACTTTTCTTTATGTTGTGTCCTTCACACTATCGGCGACTTAAAAATTCAACATAACTTGATAGTAGAAGCTAAAAGACAACCTAAACTGAAAAAAAATTAAGCCACTTTCCTCTCTTAAACGTGAAAATGTTAAACCCGATTTTTTGTTCAGCTCAAACTGAAATCATCCCCTAAAATTTCTAGTTACCAGTTCATAGTAATGATTTGCTTGGAGAACATTTTTTCAAAACCAGACACACTCATCTTAGAGACAGCCTGTACCTGGTGAGGCCTGCAGAGCAGCACCATATCACCGGAGTTTTGCCCTTTTTTCTATCTGTTCCTTCCCCCAGGACACGAAGATGTAACTCAGAGATGTAACTCGGGCTCTTGCTCCTGCCTCACAACGCCTGGGTTTCTCTCAAGAGAAAGAAAGAACTCACAAGAACCAGTTCAGCCTGGGGATTTCTTGCAGTGCACCTCCAGTGAGCTCTAGCTAAGCTGCCTGTGGAAGGGCATAGGCATACAGGCCTCTCAACACGGACGGAGACCTCGCTGTTCTTGCTGCTTAAGGTGCCTGACTTATCCCTGGCCGTCACCCTCGATAGTCCATTTGTGCTCCTCGCTGTACACCGTCTGCTTTTCTTTATCTCTGCACATATATGTGCTGAGATACGGATTTATGTGAGAAGTCAACAAGCCACACAGACTACCAGTCAATGTCCCCCCCCTCTGTGGCACACTGCCGGCACCAGCTCCCTCTCCAGCACAACTCACTGTTGAGGCCTCTCCCGGTCCCCTCAGCTTCGTGTGCCAAGCTCGGGGCTTTGCTAAGAGGAGGAATGGCACCAGCAGGGCCAGGGAACGACTTACGTCCCTTGTAACCACCGCTCCGACGGGCGACCGGCGGGGCCCCCCCGGCGCCGAGCCCTGCCGGCTGTCCCACACGCGTCCCCCGCTCCCCGCCCCCGGTGCCCCGCGGAGCCGGCCCCGTCCCCCCGCCCGAGCCTCGGGGCCGCCGGGAGGAGGGGAGCGGGGGTCCCCCCTCGCCTCCCCGCAGCGCACTCACCTCCCCGCGCCGGCGCCCCGCCGGACGCGGCCATGCCGCCGCCGCGCCGCTCCTCCCGCCCCGGCGTGAGGCGGCCTCCGGGAGCCGAGCTCCGCCCCGCCCCGCCCCGGCGGGGAGCGCGGGGGCAGCCGGGGCTCGTAGTCTCTCCCCCGGCCGCGGGCGGCGAGGGGCGCGGCCGCGCCGAGGCACTACGTTCCCCGGCGTGCAGCGGGACGGGGCATATAAGTGGCTGGCGGCGAGCGCGCTTCAGTCAGTCGGTCCGCCCGCCCGCCCGGCAGAACAATGCCTTCGCCGCCGGGGCCGGGCAGCCGCGGCTGAGGCGCGGCGGGAGCAGCCGGGCAGCGGACGCGCTCGCCGGCCACCGCCGCTGGTCCCAGCGGAGGGGCTGCCGGCCGGCGGGGGGGCGGGCGCACGCACGCCGCGAGCATGTGGATACCCACGGAGCACGAGAAGTACGGCGTGGGTGAGTGAGAGGGCGAGCGGGGCAGCGCGGCGGGCGAGGAGCGGCGCTGCCGGCGGGGAGCGCATCCCGCGGCGGAGCGGGCTCGCCCCGCGGGGCCGGCGTGGGCTGCTGCCGTCTCCCGCGGGAGCGCGGCGGGGGTCGGAGGTCCCGCGGGGGGGGGGGGGGGGGTGGGAGCCGTCCCCTCCTCAGGGGCGCAACAAAGCGCGGCCGCTGCCCGGCGCCTCCCGCCGCTGCCCGGGGATGGGGCCGGTCCCCCGCCTCCGAGGCGGGCGCTCGGCTTCTCCCCGCCGGCGCTGGGCGGAAAGGCTGGTGTTTCGCGGGGAACAAAGCAGCCTTAAAAAATACCGCTGGGAGCGGCGACCCGGCGGGGAGGAGGTCTCCGGCGGTGGCGGCGGCGCCCCGGGAGGAGCGGGAGCAGGAGCGGGGCCGCGGGCATTGTTCGCGCGTCGGGGGGTTTTGTCGCTCCTTCGGTGGAAAGCAGACAAAGTGTCGCTTGTGGGAGTCGCGCTTCCCTGCCTGTTTATTCAACTCTGCCCGGTGCAGGGCTCCGAAGCCCGTTGGCTTGACTTACGAAGTGATCAGGGAGGCTCGCTGTGATTTTTCTGGGTTTTTTGACACCACCTATTAAAACCGCCAGCGCTCGGTGAGCTCTGGTGGCTGGTCCCGGACAATAGCCCCCCTCCGACAGAGATGCAGCTGAACTGTTACACAGACCTACTAGCGTAGTAAGCAGCGTTCCCTCTGTTTACGTCGCGTTTGGACGCGGGGCTGCGTGCACTACGGAGAGGCAGGAGGAGCGCGGAGCCCTCCTTTGTTGTTGCCTGCGCGTCGCGGCGGGCGCTGAGCGCGGCTGCCGGCCCCGCGCCGTGCCGCCCCGTCCCGCTTGGAGTTGGTCCCAGATGCTGCCGCCCTCCGAACGTTAAATTATAGAGATCATCGCTGGGATTTATTTTCTTGGCTTCTTTATTTGCCAGGTCGCAGCTGGGTTGCAAGATATTGATTAGTCCTGCCACCCGCCTTTCTTTACGAGGATGGGCAGAGGCTTAAAAATCACTCTGGGACTCCCTGGAATGGCATGCTGGATATTAACACTCAAGTATTTCAAGCCGCAGCCCTGCTCTTAGTCTATTTTTTTTTATTTTTGAGCATAGTATACTGTTTCACAACTGAAGCTTTTTTTTCCTGGTTTATGAGCTTAAAATCACTATGGAGCATCTTTTCTAATACTGAAAACAAGCAGCCAAACAGTGTTTCCTTTATGTGAATAACTGCCCCCTGGTTGCTGAACAAGTGATATTCCTTAATAAGATTTTTCTGTGTTCAGTAAACCTTTTCAGGTTTACACATGGATCACTGTCCAGCTTTTCCTCACATACCAGGGCTGGTGTCCCTGAAATCTTATGCCTGCTAAAGAGAGACAGTTGCGATTTCTCAATAGTGGGCTTCCTTTGAATCAACCAGAAAATGTAGTGCACTACAAAGATCCTCTTTATTTGTGTAAATATAATATAGTCACAAAAGATGCTTATTCTTATTTAAATTCATTCCATGGTTTTCTGTGATTTGCCTTCTAAAGGCTATTCAAGATAGTAACAAAAAGCCACTGTTCAATTTGGGTCCTCTGTACCCCTAGGATGGGGGTGATATTGTAGTTCATATGACCATTGCAAAATGTTGAAATACTAACCTGAAGTAATTTAATTTTCTCTTGGGCTGCGTTTTATGCTATGTGCTCACACACCTGCATGATGAGTGCTGTCTGCAAAATCTTCACACCCAATTATCGTATAAGCTATTGTGCTCTATAGCAGTGGTAGGGGAGGCAGGAGAAAGAGTTGTATCTTGCCATATAATTTTTTAAACTTAATGTAAAGTGAATTTCATAGCTCAAACTTGCATTTTGCACCACAGACCTGCTTATATATTTTCTTTTTTAGTGATGGGATTATTATGGTTCCAAAAAGTTTTTTTTAATACTGATGTATTTATCTGCCCTGGTAAAATGGGTGCATTATAAAACCCCTTTGAGAATCATGATTAGTTGTACTAAGCGTATGTATCCTTTGTATAAAGGGCTCAGGGCTTGCATCAACATCAGACCTCATCTGCAATTTCAATCTGAATTTTGCAGCACATGCTGTGTGCTGCACATTTCTACTGTGACATGCCAAAATGGATGAATAACCAGGCAACAGCCACCTGGTTGCACTGAAGGGTTGCTGGTAACCAGGTGGCTGTTGCTCACTTACACAGCCTGACTGATTCCTGCTTTGAGGGGTAGTTTATACAAGTAACAATCTTCTCTTCTTCAAATATTTAAACTTCTGCCTGCTAGCCACTGGTAATATCTAATTACATTTTACTGAGCAGGTTGCTTTACTCTGAGTTCATTTACTAATAGGCAGATACACTGCCAGTTCATTTACTAGTAGATAAAAATACTGCTGTAATGAACATTATTACACATATGTGACACCCTTTGTACTGCAGTTATGTGTTTTTATTTCTAAGGCTGTAGATTTTGTCAGTTATGTATTATCCCTCAGGATGCTAAAGGTGAAATAAACATTGGAATATTTCTGGTTCTGAGAAAGTTTGCTTTGTCTGGGTTTTGATATCTTTATTTTCAGAACAGAAGGTTAAACTTCTGTATTTTGCTTTGAAATTCCATATGTTTTGAATCACACCTTCAGCTGTTGTGTCAAACTAGTGATGGCATTGCACAAAGGATCCACTGGTCAGTTATGTGGAGTATTTAGCACAAAGTATGCTGATGTAAGGGTGGGAGAGGTACGATTTTTTGCTGTTAATAGTATCTAAATCTGGTAGAAGTCAAATGGAGTTGGCTTTCATAAATGTGATGTGCTGTTCTATGTGCATTTAGAACCTAACAGAACAGTATTGTTTAGAACAATAACCAAACCTTTTGTTAGTGAGTCATTTAAGACTGCGTAGCTGTGGATGCTCTGCAGGCAGCGAACCAGTAAGTGTAGCTTTCAAAGGTGACTTTTGCTGGTGGGTGCAAACTGAAAACTTTTAGCTGTAATAAGTAAATCACAGGACTACATAATTATCTTGTAGCTGCTCTTTGGAGTGAAGGTACAAGTTCTGTTAGATAGCCTGAATATAGAGGATCAGTTTTTCTTTTTGTCTCACCAGATCTGCAGATTTACCTAAATCTGCAAGGATGCAGTTATGCTTTCTGGAACATAGGTGATTTGCCTTTTTCTACTGAGCACAAAGCCTCTCAGCATTTCTTAGGAAGGCATTTTTTTTTGGATTAGGATGGAAAGATTAATTAAGGAGAATAATTAAAAACAGTTGCTGACTGCATCATCAAATTTATAAGCAGAATGGTATTCCAGATCCTGAAGTCATTCCGTACAGCAAGATATACCAATTTAACTCAGACAAGTTTAAATAGTGCTTGGTATTTTTAGTGTGGTTAAGCCATAAATCTGCCTTCCCAAGGGGGTATGAAGTGTGGCCATCTCCTATTTTATAGACAGAGAAACGGAAGGATCAAACGACTTTGTGCTGTAAGCTGAGGCTTATAGGAGGAAAAAGACAGGGTGTATTAGTTGATCACAGGAGCAGTATTGACTAGCACCTAGACAAAAGAACACGGCACAAGCCAATTTATTTGGCTTCTGAGTTGCAGCCAGACTAGTCTTGCTAGCAATCCTCTTGAAAGACAGCTAAGACGTCTTTATCTTCATGCTGTAATTGCTTTCTTGACTGCAAGCTAACTTCACTGTAAATGAGCTTGGTTTGTTTAGTTCAACAACAAAAAGACAAAAGACTATTATGTGGTTAATGTCATGTTGTATCTCTGTCAATAACCATGCTAGACTTCTAATATAATGTGTTTTAACACAAACACTTCATCAGCTTCTCTTCATCCATCCCCAAATAGTACAAATGAAGCCTTCAATCTTATTTCTTCCATTCTCCTTTGTTGATCTTGCCTCACATTTCTATGTGGAATTCGATTTGTATTTTTACTTTACACTAATATGACCACTAATAATGATCTATATCCAAAGGTTCTGTCAAGCTACCTTAAAACCATTTAGGGGTGAGGCAGGGCAAAACATAGTGCATTTTGGGGCTCATGAACCCCATTTGGCTAATGAACAGTTGGAAGAGGATCTTTGTTTTCTTGTTACAGCTTGTGAATGTAGGGCTGGTCACCTGCAAGTAGGTGAAGGTGAGGTACCATGGGGCACTGGGCGAAGTTGGCAGGATACCAGTGCTCCTTTCATTTCACTGGAGTGATGGGAGCCCACTCTCATTTTATGAAATACTTTAAGTTCTAGCTATCTGAGGTGGAAAATGTGTGGGTCTTTGCTATAGGAAGCTTTTTGACACACGACATATTGTCATGGAGGCTTTTACATCAATTTGGGATGTCAGTGAGATAAAGATGATATTTTCCTGGTCTTCTAGATAAGGAATAACTTTCAGTATCTTTCAAAAATGGAATGATCTCGACTCACAGCTTTTGGACAAAAAAATCACTGACTATATTCTGTTGGAGAGCAGAATGTGAAGGTTGAGATTTTTTAAGTCATTTTGGTCATAAGACTAGCCTTGACTTGAAGTGTTGATAAAGTAGTGAAATTGCCTTAAAATAAGACTAAATCAAGATTTTTAAATAGATTTTTTTTTAACAGCTGCCTCCAAAAATCTAGAGTCTTTAGTATGGATGTGATGATTGAATGCCTTTATCATCTCCTAAGGACAACCCAGAGCTGGTTGGTTCATTAACACCTTCTTACATAGCGCCCTTCAGAGATCTCATCTTTCCTATTCACTACATATCTGGAGCTACTGGGGAAGATTTTTGAAGGCTGATGTCATTTCACGGTTAGCTGTGTACTGGTGACACTGTGCTCTTCTGCCTCTTTCACTGTATTGAGGGTTTTTTGCCACCATTCTCAGTGCTGGACTTGTGTGGCTATTAGCTGGGTCAGATTGAGCCAAAAGATGATGGAACAATGGTGAATTAAATAACATAAGGAGTGAAGGTGAGAATGTGGTCTCCCTGCTGAAAGGGAGAATGCTTTTTTTTCTTATCTAGCATAGGCTAATGTAATCTGTGATTGCTTCTGGGAGCTCAGACAGCACGTGATGGAGTTGCTAACTTCTCTGTCAAGGAAGCTATAATTGGTTATTTTACTCCTACCACACAGACATCAGCAACTTTTTGCACTGCTGCAAGAATGTCTATCTTTGAGACATCTCTTTGCTTCCCTAACCTGCAGCCCAGAAATGAAACTTCAGAATAGAACAGGGTTCCACATTTACAGTGTGGTTCAAGGTGAACATGTTATCTACCACGTTCCATAGTTTCCAGTTCATTTCTGAGTGTAATTCACCGTGTAGGTTTTGGTCTATAAAGTTCTCCATAATTTGAGTCTTGGGATCAGGGAAAATCCTGATAACATTTTGACTGCTTGGATCATTTGTGACACTTGAATGTATTCAAGCAACTGAGACAAGGCACTGTCAGCAGAGAGTTCACACCCCTGGGAGATGCATTGCTTCATTTCTTTAGTTTTGAGAGACTGAGTGTTGTGCGTGGGTGTTTTTTTGGTGGTTTTCTTGCTACTGGATTTGTAGTTGATTCTGTGAAGGTACAGGGGAGCAAACTAGATAACCCCTCAAAGCCATTTCAAACCTGTCTTTGTGGTTCTGCACAGAAGGGTTGAAATGCAAAGGTTTTGCTTCACTTTCAGTCTGGAATTTCTTTTGTTACTGTGGGGTTTTTCCATGTAACTGTGTATGTCATTGAGTAACCTTTTGTTTTGCTTTTCCTCATTTTCTTTCTGTTTGTCTGTGAGGAGCTGGGCAGAATGCCTTTAAGGTGACCACTGTACCCTTCCCAGTGATTTGGAAGCCAGGAGACTAACCTGGAGGGAGACATCCCTTTTTATTTATTAGTCACATGCTGTTAGTTTGTTGTAAATCTCTCTAACATTATGTAATACGAAGGATTGTTTTTGTGTTGGAGGTGAAATAGAGGTGAATAGAAACATAAGAAAAATATGTTTAGAAAGAGTTTTGAGAGATTTAATCTGTACTACTTTCTCAAGGCCAAGTCAACTCTGTCACTTCTGAAGGATGTTTGCTGGCATGTTCTTTAAAATGCTGATAATGGAGTACCTGCAACTTCTGCAGTCAGTGCTTAGTAATCTTACTACTAGAAAGTGTTTAGCATTGGAGTAGTTTTCCTCTTGCATGTATTGTTATGTGTATACGAAGACTTGCAAAGACTGTCTCCTTTTCCTTGTATGAAATAGCTCCAGTTATTTCATCCCTTCCTTGTAGATGATGATGTTCTTATCTTTGACCAATTGGTCTATGGCCAAAACTGGACAGAAAAGCTTTATCAGGTAAAGCAGGCGAATCTTTTTAGTGTGTGCTTTAGGCAATGTGTCTGCTTGTCATTCCTGGTGTGATGTTTGTTCCTCTTCGCAATAGCATCGCATTGACTCATGTTCAGTCGGGAACTGCTAATCAATCCTTCAGATCCTTTTCCGGAATACTGCTGTCTAGACAGTCATTCTCCCATCCTGTATTCGCCAGCTGATGATTTCTGCTGATGTGTCCTTAGTGAACAGCACCTTGTTTCCATACTATTTCTCCTCTTTGTCAGCCACGCTGGCTCCCAGGTTTCCTTTCTCACATAAGCCTGTTGGAAGCACCTTGTCTGACAGCTTTGCTGTGAGAGATGCAATTTAGGAACTGTACTCGCTAACAGAAGCAGACCTTGTTAAGAGAAGCAATGCATGATGAACAACTAAAGACGCTTGGATGCCACAATGACTTGCCATTTGTTTGCCTTTGTATGTTTAAAGGAATGTATTTGTCAGATCTTTGCACTGACAAGAGACTGAAGTGATAGCTGTTTCCTGTTTCTCTTCATAATGCATGTTTCTAGTTATTCAGAATGCATGTTCCCAGTTATATAGCTTGAAGATGATATGATAACTTGTCAACTTTGCATTCTTGGGCACCTGAAATGTTTCGTTTGAAAATAATGCTGATCTAACTTCCAGATGCTCAAGATTGGACAGGAGAGCTGCAAACAGTGCAGGTCTGAAAGTCACCTGTGCCACGGGAACAAAGACAGAAGCTTGGATTTTGCAATTTGTAATGCATTGTGCTTGCTGGTTTCTGTTGTTTTGAGTAAGAAAATAGGATAAAATTAAATCAGTTTTGCAGGATTAAAATATTATGGGATGAGGCAAAAAAATGTGCTCATGTGCTCTTGAAGGAGAGCTAATATAAGGGGAAACTCCTGCTGATACTGATTGCACCTTTCTTCCTTCTACAGTTAAGGAACAAAGTCAACTTATTTTTTCAGATTCAGGTGCAATTATTTGTCTACTTTGTTAATAGCAACAGCTGAAATTATTACAACTGTAAGTGGGTAAAGTCTGCTTACTCAGCTCTCTAGTATGTTGCGTTTTGTTTTCTTGATAGTTTGTGTATAGAAAACTGCAAATAGTAGATGAGGTAATAAACCCCCAAATGGGGTTGTTAGCAGAACTTGCAATAAGGCGTTTGAGGCATAACTTAAATTCATTTCAGTTTTGCTTTCTGTGTTACTGGATTTCAAGTGTGTATGTGTGTCCTTTCAGGGCTCTAGAAGCAGGCGGTGGCTGGTCTTAAGCAATCAGTAGCTAAATGATGAGCTTGTTCAGCTCTTTCTGCAGCAGAGAAGAAATGGAGTGCCCTTTCAAATCCATTGCTTGGGATTTCTTGATTTGATTTTTATTATTTGCACTGAACTTATGATTTCTGAGGGTTTTTTAGAAATGCAAAGTGAGTTCTTAACTGTTAAGGTGTGTACTGACACATTTTCATGAATAATTTGCATTGAGTGTATGGGAATCTGTATATGCCGTGGATAAGAGGTGAGCACCAACTGTGCAATAGGGACTTTTCTGTAATAGAAGTTACTGAATTCTGTTCAGTTATTTTTAAAGCAAAGCATTTTCTTTTACTATCATAAATCATTGACCACATATAATTGGATAATGTTTCATTTCTTGAAACTCTTTGAAATTACAGGTTGCAGTCCAGAAAGCAAATGATTACTCCACAAAGCCTTTTTAACTTTTCTCTGGAGTAGTGTAGTGAGCTAAGCATGTATGAGATGTTGGAGGCGGGGAACCAGTGCTTCTGGTGCTTTGTTTTGTTACATAAGTTAACAAACATAGTTGTTGAGTTTACAACCCCATGCAACTCTACAGGCTTGGGGAAGAGTGGCTGGAGAGCTGCCTGGAGGAAAAGGACCTGGGGGTGTTGGCTGACAGCCACCTGAACAGGAGCCAGCAGTGTGCTCAGGTGGCCAAGAGGGCCAATGGCATCCTGGCTTGTATCAGGAATAGTGTGGCCAGCAGGACCAGGGAGGTGATAGTGCCCCTGTACTCGGCACTGGTGAGTCTGCACCTCGAGTACTGTGTTTGGTTTTGGGCCCCTCACTACAAGAAGGACATCGAGGTGCTGGAGCGTGTCCAGAGAAGGGCAACGAAGGTGGTGAAGGGTCTGGAGCACAAAGTGTTATGAGGAGCATCTGAGGGAGCTGGGGTTGTTTAGTCTGGAGAAGAGGAGGCTGAGGGGAGACCTTATTGCTCTCTCCAACTACCTGAAAGGAGGTTGTAGCGAGGTGGGGGTTGGTCTCTTCTCCCAAGTAACAAGCAATAGGACGAGAGGAAACGGCCTCAAGCTGCGCCAGGGGAGGTTTAGGTTGGATATTAGAAAAAACTTGTTCACCGAAAGGGTAGTCAGACATTGGAACAGGCTGCCCAGGGAAGTGGTTGAGTCTGCATCCCTGGAGGTATTTAAAAGAAGGGTAGACGTGGTGCTTGAGGACATGGTTTAGTGGTGGACGTGGCAGTGTTAGGTTAACAGTTGGACTCGTTCTTAAAGGTCCGTTCCACCCTAAACAATTCTATGATTCTTTGCAAGTTAACTGCAAAAATTGTATTATTTCATTATTGTATTATACAAATAGCAATGGGTAACAGCTTGATCCTTAATCAAGCTGTAGATATGTCATAGACTATTTAAGTATGAAATAGTTGTACTTACATGAAGTAGCATTCATGCTTTTGTAGATAATGTTACTCATAAAATACAGAATATTATTTTTCTGAGGAAAAGCCCTGTATAAAGATGGCAATTTGACTTTAAATGCACTGTCTTTTGGGGGGGGGGGGGGGGGGCATTGGGAGACTTCAATGTCATCAGCAGTTCATAATGTTACTGCTGATTTCCGTAGGTACAATGGAGGTACGCTCCCTGAAATGAAGCAGTGTAGAGATGGGTGACAGGTTGTAAATGCTAATTTTTTTGTAAGTAATAGTGGTAGTTTTTATAAGGAATAAAGTTGGCTAATAGCTTGTACCTTGCAGGAATATGCCTCTTTCCTAGGCTGTGCGGTTCCTTTCCTAACATCTGCACTAGGTCGTTAGTACAGTGAGGATACAGAGCTTGACTTGCAATTTCTGCCTTTGCATGGGACTCAGAATTGCTCCTTCTTGTGTTAATATTGTCTCCCCTCTTACTGTGATAAAGAAAGAAGAAATCTGAGCACGTATTTTAAACAATTCAGTGGACAACAGCTGGCAGAGCTGCTGTGTTATTCATGGTTAGTAGTGGAGACTTCTTAAACATTCTTCACTTATCTGTCTCTTCCCTATTCCTCTACCTTCCCCCCCTGCCCCCAGCTTCCTTCCTTTTTTTTTGGTCTGTAAAACTTCAGACAAAAAAAGAGGAAATCCTAAGCTGGAAAACTGAAGATTCCTGTTCTTCTATTGCAGTGTAAGAGAGCACATGTTGGTTCTGTGCAGAGTTCATTACTGTAGCTATACTTACTTCTCTTCCTCCACCCACCCATATCAGAAGAAAATTGAATAGCTAATTATAACTCAAGCCAAAATGGTATTACTTCATGATATCCTTTCTTCCGCTTAAAATAACAAGACCCAAAAGCTAAAATTCTTCTCGTTGGGCCAGATGTAGTTCTGAGTGCTCAGCTGTGTTGAACAAATGGGCTTATTCCTATTGCTCACTAGGTTAAATAGGTAAAGTAAGGGTGGAGATATGGGCCTGCACATATTTTGCCATTAATTTGTCTTGGGAAAATATGTCAGTGATAATAGTAGCATCTCAAGTTACAGATTCTCCAGTAGCTTACATAACTGGAAAGCTAAATTCAATAGCTTAAACTGTTTTTCTTTTTTTGCAAATCAGATTGGAAGACAAAAGACTTGTCTGTTGTCTTTTCTGCATACGAGTTAGGCTTTTTGTAATGATTTAATTATCCAAAGACTTTGAACAATTTCTTTCTACCAATTAATTGAAAAAGCATAGTAAAAGATGCTGGAAATAAGTAAAATATCAGAATAATATGTATTTTTCCAGGAAAGTGTGTGGTGTTCTTGCATGTGAGGCAACTGTTGGTTTTAGAGTCTAATCTTCTTTACAGATGCTATTTGGGGATGCAATATGGTAAACAATATTCAGAGGAATCTGAGGTGATGGGCTCTCCAACTTCTGAGACAGGGTAATATGGAAATCACTTACTCCATAGTCACCTGTGGAGTTATTGTTTTTAAGCTACTTGTCAGTGGTTGCTTCTGGAAAACACAATTGTTTTGGTTTTTGATTTTTTTTAATAGGAATAGTAGTTTTATCTCAAACTAAGCAATTATAATGTGCTTTAACAAATAATATTTAAAACTTGTGCCCTTGATGAAAAGCCTTGGCTTCCTGGCAGTGTGAAGGATGAGTGGTGTCAGTCTTGCTGCTGCTACTTGTCTGTTCAGTGTTAGACCACATCTACTGCTCTAGTATCTTCAAGCTTAAGTGTGGTCATGCTTGTTTACATTCAGAAAGTTCACTTGAAAGCCTTTAAGACTGAAAATTGTTGGGTTTTAGTGTATTTACATGCAAAGGCAAGTGTTTCCTTTGTTTTGCTTCTGCAAAGACTCCATTTTACTGAATAGGCTGGGGGTTGAAGAGCAATGCCTCTAAAAATGTGTATTTAATAGGTATATTGAATAACACCAGTACTAAAGATGACTGAGATAAAGTACAGAAGTTAATTTGTGCCCGTTTAATACGACAACTATGCGGTTCCCTCCTTTCCCAATGTAATCAGAAAAATGTAGCCTAGTAAACAGAAAAAGTGCAACTAACATTAGAGAAATCACATAGGTTTTCATGATGATTCTTACAAAGATCTGTTTGCATTTATATTCATAAATATTGCCTCCAGCTCTCTTTTTGAGCAGCCAGCTAACAGCATCATAATTGAGGTGTAAATGTGGTTGTACAGCTGATGGAGATCTGCGGTCTTCATCAGTGTGGTTTGCCTCTCTCTGGGTTCCTCAGCAACATAGTGACCAAGTAGAAGGGGACTGGACTGATGTGGAGGTGCTCGCTTTTAGAGAAGCAGAGGTCCAGAACAAACTTATTTAGCTGGTAAGTGTTGAACGGACTCTTTTAAACTAGCAAGTTAGAATCTTTTGGCTAATCTATGAAGTGGATTTATTATTTGCAGAACTGTCAAGTTTGGCTTTTTAACGACCTCTGTAAAATGCTATTTATGTTTTTACATACCTTATGCAAAACTTCAAAAGCAGTCTGTAGACTACAAATAGCAGGTTTTATGTGAAAAAACATGGGGGTTGTGTAGCATAGGAATATGCACAGCTACAGTAGCATATGTTAAAGTAATTCAGGAAACTCAAAATAGCATATTGTCTTGAGTATGTGTGTGGGGAAACTTCGGTGAGCAGAATGTAATTGTCAGGGGACCAGCATGACTGTGGCCAGGCCAGGCCAGCTCTGGTACTCGCCCAGCTCTGGCCATGTGCTTCCCCCCTGCTCCCTTGTAACAGCTTCTGTGATGAACAGTTGAGAGGAGCTGATCTGGCTGAAAACTAATCACTTTTTGGCAGGGAGGGATTTCTACTGGATCAGCACCTCTAGCTGGGCTTGGGTTGTCTGCCAAAGTATGTGAGCCAGTGTGGGGGAGGTGAGGGAGAGTACAGCTGGGAGTACAAAAGGTGGCAGGACCCCAGTGCTCTTCATGTGTCTTGCTCGAAGTGCCTTGCAGCTGCAGTGTATCAGTGCTTCCTCGTGCTATACTGGCGCTGCCAAGCGGCGGGGCTTTTCTGCTTTGAAGGGGACGTGGCTGCAGGGTGAGCCCGCTGGGTGTGTGGCTCTGAAGGCACTGGCTCCCTTGGCTGCTGAGGGGGGGCTGGCTTGCTGCTACACAGCTGCTAGCCCTGGTGCCAAGGAAGTGGCCTCGCTCAAACCTGCAGACACATCAGATGAGGTGTAATAGAAAGCTACAGCCTGATAGGAAATTTTAGTTGGCCTGTCAAGAGTATATGGCTGTTTTCATGGGACAGGAACAAATAATGAGCTGAAGTAGGTAGTTTAATTGTATGTCTTTTCATCCAGCTGTTTGGTCTGGATTCATGAGTCCACTGTCTACTGAACCCACTGTTACTTCTAAAACTCTTCTATGCACTTTAGGTTACTCCTACTTGCTAGTGCTGTTCAGATACAGTCTTAATTTGAGCACTTCGACTAGCATGGCAGTAAGTGCTGTCCTATTCTAGAGGCTGCTTAGTAAGCAATTGCCTGTCCTCACTATCTTAAACTTTGTCTCCACATGCAAAAAGCAGAATTGTCCAAGCACACATTTTGGACATTAAGTTGGGATTGATTCTTGTCTGCTCTGAGCAGGCTGCTAATATAGTTTGAGTGTACCAAGATTAGAAACTAAAACTTCTAAAGGTGCCACTTCAGTTCTGTGGATGTAAAATTTGTCTAATTTTGCCATGGAACAAAACTTTTGGAAAAAGGTAGAACAATGACAGATCTGAGAACTGGTAAATGTACAGCAGGAGTTCAGTGAGATATAAGTAACAAAGTAAAATGAGTACAGATGTAATACTTCCAACATCCTTTTGAGAGGTCTGTGTCTCATTGCTGCATCCAGAACTTAAACAGGTAAACTTTGAGTCCTTTCAATATAGTAATATGGGAAAGAAAAATAAACACTTCTGCCTGATATAATCAAAACCCATATTTTATAATGATAACACATAATAATGTGGTTGATATGAGAACTTGAATACCCGCAGATTAATGAGAACTGTGGCTTCTCATAAAATGATGGCTCCTAAGCATTGCCACTGCCTTGTCAGTCAGAATAATTCTGGGGATAATTCTAAGGAAAAAGCTTTGGCAGTTGTTACTTCCAACTATCTTTACTAGTCTTGTCCCATTTTCTTCTTTGCTGTGAATGTCTCTGTGATAGCCCTCCTGGAAACCATCAGTGGAGTGCCTGGGCATCCTGCACTGCCACAATCGTGTTCCCTTCTTCTGACTCTTGTCCCCTGTCACCCAGCTCCTTTGACTGTCTGTCATTTGTTTAGGTCCAAAAACTGTGACTCAAGCTTAGAGAAAGTACTCTCCTGTTAATTATGCAATGTTTGTTTTGTACCATAAGTAAGTTTTGGACACATAACAAGCATTTTTAGCACAGGAGGAATTGTTTGATTTGCCTGTGATCTATGGGGATACCAGACTTCTCAATGTCTGTTAAATGTGAAACAGCATCCTTACAACTTCTCTGGTATGGTAGCTATAAAGCTAGGGGATCACATACATGATATTCATCATACTGGAGGCATTTTCTTGGGTGTCCTTCCCTTTTTAATTAGAGTAGTTGTGTACTGACTTCTATGTTTAAAGCATTCTTTTATCTAAAACACCCACTAGGGGTGTGTGGTGGGTGTACTTGATGTACAGAAATGTAAGAGAATAGGAACTGGAATGTGCTACATAACCCGTGTATGTATTTTTCAGGTTTCTTCAAGTTGGCAGTTGTCTTGCTTGTGACACGCTTCCAATTGCTGAGTGTTTTCAACCAGTTTTCACACAAGGTTTTGAGTTTGTGTGTCCCTGCTGTTCAGCCCTACCACAATGAACTAGGAGGTGAAGGGCAGAAAAAAGAGCTATCGTATGTCTGATAATCACTGGGATGGCTCACATCCAGGATTCTGTTTATGAAGAGTTCAATAGCATGACCTTAAAATATGTAACTTGTCTGAAAAAGTCAATATTTACTTTTTCCTCTGAAGTCTTGAATCCTTGATGTACTAAGGGGCAGGTAGTTGTTATCAGGCATTGGTATTACTGTTGCTTTTTGCAAAGATAGCTTAGATAACCCTTAGCCTTCACATCTGTATACATTCTAATTGGGTTTTTTACAAGTGTACAATATCAGTTTGCAAAAGGAAGTTCTTTATGGGTGATATCTTGTATACAAATGTAGATATGAAGACAATTTAATGATAAAATACACAAGTGATTTGGAAAAGAATAGCTTGGTCCTCTCAGTTCTATATTTAATAGGAAAGCTGTTTGGGCAGGTCTGGCTCTGCTTCTTTTTAGTTCCAAAGGTTGGATACTGGGTAATTCCATCATGTGGTCATTTTTCTTCCTCTGTGGAGGACTTTAGCTCCAGAAATTCATGAGTGTGTAGTTCGGCCATAAAATTCTTTGACTTTTTCTGAGTATTAGTTATTACATACTAGCTAAAAAGAAATTTGTGTTCTGTATGGATGTTGACTTAATGAATGTGTGAAGGCATTCCTGCAGCCTGTGGTATGTCCTGCAGGCCCCGGGGAGGCGAGAGGAATGCTGTGGCTTCAGATGTCGCACTGAAACGCTGACACTGCTAGTGTAAAATGTTGCAGCACATACAGTATAGCGTACCTGATTTAAATATCTCAAGTTGTCCAATCTTAGAGATGGAGCAGGATTTGATATAACTTGCTTTGTAATCTCATATCAAGCTCTCTTCAAGTCAGCATTATGCGCTCGTGTGTGTGGGTGAATAGCACTTGGCAGGCTTTTCTGGCATGTGGCTCTTCTAACATCTACAATAATGACTTAGAACCAGAACTTCTACCCTTCCCCCTACTTAAATTACCCATGTGCTTTTCCCAAATAACACAATCCTTTCTGTACTTTCTGTACAACATTAGTTTCAGGCTAAATTAGTTTATTTTTTTCTGATAATATGAAAAGAAATTTATTTGTACAGTTGTATGGAGATATATACAAAGATCTTGGGCCAGTTTTGTGGTTACTTACAGCTTTTAGAACTCTTTGCTTTGTTAGTGTTGCAAAGGTGGACTGATAAAAATCATGAAGTGAACTGAAAATGTTAAGTATGTATTTTTATTTGTAATTCTTTGGAGGGGCTTTATTGAAAGTATTGTAAGCTTGCAGGTTGTTGCAGCAGCTTCAGTTGGAAGTGAAGGGAGACTTGGACAGATGTGCCTAGGAAGCTACCTGGCAAACCCGATGGAGGATGGTCAGTACTGGCTTGCGAAGAGACTGGGTGAGGGATTCTGGAGCCTAGGTAAAGTGACAGGCAGAGACAGAGGTCAGAATCGCTCTGTGGTTTTATCAGGTCATGAAGTGGGACTTGCAGAAGGCTTTACTAGTGAACTGACAGAGGGGAAAAGCTGTAGTCAGGCACGGAGAGTGAGGAGGAGTTATGACTGTAGTGAAAGGCACAAAAATATATGAAAGTGTGGGAAGCTTTTTGAGAAGCTTTCTTTATGCTCCACTGATGGCCTCTTTGTGGCATCTGCTGCCTGCCTGTCCAGTAGGGAAGCCGTAATTAAGGTTTGCTGTAAAACTTGCAGAATAAGGATGGTGGGGGCTGCAGATCTTCTAGGCAGTTGTTTCTGGACAACATGCTGGCAGGGATTATGGTTTGGACAGGATATATAACATTACTGGTGGTGCTAAATGGATCTTATTAAAGCACACTTCAGAAACAGGCCATGTCAAGATTTTGAAGTGCTTGATTCACTTGAATTTTCATGTTATCTTGTTTCGTTGTGTGGTTTTAGGTAAGGACTTTGGATTTGAGCTTTCTGTAATCAGTTGTATTATCTTAGTTTGTAGGTCATGCAGGTTTTAGTTTGCTGGATAACGACTCTGAGAGATTCTTGAATGTTGCTAATGAGCTTTGGGCTAATCGAAAGTCCTTGTCCTGTGGTGCTAAGTAAGGGCTTGCTGCTCTCTGAATGAGCTGTTTCTGAAGATATAAAATTCTCACTTCCAGAAGGCTGCTTGGAAACTCTTGCCTCAATGTTTAACTGTGACCAAAGAAGAGTGCTTGAACTGGGAGCTCACAGGGTCATGCTGTTTCCTGTGTTACGGGCTCCAACCATTGAGGTGCTACTGCATTAGCTAGGAATAGGCAGTATTGAGCTGCAACTTGAGGATTTGGTTGCTTATGTGACTTGCAGATGACAGACGGTGGTTGATTTTTGAAAGATGCAGACACTATAGATGTTATCTGTATCTGTAAGGTGTTAATGCTGCTTCACCAAGGTAGTGGATTCTGTCAGTATCCTGTTGCTTATGGGAATCAAGTTTGAATTTCATTTGTAAGTGAACTTTCAAGTGGCAAGACCGATGTTGATTAAATGACATGTTCACTTGGCTTTAAAATAAATGCTTAGTTTGCTGTACAAAACATTA
Organism: Platalea leucorodia; assembly: GCF_965183815.1. NCBI lineage: Eukaryota > Metazoa > Chordata > Aves > Pelecaniformes > Threskiornithidae > Platalea > Platalea leucorodia. Next base: position 97,788,934 of record NC_138826.1, on the reverse strand, counting down.
GCATTCCCTGTATTGTCTTTTTTTTTCTTGAACTAAGGTTGATTGCACACTGCAGGACTTTTTTTGGCTGCTGCTTAGAGCTAGTGTTCTGGGGCTGCTGGCAGGCACTTTTAGTTAGAAAACAGGGTGAGTGTGTGTGACAGGACATGTGTACCAGTACTGCTCAAAATACCATCACAAAGGGCTGTTGCAGAGAGTGATAGGAGTTGAACCTGTATTATCATGAACTGTGCACAGTAGGAGCTCAATGAATGCCTGCAACACTTTTGAAGTGGCCTTTTTATTGATGAACCACAATAGATAATATTACAATGTTTTAAATGCCTGTTTTCTATAACTTGCTTCTGTAATCTCAAATGTGTATTTGAAAATGCTTTCTGTTTTCTTATCACAAATATGATTTAAGTTTTCAAGTAATACAGCTGTGTCTGTTGTGGGAGACACTGGTGACCTTACTAAAGACCGAATTCAGGCCATTCGGCTACCATCCAAATGCTCTGCCAGCTTAGCTACTTGACCACCTGCTTCTGTTTTTCCATTCCCTTTGCAAATGTAGGTTTTGTTCATTTTCTGGCATCTCAGCATTGCCTTTTGTAAAAAAGAAATTAAATCATGTGGGTAAGGTCTATGCCGTAGACTGCTTAGGGGTCTTCGCAGTTCTTGCAGTCATTTGAATTTTCATAAGCCATTCAAGCGTGAGTTTGCTGGAAAAGAACAGAGGATGACAGCTTCTGCACCTCCACACTTGCTTTCCCCAATGTGCCTCATACATTTCAGATTACAAGACACAATGGCAGCTGTGTAGTTCTGATCAATCTCACTGTAGCTTTCCTGCTCTGCACGACCTTGGTGGTTATCCCCAGTGGGAAATGTGCGGGTAGCACTGATGTGCTACTGGGGTGTGACGGTATTCCTTAAACTGTCAAAACATGCAGCTTAAGTTCTTCGTTCATATTTTTAACATTGAGGAAAAAGGAAACAGGGATCATAAATTTGACTTGGAGACAAATGGTAATGCCTTTGAGTATGAATCCCTTAATAACCTGATGTGGTTGGAATGCTGAATGGGGAGTCTCCGGTAATGAGTTACATTCCCACATCTACTACTGATCTGCTCATTGACTATGTCCAAATTACATGACCTCAGTGCCTGGTTTGTAAAGCAGCCTGCTGAAAAGCAGGCTGTTGCTGCTGACTGAAAGCTTGTGTACTTGTAGCCTCTGACATAGCTGAGATAGTTCAGGAGTTACGTCTGTGGTTGGTTGGTGAAAACTAAAGAAAAAAGGGTTGGCTGTTCTGTGGCTTCTCACTGTGTTAAACGCTGCCATTGGTTTCCAAAGTTTCTGTCTCATTTTTGTCAACAGATACAACCATGATGCTGTGCTTTGAGTGCACGTGGAGATTAAGGCACTAAATTTTAAAATAGAAAAAACTCAAATTACTTCTGCTAACAGTATGAATGCCAATGGATTGTTTTTATCTTATGCTTTTAAAAATGCATTAATAATGTGGACAACAAAGTTCTCCCCTGTTTTTTTCCATTGTGTCTGAAGACTGCCCTGGAGAAGCCATATGAGGCCATGGCACACTTCCAGCCTGTCCTGACAGTACCCATGTTGCAGTGAGTGCTCATACTATCAGTTGTGTGAAGCCACATTGCATCTCTGCAAATGCCTGGTGCTACCATGCTGCTCAGAATGCATCTCTACCTCGCACTGCCATCCACATACATAAGTATTGCTGAGTGTAAGTCACCATCACCTCATAGTAAAAGAGGGTCTTGGCTTTCCAGCTTTCACCACCTGTCTGTCTCTAGAGACTAATGTATACATCTGGTATTCTCACAGGCGTGGTCTACCTGAGTGAATAGGATGGAATACTGCAGAAGCTGTGCAGATGTTTGGAGAACACCTGCTTTTATTTTGGTGTTCGCTCCCATTGCATTCTGTAATACCTGTAAGAAATAGCATCTTTCAAAAGGTGACTTGACTACCTGGACTGTCTTCTGCTGGTTGTTTGGGCAGAAGAAAATAGGCTGAGCAGGCACTGGTCATAGATTTCATCTACATATAGCTATGCACATACTTGCAATATTGGCTGGACAAATGTGATGTTGTTAGCTGGCTCTGTTGCTTGTTAGACAGAGGACAGTGACTTGGCAGTGTTGCAGTGGGAACTTTGGCCTGTGAGGTACAGAGACTATTAAGAGGGTTGAATGCCTACATGTTCCAGCATTTGAAAAAGTATCTATGTTAGAATGATGTGATCTGGCATCAGGATGTGGTTGTGCAGACTCCACTGAGATGGGGGGGACACACACACAATGCTGCGTGAGGTCCGTGTATGTGTGGGGTATAGAAGTTTGCCGGATTGTCCCTGTAGTGTCTGGAGGTCCCAAAGTTTCCCCTCTGACATCCTAGAGGATTGCCCAGTTAAAGGTTAGACAGTGTAAGTTGTCAAGAAACTTAACTTCCTCTATGCTGTCATGCTATAGAGGCTTCAACAGAAACATTAAGAATTCTCTAAGAATAGCTTACTGTTTTTGATAATTTATTTAACAGAAGTGGAATACTTTAACTCCCACTCTTCAGCTTTTTACAGTAAATATTTATGTTCTCTTTTGGTTTTTGTCTATTGGGTACCAATGATGTACTTTAGAGCCAGTGTTCCTTCACTCACTTCTTTCTTTTTGTCCCCTGCTTTGTAAAAGAATCTACCACAGAACAAGCCCACAACACAAGATGATAAATCTTTGTTTAAAAACAACAACAAAAAACCCCAAAAAACAAGAAAAAAATTTCCTGAAACAAAATACAAAACAGTCCAACTTCTACCAATTAGTATGTAGCATTCTGCTTTCAAGATATTAAACAGACAATGAAATTAAATAGTGCACATGGAAAAAATTCTTTTTAAAGCTAGTTACTTGTGAGCATTCAGAGTTAAGTGGGGGGAAGAAGTCTGGCTTAGTGTCCTCTGATACAGAGGAAAATTTCTGGTGTTTTCTCCTGTTTATAAAGTTTCTACTTACCAAGTGGCAAAATATTGTATAATAATTGTATATTATAAAGATCAGTTGAGGAAAACATTACCTCTTTGAACTGTTTGCTGTTAGTGTCTTCTGCAAATCTATTTTAGTGTCAAATGGATTTTTAGTGTCAAATGGAGATTTATTTTTCTTCAATGGTGTACAGACTACGTCACTAAGTAGTGGATTGCTATATGCCAGCAATGTGCCACTGCAAGTTTGAAGTAGTAGTATTTGGATTAAGATAACAAATAACAGCTTTTCTTGATATACACTGAAGAGACACTTGTTAGAGCATCCAAACTCTCGAGACACTTATTTACTTTTTTAACCAGCTGTGTGCTCAGGATATCTGGGCTTTAAAAGCCTGCATAGATTTTGACAGATGTCTGTTAGGAAGAGTTTAAAAAGGTGATGAGGGAAAAATTAGTATTTTGTTTCCAATTTCTAATTGTTAAGTAATCAACATAAAGCCCAGGGTGTTTTGTGGCTAAAATTCAGGGCCATATTTATCAAAATAAATGCAGAAAACTGGAAATTCTGTGATGCAATGCATTTTTTTCTCTTATTTTCTTTTAACCTTTTCAGTCTTAGACACTTTGACATGAGATGCTATCAATGTCAAAAGCAGTTAGGTGTAGTAACACTTGGGTTGAGAACTGATCATCTGTTTGCCCTACCTTGTTAGGTTATTGAAAGAAGAAACAGATCAATATTCTCTTTGCTATTCTCCAGACATTGCCACTGGAGAGAGACTTAGACTTATTCTGGCTTAAAGGTTTGACAGTTGACTTTGTTATGCCACATTAAACATGATGTGATCATGCCATACATGAGCTATTGATAATTTTTGTGTAGTCTGGAGAGAGACATCTTGGTTCTCAAGCTGTTGTGGCCAGTAGAGTCTTAAGTGCATAAATAAATCTTTATTGCATTAGTTTGCTGTGACAAATTGTAGTCAGTGTGAATGGCCAACAACTTGTTGCGGGGGGATGGGGACTGATGAGAGGTCTTTGAAAATACTTCCTGCAAAAAAAGGACATGGTGCTGTTGAGTCTTTTTTTTTGTCAGTATTTAAGCTTCTTTAAGGTTTGGAACCAGAAAGGCCTTGTTATCAAAAGCAGACTTCATGACAGACAGATCTGAAGTACCAAAAGAAAATCAAACTCTGATTACCCATTTCTGTCAATCGGACCAGAAGCTTGGCAGCTGCTGGGAGAGAGGAGCAAGCAGAAGGGAAGGGAAAATGGACAAGGTAAAATTGGAGTTTCTTTAAAAACGTCCAGTTATCCTGAGGTATTTCTGAAATGCTTTTATTTCCTGTTGATATTTCTGCTTGATATGAAGGTTTTTGGTAGTATCTGTAATGCAGGATTGGGATTAACACTTTCAGCAAGACCAGAATATTTTTTTGACAACAATACTTTAATTTATTTCTAGATTTGGCATAGTAAGTCTAGAAAACTTACTTTTTGGACTCTAGCATATCTTCTGTAGAAACAGCTGCTTTTATAAGATTAATAGCTTGCCTTTTTTAAATTGCTCATTTTCCTTATGTTTTATTAGGGTGTCAACACTATCTTATGTTTTAGATAGCACTGGGATTCTGTGTCCTTCAGGATTTATATGGACAACCTGTTAGCTCTCCTGGTTGACTTGAAAATTAGAGATGTCCCCTATAGTTATGAGAAGACAAAAGGTCTGTTGGTTTTGACCAACACTCAACAGTTATTTCTTATACTTCAGTTATTTCTAATGCTAAGGTATCAAATAAAAGGAGACCTTGAAGTCCACCACTATTCAAGTTCAGGTTTCACCTCTGAAATTTCCTCATTAGCTACATCCATGACCTGTTAGTTGTACTCTGCACATAGTTTGGAGATACAAAGTGGGCACAGACTAGAAGGAAAAAGTGGTGGAAAAAATCCGAATGTGGTAAGATGAAGCCAGAGAGCAGACATTTACAAGTGGGACCTTGAAACTGTCGAGGGAAGTATTTGAGAGAGGAGACTTGGAGGCAATGGAAGGAGGAGTTGTGAAGAAGGGGTACAGAGGGAGCTCTGCTTCTGGCCATTGTGAAAGTCTGCTTAGGCCCATGAATGCGGGAAGATAAATGAATCTGGAGCATCACCTGTTGTCTGTGGTTTAGCAGCATCCTCTTTATTAGCTATCTCAAAGTACTGAACAGTGGAGATGAGACATCATTTCCCCCTCTTCAGAGGGAAGTAACATCCAGTCTGTCCAGCTGGTGCTGACTGACTGGGAATGCAGGTGCTCTGGTTCATTCTCTGTGCAGGCACTTCGTGTACTGCTGATGACATGGGCTGCCGTTGCTCCTTGCAGCCTGAGCTGAGCAGGTGTGCTCAGCCCTCTTGTAACCTCTTCCTCAGTTAATTCCCAATAAATGTCCTTGTTTCCAGCCCTCCTCTTCAAGTTCTTCTTGCACACCTTGCAGCAGGTCACTGCTGAGACAGTTAATGACAAGAAGTCAGTGGGACTGATTTGGGGAAGTTGAAGCTTGGAGCTGTGAAAGTGGAAGCATCCCAGGCAGGAGCTGCAGGAGGGGAAGTGAAAACAGGCTGATGAGTAATAGGCAGATGCCTGTCTAGGACTCCTTGTGCTAACTTGTTTGGGTTTTTGTTTTATTCACATCCTCTCACCACTCTGGTGCGTGTACAAGAGCTCAGGTCTGATGCAGACATACTCCATTGCTTCTGTTCTGTCTTGCCTGGCAAGTGCTGAGGTATATGCATGCCTGCCTTCCCTCAGGCCCCTCTCAGTACCAGCTTGGAAGGTGAGGGAAAGCAGCTGCAAAGGCAGTTCTTCCTAATACCTGCTTGTAGCACAAAAAGCATTTGAAATATCTTTTGATTCAAAAAGTATGGGGAAGGCTTCAAATTATTAACTAAAACATAGCATATTACTTTCATATAATAGTTTTTAGAGTTCCCGGAGGACATCAATAGCAGTGGCTTAAAAGCTATCATAAGTATATTAGTGTCTAGCATGCTGGAGTCCTGAGGCCTTTAGGTTCTATTAAAATAGAAATAATGGCCTTTGTGGTCTAGAGATCTCCACCCTCATCCATACACAACATGCGTGCCTTAGACCGGCCACATGTCTTATGTAAAAGTTCCTTGTACCTAAACATTAGCGGGTTGGTGTGAAGCATACTTTGAGAGCTACCTCTAGTCTGTCTGTTGAGAAATGTCAGTGTGGATAGTCTGGCTTGAGGCTGCACCAGGTAATTGCTGAGAAAGTTTAGAAAAATAAACAATCTGAGTCATGATGTGAGAGAATTTAAGACTTGAACTTGAGAATGCTTTGAATATGCTGTCAAAGCACTTGTATATGCTACATGTAATTAAATCTAAATTAGCCTCCACTGCATACTTGACTATACAATCTAATAAACATGTATATGGGCTGAGGTGTGTCATGCAATGTAAATGTTGGAACACTGCTATACTGGGGTAGGTGGGAATTCAGTAGGTTAGAGTGCCCTGGTCAAGCCTCATGGCAGTCTGGCATGTGAGGAATCAAGACTTACCATGGGCCATCTCACTCTGATAAGAAGTGGTCACCTTTCCATGTTTCACATGATGCAAAACACTTACAATTTTCAGCTAGTCTAAATGAATTTGGAAGTGGACATAATGGAGTGAATTTTGTTCTTTATCAATGCCTTGTGAATCTGAAGTAATACTACTGAAGATATTTGACCTTGCCTAAACCAGAGAAAGAGGGGAGAACTTGGCTTTTTATTGTAAAACCAAATATGTAACTTGATTTTAATAAAGTTGATATTTATTTTTAGTAATTCATAGAAATAAATGTATGTTAAAAACTGGATCTTTGGAGAAAATTTTACTGGTGTTACTTCAAGTAGATCTATTGTTTTAACAAGTCATTTTAATAAGGTATTAAACTTATGATTGGCAGCTTCTCTAGTAATTAGCAGACAACTTCTTTCCTGCATAAATTGCTTTTTTGATATTAATGAATGTAATGCTAATCAAAAAACACTAACTCATAAGAGCAGGCTAGTGAAAAGAAATAATTACTGAGAGCTACAAAGACTCAGGAAAATACTGTGATTTTCTCAGTTAATTTTAGTTTCTAAAACCTCCTGGAAGAAGAGCTTTGAGATTTGTTTTTAAAATTGAACTGTGCCTGCATTTCTCTCCATGCACAGAAAAAACTGCTATGTGCTAGTCTTCAGAACCAGTTGTAAACTTTTTCCAATGGGTCTAGCATTTCTTGCTGTGTCAGTGTACATATAGTACTGTCATTTTTCTTGTACTGGACTTGTTTGTGCCTATGATGATTGAAGTGATTGACAAAATGAAGTAGAGTCTTTGTATTTTGGGAACAAGAACTCTGACAGAGATGAGCCCTGTTAGAGATCTTCCCTGTTTGGGTTTATTAATCTGTGCCAATATTTCTGTAAGATATATGAGAGCGCCTTTATCTTATGGAGGAATAAATGCCAGTCTCTGGTTTTTATAAATTCTTTGCAGAGAACAGTTGTTCTGTTACAGTATACAGTGCTCAGTGTAATGATCTATAACTTTTCTTCATGAAACATGGAAGCTGTCCTAAATTTTTGAGCTACTCTAGAAGGAAAGTGATGTGTACTGTCTTCTTTTCTAAAACTGTAGTAGAACTTATATGTTTAAAGTAACCACTTACCCCAGCAAATATTTAGGATATCCTTTAAGAAACACTACTACTTCTATTGTTCTAATTTTTTTCCCATGCCACTTTCTGCAAAGAAGTGCAAGCATAAGTTAGACTTCAATGGACTTTTTATTTTCTTTCCTTTACTACATATTGTATAAAGTTTTATGCTCAGTGAATATTGACAAGCATTTTATTATGCAAGGATGTTAAAACATGCAGTTACCACACTTGCTTGCCAACATTTTTTGCTGCAAGTTTTCTTTAGCTCTTCATTGCAGTCCCTTCATCTTTGACCCATTGTTGGACTCTCTCCAGCATGTCTGTGTCTCTTGTACTGGGTACAGTTTTTTTTGGGTTCCAGGTGGAGCCTCCCCAGTGCTGAGTAGAGGGGAAGGATCACCTCCCTCAACCTGCTGGCAATAATTTGTCTAATGCAGCCCATGATACCACTGGCCTCCTTTGCCACAAGGGCACATTGCTGGCTCATGTTCAACTTCATGTCCACCAAGACCCCTTGGTCCTTTTCTGCTAAGCCGCTTTCCAGCTGGGTGGCCCCCCACATGTACTGGTGCATGGGACTGTTCCTCCCCAAGCATAGGACTTGGCACTTCCCTATGTTGAACTTGAGGAGGTTCCTGTCAGCCCATTTCTCCAGCCTGTTGAGGTCCCTCTGGATGGCAGCCCAACCCTCTAGCATACCAGGCACTCCTGCCAGTCTTGTATCATCAGCAAACCTGCTGAGAGTACACTCTGCCCATGTTGAACAGGACTGTATGTAGTATTGACCCCTGGGGTACACTGCTAGTTACTGGCCTCCAGCTAGACTTTGTGCCACTGATTGCTACTCTCTGGGCCTGGCCATTGAGCCAGTGCTCAACCACCTCGCTATCTGCTCATCCTGCCTGTACTTCCTCAGCTTCTCTTGGAGGATCTTATGGGAGACAGTGTCAAAGGCCTTACTAAAGTAGACACTATCCACTGCTTTCCCCTTGTCTACCAGACCAGTCATTTCACTGTAGAAGGGCATTATGTAGGTATGTGTTTGTACAGATGTGTGTTTAACTTGTAACTCGAAGTGTTGCTCTGACCAGGTTTGCTTCAGAATCTGTACTATTTAGACCATAAATCTCTTTGTAGGTTTCCACACTTGAAGCTATGAACTCTTCTGTTTAAGATAAATGACTAATGCTATGCTAATTGAAAAGAAATATATTTTATTAATTGTGGAATGCCTTAATGGTATATTTCAAGCTGAATTTTCATGCTTTGGAGCATCTTTAATTATTTCCAGGTTTTTTTTAAAGATATTTCATTAAAAGTAACTAAGGAGTGATCTGCTGTAGCTATATCATTAGTCCCCTGCTTAGTCTGATCTTATGTGATTAAGCTTATCCGATTGCAACAAGCCTTACACTGTGCAATTCAAAGATAAAATTACAAGAACTTCTACCACAAATTTCTGCCTTAAGGCTTAATATAAGCAACTGTGAAATGAAACTTAAGCTTGGGGACAGTGTTATGTTTTTTTTTTTTCCCCATCTGCTAAAACCAAATAAAACCCCCCAAAGTGTCCCATAATTATCAGGTTGCCATGGAAACTAACTTTCCATAGTATTGTTTTGGAAATGGATGTCTTATGTACACACTTGAACTGATTCAACTGCAGCAAAAGTAATAGTAAATCAACTATGTGAAGGTAACCTTAAACCTCTTGCTTAAACACTTTTTGTGTAAGTCTTTACAATGAGAGAGTTCATGTAATGATGTTTTTACATTTAATTTCTGTTGTACTTGTCAAATAGAACAAGGGTTTCTGCTCTGGTGACTTTAGCTACCTGCTTTTCCTGAAGTTATACAAATGAATGACAAAAGAAAAGCTCTAGTCCTTTTGGATGAGATTGAATGAATGCTCTACTGAACATGGTACAATGGATTTCCTTGGGTCATTTCATATTATGGACTTTGTTTATTTGAGGGGGTTTCTGTGTCCCTTAACTGAATTTGTAGGAATAAAACTAAGGAGAACTTGTTAAAGTAGGAACCTTTAGTTTAAAATGTTCCAGGTCAGGTATTTTAACTTTGCCACAGTAATGAGCTACTGAATTTATGACTGAAGTGGAAGGACATGTGAGATATAACTGAAAGATTTAGTTAACTGTGGAATAGTCACATTATTATGTAGAAATGAATACCTTTTACAATTGTAGGTGAGTTTGCCAAACTGTAAATATTGGTCTGTGGCACATGGTGACATCTTCCACAGCAGAGATACAGAACCTCTCTGAAGTCACATCTGTCTGAGCTGGGTCCTAAGAGGTGGTCATCAGGCACACAGGGCTACCGAGTTTCCCTCACCATAGTCTTGTCCTCAGGCTTTGAGCATGTCCTTGGAAGGTGACACATGCATCACTAAACATCTGGTATCCTTGATTACACAGAAGGAAGTAAAGACCAAATTTCTTGCAAAAAGTCACGGACAAATTTCAATGCACTTTTTTCTGATGGCACACTTGGCAAATAATATAATGTTAGTACAGCAAAGAACCTCTCCTTTGTAGCATCAGATGCAGAAGGGAACAAGCATTTTCCATAACTGGAGCAGCCCAGGAATCACAGTGCAGAAGATGCAATGGGACAGATGCTTTCTTCAGTTCTGTTTTAGCTGATGTTAGTTGGCTCTCAGGAGTGCCCCAACCAACTTGATCCTTACAGAGTCTTTACATCTGTGCTGGGTGATGGGCTAAGAAGAGCATGACTTCTCTAAATATCCATTCCCAGAGCTCCTAAAGGACAGGTCTGAGGAAGAGACTTGGCAGGATCCTGTCAGATGTCATTGTAGTTGAAACAAAGGCCCAGGAAGGAAGAGGGTTGGTGAGCATGTGTCTAAGTATCCATACAATATTTAATACAAAGGTTTTGGAATGGTTTGAAATCTTTCCCCTTTACAAACAGAAAATGTTTGTACAGGACTGGTTTGGGGGAGATACTTAGAGTTGCTCTGGGGGTCCTGGTAACTGTAGACCTAGTACAGAATCAGATAATGTATGATTAATATTTAAACATTATCACAGGCTTCTTTCAGTGTTTAATGGAGGCAAAAACTCTAGTTGCCTTTTTAATTTTTAACAAAACTCAAATATACTTCTTTAGGAATTAAAAAAAGTATTTTAAGAACTTCAACTGTAGGATTTGCATTGTTCATTTGTCCTTTAATTACCTGCTGGCTGCTGTCAGCCACAAATTTCTTGCAGTATAGTTTTAGCCATAGTAATTATGCAATAATATATAGGTCCTGGGCTGGGAATAGGGAAACTGTGTTCTGTTTCTGTCTGTTCCTCAGTTTTGTTTTGTGACATGCAGCAAATCACCAAACCTCTTCCTATGCTCATTTGTTAAGCCTAGGAAAAAAAATGATATTCTTATATTTGTGAAATATTGAAGATACTTCAGACAATGAATTGATGTGTAGTGTATATGGTTTTTTACTCCTTTAAAATACTTAGATATCTTTATTTCTATTAAAGTTCAGAGGAAAGTGATATTAAACTCTCAACTTTTATATTTTTGCATAAAAGGGAGTTTCTGAGTTACAGGATGTCATGGTTGAGATAAAGTATAAATAAGGCATGGAACAAAGTTTTAAAATGTAATTGTGTGTGAAAGTAGCTGTGCATGCTAAACAATCAAAACAGTAAACAGTGTTTTGGTACCTGTTAGTTCTGTTCTTTTCCATTTTTACAACATAGAAGTAAAAAAGTTTATTCTGGCATTAATTTTGTTTAACTGTATGCACTCACATCTATGGAGTACTCTGGTTCTTTTTGGAATAGCTGGAAACATCATGCCTCCAAGAAAAACTGACATGTAACTTGTTAATGTCGTAATTACTTAAAAAGCAAATTAGATTTGGTAAAATATGTTGTATTCCCAAGATCGGTTGTAATTCTTTGGAGATGAAGTGCTAGGTTGAGGGCTTTCTCTGTTTTTTTATTAATTTTAGAGTATAAGAGAAAATACTTGAGCATAATGGAAGGAGTAAAAAAAGTGAACAACTTTCAGTACAGACCTGCTTTAAGTATACTTCAGTTGCTTCAGTGTAAGGCTTTAATTTCACTTCTGCTCAGAAGAAATTGAATTATTTGGTCTGAACAATAGAAGGAGATTTCTTGTGATGCCATGGAGCCTGGCTCACGGGGAGGAGTTGTCATCTGTCAAAAGTACTTACAGAGAGTGCAGATCACTGCATAAAATAAACCATATTAATGTTTACCTAGGGAGTCTATAATATTGAAATGATTGCCATGAGTAGACCCCAGCTGTATGTTGATAATGAGAAGTCATTGTGTTTACATGGTAATTGTTTTTTCTAAAGACATTTTGAAGTAGCAGAGTTAATTGGGGTCAACCTCTTGGCTGTTATGTATGGGCACGGTTCCATTAACTTGAGCTTCTCCTGTGGTAAGCTTATCCTTTTATGATAAAAATTTATGGCCCTCATGTTTTAAAAGGATTGCGTATGGACATTGATGCTTCTTTGCATAGAACTAGGGATTTTCTTTATTTGAAGCTCTTTGATCAATGTTTGATGAACAGGGTGGGGGGAATTCTTAATGTGACCACTTACATCACAGGTAAAACCCATTTAAATTTATTAGCTGCATACATTGTGCCTGACTTTGTCACAAAGTCTTCACTCCACTGCTAACCCCCGTTTTTCTGTGGTACCCTTAAATGTGAGGAAGAAGTAGACCATTTTCTCATGGCTCAATAGCTTTTTGTTTTCTGTCTTTCCTGAGTCCTCCACAAGAAGTGAAGTTGGGGAACATATGCCTCTGAATTTGATCTAATTAGTAGTGTCCATGATGTGGCTGAGTGACAGATCTGTACCTCCTCACATGGTGGAGGAAGGTTGGGTAATACTCGCTTTCCTTGGCTCCACTAAGGCAAAACAGCTATTTCAGCAAAGGGTTCAGGGTTGTTGGCAAAGTCTGACTGAATAGTGACTGAATGTTTATTCATGTTAAAACAAACACATTTTATGCAGACCATGAAATCAGGCACTTCTGCCTGAAGAAAGCAAGGAGGGAGAGAATAGTTCATTGTTGTGTATGATGTGCTATTACATGTTTAAAAATTTCACTAATATATGATAAGAGTCAACATGTAGAAGTTATAAACGTACAGTTCAAAGGTGTATCTCCACTCTCTAAGCCTGCTTCTGCTAGGAAAAGCAGAATGAAATAAAGGATGGAATGAGAGATTATTTTAAAGACTATATAACTTCAGGTGATGATACTTAAACTGTCTAACAAACTTCCCGTTTTTTATTGTGCTTGGCTTTATTCTTTGAACAAAGCAGTTCTTGAATCATGATTTCATAACACTTTGAAAAAAGTCAAAGGTTTTGACTAAATTTAAATAGACTGATACTTGGACTATTCATGTCTGAAATAAAGAGCAGCAATAACTGTCAAGTGGTAAGAACAGTAAAGGAAATCTCACAATTAAACTTAACTTTAGGTAGCTGTGTTGGGAGCCATTTCCTTATTTCTGTAAGAAATTGATGGTATTCAGCAGAACTTTAGGTTTTCATGTTAGTTACGTAGGTCAGGATGTCAGTAGGTTGGTATCAGAATTCCTACCATAGCTTCCATACTTAAATTTTTAATTAGATTAGGAAAAAGCACATTGCGTTATTCTCCTGTGCTTTGTACTTTAAAGAATCTTCATGTGCTACTTGCTTACAAATAAAGGGTACCATACCTAACCATTTAGGTATTATTTTGTCCTTTGAAAAATGCCTTTTTCCTAGGAAGGATTTGGTTTCAAATACTGAACTTATCTTTTAGATAAATATTTACTTGGGCTTATAGCATATACTGAATTGCTGTAGAATAGTAAGACTTCTTTTTGAATTGTAGAAGTTCTGTGTGGTTTTTATGGTATGGTCTTAGAGGTCTATTGTCCTCTTTGTAACATTAAACAATGTCTTGTGGTGATAATGAGTTGAGTATGTATAAGAAGGGAAATATTACCCCTTGGTGATTTTTGGAAGAATTGCTATGGCACATGTTGTTCTTGGAAAGAAGGTTATTTTCAGGATTTTATCACCAAGCAGTTTCTAGGACATTGAGTAAGAGTTGAAGAAAACATTGAATCTCTTGCCACGTTGTAATCCAAAGAAAAATGATACCAAGAATGAAGGAAATACTAAAAGGAAAGACTTAAATACCTGATTTCAGTCCAAGTATATGAATTGGGATACACATTTTAGAAGCTGCCAAAATTAATTAAAAATGAAAGTGACTTCGCAGACCAGAGCTCTTTGAAAATAACACATCATCTCATCCACTGCTTTTTTGACTTAGTTTCTGTATGACTTTCCTGGGTGAAACATCACTCTTTCCTTCCCACTAAGCTTATGCTGAAGCTCAGAATTTCTTACAAATGTATCCATGATTAAGCAATCACTTAGCATATAACTACTTTAATTTAGGTTTACTTTTGCATTCAGACACTCTGCACACAAGAAAAAACAAAACAAACAAAAAAAACCAAAACAAAAATCAAAGACTATAAACAGTAGCAGAAAGTTGAGATGGATTATTTAAAGCTTGTTGCCATCTTGAATTCTGGTTCTCAAATATACAAGTATTTCACTTTTTTCCAGCTCAGGAAGAAAACACAACAAAATAATTGCACTTGCAAGTTGGAAGTATTATTCCAGCAAGGGAATTGCTAAATGCCTTTAATTGCTGATAACAATTCACAGAGGTTGTGCAGCTGAATATCCTATACTCTACCCAATTACTATGGCTATTGCTTTCAGTTCCTTGCAGGAGTTGAGCTTGTTTCTGTCTTGTCTGAGCTGTGACCAAGCTTGGTAGGAAGTGTGTGGCCACTCGAGTTTTGGGTTAATGTACAGCGTAAGGAGGTAATCATCTAAAAGCTCTGATGTATGAACAAATTACCTTGAGAAACACATTACTAAGGACAGGTGCAGGCAGGACATGAGATATATACTTGGAGATGAAGCAGAGTACTTCATAGAAGGGCCTGTTTCTTTTCATTGATTAGAAAGGAAATCTGATTTGCAGCTGGTAAGATAGACTCCATTCCATGCATTTTAGGGAAAGTCTAAAATGCCAAAATCCAGTCTACAACCATACAAGGGCCATCCTGGTGTGCCTTTCTTTGCATTCAGTTTTAGCAGTAGTGTATCCCTGCTGCTTCTGTGTTTTGCATAGGACAAGGTGGAATAGGCTGAATGTGGAGTTGGTGGGTAGTAGTGTGTGTTTTGAAGAACTGCTTTCAGTTGTGCTTTTCATGTGATTTAGGTTTAGGGGCCCTACTATCCTGTTAAGTGGGACTTAACTCTGCATAGAGATCATGGAATTATCAACATGCTCTCAAAAAAAACCCCAACACCTCCTCCCTCCTGAAGAAATTCCTCCCTCCTGCAAACAAGGTAGAGAATGTCAGGTCCCCCAAACAGCAGTGGTCAGTTGTTTTAGAGGCCTTATTGTTCTAATTCTCTACCAACTGCATTGAGTCTGAGTATGTGGCAAAACTGAGCACATTCAAACTCTGAATTCTGCAATAATGAGAGAGGTTTTCAATGACATTTCCCAAGATAGCAGATTCTCTGAATGATTAGCTGACCTGGGAACTATGGGGCTGTTTATACTGTTTATGCTGTAGAAAATTCTGCTCTCACTCAAAAGTTTCATCCTTGTGGACACTGGCTCTGTAGTTTCTTTTTACTTTGTCTACAGCTTTTCCTGCATGTCTGTGTTTGAATGCAGCTCTTCTAGTGTGCATTATGTCTCATGACACTGGGGATGTTTAATGTTTTAAAAACAAACATACGAAAACACTTTGCAAGGTGACAAAGACCAAGCCAGGCAATAAAAGTGCAAGGTATGAACTCTGTGGACTAGATGGCTGGTATTATTCATGGTGTATGGAGAGACAGGAAATGAGAAACTGGCTTATGAATTCTGATGGGACTGATAACCATGACAACAGTGGCTAATACAAACTGGACTGCAGTATAATGTATGGTATAAGGTATTGAGGAGTTAACTTTCTGGGGGTTTATTTTAAATTTTGCCAGTGAATGCTTGGAGTTGTGTCACTTGAAATACGTGATTCTGGGGTTTATGGAAATGATAACTGTTTAAAACTTAGTGTAATGTATAATAAATGAATCCTAGCATATAATTCTCCCAAAGTAATTTATCTTTTTTTATAACATTGCTGCTGCTCAGTTGAATATCTTTCAACTGTTGTTCAGCTTACTCTGTTTGATACAAGGGGCTTAACTTGACTATTCATTTGCAGCAATCCATTCCTCTTAACTTCCTGCAGGTAAGTAATGCGCTGTCCCTCATCAGTTTTAAACTGTTGGCCATAACTCCTTTGCATGCTATTCCTGAGCTAAGGGTTTGGGTATTGGAACAGCAGTAAATTGCTTTAAAACAACCAAAATGGGGAAAGATCAAGCAGGATTTAGCAATAGTTCAGGAAATTAGTCATCCATCAGTGTCTTATGGACAGACTGCTTCACTTCCAAATGTAAAGATGTAGAAAACACTAAATGCTTCCATTTGTGTCTGAAACATCAAGAGAATAAGGTTGAAAGTTTAGGAGGATTGACTCGTATGACTGTGTGTGTTCTGTGTTTCTTAGCTTCCCTGAAAGTTTGGAAGGCTATTAATGAAACTACATTGCAAGTCAGATTGCCATACCTATGTATTTGATTAATGTACATTGTCTATTAAATGAAGATAAATGGAATAGCCAGTTACTGGTTTTGGTTGTGACACCTAACACCATACGTCACCACCCCAATTTAATAATCTATAATTAGGTAATTATTAGAAATTTTTCTTTCACAATAACTACAAATTAAAAATCATATTCTCTACCTATGTGTGCAGACAAGAAATGGGAATTGAGAAGTTGAGGTAATATTTGTGTGTGACAAAGATCTATGTTACTGATAATACTATTAATAACTGTAAATAAATTGGGCTGGAATAGAACTACCAGTGTTTCAGCCATGCTTAAAAACAAATGAGCTTTTTTCTTTTTTGCACACAACAAAATTGTAAAATGGAGAATTATCCCTTACAGATGGATCATGTAGCCTTTCTTGTAAGAATACGGAAACGACATTTTTAATTGGAGGAGTGATTCATTTCTAAGAGGCCAGGGTCTGCTTCAGTGGGAGGTGTGAAAAGAGCTTCTTGGGAGCCACAGAACCTGCCAATGGGGAAGGGCTCCTCTTGATTACAGGGTAGCGGATGTCACCTAGAGCTTGTGGGTTTGTGCCCTTTCAAAATAGTTCATATTTTAAATATTGCTTCTAATGGTGTTGGGTACTCTTGCAAATATCTGGTTCTGTCTGGCAGTTTCACTAAGCACTTGCCTTCTGTTTCTTGCTGTAATTAGACACAGTAATTACTTGTATAAACAAGAATTTCTATATGAAAAAAATTTTTTGTTACCAGTTTTAATTTGGTAGCCTTTCAGTTGCATTGTCTACTTGTAATTTCATAAGAAAGGTTGAATAGATGTTCCTGACCTACTTTCTCTGTGCTGTTCATTATACTGTGTACCTCTACCATGTTGCCCCTTTAGGGACTTCATTTTTCAGGGGGACCAACTCCTTCTAATATCCCTTCATTAGGATGCATTTCTACTGCTCTAATCTAAAATTTGCTTTGGCAAAATTAAGAAGCTGTGGTCTCCATATTGTCAGTCCTCAGAGAACATTTTTCCTCTTTTCTGATATTTGTAAGAAAGCTTTTGCAAAGAGTTGTTTTCCCCAGGGAAATTTTCTTTTCTGCCTTAGTCATAATTCACTGACAAAACATGTTGCTGTTATGAGATGGAGTACCTTGCTGTAGGTGGATTCTCTTACTTCCAGATACTTTACCACTGTTTCTCTCACCCTCTGGCAAGATAAAGATTTTTCCAGGACAGAGAAATGAGCTTTCCTGTATTTAGATACTAAATTACATGTATGCAATTGTACTTTTCCCCCAAGGTAAGAGCAGTCATACCTAAAACTCACAGCATGTCCTAATTTTATAACTGTTTTCCTTATTTCATGACTTTACTGCAGTGGAAGGGTTAAGGAAGCATAAACTTTTTTCTGCTTCTTCAAACAGCTGTTCACTACTAGGAAAAGGGGCACTTGGATTGGTCCTAGGCAATGGCTAATGTTGAATTTGGTGGCTCATCCAGAGCAACTATTTACTATGTTAGTTCAACTACTACTTCAGTTCTCTAGACAAACTATTTTTTGACAGTGGCTGGCTGAGCTGCACGACTACAGGGCTGGTTGAAAAATTGCTTTTTCTTTCGTGCAGATGGGTTGGCATATATGAATCTTATTCAGTCACTGACTCCCTCTAAGGCAGTGTTTCAGTGGATGTTTATTAGATATCTTAAATTCTCATGACTTAGTTGTCTTCTGTTACTACTTTATGGTGGACAGTAGTTACTTTTTGCCACACAGCTTAGTGGGTGCTGGTTGGGGGAATGCTTTACTGGAAGAGAAAAGCTTTGACAAGTGTGGAATTTCTTTCAGGTTTTATGTAAATTCACTGTTCAGGACAAAAATCTACTTATGTTTGTAGGATTAGGCAAGTTAGAGTTAGGAAGAGGGATGTCCCTGCATGTTTCCACATGTATTGGGAAACCTTAAGCTAATCATGTGGGCAATCTTTGCCTGATCATGGACTGGACCTGCTATTCTCTTAAATGTTTGAGAAGGTATGTTTGAGAGAGTATGTATCTTAAATTGGGTTAAAAGTTCAAAAATGGAATTTACATACAAAAGCAAGCTTCTTGCTTTCCGAAAGGCAATCCATAAAACAGGGAAGAAATGAGTATTGCTTCTATATTCAGAAAATATTTAGAGAAGAGAGGGAGGGAGATACACAGTGTACCTTAGTTTAACTCATTAATTATATTCTGGCTGGCTGCATGTGTGGAATGAAATTAAGAGTTGCTCAAGAAAATAGACAAATATTCCAAAAATATCCTCTGTCTAGAGTGCCTTCCAGGAAATGATGGGTAAGGTATTAATGGGGAAACGACTTCTAGGCAGTCACAGGTAGTTTTATTTTCCTAAAGCCAAAGTCTGGGATCAAGAAGAATATTAAGTTATTAAAAATTGCTGCCTGGAGTAAGTATTCTGAGATGGCAACATGTATGTAAGTAAAGGAATTGCAGACACTGCAGTACTCAGGAGTCAGCAGAGCATGAGGCAGTGCAGTACAACAAAGGCTGGGGGTGTGTGCCATAGGTGTCTACCATGTAGGCACAGCAGTGTCCACTGCATGCCTGCTTGTGTTCATGTTAGCTGCCTACCTCGGGCTTCTCTAGCCTGTATGACAGCCATAGTTATGGAGATTGGCAAACATACTGTAGTTCTCCTGTGACCCTTCCTTTCTGCTGGTGCTACGCTTGTGTGAATGTATGGAACATCGGTCTGGAAGTAGCTGCTTGGGGTGACTTTAGCAACACAGCAATTGCAAGCCCTGAAAGAAGAGTATCTTGCAAACAGAAATTGTTAGTGGCCTCTGAGTAGCAGTTATGTTCTTTGCACCAGCTCATACATGAGCCTGTATGTTAATACATTTAGTAAGTAGTTTTGTTATCCTGGGCCTATGCTGAATGATAAAGGTGAGCAGCTCACCTTGGGAGGAGAGAGGTAGGCATAATGGAAACCTATCATGGTATGTGAGATTGCAAGGCAGGATAAGTTATCACTTGCCCTGTAATCATGACAGGATGCCAAGAAATGGGATGTTATAGTGCAGAGATCTACTTTGAAATCAGATGAAATGTGAATTTCATGCTGTAGAGAATGCAACTGTAGGGCTGTCATTTCAATATAGGTCCACAAAAGAGAGCAGAAGAGAAGTCGGGGATACAGCTGTAATGAGCTTCTCTAATGGTTGTGAAATATTTCTTGTCTTCCTACTCCCTCACAGGGAGTGATACTGGCAGTGCTGGTTCCTCTTTTTCCACCGTGCCATATTTTGAAACCAGAAAAATATTTTTAGAAACCACTTTTCTCTTGCATTCTTTGAATGTAGCCTGTCCCTTTTGGAACTTGTAACTGTGTCCTGCACTGGAGTCCTTTGTTTTATAAAGAGCTGGGGAAAATAATCTTAAAAGGGGGGGGAGGTGGAAGGCAAGTGGGCAGTCTTAATTTTTTGTTATAACTGTCTTCGTTTTGTTTCCTGAAGAAGACTGCCTCTGAAATCTGAAAAAGCTAAAGCTATTGGGACAGAACTCATTCCACCACTACTGAGGTTGTTTTTTTTACAATAAGGCTTCCATGGATATACAAATTCAGAATAATTGTGCATATGAAAAAGAAACAAGGCAAGATGTAAAAAGCATGTACCTAAGCACAAAACCACTTAACTTGCTTAGAGTCAGTCCACAGCTTGAGCCAGTGGTTAGAGTCTGAAGAGAATCCCTGAAAAATGTAGTTACTTCTTCCATGCAGAGTCAACCTGGAAGCAGAGGAAATAACAAGGTTGTTCGTGTTCATTATGCCTATGATACTTCCCCTCTGCCCCCTTAAATGTTTGTTTTCTCACTTAATATCTGTTATCAAGGTGGTCCTAGTACTCACCAAATGAATGATTGTGAGATTTAAACTACAGAATGTCTGTGCACTTGCTGTCTGTCTGTGTAGAATGTACCAGTCTCGTGGAAAAATTTTTTTCCCTGTGTTTTCTGAGATATGTTGGTGATGAGCTGTGTATTTGAGTGTCAGTGGCCTTGGGTGATGTGCCAATTGCTGAGCAGTCAAACATGTGCAGTTCAAAGCAGCTCTGAACATTGTGCAAGGGGAAACATATTGACACAATCTGAGAAATCTAGTTGGATGTTCTGACATACTTGGTTTCAGTCACTGAAACTGAATTTTGTTTTTTCTCGTTGGGTAGTATTTGCATCTCAAGTATTTTAGAAATTACAGTCTTTTTGGACCAAACAGTTTCTGCAAATTCAGCAATGGGGGAAAGGCCGACCTAATTGGCAAATGTGAAGTAAGTTAATCTCTAGTGTGGCTAACGGGAAACATGAGAGCTGGAGATGAACTTTATTAATAAAAAATTGCTCTTGAGAAGAATTAAGAAATTTGATTCAAAGAATTGATGAGGTATAGACGGAACTTTGGCTTGAAGTTGAGGGTTTCTTACAACACTTCGGCTAAATCAAAATGCAAAGGAAGGACACTTCATCTGATGTGGGAAGAGAATTGAATAAAGGTTTTGGAAAGACAAAAATCACCAACTACTGGTGTTAACTTCACTTCTTAGTTATTTACAGTCACCAAAGTGCCGAATGAGAACTTTGAGGAACTTCCACCCTTTTTCCAAAGAAATGTCAAAAGTTATCAGGTGTGGTCTAGAAATTAAGAGAAACTTCTAAGGCTGACAATCACGAGAGAGCCTTTCCTTGGCTTAAGGTTTCATTTGCAAAAGAAAATTAGGATACAGGTACCACACTACTGCACACTTGATGATGTAACTATAATTTTTAAGTGGAAGACATTCTAAACAAACTGTTGTTGAAAAGGAGGAACAAAAAAACAGAGCAGCCATGTAACAACAATTCCTATGCTGTATGCTTATTGCAGTTGACTGGTTTTCAGAGGTTTTCCCTATGCTTCTAGAACCTTGGTTTGGAATAGACTGCAGGATCTCATGCTGATCTTCTCTCTGTTCTTTGCTCACTTGGGAGGAGCGTGTGTGTATTGAGAACACATACATGCACAGCTACTTCTAAAGGTTATTAAAGAATTGCTTTAATACATTATTGTTTTGAATCCAATCAATGAGCAATGATTTTGAACCTCACTAGAAGCTCTTATTATGCCTAAAATAGTTGTTTTGGAAATACAAACAGCCATTGGTAGAAAACTCCTGCTCTGTTGTAAATCTGAACTAAATGTTGTTATGAGCTTGAGACATGCTGTCAAAAAGTGCTTCTTCCATTTTCTGTCACATTATTGACATTATGAAAAAATTACATACCTCTTAGAAATTTGTTTACAATTAAATGTACCTGTTAAATTGAAGCTTGAAAAGATCTTTCTATTCCTGCTGTCCTGCTAGATTAAGGAATAAAATATTAGGAATGCATTAGAAGGAAACTTGGCTTCAAAGCAGAAATTTAGGAAATGATGGAAACATTGTGGTGCACACCTTTTTCTCCTGGAAATTCCACACATTATGTAGTCATCAGTTCATCCTCCTTCTCCAGTTTGGCTTTTCTAGCTACAGCAACATTCTGCACAAGCATCTTCTGTGGCTTGACGTGTGTGTGCACACACATGTACCTAGAAGCTGTCTGGGATGTCCTCCCTGTCTCTTCTGTGTTTGAGTGGGAATATGGTTGTCTTGTACATCTACAAGCACAAGGGATGCTCAGAGGAAAATGCTGGCCAGATTACTGCAGGGTAAAAGCTAAAAGCACTTGGTGTAAAGGGTTAGAGACGTTAAAAATGGTAATTGCAGAGATGAAATGGGTCTCTGACTAGACTTGTGTATGTGTGGAAAAAAAATTGGTGCTTATTGTAAAGTTCTGTACCAGTTTGAGCTAAAAGGAGTGAAATGAATACTTAAGCATGGCTAACTTGTCTAAACTGACTGTTCAACATAATTTCCATAATGGAGAAGGAATTAAAGAAAAGATAGATTTTAAAGTAAGTGGCTCCTCCAAGTATATTAGGCATACATGTAAGTTGTATAAAAAGTTAAATGATGGGTGCTTTGAGCCATTTACATGAAGTAAAAATGTAGCCTGTAACCCTGAATAATGCTTTTTATCTCATTTGAAAATTAGATGTCCATTACAATTAAAGATTGCTATTCTTTGTTATTCTTTGTGGTGGGAAGATACTAACAGAATCTTAGTTGTTCTATTTACATAGCAGATGGAAGCAGCTAATAACTGGTTCAGGTGGGTCATAGAAGGATTGTGATTCAAGAAAACTGGTACTAAGGACAAACACATACTGGTGTGGTGGGTTGACCTTGGCTGGCTGTCAGATGCCCACCCAGCTGCTCTCACTCCCCTTCCCTCAGCAGAATGGGGGAGAAAGTAAGATGGAAAAACCTGTGGGTCCTTCCCACATGCCACAGAAAACCTGCTTCTGTGTGGGCTCTCTATGGGTGGCAGTTTCCTTCAGGACATACCTACCTGCTCCAGTGTAGGACCCTCCATGGTCTGCAGGGGAATCTCTGCTCTGGCACCTGAAGCATCTCTTCCCCCTCCTTCACTGACCTGGGTGTCTGCAGGGTTTTCTCACTCCTTTTTGTTCCCTTCTGTCAGGCATTTTTGCACCTTCGTAAATCTCTTTTCCTTGAGGCACTGCTGTCTTGGCTGCGGGGCTCAGCCCTGCCCTGCCCTGGGTTGGTTGGAGCCGGCTGGAACCGGCCGTGTCTGGCACAGGGTGGTCCCAGTCTCTCCTCACAGAGGCTGCCCAGCAGCCCCCCTGCCAGCACCTCGCCATGGACACCCAGTGCAATAAGGGGTTTGTCAGCTGTCTCAGAAAAGCTACTGTCAAAACTTGAGGGGGAAAAAAAAAACCCCAAAACAAACCCAGAATAAGTGACTGGCTTTGGTATGTTAAAACACTGATTGACTAATCCTACATGGCAGATTTCCTGTTGGGGCTTTTCAGGACACCTTGCTGGGCAGACCAGGCAACTCAGAATTAAGGGATAGTGAAACCTGAGTATTTAGCCTGTTGGTGCATATATGGATTTAAAACTGTGTGCTTAGTGTTCCTCATTTAGTTTTTTCAACTTCTATGAAATAACTTGCTTAATGTGATTTAATAAGTAATAATTGTAGAGACCTTGAACAAGTGTGAAATATTTGTGATCATATGCTTGATCTCATATAGGTGTAAACATCTCCCAACTCTTACCCTGCCCTTCCCAAACAGACTGCAGTGATGTGAGTGTCTTTCTAGTGAAATGTATATAAGACTTCAAACACCAAGATAAGGAACTCACCCACCCTCTGCCCCCAATTTAAAAACCTGTTAAATTCTGTACTTTTATCTTCACCCAAAATAGGATTTGGACTTTGTAGCCTGTCTAGAGAGTCATTAAATTTGGCCTCGTCTTGATCAAAAAAGACATTAATTCAGGATCAGATTTTCTGTGGAAAAAGGCCCGTGAGCTTCCACTTGTGAGTGAGTGTTTCAGCTCGAGTGGCTCTGCTGAGCATGTCTTTTGCAGAGGCAGCTGAGGAAAGTCCTAGATTTTGATCTGAATGCCAAGATTTTATGCTTTTTTGTTAGTCTCATTTGAAAATAAAACTTGGAATATCCTTTCTCAAGCAGAGCCAGAAAGTTGTACATGCTTCATGTGCGCTTTCTTTCATTCAGTCTTATCTGTGAAATTATGAGTTGTTAGAGAGTGCTTGCTGGACTAAGCCCTAGGTAGGGGAAGGGAGACCTGTTCTCCCTGGTCCCTGAATGCCAGTCCAGTTTAGGGCTAGAAATGTGCAGAGGCTATAAACGGTAGGAACCTACAGAAATAACTTCTGCAAAAGCTGTTAAAGGCTTTTGTAGATGTCATTTGTGTATTTAGAAACCTGATTAAATTTATGGTGTACAGTTAAATGACATCTGAGTGAGACACCTTAAAATACATACTATAATACTAAATGTCTGATCAAAAATAGAACGGATTTTTGAAACAGCCTGTATAGGACAAGTCTGATAAGCTTCCATTAAAACCTGAGGGCTTTAGCAGAAACTTTAGTGTAAGATAGTGAGTGTGTGAGCCAGTTTACTTGATGGGCTGTAAGGAGCAATTTATTTTTATTTGAAGGTAGAAGGTGGCTGGATGAGGAATTGTGCACCTCATGTTCATCGCATGCATTCAGTGCCTGAATTTTTACGCAGAGCTCTTTCTGATTTGAGGCTGAAGAAACTGAGCTAGCATACAAAAAACAATTTTTTTTTCTTTTCTTTTTGAAGTAAAATATAGATTTGTAGTAGGCGCTTTAAAATGTGGGGTCCTCCAAAGATCATCATATAACTGCAACTATTTAAATTTGTCTGAATTAGCTATCCAGCAATCTGAGTACATGGTGTCCCTTACCCTTCTTTAAAATATCGACATGGGACTTGGTGGATGTGGTCATTATAAATGTTCTAGAGTGCTTTGTAGACTTTGGAAAATATTTTGAAAATCGTTACTGTTTATTGTTCCTCATATAAATATTCAGAATTAACTGTGGAAAACCCACCTTTTTTTTCTCTCAAAGCTGATTCTCTCTACGCTTTCAGGAATCTAGACTGTTGCTTCTTTGTGGTTAACTGCTGAGCTGCTTATATATGTACTACGTTACAATCAATACTACTTAAGCTTGTGGCTTTATTGTTACATGGTAGTACATTCCTGAAGTAGACTGTTTTAGTGGCAGAGCAAAAGTTGTTGGAGAAATATTTCCCTCCAGTTGCCTGAATGCAGATGTATTACTTGCATTCTCATTATTTGCATAATTATCATCTTGCTTTGCTGATGTGTAAATCTGGAGCAGATGTTATGGTATGCTTATATAGATATAGACTAATAGAACCTAATTCTGTCTAGGCCCTTTGGACACTAATTCCTTTAGGTATTCATGTCTACAGCGGATAGGAAAAGCTGAGAAAAGAAAGTTCTTACACTTTTTATATATTGGGTATGAAAAATTAAACCATATTAAGTTTCTCTTTCTAGCTGAAACTTCTAAAATGAATCTCAGACATGTCTTAAGACACATTTTTCTCAATGTCAGATGAAGTTATTGACAGCATTTGTAAATAATAACTAAAAAACCACCCAAACCGAATTCATTAATGTGTTAGTCTGCTCTTTAAACTTCTTCCTTCACTTGATTTTTCAGGCAGGTAGTGTAGGGTAGCCTGTGGCCATGTGAAGATTTCTGCTATGCAGCTCATAAGAACAAGGAGGTTGCTGAACAGCAGTAATTGTTAGACATTGAGGGCAGGCTGTGAAGTGGCTTGGGCTAATTAGTTGTGACTTCAGCTGAAAGATGGCACCTTCAGGAGACTAACCCTGTATCTTGCATTGAAATAGTATTGTTCGCTCTTAAGTAAAGACTCCAGACTGGAAAATACTTCTATAACTGTTTATTTTAAGTGGAGAGTAAAATATGTATACCTCAAAGAAGTGAAGAACCTAGGTAATGCTAGGAACATAGTACAGGAACACTTTAGTGATTCTGCAATATTGCCTTGTTTTTGGCAGGATTTGACCTCAGCGAAGCATCAGCCATGCAGGACCTGAAATTACTCTAAAACTAAACAAGCATTGTTGCGGTGCTCAGGTTCTGCATGGGTGCAGCAAGTGTACAGGGCCAGTGGGGACCTGGCACAGTGCCCTGGCAAATAAAGCTTCCCAGAATCCACAGAACTGGGGGTGCAGCACAAAGCCGTATTGAAACTTGTGTGCCTTGGAGTTTACGAGCCTTGGCTATGCTCGGATTGAGAACTGGGGGATTCTGCAGCATGCAGTCCACTGTGCTCACAATTCAAGGATTATGGTCTTAATATACCTGAGCTGGTTCTGCATAAAACTAGCTCAGCTTTATAGCCAAAGTTAGTAGTAACTTTTTCAGATCCATGCTGGTGCTGGAAGTGATACAGCTGTTCAGCCAGGCCTGTGATCATTCTTGTCTTTGCCCCCCTTGCCATTATTGCTTTGTAACAAGAAAACTCATCGTGGATGCTTGAAAGCTGACTGTGTTTTTGAAGATGTTTTCTAGCCTTTTCATTAGCTTTCTTCCAAAATTTAAGAAAAAGTTGAAATCATAAATGTCTCAGCTTGCTATTTAGCTCTGCATGATGGATCCTAAATCGTTCAGCCTTATTTTCTCTGATTTGCTTACTAATGCTTTTCCTTTAAACTGTTCATGTTGGGGTTTGGACTAGATGACCTTTAAAGGTCCCTTCCAACCCAAACTATTGTATGGTTCTATGCTTGTCTTAAAATTTGAGATCATTAGAATTGCTTTCTGTAATTTCTGTAAATGGCTGTTCTGCCACAAGAACCTGTTAGAGCTTCCTACTATGTCTGTGGAATTTGAGCTGGAATTTGAAACAGGAAACTTCTCCTGTGCTGAATTCAGAGCAAAATAAAAAGTAAAACTTTAAACTAATACTCATGTCCTGCCATTCTCTGTGATTTGTATTATGGTTGGTTTAACTGCTACCAGTAGGTGTCTTGTGATAGTTACTCAGACTAGCTCTTATAAAGCATTGTCATGTGTGGTATTGGAGGCATATCTAGTAGGACAATTTGCATACTGAAATAAGCATAAATAATAAAATCTAATTAAGATGCTCTCATTTCAAGCAAAATTTAAAAACAGCTCAATATTAAGTTGATGAGAATACTAGCCTTGAATATGTTTGTAGAACAGATAGACTTTAAGTGTCTGGTTTGCAGGAAAAATATTAGTGTTGATGGAGAGAAGTGGAGTTGTTTATACTTTGTGGCCAAGAATCAGAAGACCTACATCCTTCTGGTTCAGCTGGTACTGGTGTGAACCTTACTGAATGATGTCTTCTCTTCTTTACCCTTTGTTTATGTTGTAAGGTATTGTGGGTAACAACTTTCTCTCATTCCTTATTTGTACAGTACCCAGCATGCTAAGACCTTCCTCTGTTTGGTGCCTTAGAATATTATTGTAACAGAAATATTAAGGGGGAAAATAAAATAGAAATACTACAGAAGTACGCAAGTGATTAAATAGCCATCCTAATATACAGCAAAGGTAATAAGTTTAAATCAAGTCTTTTTTTAATCTTTCCTTGATGGTTTGTGTTTAAAATAAAAAACAGCCCAAGCAAAACCAAAAGACCTGTAAGAAATTGTCCCTGGTTCTACCTCTTTCATCCCTTCTGCTTCCCAATCACTGACATTGTAAGAGAATTCTTTTCAGGATTTTTTACCTACTCCAGCAACTTCTTGTTCACTGCTTTTATTTCTTTTTCCATGCTTCTTCCCTCCACATTGTCCCATCCTACTCCTTGCTTGGTTCGCAAAGTGTTTCATTTTGTAGACTATCAAAAGCACTCATGTTTTCAGACTGAATTCTACTTCCCTACAGGCTTGATTGTGTTCCATCAGATCTCAACATCTAAAGATGTCTGGTTTTCGTGGTTAGTTATGCAAGTTGTGGATTGTACCCCTGGCCTTTCATCCCTAATTGCAGCTTTTAGAGATGATTCAGCACAGTACTTAAATAGTACTTGTGCACTTAAGGGCTTTGAATTTTGACATGGCACATGAACCACAAATGCAAGTGAATGGGGGAGAAAAGCAGCAATTCCAACCTTTGAAACGTAGGTAGATGACACGGAAAGCTACTGGTCTGGGGTTCTGTTTTATGTTCCCTGTAAAAAGTCTTTTTTGTGAGAGATGGCTGTTGCATGGATTCAAGTATGTACGATAGAGCTGTACTAGATGCGGTCAGTTTTTTCCACTTACCAGCTACTTCTGCTTGGTAGGTATACTTCTGACACTAAAATTTTCTTTTTAGACATTTAAGAAGCTGCTTGAGTTGCAATCAGCCTCTGTAAAGCCACTTTATTACCATAATCTTTTTGAAAACTACCTAGTCTTCGGCTACTGTTCTAAGTAAACAGGCTTTTCAGTTTCTTCTAAGCCAAATTAGTGTCTCATCAATATGTATTTGCATGTTTTCCCTTTCCCGATTATGCGAGAGCTGGAGGACTAGCCTCTGCCATTGTCAATTCTTTGTTAGAAATGAATAAGCAGTTGATGTAGTATCTTGGGTGTAATTCCAACATTTTTATGATAACACTTATGCTACTGTCTTGTTGGCAGTAAAATATATGACTATATTGCCATTATTTATATACTGAGGAAAGGAGTACAAAAATACCATGTAAAGTATGTTAATTCTTTTAAGAATTGGCATTGTTTTCCATGATCGCAGCTGTAGCTGGGTTTTTCCCCTGTGTGCGATGATGCAGATAAAACCAGATCTTGCAGCATATTATAAACTGCTAAAAAGTCATCTGGATCTCATTTGCTTGTGGAATTGTTATTCTAGTCTGTGGTCCCTACTGTGGACTTCACTACTGTGAAGATGAATAAGAAGCAAAATAGTAAAGTGTATGTCATCTAGAAGGAACACTAAAAACATCAGATTGTGTGCTTTAACTATCTTTCACATGCTGCTGATGCAAAAATCCTATTGAATTTGGTATTAAGTTATAGTTAAGAGACTTGCTGTAGTGATTTCTTGTATTTCTGTGAAGAGGAAAGGCAATATTATCTGCATTAGCCGATGTACTTAGCATGTGCTTATGTTCATGAAACTCATGTTAAATTATTTCAGTGCTTCACTGGGTAAATAGGAACTTAAGACTTCATTCACTTCTTATGGCGGTTTTTTATATCTGAATTTGTACTTGATGAAGCTTGGAAATTTTTGAAGATTGGAAGGTTTCAGTAAAAACACTGGATACTAAAAATCTCTCAATACTTTAATTATGCATTCAGCACATTCAGGTTATGTTTTTCATGTATGGGAAGTTCTAGCAAGTCTGACAGCACAAACCAAATTGATGGATCTAGGTTAAGTTGGTTGTAGAAGCAAGAAATGTGGTGTTCTATTTTGCATCTGTGACTGACTTGTATAATTAGTGTTAATCAATATGGACATTTGATTTGATATCTTTTCCTAGAATTGTATGGGTTTTGTTAAATAGTTGTACTGGTTTAATTCAGTCTTGGGGAGCTTTAATAATGCGAACAAAAATATTTGAAATACAGTTTCAAAAGCTACTGTTATAAAGCTGTATTTTTTTATGTTTGTTTCTTATGTGCTGTAGGCTTCTGAGCCACCACTGTAATAACTTATTTTGAGATTTGGCCAGGATAGTTTTAAATGACAAATCTGCTTTTTCTGTCTCTTTGAAAGCATGCGATAGCTTAATCTTACAAATCTGAACTCTTGCGAGAGTTCATAGGAAAAAGGATTGTTGGGGTGCTGGTCCCTTGTTCTGTTAATGCTAATGTAAATGTCTTGATGACACATGTTTTTATCAAGTGAATGGTGATTAAACAGCATGATTGGGACTAGTATTTCTTATCTAGTAAATGTTGATGGTCATATGTTTATATAACTTCTTTGAGTTAAAACAATTATTGTTTATAGGATGTTGAGCTAGCAGTAGAGGACAGGTTTCTGAGTTATTAAAAGAAAGATTTCAGAGGAATTACGTCCCTTTTTTCATTTCAGCTTTTTGAATTTTATCATAGAATGCTTTTAATACCAGCCTACACCTTTTCTTGAAATTATCTTTAGAGTTGCATGAGCAATTTTCAACATTGCTCTCTGTAGCTCTTCAGCTGTTCAAAGCCTGCTGGTGTTAATGAGAATTGAGACTATTGTTTCCTCTCTGGTAATTTCAACTTCAGTTATAGCAGTCTGAGGAAAAATGATCAGTTCTCCTTAAATAACATCAGAGTCTGCATTTTGTGGTAACGTTTGTTTCACAGCAGTTTTAAAAAAATTTAAGTTGTTTATGCCTACCAGTCCCTACTACTTTCTGTGCTTTCTGTGTTCCCCTTCACAGTTTTGCTCTGCCCTTGGCTTTTACTGTTTTAATCTTCTGAGTTGTCCCTTTCTGTTACACCCCCAAAATCCTTCAGGTTCAGTTCTCATGAAGTATGCAGAATTTACTTTCTTCATCTCCTGCTTACCCCTGCCTTATGAATTCCTTTAATGCTTAATATAACATTTCCAGATTTGTAAACTGAATAAGGTGCTTCCAATTTTAGTACAAAATGAACTTGATAAAATTACAGTTGAAGTTGAACCTTGGCTTTAAACTTGCTAGTGGCTGCATTGCTGTTCTAGAGATCTTGTGTGGATGGCTAGCTTTGAGTCAGCTTCATTGGATACAACGAGCAGCCTAAGTAAAGGCTCATTTAAACTAAGTTGTGTTTTTTTTTGGTTGCCAGCAATAAGTAACCTTTTTGTTTAGCTGGGATTTTAAGTATTGAACTGTCCTGAGGATCTACTAAAACATCCTTACATACTAGACAAAGCCTTTGTTTGAAACTGGATTTCATAACTTTGATCAGGCTGCCTGAAACAGACATGCACACATGTAACTTAAATGGCTCATTGGAGAGCTGAATTTATTCATGTTTTAATGTCATCAAAATTGTTAAGACTTAATTACATCTGCCTGTAACTTAGTTTCTGCCCCTGCTTTGAAGACCATACTAACTGATTCAACATGCTAAATCTTCATTTTTGGTGTGTAAATATAAAAAGCTGGGAAAAGGGTATTTCCTGCTAAGCAAAATACAGTAGTAAAAATAGTTCTATTGTGTTGTTTGAATTAGTCTTTAAAAACCCACTTTTAATTAAACTAGTACCCCCTGACTTCTTTAGAGGCTTTCATACAATTTTTTTGCTTCTGTACGTTACTAGTCTAACTTGAAGCCTGTCATTACTTTTTTTTAATCCACTGTGGCAGAGGGAGATGCAACTCTGAGCTATGCAGGTGCAGTAGGTTAGCTTGCACATGACTGCTGTGTTCTCTCCTTGGCTTTTAAAGCAGCACAATGGTTTTTTTTGGTCTTTCCTAGTTCCTCTCAGTAAAGCTTACCAAGAAAATGTTCTGCATCTTGCTGACATGTTCTTTCTTGTCTCATTCCTGGGGAAGAAGTGCTGCTTCATTCTCCCATGTCTCTCAGACCCAGACTGCTTGTAGCAAAACTAATGAGCTCAGATTCCTGCGTCCAATTAACAAGACCTCCCTTAGTCATTAGTAGTCACTGATCTCAAAGACAGTGTAGCTAGGTACAATAGTACTCTGTTTTGGTCATGATGGAGGCTAAAGCTGGGGTCATGGTGTATAAAAGGTCATGCTTGCTACCATAGAAGATCCTCTCTTAGCACAAGAGAGCGTTAAACATTGCTACAGTTCAGATTTGTAGCAGAGTGTGTACCCTTCTCAGGCTATGGCACAGTTTGTGGAGGAGGCTTATTTTGTGTTGATGTTTTGGTGTACTAAAATTTGTCATGGGCATGCTTGTATAATACCCTAAATTTTTACTTCAAATTCATACGTTAGAACATGGTATGAGAACATGTTCCCATCTCTCCCAGGCTGAAACATGGTATGTGATATTGCTGCAGACCAGAGGCAGAAGTACTGAGAAGCAGGTCAGTTCTGGTTTACTCTGCAGCATGTGGCTGGAGTCATAGTCAGACAATTGGTGCTTGTATTTGGCTGGCTTATGGGGCAATAATGGGACCTAGTGTTTTCCATTTACTAGGGGTGGATCCTTATTCTGGACAAAGCTAAAGGGGTTTTTGGTTCATCTTTCTGTATGTTTTTAAACATCAATAAATCTATAAATCTGATTTCATATCACATCATATAATTTAACTTGTTGCAATTACTTGCAAAACAAATGGTTTTATTTTTACATTTAGCTTATAAAATGGGGCCTGTGTTCTATTTTCTGAACTTAGTTTTCCTTTTCTGCAGAAGAATGAACTCCACAGTTGGAACTTTCAATCTCCAGCTTTCATATTTACTGTGATACTGGAACAGACATTGCTGCGGTTGTGTTTGAGAAGCTCTCTGGTGTGTTGAAGTTTAGAATTAGAAGTTACTCTTATGTTAAATTTCTTTTGTGCATCCCAGACTAATTAAGAATCCATTAACATGAACTGCTTTGCCACTTTTTATTGGTCATGAGCCTAGAGGTGTAGAATAAAATCCTTGAAATTTATTTCACCTTCTAACTAGAGTGTTTAGGGACTAATCAATTCTGAAGTAATGTTCCACTAATGGTAGTGCAGCACTTAGACTGGATACACACACATCACATATTTCAATATATTGTAATATATGTAACCTGCAAACTCTGTATTAATGTGTTTACTTTGATTCCACTTTGTTCTTTGTGTATATGTATACTTACATAAAATCTTTCTCATACTGGGTATGATTGTTCCACTTGTTCTGCTTGCACGTAAATATCTGGAAGTGCAACTTTCTTGATGTTTTTAGTCCACACTTAGTGTTTTAAAAGGGGGAGAAAAAATCTGGTATAGCCCTGCAAGTTCTATGTGGAAAAAATCCATAAATTTCACCTAATGACTATAATCTGCAAGATATTTTAAAAGAAGCCTATAACATGAACAATTAGAAAAAATGGAAATGTGGGAAAGGTGTACTTGCTGCCCTTCCTATTGCATTATTAAAAAAATAATGCTCAGCATTCCTGTCCTTACTAGAGCTGGTAGAGAGCCCCCAGCCTTATGAGGCTTTTCAGTTAATACGGATTTGCAGAGCAGTGTAGATGGGGAGATCCTTTCAGCATCAATCTGAAAAACCCAGAAATCCTCAAAGAAAACAAGGAATCCTCAAAGAAAACAAAGAAAATCTAATTCCATTAATTTTTCAGTCTTTGGACACTAAGCAATTGAGAAAGAGATCAGAAGTGAGATCAGTTCCAGAGAACTGATACTGCTGTGTTATGATCTGTGAATCATTTCAACAAGTAATTCACTTTACTTAAGCTGAAGTCAGCTGAGTTCTTACAGTTCCCCATGCTCTCTAGTCAGACTTGAGGAGAGGCGTCTTTCTTGCTCTTGGGTACTTCCTGCTGTGGTAGGAGACGTTATACTGTTGAATGCTAGAGTACACTTCCAGTAACATATAGCAGCTGTAAAGACTGGATGTTCTTCTGTAGGTAAACTAAACTTAAAAAAATCAAACCCCACAAAAAAAAAAAAAAAAAACAAACAAAAAAAAAAAAACAAAAACAAAAAAACCCAACCAAACCCCAGAAAAACCCTCAAAAAAACACCAACAGCCCCCCCAACCCTGAAGTCATTTATTGCTTTAAAGAAACTGAAGTAACATCTGCAATATAGTAATCATCCAAGTAATGCTTAGATACTCATCATAAATTTAGTTTGTGGAAATCATCCATTGATTGTAATTGAGCATAATAGACATACTTTCCAATGGCCTTCTCGTCTCCTATTTTTAGAATTACTTTCCATAAAGCGATCTACATCTTTTCTTTGCCGGAGGTGTAAATGTTTAATAATTTGGTGTTTCTCTCTTGTTATTAAATTTAATAGTATCGTTTGTGGGTAAAAGATGGATTATAGACTGAAAGGTTTCCAGAGTCGTGGGGTAAAGGCAGGAGGTAATCAGGATGCCTTTGCTTCCCAACCAGTCTGATCATGGACAGTGGAAAAACAGAGGATGCTCTGTTGTCCCTGGGATACCTCAGCTCATACCTGAGGCTACAAAATCAGATGCTGTGGGGACCTTGTCCTGTAAAGTACACAGCCTCCTCAAGTAAGCCCCTTCTGTCTCCCAGGTCTTGATGGCACTTTTGCGTTTGCCTAATACTTGACACTTCAAAACACTGAAGATTTTTTTTAACTGAGCCAGACTTCTACAGATGGAGGAGGAACTTGAAAAGGAGGCTCACAGTAGCCCCATGGCCTGTGACAGGTCTCTGATATTAATCAGGCCTCTGGGTAAGATATGCTTTGGAAGTCTGCAATAGCTCATGGCATTTTTTTCAGAAACTTGTGGGTGCTGTCAGTTGTACTCTGTGTCCTTTTTTGTTATACTTCTGGGTTCTTGTTTTTCTTCAAAAAAAAAAAAAAAAACCCAACACAACAAACTGCACCCACCAAAAATTCTTTGACTCCACTGCTCTCATTTTCCTTCCCCTTCCACTTGTTTGCATGTATTCACTACCTCCTATATTTTGCACACATTTACTCTCTGGCTCTGCGGATTGTGTCCCAGTTTGCCTTCCCAGTACAGGTTTTAATTTTATAGGATAGGGTTTGGAGCTGTTCTTGCTGTGGAATCCTCTGGGGACAAAAAGCAATAAAATGGGACTGCTGCCATGACTGTAGCTGCTACCACCACTGTCATGAGCATGTAGCTCCTGCAGCCACTCTCACTGCCAGCACATGGGAGTAATTAACACTGAGAGAGGATCAAAGATGTGAAGTGCATACCCTGCTTTATGTATCTGCAGAACAGCTAAATCAAAATGAGAACTCATCAGAATTACACAAGAATAGCAAAGTTGAATGCTTTTTGTTTCAAACATGACTTGAAAGCAACACATACTGTAATACTGTAGAAGTAAATTATTAATGTAAACAAAGCTCTCTGCTGCTTGTGAAGCATCTTTCATATAAAACTGCACTGCTGGCTCTCATGGCTGGTGAAGGCACACTAATCCTACAACAAATTACTTCCTAGAGCTCTTGGATGATATCAAAGGTCCAATTGGAAGCCATCATTGCTCTCTGCTCTAGTGTTAAGATATCAGTTTTTCCATTAATTGCATGATGACTGTTAACTTAATCTACAACACATCAATGGTAGTGAACTATGGAGTATGTTATTTCTATTGAGTAGTAAGTGAATGGGATGTTTGAACTAGCTTAGTGTTCTGTTGGAAAGGACAGCAATCGATTGATGTGGAAAAAATGAATGGGAGAATAGCACTGCAAAACACGTGCAAGTCTTTTTACCCTTTCTACCCTTTTCTGATACTTCATTAAAGTTATGGTCACAATGTCTATAGCATTCATGATTTCCGTGAAATCATCCCTGACAATCTAGGGAATAGCAAAAATTAAATGCTGTTTGCTGTCTTTTAAGTGTGCTATCTCCTCTGCTCAACTCTTCTGACCAACTCCTCCCTTGTCCTATGTGGAAAAAAATCTAAAGTATTCCCATGACTCAAAATACCAAATTACAAGAAATAAGCTGAAAAATCCATTTAATTGAACTGTAGCTCAGTTGTTTGTGCATCCTATTGATAGGTTTAGTTTCAGGCCCCTGAAATCTTAGATTTTTTTTTTTCTGTGATCTTTTTTTTAATGAACTCTCAGCAATAAGAATGCAAACAGTCTGAGATATTTAATGACTGCTGCTGCTGAGAGCGCTGTAGCTGATATTTCCACTTCCTCCTTGTATCAAAAGATTACTATTGTCTTGCATTTGAAAATCCCAATTGCTTTCTAATGTATTATCAGCTAGGTTATGTGTGGTATTTAATATAATGGAGTTTTGAACATGTCTTGCAACTCTTGTGTACAAGAATTCTTCTTTGATTCTGATAAAATACTACTTTCTCTTTGTACTCTGAAACAGGAAGTTAGAGGAATTAACTCTGTATCAGAAATTTCAGTAAATGAAAAGGAATTGATTATTAGGAGGGAGCAGGGAGCCTCTTCCATGAAGTCTTGGTGAGCTGCTGTGAAAGGTTACTGTAGTAATACTAGCTGTGAGGGGAGCGGTTCCTACGTACCTGTCTGGCCAGGGACAGCAGATCAGAGTGCCAGCTGCCTTTTGGTATGGATGAAGAAGCAGTAACATGCAGGCAGTTCAAGAGATGAAAAAAAATAGCTCCTTTAAGCTATGGCATCTTCAAATGTAAACCTTACTCCCTTCAACTGTCAACAGGAATTTGGATAAAGGAAGATAGGAGAACACAACATTGTTTTAGCCAGTGTTGCAACAGGAGGTTTTTTCCTTAAATTTTGTTTCTTTTGCAGATGACTTAAGCATTGAAGGAATTCAAATGGGTACCAGTTTGAGAAAACAGAAGGAATGTATAGTATTTAGGCTGTGATTGAAATGTTTTGCTCTTGCATTTTATAAAAGCTTATAATGAATGTATAGAAATGTTTGTAGAAGACATGATGCTGCTTTAATATTTGTCAAATGTGTGTGTAAAAGGAGTACAGGAGTGTTACAGTAGCCTCATTTTCAGTATGGTAGTAGTCTTTAACTCTGAAAGTATATATGCTTTGTTCTCAGAATTCACTGATTGTCAAATCTGATTGCTTTAAATTAGACTCTTTTATCATTAAGAGGTTGATGTAAGACAAGCAACCTTTTTTACTGTTACGAAGATCTTAAAGAATTCTGGAAACTACATAAATGTTAGCTGTATAGGGAGCATCTAATGTCTTAAGTTGAATAAGAATTGCTATCACTCACATTACTAGGCAGTGGAGGCTGGTGCTGAAAAGACCATTTCAAAATGCAGGTGCATCACACTGCACTAATGGATGCATTTAACAAATGGGTTTGAAGTTCACCTGAATAAAAGTCAGCTTTCTGACTTCTAGTTGTGCTTTCTTCAAAGATCACAGAATCACAGGAAAGCAGAGGCTGGAAGACACCTCTGGAGATCATCTAGTCCCATCCCTCTGCTCAGAGCAGGGTCTACTATAGCATGTTGCTCAGAGCTGTGGCCTGTTGAGTTTTAAGTGTTTCCAAGCATGGAAACTACGTAACCTCTCTGAACAGCCTGTTCCAGTGTTTAGCCAATCTCACCCTGAAGTGTTTCCATAGGCATTTCAGTTTGTCTGTTGCCTGTCACTGGGAACCACTGAGAAGAGTCTGGTTCGGTTGTCTTCATGCACTAGTGCAAAACTGTGTTTGTACACATTAATAAGATCCCCCTCTGAGCATTCCATTCTCCAGGCTAAACAGTCCCAGCTCTCTCTGCCTTTCCACATATACTGGGTGCTCCAAGCCCTTTATCTTCATGGCTGTTTACTAGATTCACTCCATAGGTCCATCTCTCTCTGGAGAAGCCCAGAAGCAGTTGGACTAGATGATCATGGTGGGTCACTTGCAACTGAAATCTCCTCACCTCTCCTCCCTTCTTGTACTGGCGCTGGCACTCCAGCTGTGTCTTACCTCCCTTGGCCTGCTGGCAGTGTTCTTCCTAATGCAGCCCAGCATTCTTTGCAGCAAGGGCACGTTGCTGACTCCTGTTCAACTTGGTGTTCACTAGGGTGGTCAGGTTCTCTTCTGGAAAGCTACTTTCTAACCAGTTAGCCCCCAGCTTCTACTGGTGCAGGTGTACTGGTGGGCTCTGAGTTTCTGGTCTGGTGGCTGGAGCCGAGTGCATCACCATTCTTTATAGATGAGGCACTGGGAAATCACAAAAGGAGGTTTTCATAGGGACACGTCTCTATGAAGGAAGATGTTCATTGTACTGATGTGTACCTATGCTTCTGAAAGCATCAGTAATAATTTACTCAAAACTTGCTGCTACAATAAACATGTAAAAACATTTTAAAAACTTACTATTTTAGCAGTTTCCACTAATATGTTTAGTTTGCTCTATACATATTTGTCTTCTGCTCTTTGATTATGTAGTAATTATAAATTGTAATGGGCACATTTTGAAAAATTCCCAAGATTTTCAAGACTGATCAGAGAATTCTGAGTGATGCTTGGAAACTTTTAAATGAAAGCTTTTCCTATTAAAGCTGATAGATCACCACTTAGTGGAAATCAGAACTCCCTTTAGATGTCCCATTCTTTATTGAAAATCTTGGTGTATAACGTAAGGAAAGATATGGAAATAAGTGCATAAGCAGGTAGAACAGCATGTAGTTTAACTGTTATCAAAAGGGTTTTTTTTGACTGATAAACTACTGTCAGCCCTCAATTTCTCACTGATTAATGAAAACCTCTTTTGTGACACTGGTTTGGGAACACCACTGTTTATGGCCTCCTGTTCCACCACTGGTATGCAGACCACAGTTTGTGAATGACAGATATGAAACTGAGATGGTTAATGTGTGTGCATGTGCTCAATAAGCCTTGCTTATAAACTCTTGTCAATTATTTCTGTTAATTTGTTACTTGAAAATAAACTGTGTTAGTTTTACTCTTGATGTATCAATGTAATGTAAATTAGTAATGTAAATGTAAATTATTAAATAGGCCATGAATTGTGATATTATGCCCAGGCAAGCTTTATTGCTTATATAATGTCTTTCACTTTGAAAACACTTTATGAATGCTATATGCTGCTCATAGTCAAAACTCTAGTGGTAATGTGGAATAGATAATTGCAAATAATAAGACTCATGCATCTGATATTAAAAAGTGGTGTAGCAAACATTTTTAGCTTTCTGCTTGGATCAGGTAGTTTGCCAGTCTTATCTTTCCTATGCCATGCATTGTTGAAAAGAAGGTATGTGCAATTATTTAGATTATTAAATAGAGATGTGACTGCCTAAAGCCTGTCAAACCTACTGTAGCACTAATTAGTTATTTTTAAGCTTATATGTTTCTGCATTGAAGGATGGGATTTGAAATGAATGATTATGCTTAACCCAGTGATTTTTTTTTTTTTTCCTGGTTATTCAGGGTCTGAAACAGCACTGCATTGACTAAAATCTTCCATAGGGCTCTACTACGTAGTAGGAAATAGCAGAGACATGCTGTCTATGCTGCAGCCGTTTCCAATTTCCTAGGATTAGTTAACTGATTTCTCTTATTAAAAAGACTCAAATGTTGTGCAACATGAAGTGCTTCATGTCTTATTCCTGCCTTTAGAGATTGATATAAACAGATGCGGATTGGTTTGTGAGCAGAATTGTAAATTGTATTACAGTTGTGGTGAGATTTGAAGATTGATTGAAGACGGTGCAGTAATGCTGACACAACCTTCAGGTAATGCTCTACCTGCTTGGTATTGCCAGTACCTTGTGGTGTGTAACACTTCATCAGCATTCCAAGAGTCTACAACTTTCTACTATAGTAAAAGCTTTCTGTTAATATAACCAGATTTATAGATTTTAAAATAAGTAATTTCTCTACTTGTGTCTGAAATCTATTTATTTAAATGATGTATTAAATAAATGCATTTTGTGCATCTCTTTCTTATTGGCATTATGTAGTACTACTGTTGTTTAGGAGGATGCTTGAAAATGCTTTTCAAGTATTTCATAAAATGGTAGCACTATCAGCCATAGTGTTAAAAATATTATTTTTATATAAGTAATTTCTTTAAATTATGGAATTTTGGCTTGGCTGTTATGTGCTGAAGACAGGTGAGGACCATTTTGTGTGCCAGGCAGCTTCCCTGAAAGGGCCTGGTTGTTTGGCTGACAGCTGAGCTAACCTAATTCAGCTGGAAAGTGGGACAGAGTTCAGTTGTGCAGATCACTTCTCGCACTGAGTTATTGACTGTGTTTGCTGCCTCTTCCCTGAGAAATTTCACATTCAGCAAAATCAAATGTATGTGCAGTGTCCAAGGCCCATTTATCAAATGAGAACAGTACCTGAGGTCTCAAAGATTTGCTCAATACTTTGAGAAATAAAGTAATAGCCTTATGTTTCAGTCCTAGATTTCCCATACTCATTTTGATTTCCATTCTTAAACTGCAGGAAGCAATCTAACGTTTGCTAGAAAGAATGCTATTTGCATTTAATTATTTTCAAAATTAGAAGCAGAGACATTCAGGAACATGGGTCACCAGTTTTTAAATTGTCCTCTGATCCTTCAGTTGAATGCTTCTACTTAATTTTTTAATATGAACTAAAGATTTTCATATTTAGATCTTACTAATCAATGCATTTTTTTAAATGTTATGGCAATTTATCTGTGCATTGTTTTCCTAGGTATTGTGTGAATCTCTATCCATTTCTATTTGCTGAAGATTTGAATAACTGAAACTATATTTCATTATGCACAGGGCGAGTAGATACTCTCTCTTTAATACAATCCTTCATGCTTAGGCTTTTCTGACTCCCTGGGAATGCAAGGAGCTTACTTGAATTGTGTATGTTTAATGGCTGAAAACACAGAATTTTAGTGACACACACACTCCCCTAACACTGAAGAAAGCTGTGTTACTAAAGTTTTAATGTCATGGGGATAGAGAGGGACTCTCTTCAGAGAAACATTGATTTATTTTTCTTTGATTTACCATGTTAGGGAATTTTTTTGGTAGACTTTATATTCCTTGTGGGGAAAAGTTTTTCTATCAGGTGTGTCCACATGAGGAAGTAAAGTTAGAGGTAAGAATGTTTTTTCTTTTTAGTTTGGGCCAGGTGGACTAGGTAGACCCAAAAAAAAAGTCTCTAATGCTAGAAATGTATTTTGCTTGTGGTGGTTGTTCAGATAGGACCAAGAAGAACAGAAGTGCTTTTATGACTTTCAATATTGGTGTTACAGTAGCAGTTAAAGATGCAAGTTCCACTCACTAAATGCTGTAACAGCATACAGAAATACGTAACTGCAGTAAGTAATATCTTTCTTCTCTGACACTCTCTTGTCTTTACTTTTTTATTTCTTTTCTATGAGATAATGTCTGGGAACGTAAGACTTGCAATATTGTGAAGCAGTCGTAATTGAGGCATTGGGGTTTGCTGCACTAGAAAAATGAAATAAAAATGATTTGCTGCATAGTTAATGTTAGCTATGGAAACCCTCTCCACAGAAGTGTCTCTAAGGAGGGTGGCCATTAATAATGTTGAGCTTTGACGATTTGGAGAGGGCCTTCTTTCTGCCTGCCAGGGGAGACAGCACGAGGATTAAAGCATAAGTGCCAAATGTTTCATAGCTTTTCTCCTTCAGATTTTATGCAAATTCCATAATGGATCAATTTGCATATTCCTGGGTAGCTTGCATATCTTGTTTAAACTCTGTAGTTTTGTTCTGAAGGTTAATCTTAGTAAATTATGTTTATTGTTTCAGTGTAAGATAGAGATGGGACAAGTCTCTATTGCTCTGCTTATGCCTCACCTTGATCCCAAGGGCATGGGTTCTTTTTGAGCAACTTGGCAGTTTGGGTTTTCATTGTCTGCTTTATTTTTTACGGTTCTGCTAAGCATTAGACACTGCAGGGAGTTTGTGCTGTGGCAGCCATCTCTGAAATCCATTTGCTCAGGAGGTGCCACCAAGCACCGAACTGAAGTAAGCACTACTGCACACTGATGTGTGTGGGCCTGCAATAAATGTTCAGTTGAAAGAAGTGTTATAGCACTAAAAATGCAAGTTAAAATTGAGGCTCACCTTCTCTGTCAAATGGGTTGAAGGCAGAGTC
Organism: Platalea leucorodia; assembly: GCF_965183815.1. Lineage (NCBI taxonomy): Eukaryota > Metazoa > Chordata > Aves > Pelecaniformes > Threskiornithidae > Platalea > Platalea leucorodia. The sequence continues at coordinate 97,747,239 of NC_138826.1, read as the reverse complement.
TGCTGCAGGTCTGGAGTTTGTGGGTTGACAAATACCTTTGATTTATGGTGAAGAACAGTCTGGTGAAAACCCCACACAGCCACGTAAGTTTTGATGCACAGATAATGAAAGCCTTGGAGTTGAAGGTATGGAGAAGGTTAAGTAGGATTTAGCTGAGCTATATTTACTCTATATGAGCCTTTTCAGGATTTATGAACTCTGTTTGTAAACCCTATTTTATTTTGTCACCTAGTCTCTTCTTTCTTGTTTCTGTGGGCTCCTGAGCTATTTGTTATTTCAGTTTCTCATCCTGTTTGTCTCCCTGTAATTGCTTATAACTAGTCTTACCAGCCTCTCCAAGACTCCTGAATCTTGTGAAATGTCGATCTCTAGAATAGTCTCTTGCTTTGGATGGTCTGTATTGAATCAGTATTGGATAGAGCTGCTGTAGTGGAAAGTGCTGCATGAGCTGTGCAGCTTTTATCAGCCCTCCCTCAAGATACATTGTGTGAGAGGGGAAAAAATGGGGACAGAATTTCACTTGAGGGATGGTGGAGGTTGCTGGAAGATGGTTGGCACATGAAGCAAGAAGAAACATCTAAGGTGCTACAAAGAACAAAACTCTCCGAGAATTTTTCCCTGCCACTGAAATTAATGATCACTGGAAATTAAACAGAGAATATTTGGACTAAACAGCACAGCTCTTTCCAGTGGGATATATGTGATCAATCATCCCTGGAAGGTGCTGTTGACTGGTATCTTAACTAGACTGAGTAAAACTGTTGTATGCTGCAAGATGTAATTTTGCATTGGTAGAGGAATTCACTAATGACTCAATAGATAGCTTTTATTTCTAACTCTTGTTCACTTAAAATGCAGACCTCGAATGTTAATTTTTCATGGATGAGTAATTTGGGTAGAAGAGAAAGCAAGACTGACTTTTTTCCCCCAACTTGACTGCTGGGCTGTGTACCAGCTCAGTCTTTGTAGAACTGTATCAAGTAATGATTTCAAAATGTACAATTCTTTGTATGCTAACAAAAAGGTTCAGCTCCTTGGTGTCAGAAACACCTTGTTACTCTCCTGTGACTTTTTTTTTGTTCCTACCTTTTCATAGATACAACTTGATGATTGTGTGATGGTGGGGGTGGTTGTTGGGGTTTGGGGTGGTTTTTCTTTTTTTTTTGTTTGTGGGATTTTTCTGAAAAGGGAGTTAAACTTGAATGAAAATTATTACTTAATGGGCCTATTTTTTGTTGGTCTCCTAGTGAATGGATTTGTTGCCTTAATCTCTCAACTTCCTGGACTCAGCCTATTGCCAGTTTCATACAAATATTTACATGTATCTGATAAAAGCAAAAGTGAAGGATCTTCTGCCTTCCACTCATTGTATATGTTTGATATTTTGGTTCTGTTGATGGTTTTTAAGGGATAGGCATTCTTTTCATGTGTTTTCTCCCATCCTCCCCTTAAGGTAATAGGTACAGCCTCTTCTTTTGTTACTCTTAATTTTTAGTCTTGTCAGAGAGAGAGTGCACTTTTAACTCTAATACAATGAAGTGAAAGGTGCTTCTGTTTGATTGTCATGCAAAGCTGAAATCTGAAGTCCAGATGTCTGGTTTTAGCTCTGTTGCATGCTGCTTGTTGGAGTTTGTGTTCAGTCTTCTGCTTTTAAAACAGCAATGATTTTATCCACCTCCCTAGTTTTTAGGGGCTATTTTTTTTTTCACAATAAGGCTGTGCTTAGGCTTGTTTTGCGCTATTGCAGGGCATACCCACACTTTCTAGGAATCTTTACTTCTACTTATTTTTATCTTTAAATGCAACTTAAAGATTTTCTGGAGACACTCATTATTTGACTTTTACCTGCAGTCTATCCTACTGTGTTTCAGATGACAAATGCAGTTGTCATCATTTATTCTTTCACTGTAAGTATATAAGTTTTAGTTACGTCTTCCAAATTTGATATGTGTAATGTATGTCTATTTTTTGTTGCAGCATGTCCAGGAATGTGCAGATCCAAACAGCTTGCATTTCATCTTGAACTTTTTTCTCCACAGAATACCTTTCTACTGCTTATATTTTATTTTACTTTGGGGGAGGTTGTTGTGGGCATATCAGTAGGGTCCACAACCCGGTAGCTGTGCTTGAGCAAGATGTAGGAGTGAGTGCTGTTGATTCTAGTGGTTCATCAGAAATCCCTCTTTCTCTGAGAGCAGGGCTTAGGCAAAGGACTCTGTTCTGAAGAACACAAGAGCTTCAGGCTTTATTTAGACAAGTCTGTCTTCATTAAATAGAAGTTGTATTCACTGTAGTCTCATCTGAGCTGGGTACAAAATGTACAATTACATAGCTTTTAAAGGAAACAATTTCGTGGGACTACTGAATAGTAATTTTTCTTCCTCCTTTTGAAGATCAAGAGGATTACCCTTAACGTTGCTTCTGAACATGACAACAAGTAGGCAGACTGTAAACATAGTAAAAGGGCTCTTCAGGATTTACTTGATAGTTTTGGGTTTTTATCCTTTCTTTTTATGCATGGTTGCAAACTAGTCACAAACTCAGCTTGAGAACTCAGAATAAATTACAGCATATTCAAGGTGGAAGGGACCTCAAAGTCTCTAGTCCAACTTTCTGCTTGAATCAGGGTCAGTTGCGAGATGGGATCAGGTTACTCAGCGCATTATCCAGTTGGTAGCCCTGAAAACTTAGGGAGACTGCACAACCTTCCTGAGCAACCTCTTGCCCTGCTGGACTGCCTTGTGGTGACAAAGTTTTTTTTCCTTAGATCCACTCGGACAGAAAAAAGTCTAGGAATTCAAAAGGAGGAGGAAGAAGGAATCTGTCTCACTTACATTTCCTACCTCCATTCTTCTCATTTATAACCTTCTCCCTCTTACTCTTCTGTCTGGCCTCTATTTTAACCTCAGCTCTACTGCCTCTCTTAGTGTCACTGGTGTGATGTATCCATCTCCTTTGAATGTCCCACAGGCACTTCTCTTTAAAAGTTTGTAAAGATGATGATAAAAGTAACCAAAAAAGGAAACTAAGGGAAAGAATGCTTTACTAGTGGCATTATATTTAAAAACTTTTTGCCTCCTTGACACTCAAAGCCTGGTACAGATGGTAAGCAAAGGAATATGCTATGGTTATTTTGCAGTTTTCCCTTTCTGTTTAAGGATAGTATGATATATGTTAAAAATGTATTTGAAATATTATGCTACCAGAAGCTACGACAATGAACATTTTTCACAAATTTTAAAATATGATATTCTACTAATTGCTTCAATAGGAAAACTGTAACAACATGCATACAGTTATTTCTGATTTTTTTTTTTTGCAATTTTGGTAGGTTAAAGTTTTAGTAAGTTAAATTTTTTGGTTAAGACATAATTTTTTTTTCTTGTGATATTCCAGAGCTGAACCTCAGTTTTGCACCTAGAAGATATTTTACGAAATTAAAACAAAGGTACTGTATTTTGTTAGAAGAATAGTTATAAAATTAGGAATCAGTCTAACAAAAAATACCAAAGTATGCAGAAGGAGGTTTCAAAAGATGATGGCATGGAATTTAGTGGGTTATTCAAATATTAAAAGGTTAAGATCTTCCTTGAAAGACTTGAAAAAAGTGACGGTGGATTTTACATCTAAAGTCTAATGAATTTAAAAACCGATTGTGTGGTACAAAGACAGAGTTCCTCTGGACGTAAAGTCAATAAGTTGATATCTCAAGGGAACAATGCTGCAATCAGTGTTACTACATGCTTTCATCTGTGATGTAGTGGAAGGCTGTACAAGTAAGATGATATGGCCCAACATGGTGGTGGCTCACTACTGTTCACATTAATAAAAACATAGTGAAGTACTATTACCAGAGTCTCAGACCAGTGGAGCCAGGCAGAAAACAAAGAAATTAACTTGCACTAGTCAGTTATATTAAAAAAAAATAACTTATTAATATAACTTTCTGACTTACAGGTTCCTCATTTGGAGGCTGGGAGAGTGATATTAGCAGATTTTGGCAGTTTAGTAACAGCAGATCCTGTTCAAAAGAGGAATTTAAAGCAAATAGGGTTCTTCAGCTGTTTTGAAAACAGATAAGAAAAATGTGGAAAGTATATCTATTGAAATGGTGATTTGCCTTCAGACAGAGTAATGTTCAATTCTAATGTCACAGATAAAACTGAAGCAGGCTAGATTAGTCAATCTAATCTGTTCTAGGTCAAAAATCAAGTTAAAATGGTTATTTACAGATTTATTAGTGGGACAACATGAAATGGTAGAGACGCCAAAAGCTAATTGGGAACTGAAAGGCAGTTTCATTACCCAAATGTGTAGATGGTGCTTTTGATAAGATGGTTGCTGATCATGTTGTCTAACTTAAATCTGGAGATTATCCAGAAATTAAAAAAAAAAAATGGAAACCAGTTCATGCAATCTCGTTCACCTCCTGAGATAACTTGAATTTCTTGTAACAAGTGGTTTGATTAAATTAAAAATTTTTAAAATCTTTCACAACAAATCAGCTCACAAGTGATTTAATACAGTTTAATACACTGGGGAAACGATTGTATCTGGTTTTGTAAAAGGCAGATGTAGTAAGTAACCTGCAGTCTTCCTTACGGCGTACTAAATTATGTATAAACTTGCTGTATGAATATAAATTTTTCTTTTCTACTTTTTCTTTCCTACAAATCTGTCAGCATAAAGAATAGCTGCTTTCAAGCTTTTTATCCTGAGCGAAGGTCATTTCTAGGAATGAATGTGCTTTTCTTGATAAGATGTGACCTACAGAAAGTGGATGAGAGCTTCAGGCTTTGTTTGGGGTAATAATATTTAATACAGATGAAAATCATTCTTTTTGAGGATGTAGAACCTATTAAAATTTTAGTAACGACACATTTTTCTTGTCATCTGGAATATGCAAATCAAATGCACTGTGGCAGTTAAAATTTAGTTACATAAGTCATCGAACTTCGAATTGAAACTTAAATTTTCTAGCTGAGGAAAAAGGAACAAGAAAGTTATGCATCTAGAATGCTGTGCATGTACCTTTTTCAAAAACGCAAACCAACCAATAATGGGTTGCTGGAAACCAATGGATGGTTGAGAACTTTCTTATGAAGAAAAGAATGGAAAGTTAAGTTTTGCTGGTTTTCTGTGTGGAGAGAAGGATACTTAATCTCATTCACAGGAACATACCATGTGATTGCCCAAATGTTTGTAAAAATGCTCATTATCCTCAATTGGAAACTGTCTAAATGCTACCATTTTTAATATCTAGTTTCTGTGCGTTTAGGTGTCTTGTTTACTTGTTAGATGCAAAAAAAAAAAAAAGAAAAAACTTTTCCTTGATATGAAGACAATTTTGAAAGTAACTTGGGAACTTCTGAATTTCACCAGTGTCCTGAGCTGAGCAGCTTTGCAGTGGAGTATGAGGCAGATATTCAGCTTTATTGATGCTTAGCATATGAAATATATATAAAGGTCACTTTCTCACAATTTTCACACCAGAATTTATGCTCAAAACATCTCGGGCATAACATTATGGGATTAGAATTGCATATAGAAGGGAACAAGCTTCAACAGACTTAAGAAGCAAAAAGTACTGAACTCTAGAATAGGGAAAATTTAAAATCAGAAAGCCAGAGTGGTAAGTGGAAAACATGCATGCAACCCTGTCCTTATCAATGCAAGACATACTTAAAATGATAGATCACAGAAGTGGTGTCAAACTGTTTAAAAAAAAAAAATCTTTTGTTCGAGGCTGATACTTACATGTTTAAGCTGCAGATAAACTTTTGCTGCTCTGTATTTCTAGTTTTGTAATGGATTGTTGTGTGTGTGCAGTGATTTCTGAGGCTTGAGTTAATATGCTTATCCTCATTGCTGTTTTACAGAAGCCTTTAATAAATTTTAGGAAGTGAAGAAAGTCCCTTTGTACTTCCTTGTACTTCTGGGTTTTGACTAGGCAATGTCTGCTTTTGTTCCTTTGTTAATTATTCATATTAATTGCTCAGACTGCTCTTCCACTCGTTGAACTCTGTTTTGTACCTCTCAGTTTTTATCTCTTGACTGTTGCTGAAGGTTCAATAGGTATGTTTAACAGGTGTTTGTGTAGGTCTTGCTATAATGGAGATGCATGGCATGTATAATGAACTGCATGGATTACAGGATACACTATAGTTGCCTACTTTTAAGCAACTATGATGCTTCTTAATGATGTTCTCTTACCAGACCTCAAATGCCTGTCTGTTTTCTTGGGGAAGTTGGGGGATTTTGAGGCCTGAGAAGAATGATACAGTGAAATAGTTCAGGTTTCTATCCATGATTTCTTCGTCCTTTGTTATGCAGTGGAGGAACACTGTTTCATGAATTAAGGTAGTTAAGTGAGGAATTCCCCATTTCTTTGGTCCTGAGAGCATTAAATGGATTGTTACCTCAATAGCTGCACCTTAGTTTGCTAGTAACTGCAGGGTATGTGAGGTATTTGAAGTAGGAACTTGCTGTGTATACCCTGGTCATTTTAGCAAGGAAGAATTAAAAGAAGCTTTTTAAGTTGCATTTTACGGGAGCTTTGCTTCTGCAACAGGTGAGCACCAGTGGCTGCAACGTTGAGTGTGCAGCCAGCCAGTGGATAATGCAGTTGGGCCTTTTAGAGGGAATGGCCCATGTACTACATTCAGGCTCCCATCTTCAAGCACGAGGGTGAAGAGATGTATATCTGCATTCTTATTTTTAATGCCTATTGTTTGTTCTGTGAAATACAAAATATGTAATCTACTTGTGTTTCTGTCAAGAGATATAAACAAGTAACTTTCAAGCTTCTCTTTACTTGTGTGTAGGCTCACTTTCCATCTTTTACGTATGTCTCCAGACTTGGAAAAACATTAAATGGAGAGACTGGCAAATGTGCCAAAGCTGGAAATTAGGAAGCAAAATCACTTGTTTTGCCTACGATGTCCTCATGTTTGTCTCTTGAAAATAGTTGGCAAACTCCCAGAATATTTGAGGTTTGTTCAAAAGTATACAGCTGGGTGAAAAACTGTGGCTGCAGACATGATGTATATGTAAGCGATAGTTCTTATAACAAAAAAACACCAGCAAACTAATTTGAAAATATTAAATGCTTTATTCATTTGCTACTTCTAGTAGTTTGATCTTACATAGGCTTCTTTGACTGTGGACGTGAATTCTGCCAGTAGTGACCATGCCTTTTGTTCCAGGTATAGTAACTAAGAATGATGCTTTGTTGCAGGTCTGTCAGGTGAATGAAAAAAATAGTGATTTTAGAGACTCAGGTTTTTGACTAGCTGTTCAAACACTGGATTTCTGGATAAGCAAACACTTTAAGCTCCATTTAAGTGAGCAGCCATTCCTGAGATTGCTTCAGACTCCTCTTTTTCCTTCTTCCACTTTTAAAGCTGTTCAGATATATTTACATATAATATACATATTGTACTGTTAACTAGTGTCTTCTAGACATTAGAACAGTTTCTTTGGGCTTGTCTTAACTGAAGGCTTTTTGCAGTAATAAATACCTTTGTAAATGCTGGTTGATATTTGTCTCTTAAAATGAAGTAGTTAATTATTTTGTAATTGCTAGTTTGGATGTTGCTGGAATGTTTATTCTGGGCTACAGATATTTGTAATTTACTCTGGCATGTCTAGCCTGATCCCTAGGGTAAATTGCAATTTTTTTAGTTTGGAAAAAACAGTTTGGGATTACCTAGCTAACTTTGACAGTTGTATTTATGGCAACATAATTGGTTCAGTCATCTTGAGTTTAAAATATAGTGCAATGTGACAAACTTATTTAACACATGCTTAGAAAAGGGTATGGGGGAGGTAATTGAAGAAACACATTGCCATCCTTTGGGACTGAGATACTAATGCAAATCTTGGTGAGGGGTTGTGTTGGTTGCTGGTTTTGTTTGTTAGTTTTCTTCCCCCCCCCCCCCCCCCCCCCCCCCCGTGTATCCTAAAACTATGCAACAGCCAGTTGCACTATAGTTACCTTGGCTGTCTTTCTGGAATACTTGATTTGCCTTGGTTTTGTAATTGCCTATTCTGAAGGGAGATGGCCAAGGCCCACCACTGGTGTTAGAGTAGGACAGAGTAGCCTGGTAACTGCCGAGGATGAGAGCACGAGGTTCGTCGTGGTGGGCTCAAGTAATGAAAGTGGAGCTTTGTCCCACCTTCAGACTGTTGGCACTGATGTGCTAAAAAGCCAGTACTTCACAGATGTTACAAGAACTTTCCTGCTCGTGGGGAAGAGAATCTTGGCTACAACTTCTCTTCAAGTTGAAGAATGAAAGTCCGTGTTTATCACAGTATCTCTGATTTATGTAAGTCTTCCTCCAAAATAACACTTGTATTACAGCTGTGGTTGGGAAAATGAGTCTATGGGGCAATCTAATGCCTTGTGGTCATCTTGAGCAAATCCCAGAAGGCAGGATGGGTTGTTCTGTCACTGAGGTCAGTGTGCTGAAAGAGCTGGTTTCCTATCTCGCTTCCTTTGTGGGATTTGTGCCCATAGCAACACCCATTGGCAGCTGTGAGATTGCAGTGCCACTGCTGCCCAGCCCTCTGCAGTACTGCTTCCCTCGGCATACTGACCTAGAATACTGCCCTAGATCTGTTTCAGAGGATTTCTTTTAATTTTCCTCTTCTAGCTTGTCAGAAACCCCCTCAGGATGTTAAATTGGTTGGTAGTTGCAATGTGATAAATTGGCTGCTAATTAGTTTTTTCTAGAAATGTTAGTTTTTACCTTTTAATTTTTTTCTACCCTGCACTTGTCCTGACACTTTACTTTCTCTGACACATCAGAATGTTAATTAATCTTGTTAATTCATCTATTTGTGTAAAAACAGATCCTGTAGGCTACTGTTGTTTCCTATTAAATTTTGGCCTTGTACAACTGTAAACTAGCCAGTTCATTGACTATCAGCAGTTGCAAACACTTGTGGTGTCCCTCCATTGCCAATTTTTTGTTTATTGCAGTGCTTTTTTTATGATAAATCACAACACTGAGGCTCTCATGCACAGTTATTAGTATCAAGTCACTTCATATGGAAGTCCTTAACTGTCAAATATGAAACGCTGACTGTCTTTTTTTGGCCTGTGCCTGAATAAGAGACATAAATAATGCTCTAAAATAGGAAAGGATGCTGATGGCTAGTCAGAAAAGGCATTCACCTTTGAAATGGTCAATGTAATCCAGAAATCATAGCAATCTGCTACTTGTTTAATGGCTTACATGGAATGACTCTTCTGGTCTTAGTCCCATTCTCTGAGGGCAAATGACCACATCATAAAAAAAAGTAAGCACTTGCTGATGTCCTTTGAAGAAAAAAATCCGAGAAGCCAACAACTAAATGCTTTTTTAGCATGTCCAAATTCAGCACCTCTCCTTTCTTTTAAGATTTGAAGCTCTTTGTAACTTCCTTTATGCCAACAGTTAATCTTCTCTCTGGATAAATATCAAAATCTAGCTGTGTGAGAGCTGCTAGGTTTGTCTTAGCATTGTTGAGTGTCACTTCAGTATGACAATGTGCCTTAGTGTTTCTTAGGTTATGGCAGACTCATCTTGTGTTTCAGCTACACTTGCCTAGTGAGGGTTATCTGTATGCTACCCTTTCATGAAAGTGGGGCCCTGGCAGGACCACTTGTGATCGCGAAGAGCTCTGTCCTGAAAAGATGCTGTTCTGACCTTGTTGGCACCGAGTGTTTACAGTTACCTGTCTAGGTAAATGTTATATTAAAAGGATATTAAAAATATTTAAGAATACTTCTGTTTCTACAAGATTTCTCCACCTAACTGCTTCATTCCTCATGGATATAAAGTTTCTAAGTTTCCTCCCTGCCTCAGTTTCCTAACTTCTCTGGTGCTTGCTTTCTTTTGCTTACATCTTTGAAAAGCTCATTCTTACACTTCCCCCTACCTCACAGCACATCAACTTTGCATCATTGACGCTATCCCTTTCCTCTCCTCCTAAGAATTCCCCTGTATGGGAATAAGCTGCTGTCTTTCTCTCTCCTGCAGAACCTTTCTGTGACTTCCTCAGATTCCTCAATTCTTCCACTTCCTTTTGCTGCTTCCTCCAAATCTCTCTACCTCCACCCACCTGAGACAAAGATTTGCAAAAATCTGCATTAATAATTGACAAAAATGATTTTGTCTTGGAGTTTTTTCTCTTTATAATGAACTTGGTCTGGTTTCCACAGATAGAAGTCATTAAAGTTTAATGATCCTTGATTCCAATTACCCACCCAAAGGCCAGTTGGCTAACATGTCACCAGCCTCTTAGCAATGGAGAAAGCACTCATGGTATAACCTTGGCATGGATAGACAGGTACTCTAAACTGTGTTGCACTTGATATTTAAAGATATTTAAATATTTAAAGCCTTATTAAACAGTGTTAAGAAGTTCTGTTCTGGCATCTTAAGGAAGATTTTGGTTTGGAAGATTCCCCTACAGCTACCTTGATTACAAAGCAAGGCATCTGAAAACATGACTGTATATTGACAATAAAGGCAAGTCTAGTACTGTGGCTCTTAAAAATGTAGAGAACAAAATACAAATTTTATGACTTACGGTTGCACCTAGTCACTGTATTATATCCAGTATAACTTTCCCTACCTTAACCGTTTTTGTTTTTCCTTTTTGTATCAAAGCCCTGCAAGTGTACAGTACTTAAGTCTGAAAATGTTGTTTGTAAAAAATGGTGTAAAGAAATAAAAGAAAAAACAAAGCTGCTTGGCAGCAGTTACCTAGATTACTTCCTGGGTATAATAATCTAGAATAAGATTAACATGCTATGTTGAATGCAGTGTTCGTGCAGTAGCATCTCACTTTTAACTGATGATATCATGAGTGCAGTGCTTTATTCCCAGGGTGAAATCTGAAACATTGAGCTGGAAACAAAGTCTCTAGATACAATAACTGTCTATCAGAATATACCTTTCAGATTTAAGAATGTGATTTGGGAGCCACTTATGAGAATTTTACTTACAATGAAGAATTTTATCCTCAAGTGTTGGCCTTCCCTTGGACAAAACAAAACTGTTTTGAAGTTCTAATATCCTAAATGTTCAAGTTAACTCAATGAATATAGGGAAGAGACAAATTTCACTTAATTATTTAACTTACTAAGTGTCAAGTGTTAAGCATATTAAGTACTGAAAGTCATGATTACAGTTTGTAATATAAGGAAGCCAGACACTTTGCAGACTTTGTTCATTCTTGGGTCATTTTTTCTTTGTTTTATCAATAAACGTAATTTTCAGGATGTGCTGAACATAAGATAAATGTGGTTACATAAATTTTACTTACAAATGTCGATCACAGAGAAATAACTGGTATTTTCCTCTTTACGTTTCACAGGTACATAATTGAATTGGAATTTGTTCTAAAATACTTCTGTGCAAAAGTTAAATTAAATTCTCCATTAAGCCTGAGTTCTGAGAGTATAAATTTTTTAAAAAAAAATGTATATTTTGAACTACAATTTCTATATAATGTATTCAGTCCCTTTAATACCTTCTAATCATAGCATTTAAGATAATACTGAGCAGCTGTAAATCATACTTAAGAAAAAATAAATACTGAAAGAATTCTAGATCAATTAGAAGTGCTCTAAAAGCACATGGTTTGTCATTAATACTTATTTTTAAAGGTGTGTACATAAGTATTTCTCTGTTTGCAGAGACAATGGATCCTTTTGTAGTTGAGGCTTGATCAAAATCAAGGGAGGGGGAAGAAGTATCAACATTGCAAGGAAGGTGATTTGCATACTATAACCCCTTAGTCTTTGCTTTCTGTCAAATTTTAAGCTTGCTGTGACCTACTTTAGAGTCTTATGACGAGATTAAGAATTCCAGTAAATTCTATGTTGCAGGCTACAGTAGTTTTAGCACTTGTGTTTACATTACCACTTTTGTTTCACTGGGAATAATACACAGTTTCTCATTGTAAGCCTTTAAGTCCTTGATTCATTTACCTCTACTGATTCTCTTTTTTTCTTTGTTTGTTGTTGGTTTTGTTTGTGGATTGTTGGTTTTTTGTTTCATTTGTTTTGTTTTTTAATTATGTAAGAGAATACTGTATTGTTTTCTAATTATGTAAGAGAATACTGTCTTGTTTTCATGATTTTAAGTTTCTAAGTTATGTCAGGCAAAATATTGCAGCTGTAGGTTCACACCAGCCACTCCAGCAGTCAGCTTTGTTATGAATTCCAGGGCAAACCCAACTGGAAACATTTGTCCTGCACCAAAATTTTGTAAGTCATTGCCAGAGTATTCTTTTTGTCACCACAGCTGTGACAAAGTCTGGTAGTGTCTTTGCTTTTCCCATCTTAGTTATACTAGAAATATGAGAAAAGCAAAACCCACTCTGACACTTGGGTATTTGTGGCTGTATGGCAAAATGTAGTGTCTTGTAGAGGTGCCAAAGTGACTCTGAAAGACCTTTCCTGGATACCAAAATTAAGATTAGATGCCTTTGTGTGGTTAGTAGGCATGAGTTGAGTAGTCTGCTGAGAAACAAGTATAGTATAGTATATATGGGTATAGTGTAGTATATTTTACGGTTGGACCCAATGATCTTAAGGGTCCTTTCGAACCTAAGTGATTCTATGATTCTAGTAGTAGCTATTTTGCCACTTGTGCTGCTACTTCAAGTTACTTCACTAGAAATCAGCATATGTAATTTTGCATGGGTCCTGTGTTGTAGTTTATGAATAATCCATAGTTTTGAAAAGCATTAACAATTTTATAGTTGAAAAAAATGGAATTAAGTATGAAGTTCTAAATTGCAAAATATATACTTCAAAAGATGGAAAGAGTTTTTTAATAAGGGAGGAGTCAAAACTGGAAGGCGTCTCATTCAGTACTACCCTAAATTCAGGAGACATAAGAAAATCTGAATTGCCCGAGTTTTGCTTTACTACAATTTGGTTAGCTTTTTTCAATATATTTGGAATAAGTTAAATACACTTTAAGTATTATTAAAGGGAAAAAACCTACCCTAAAAAATAAAAGCCGGAACACTATTGTCCTGTCACCTAATTCTGTTTCCCAGTCCTAGCTGTACAAGTTTTAAATAGGGCTAATGTTGATGAAACCAGGTCAACCCTGAATATTTTATGTAAATCCCTAGTCCTAATGGAGTATGTTCATAGCTCAAAAGCCTACCTGGGCAAAGCAAGGTTGAATCATTAAGATATTTTAGTCTTGATTTGGTATGTACTTGCCCTACATTACAATAATTTCCATTCATCAGTTTAGTACTTGTAATGGAGGCCAATCTCCACACTTACAGTCAGGCCATTTCTGTGTCCTGGGCACTACTGTGCTGCTTTTACAAAGGCACAAATGAAAGATCTCTTCAGTTTAATTCTAATTCATCCATCACTGTTTGATTGCTCTTTTTATTGGTTGTTGCTTGCTATGTGCCAGTGTTGGTGGTTGTTTCGGTCCTTAAAAAGAAAAAAGGAGGGGAAGGAATTGAAACAGTAAAATAGAAATGATAAGGCAGATGAAAATAAACACATTTAATTTCATAATCAGTATGCCAACTTTTTTTCAGAAAAGGTGAAGTGTTGGTAGGGGTATTTCAAAATAAAATTCATAGTTTGTCTCTTCTCATGTCTAATCCAGCTGAAATATAAAGGCTGTGCAAATTCTACAAGATGTACTTGAGCAAGAATATTCTGTTTCAGCTCGCTTGACATCTCCAGTTCTTTTGGAGACCGAAAGCATAAAATCGTCTAATTTCCATACATTTTAGAAAACAAGTATGAAAAGTCATAACACTTTACTTACCTGATGTTGCTCATATATAATTTCCTTTCTGTGACACTTCAGTGGTTTACATGCAAGCCTTCAAGGATTAGGTGGGATTATGTTGGTCACATAATGGTATCTCTTCCTGGCATGACAAGTAATCAAACCACCAATGAGTGTAATTATCATATCCATTAATGTTGCTGCTGGTTGGAACTAAAGAATTTCAGTGCGAGCCCAGCAGTGATTGCTGGCTGAGCTTTCAGATAATCCTAGTGAAGTAGAAAAGGGATTCCTTTTAATTGGGATGGTGATTTTAGAGTTAATAAACTGCATATTTTTATAAGTGAGTTTAATATACTATATTTAAATTTTTTAAGAAAGTTACAAGCAATGTTGCAAGCCTTGGTGTGCCTCTTACTTTCCTCTTCATCCCCAAGTTTAAGTGTGTATTGAGTTGCAAATACTTTCCTACTCCATAAAATGTCATTTTTCTTTGATTTGGTCTCTTCAATTTGCTGTTAGGAAGAATAAACCCATTACAGGCTAGTTGTGTTATTGATTATTTACATACCTGTAATAGCTTTAATTAGTGAGTAGGATTATGATATGGATCAAAACCTGCTGCTGAATCAAATCCAAAACAGTGTTTATTCATGTGTGGTGCTGCCAGTGATTCTGTATTTGAGTTGGTATCTCAGCTATTTAAATTCAGAGGTCTCAGGCAAATGATTTTTTTGAGAGGGGAAGGGAATAATGCAGAAGTACTAACTCATGCAGTTGTTTTAAAGCCAGATAAGTAAAAACAACAGTAACTTTCCTTAGAAAGTATGTTTGTGCTTAGCAGTCTTAAAATTCAGCATTTGGTTTGGTTCTCAGCAGCTCATTTTTTTTAATGGCTTTGAAAAACTTTACTTTAAAAAGAAGAAATCTCCATATAGTAGATATGCCACATGGTGTTCATCTTATCAGCCCTGAGGGCTTGTTTTGCTCAATTTTAAAAACATCCTTGTGGTGTACTGATCATCTAATTTAATAATTTTCAACACCTGTATATTGCTGCTTAAGCTGAAGTTGATATCAGAAACTGTTTGGTGGAGTATAGGAACTGAACAACTGTCAAGCTGGATCAAGCCACAGATGACTCTTACCTGTCCATTAATCCTTTATTGGGAAAGTGTATAAGAAATAAGGGAAGTATAGATTCAACCATAGTTTTTAGAGACTTCCAAAGCCAAAGGGTGCATTAGGAGTGTTGTACGTAAGTCCTCCTATATCTGTAACCCCTTTTTAAAACTTCTCCTATTTTTGACCTTCACAGAGTTCTGTGACAGTGATGTTCTGTAACTTGATTATGCCTTTGTAAAAATATTATTTGGTTCATTTCAAACCTGCTGTCAGACCATTCATTCCTTGAAGCTGTTATGCTTTGAGGAGAAGGGGATAATAATTTCATGTTCATTTTCCCATGTTTTTTGTGATTTGCATACCTCTGTAATATCTGGTCAGTTAGATCTCTTTTCCAAACTCAGTTCTTCACTGCAGTGGAAGGTGATGCATGTCCTTGAGCCTTCCTGTCTTTCTCTAACCAGAACCTGTTCTAGTTGTTGTTCTCCCGTTTATTCCAAAAATGTGGAAGAGAATTTTGTGCAAGCGGGTGCTTTACCATGGATTTTGGTAGCAGCAGTACTTGAGTACTGCAGCAATTGGTTTTATATAGGCTTTAGAGCTTTGAACATGCTGTCCATTGGTTATCATGTGCCACTTGCCACAAGCTGACTCTGATTAAGCAGAGTTTTGCTTATACCTTACTGTACATTTTTTTGTTTACTTGTCATGGTGGCAGCTACAGCTGTTATCTGAAGCATTGACCTATGAGATAAGAGTGTAGAGTAGTGTAGAGGTGGTGCTCTTGATGCAGATAAAAACTCTGACTTATCTGCTTGGTGTATCTTGCTCCTGCTTCTATGGGTAATGTTACTGTGAGACTCAGAAAGAATTTTTTTCTTAGGCTAGATTGGTGGGGACTGTGGTTTCTTCACCTGTTTCTTTGCCTAGTGGATTCCTGAGCACTGTCATTGCTGTTGGGCAATACTGCTTTCTTAGTGCAGCACCGTACATCTGCAACTTGGTCTTTGAAAGAAGAAAACTGGGTATTTAATTGTGGTAAATAATTTTTATCAACATTTATTTAAAGAATAAATTGCTTTCTGAGATGTTAGTGTTCATAACAGGAAAACATCATATAAAGAATTCCCAAGGTAATTTGCAACAATCCGTCTTTACTTTCTCTGTGGACAGTGCAATTCTGAGCATTAACTGCAGAACACTGACAAGATACTTATGGTACGGTCACATATGTAATTATTGTTTTGGGTTTTGTAATTGAAAATGGTAAGGTCTGGGTGATTTAGTCCTGCCAATTGGTTTCTGAATTAATATATCCTTTCTAAGGGTGTTGAAACAAAAAGCAAAAAGCCCAGTAAATTGGGAACCAATTTCTGAAGGCAGATATTAAAAATAAAATTTTTAATGGCTGTGCAATGGAAGAAATCCATTCACACTCCACTACCTGACCAAATAATTTGTTCAACCACATGCTTAAAAACCGAAGTATGATCACTGTGGTTTATCACTTAGTAAATGTTCATTTGCATAAAATTTACTTATTTGTGGAATCTCTTTTTGCAAGGGGTCTTCTGCCTGTGTTTCATATTCTTGTTTCAGAAGGGCTTTTCAAGCATGGGAAGAAAATACAACTTTGTCCATCTGTACTTCAGATGCTGGATAGATCCCATGAGGCCTTTGTTATTCTATCTGGATCCCCAGGAGGCTATTAATTGTAGGGGGAAAAAAAAACCCCAGTATTTAAGAAAATGAATGATTTTAAATTAGTGTAATAATTGTCAGCGGTGTGTGATGTGATGAATTGTGGCACTGTGGCCAAGTCTAGCCTTGGTGTTGCTGTTTGTTTTCTCCCACCCTGGGAGTGGTCCCTTGCAGGGCAGCAGCCTCCTGGGAGGAGGCTCTGCTCTTCTTTGCTACTGGTTTTGCCTTGACTTTAATTTCCCTTCATTCCCTGCCTCATCCATGACCCTTTCAAGTGAAGTTTGGTAACTTTTCCTTTAAGCCTGTGAGTTTTCTGTACCTCAGTTCAGTGCAAAACAAGTATAAAATGTGGCTTAATGGTGTGGATAGATTGCAAATCTGCTTGATTTGAGTTAGCTTATTTCAGCTTTGTTCCTAACGTACTGGCAGACACCAGGCCGACACAAGTCTTTTTACCTGTCTCTGCTCATTTTTCTTATTTACAAAACAGATTTTTACTTCTTGTAGTTTTTATTTAAGAGTTTTAGGAAAGAGCCCTGTAAGTTCTTTCATCTGGAGAAGGATGGGAAAACTCCTTAGTACTACAAGAAAAGTACTTGTGTCCGTTTTGCCTGGAACTGCCCAGTTGCTTGTCAAGACCTTGACTAGTTTCACTCAGGAAGTATTAACATGGTACAGGATGGTAATGTGTCTCCCAGTATTAATTCCTTAGAAATACATCACTGTTGTCCATGCTTTCTTGGACCCATGGTATCCCAAACTTATTCCTAGGCTTCTGTGCCAAATCTAGAGGAAGGGGTAGGGAGGGAGGGAAGGAACTGTTACAATGGCAGTGATTTTTAGTGACTCTCCCAAGGTGTTAAAACCAAAAAAATTATCTTGTCTCTTGAAGTACTCGTACATAAAAAGATAAATATTCAGATGCAGCAATGAGTTGTAATATAAACATATAAAGAGGACAGTTTGATATGCTTCCTTCTCCCAACACATCAAACAGAACAGTTGCCCCCTTGGCAGCAATCTTCATTATCCTAATTGGTTGCATATACTTGTCAGATACATTTTTCTCATGCTTTTGTGTGCTTTTATAAACCTAAACTCTCTTCACCCTTGATTTTGGAGTAACAGGCACTATTCTTAAGCAAGCATGAGCAGAATGTGAGGGTTCTGATTTTTGAAGAGGATCCTACAGTTGCACTTCTGAAAGTGCACTGTAACATCACAGAGATACTGTTAAAAGTATATATCCAGGTAGCTTTTTTAATTTTTCAGAGCTTTGATTAGGAAAAAAGTGTATGCACTTGCTAGATTTCTGTTTGGTCATACACTTTAAGATACTTGTGGGATTACGTTAAATATCCCTGAAGTTTTTAATTTTACAGAGATATGGATTAGAGATGAAACTCTGCAGGGCTAAATACACTGAATTCTGCTGGCTCAACTATTGAAATGAGGCTGAAAAGGGCAGTGGTTATTTCCAACCATTAAACCTAATAAACCAGCTTAAAGCCAGAGTGGGATGTTTAAACTTCTGTTCAACAGTCTCTGAGGATTTTCACAGGAGAAAGTAGTTTTGCTTTGCTAGTCCTGATAGCTGTATTCCAGTCTATTTGAAATGTCTCTCAATTACACTAGATCAAGAAAGTTCTGCCTCATTTAAGATAAAAAACATGTGCCTGGGTACTTGTAAGTGATTTGTAATCATGATCTTCCTTAGTTGCACTTAATTCCACACCCTGCCAAACTGTCCTGTCTTTCAAGAGGTTTTCTGATACCGAGTTTGTATCTGCAGAGAATTGACTGACCTGTAGGACAGGCTACAGAAGCTCACAATTACAGTTTCTTTTTAATGTTAGCTAAATTGCACAACTTGCTTATTGCATAAGTTGGTAAGGTTTTTGTTTCATTACTGAAGAAATGACTACTCATGATTAAAACCATATTCCAATAATTTTTGATGTGCAGCAAAAAATTGGCATTTACTATGTAATGAATATGCATTGTAAGTAACAATGTAGTTAAGGCTCATAGCTTACAAAAGGAAAATAATTTCTTGAGTTATAAAATGCTAGAGAGAACATTGCAGGTAGGTTAAAGTCAAAATAAATAGAACTCTTAGTGGTAAAATGAAAATACTGAAAATAAATTTGTAATGAAATGGTTGAATGTCGGAGAAATACAGATTACCGGGACACTAAAACTCATCTGAAATATAATGATACCAGACAAGCTGAAGAATAATGGCACTGAAAATTGCAAGATGTGTTGATTTTTTGGGGTTGTTTTTTTTGTGGGGTGGGGTGTGTTTAAGTTCCAGTGATTTGTCCAGTGAAGTTTTTTTCTTCCACTGATGGCAGGTCAAGCAGAGAGCTAAACCCTGCTCTTTCAAAGGAAATACAAGAAAACTGGACTGTGTTTCATCTCTAAGGTCATTTGATGGACCTGTCTGTCAGAAAAATTTTCCTGTGGAAGATGGGTGCTCTGTCTCTTTTGTGTTAGTGAAGAAAACTTATGGTCTGCTTTTCTTGGCTTTCTGGAATGCTATTTATTACTTGAATGGGAGTAAACAGTGAAATATTAAGGGGAAACCAGTTTCATTTGCCAAACTCTTTGATGCCAAACACATGGAGTTTCTCAGCTACTCTACTGTTGTCTGTGTTCCCCTTTGGTTGCTCTGATAGTTGGTGAAGAGTAATGCTGCAGCTTGCACAGCGGTCTTGTTTTCTTTGCAGTTCACAAGACTACAGCTCTTCTGAGCTTGGGTTTGTACGGTGCTACTTGCAGTTTGTTAAAGACTGTAAAATTATGCCCCCCAAGTTCAGAGCAGCATGTTGCGTTATAATGCTTTTGGGGAGGAAAGAGGAGAATGGGGAAATGTGTGGTTATTAGACTTTGGACCATACCCAGTGTTCTCACATAAAGTCAGCATGAAATTGTAAGGACATACTCATCTGTTCAAGGCCTACTTTAAAATAATTGTTGTCTTTTTATTCTGAAAAAAGTGAAGTGTTTTCTGGGAGATATCTCCTGTGCCTATAATTATGTGAGGCTTTTAATTTCCCTGTTCAATTTTTCCTGGCTTTGTAGGGATATGGCAGGTAGTCAGCAAACCTTCCAGCATATACAAAAGTATCACCGGGGATCTGGATTTGAAATCATGTAGACATTTGTCTCTCAAATTTAACTTTTTGGTGGTTTTGGTGAGCACCACCTCATGCTTTAAATGAGGTCCAAAATGAACTGAAGAGTTGTCATGAGATCTGGTATCTGCGATCACAGGGCTTTGTTGGCTTTGATGGACCTCAGATAATGCACTTGTGCTGTGAATACCTTAACCTCCCCTCTTTACCATACCTGACACTTACAGAAAGTTATAAAAAAACCCCAGGGGTTTATTTGATTTTAATCAGAAACTTTGGTTTCCCAAAGGCTGTGAACAAAACATGAAGACTTTTTCAAAGTCTTTTAACTTTTTAAAGTTAAACAGCAATAACTCTTTTCCTTCATTATCCTATTAAAAATTAAGGCAATTACTTAAAGTTTGAAAATGCTTAGAACGTTGGAAATACTTAGTCTTAATAAAAGACAGTGAATAACATAGCTATTTTTAACTAAAAAGGTGGTTCTCATACACAATGTCATCTTAAGATAATCTACTTTTTTCCACTCATTCCTTTCTACTAGCTGGATTTTTAAGCTGTTGCAGTTTCCAAGTAATGAAGGAAAATGATACTTAATCCACACTTACTGCTCAAGATGGCAGTCAGAGCATCGATACTGCGTCTGTAGCTCTACATTAGAGAATTGTAAGTGAGACCAGCTGGTTGGACTGCATGTAGACTAGTTTGTTTATTATAATTTGATTGAATGCATGGAAGCTATACCTGATTGTACTGAGTCCACCTCGCCTTCTACCGTGATGCCTCTGACAGGTTTTACATTGACATTCCTTCTCTGTAGAGAAGACTCCTGAGCAAATTCATAGGGAGGAGCTGTGTCATCTATTCATAGACTCTAGGGTGTACTAGCTTTTCTAGACCTGTTTTATTTTCTTTTTACTTTTAAATTCCTGGTTCTAGAACTAATGCAAATCAAGAAATTGCTCTTAGTGGGGACAAGATGTAGACATAACAAGATGCAGCAGGAGTTCAAGAAATATAAAGGGTTTAACTAGCTATTTGATAGAAGAAGAAAAACAATTAGTGAAATCTCACACCTGCAAGGACAGGGACCCTGGTGGTACATGCTGAATTATTTCCATTTTGGTGTTGTAGATTGGTAGCCATTCTCAACAGCAAATACATGCCATCACTTGTTACTTTCAGTGCTCTTTTCTAAGATATAGAGCCTAATAGCTAAGGTACCCAAAGTAAAGAGTTAGCAAAAATATTTGCAGGTATTGGGAGAACTGATCAAGCTATTACCAAGAGATTATAAGGTTCCCGCCTGTAGCTGAGATGCAGGATGAGGAGAGCTTGACAAATGTTCAGACAGTCACACTAAACTGATTATCTATGTTAGAATTGTCCTGTGGTTTTTGGAAGCATTGTAATCGGGGATTTGAAAGTGATTACCTTGCTGAATTCCAATGTTGAGACCAGCACAGGAGGGAATATGGTCTGCTGCAGCTCTGTGTCCTTTGTGTATTTCAGACTTGGCATTTGCCTTATCTGTATAGGTAGCTGGTGCTATAGCAGTAGGAATTCCAGACAGTTTTGTTTTTCAGACAAGTGAAGAACAGTTGTATACAAGTATTCTACTTTATATAGTATTTGCAAAGCTTGGATGTTGATACAAACTTTTTTGATTTTTTTGACATGCCGTGAGGTATTTTCATGAATAGCTGTTCACTAAATGTTCTTATTAGGAAAATTCCATGCAAGCATTCATCTCTTAAGAACAATTGACTGCTGCACGTGAGCAGAACTTGAGATGTTCAAAAGCCACACATGGCTCAGGAGTCCCGGACTGTCATTATCCGAGCTATGCATTTGATCCTTTTAATTGTGGTGTACATGTACAGGCAAGAGAACTTGCATTCCTTCATTTCAGTATAAATTTGAGTGTTTATCCTCAATCTGCAAGAGATTTAAGGATTGCTTCTGTTATTGAAACTCACATTCATATATATATTGTTTATTGAAAAGAGATTAGATTGATTCCCCCCTACCCTCCCCTCCTTTTCTGTCACTGTCTTCATTAGCTTGTTTTCAGTTTGCAGCCAGCCTCCTAGGGTATCTGTAGGCAGCACAATGCATTACCGAACAGATGCATGAATTAACTCATGTATTAGAAGCATGAGCATGTAGCTATGCTATCATGCCACTCCATCCAGATTAATTTGTATGTAGGCAAAGCTCAGTGCATGTGATGGCCTCTTACAGTAAGCTTTGGCCATTCTGCATTAGCAAAGTTGTATGCCTCTGTGTGTTTATGCTTCTAACAATTCCGCCTGTTTAGAAATCTAAAAAGGTTCTTCAGCTTCTTTTGAGGAGAAACAGCTTCATCCTGGAAAAGGTACAGCTAAGGTGCAGAGACGGTGATAAGAGATTGCTTATTCAAACTTTCCCACAAGAACAAGGGGACATGAAATGAAATTTTAAGTGGCACTGTAAAACAAAAGGAAGACTTTTTGCCATGAAGCATATTGAAACTGGAAAGCTTACTGTGACTTTGTGGACACTGACATTATGATGCGTGTAAAGCCTGGATAGGCAAAATCATAGAAGAAAAATCCATCAATGATTGTTGAAAACAAATACCATGTTTGGCTCAGGAGATCCCTGTGCCATGAAATACCAAGAGCTGTACCACAGGATGCTTGCATTGCTTACCAGTGGTCAGTAGCTTCAGACATGAGTTTACAAACGGTATCCTGGGTAGAGTCCTTGGTCTGCTTTTTTTTTTGTTTGTTTGTTTGTTTTTTTTTTTAAATGGCTGTCCTGATGATGTGCTCTCTCTAATGTTGCATTTTCTGCAGCTTACAGTGCTGGATGTCTGTTGTATTTCCTATCCATAAGTACATATCTACAGATGTCTTTATTGCAGAAATGTAAAAAACTCACTGAATCAGAGCCTTCCTCAGAGGTAATATATATACATCTTTACTCATCAGCTGAAAAATTGCATAAAAACAAGTTCAGTTTTCCATCCTAAAATAAAATGCAACAGTAAATTATTGTTTTAATTAATATAATAACTTTATAATGTTAAGAGCTCCCTGATTTCATTTATTACAACTTTTTTAATTTTTTCAACTGTTGAATAGAAAAAGAAACCCCTTGAAATGGTTGTACCTGAAAATCTTAATCTGGTGAAAGAATGGCACTTTTAAGTGCAGAATAAAAACTTTTAAAATTGTTTTTGCCACTGAGAGGACCTGATTTCAATTATAGCAGATAATATCTGGAATCAATAATATCTTCTGGTCCTCTGTTAAGAGGAGAGGGACAACAATGTCTGCTTCATTAGTTCTTATATGCAGATCTCCAGTTATTTCGGGCATAAAAATTTTAAGAATATAACCCCAAGCAAAAGTTTGAAGTGGGCCACTCACCCCTGTTACCGGCTAGTCAGTTCCTTTTCTATCTGAGCATCTTGCTCCCTGTCAAAACCAGTCCCTCTGACATAGTGTTCCTACCCTCCAAATCTCTTATTTTCCAGTGTGTTTTTACCACATTTCTGTGTGGTTCATATACTACCTCTGACAGTTGGGGCATCATGACTTAGGGCATCGAACTGGAGTCTATTTTTACTCCAGCATTTAGCATGTACAATATGGCCAAGTAATTATTAAAGTAATTATTGAAGTAACTTATATTTTTCTACTCCATATCTCTTCCCCCCCTCCTCTTTCTTCAGTTGAAGGACTGTTTTTTATTATGTGAAACCTGAGTCTGCTATTGTGGTACAAGTGCTCATTTCTGAGGTATTAATAGTTGCTGTAGATGTTGCATCTGCCTCTATTGATTCCTTTATAAGCGGGGGTGTACGTCCTGCTACTCAGCCAGGAACTGCAGTGTACTGTGTGTCTCCTTTCGCAGTGTTGAGCTTAATTTCAGCTTGTGACAGGGGGACATCTTGAGCACCATGTCACATTGCACCCTTTGTGGGGAGACATTTTCATTTTACAAACGGAGTGAAGCTAGCCATGAAACCCAGCATGCTCTTGGTGAGTCTCAAATGTGTCTTTATAATGCTAACTCACATGTAAGATTTGAATGGACTAGTTGCAAGTACAAAAAGAATCTCGTTTTATTTTTCAGAACAGCAATGCTCTCTGTGCTCTAGATGAGCAGAAGGTGAGTTCCTGCACCAAAAAACTTAGTTTAGGCTTTAATTAAGACCTTGGGCTTGAGTTGATCTTTTTATATGCCAGGCGCTGGCATAAACTGTCCAACAAAGTGAGCACAGGCAGGCAGTGATTTGGGTGAGAGCAGAAAGATGAAGTTTCTTTTGAGAAGCTGAACATAAAAGGAATAATCTGATGGAACTCGTCTTTCCTCTTTTTCCTAATTGGAATGGTGGTCTGATATGAAGGTAAGGATTCACACATGTCCTTGTAGTGAAGAACTTTGTGAAACACATAGAAAGGATGTCTTGTAAGGTCTTACGTCACATTCTTGATTGAACTGACTCTGTTCTATTGAAATGTAGAAGAATATTAAGAAAATATTAGTACATTTGATTAGTTTTAGCAGTTAATCACAGACAGGTAACTTAACTGGTTGTTTCATAAAGGTTCTTCTCTTTCTGATTATCTCTCCATAGTGCTCTCAGAAACGGGTTGTTTCATAACTTGGGATTCACTGCACCTACAGTACCCTAAAAAATTTAAGCTTGGCATTAAACCCAAAGATGCTTTAATATTTCATGTCGCTGTAGTTCTCACCATATGATTTCAGCTTCTGTGTGGATTAGGTTTTTGTCCTGTGTTATTGTCTTGCTTTCTTACCTTCTGAGGACCCTTTGGCAGCAAGAAAATATTTAATAATGCCAATTAGCTGCTGTATTTGAACTCAGTTTCTAAAACACTTCTGAGAATATATCCTCCTACGAACTTTTATTGTGGAGTTCCACATCTCTCCTGTGGCTGAGAGGTGATTGAAGAGGCCATCAATCACTATGCCTGTGCTTGAAACACAAACAGGACATTTATATGACCTTCAGGTACTACAATGACAAAAAAAAATGTACCTAGATGTAAGTGCTTTTGATACTTAGCTTCCTGGGGACATGCATGTGGACAGCACATCTGCAAAGACTGCAGATATTGGTAGGTGAGCTATATTCAGAGTGGATTTCTCTTCTTCTGTTTGTCCTCCTTTTCTGGGGTCCGTGCTATCCAGCTGCAATGGAAGTGAGAGAAGGTGATAACCTCACCAGCTACTGTTATTATAAGAATGAAAATGGTGCATATTTGATATACGTGGCTTGGTGAATGCTGTATATATAAAAAGTCCAGTTCTATGAGTGTGATAGATGTGTACTGCTCTCAAGTTAGGTTGAGAACAACTTGAGCCACGGTCACTGCAGAGTGATTATGTACTTACTACTACTAGGAGAAAGAACTAGGGAGCATCTGCAAAGTGTTGCAGAACAATGTGGTCATTGGAGGAAAGGGCGAGAGGTTCAGTACATCAAATTGATATCGTGGCTTGGTTAAGCACCCTGTGTCCTAGCTGAACCACTGAACCCTGGGATCTTCTCTGGTGGAACTGTAACTACCTCCTTCCATGACTTCATCGTTATCCTCCCTGTAGTCTACTTATGTATATACCCCACAGATAAACTAAAAAGACATGAATAGCCACCTTCTGTTTCTATCCCAATTCTGTAACATGATTTGATCAGTAGAAAGTTAGCTGAGTAAACATTTGTGTGGTAAGTTTATCTGTGGATCCGTGTGTTTTGCATTAAATTCTCTGCTGCTCTGCAGTGTGCTTTTGTTCAGAGTGGCATTGCTAAAGACCATGGGCTGCCTATTTTGAGCCTGACCTCTCTGCAAGACCTCTGCAAGAATCCAGCCAGAGTTTTGCGAGTGGATCGGGTGAATGTGCTGGCTCAGTGGTACAGGTGATGCTCTCGTTTCTTTCTTTCTTTCTTTTTCTGGTACTCTGCAGGCTATCCTAGAAGATATTTCAAGGCAGAAATTTTTTTTCTTCCATACATGCTCTGAAACAAATTCTAGCTATTTTCTACACTGTATCAGATTTCAATCTTTTTTGTCCTAAAAGTTTTTTTTAAACTTCTCTTAAAAATAGAAAAAGAAAAGAAAAAATCTTTAACAGATTTAGTAACTAAGTAATAAAAACTGAATGTCACGGCAAAGTCAGATCATAACAGTGTGACAGGATATATTGGCTCTTAAGGAGAAAATTACTGTCGTTCTTTTTATCTCATGGAGTTTAAAAATAAGACATCACACAAGGGTTTGGTTTTGCATGCTGCTTCTGTTAATTCCTTAATTTTATTTCAGTGGCTGTAGGTGCTATTTTGGCAGGCTTCATAATTCAGTTTTGCTTCTTGCGAGCTAGAAAGGTGACCAGAATGACTCCTCTTATTCCAGTGTCACAAAGGAATTTATACATTGTCTTGATATTCAGGGAGTTTTGTTTTTATTTTAATCTGTTCATAGTTAATAAGCTGATTTAATTTTTATATCTTCGTATAAGAATTAATTGAAAAATTCTTATTTTTCAACCCTTAAACTTTTCCAATGTACAAATGCTGTCTTGCAACTAACTCTCTTAAAAAATGGTGTACTTGATTGTGGTGGGGGAACCAAAGTAGCTCTTTTTATTTCATAATGCTTATCTCAGGGTATTTTCTGTGAATATCTTGGATACTAGGAGCACCAAAATGAACAGAGATTGATTTAATACACATGCCGGGGGTTGGAGTCGGGGAGAAGCTCAATGCTACAAATACTGGTCACAGGTTACATCAAACTCTTAGGGACTGACCAGGCACATAATCTCACAGGCTTTTTTTGAAGGGATAAATACAGACCGTGGGTTAAGCACAGTGATGATTTAGCAATGACTGAAGTGATGATTGAATTCAGTGAGTTTTGAAGGCTTCAGATTCTGAAGAAAGATTTGGCAAAAATGTACTTTTTTACATTTTTGTACGTGCCATCCTATAGTATAAACTGTATCCTGTTGGTTTACTCTTAAAATCTGGAACTTTCTGGCAAAGATTCATGAATGAATCTTCAGTTTTCGTGGTTGCTGACAGCTAATCTCTCAAGCTGCCTTTGATGAACAATGTGACAAGCACAGGCGGTGGATGACAGGTTATATTGTGTTTGAGTGTAGTCTCTGCCTGTGGTGGGAGAGACCTCCGACAGCAGGCAAGAGCTGCCAAAATGGATTGTTGTGACTCAAAATCTTGCAGGTCCTTTGGTGGAAGAGTAGTTACTCTATATGCATATCTGCATCCAGAGGGTTTCCTTTTGGCTTTTACATGTGAAGATTTGTTCTCATGCCTCTGAGTTGTTTTTTTTTTTACTTTGCTGTGAGATTTGGGGTTTCCTATCTAGATGGATAGATGTTTGATAGCAGCAAGACTGCTGTTAGGTCACTAAGTCATTTTGTGCATTGTGCCCTGCTGGTACTGGTAGAAGGCCGTTTCCCTCTTAAACTTCAAAGTTAAGCTCCAAAAGAATATTACAGTACAGAGAATCAAAATCACTATTGCTTGGTCTCATGGCCTGAATTAGATAATATATTAAGTTCAGAATTTCAAATACAGTAAGCACAGTGTTGGATAGCTGACTTGCTATCTAGCATGTTAATGGATTTTTAGCATTTGTAGGAATGAGCATTCTGAGTGGCTTTTGAGAATTATATTTTTGGTTCTGAGTGAAAAAAATAGCTGGCTATTTTTTTAGCACTAACAATACAAGACTTAAAATTTGACCATTGTAAGTATTTGGTAACATATGTGCTCTAGTGGACATTCTGTTTGAGGCATGTTTTATCCCCAGCAAGGGAAGCCCATTTCTGTAGCTCTTGTCCCAGCTTGAGCTCATGACCTGGGATTCACTGGCTTCAGGGAGGCTACAGGGGAGACTGTGTGTGCCCTTAATATGTTCTAGTGAACAGCATGCTTTACTGGTCTCCACCCCCTAACTATTTCCTCACATTTGGGATTATACGGAGTGTTGGGTTTATAGCATCCATTAAGCACATGTGAAATAAGGTTTTCCTTTTGTGGTGTGTGGGTGGTATAGATAGCAACAAAAATATTGGCACTTTCAGCTTGCAAAATTCTGAGGTCTGGTATGTGTTAATGTGAGAATTTGGAATAAAACAGTTTCTGTCCTTCAGGGTAGTTATGGTCTAGCTAACTGCGTTCTCCAGTACAAGCTTTCCATTCATGTATAGAAGGTTTCTAAGTGTTTCGGGTTTATTCAAGTCCTGTATTTTAAATTTTCTTCTCGTAAAAGTGGCTTAACCTCTGATTCTTTCTGCAGCTTATTAAATTTCAGTAAGCCTGTTTGTTCTAACACTTAACTTCTCCTGTTAATATACTATTTTTGTTAAGATGAATAATAATTTATATTTTAATCTTGTAAATAATTGAAACTTACTATCATTTTCAGTAATAGCTGGTTTTCGAGGGACAGTCCCACATGGCCTATCACTGGAGATTGGAGACACCGTTCAAATATTAGAGAAATGTGATGGTGAGTTCACAGGTTGGAATTCCAGGGATAATGAAGTTTGATATACTGTTGATTTGAACCCCATTGCTATTCATTTATTTTCTTAAATTAACATGTTCTTGAAATCAATAATATAATACATTTTGGCCTCTTCATTTCTTTCACAATTCCAATGAACTCTAATCCCTATAATAATGAATTTGCAGTTCATTCTTTTTATTTAATCTCTCTGTTTAATAAACATTCATAGAGGACAGCAGTTAAAACAGCAAGTTCTCATTGTGATTCTTCTGCTTTCTTGGTATTCCCAAGGGAAGCCTGGCTGCCATCAAGACCCTTTCAAATGAATTCAAAGTCATAAGTTTAAGTCTTAAAGCAGTGTAAACATTCTTTTCTAACTGTTCTGAGGTAGAGAATGCTAATGATTTTAGCAAGTGTCCATTACTAGTGCAGGAGAAATAAAGTTGCATTTTTTTCGTAATCTACCTCCTTAATACATTACCTAAGGCTTGTCTGTCAATGATTTTTTGATCATTTATGATTATATAGGTATCTTTTGGTTTCATATCAGGATTATATACTGCTAACCTTCTAAGAAATTTTCTTAAGAGAAAGCACAGGATCTGTTATTTTGAATGGTGTGTATTATGATTTTTTGTATAGTAATGTGCTTGATAGATTTAGAACATGAAGTCCAAAAATGATTTATAAATGTTTACAGTGAATATGAAACCATTTCTGTTTTGACTGGTGTGGTGTCTAGTGCAAAATATACCTGGGTTACATTGTTAAAACATTTGGGGATACAGGGTTAAAGAGTAATTCCTGAAATTGTGTGAATTAAGTCATCTGAAGATGAGCTGTTTAAACAAAATACCTTTCATTGTATGGAAAGTCTTTTAGATGAGTGCAGTCTGACAGCACTGTGTAATTGTCATATCTGTCCAAAAGGGAAAGATGAAATCTGTTTTACATATGGAAATGATTTGCATACTTTAAAAAGCAAAATGTTCTTTCTTCACAGGATGGTACAGAGGATTTGCCTTAAAAAACCCCAATGTTAAGGTAAAAGTCAATTGTAGTTTTGCATTCTTTGGTAAAAAATGTATATTTACTTTTTAAAAGTTTATAGTCTCCATGTATGTATATAATGTTTACTCTTAAAATAAAACTAGAGCTTAGTCAAGTATATTATTGAAATTGCTTTAATTAGATTTGGACATGGATTACACTTCTGAAATGTTCCTGTGTATTAGGATGGTACACTTTACAAATCTGAGGCTCTTGTGAATTTTCTTTTATTTATGATTTTTAGATTGTGAACTCAGAGGAAGCTAAGTTGAAGGGAAAAGACTACTGAGAATACAAATTGTAAATACTGTTGGAAAAGTTGGTTGGACTGTGCCTATTTTTCTTGATGTTTTGAATTAATTTAGAGCAGCCAGCAGAGACAGCTAGTTTATAGGAGCCACATGCAGAGTATCAGCTGAATAAAAGATATGTATTGTCATGTAATATATATGGTTCTTTTTATTTTTCTTTGTTGTATTTGATTTTCATAGTAGAATAGCTGATAGTACTCTACACCAGACTTCACTGATTTTTTCTATGTTCAGTCATGAAATATTATGAAATTCATATTTCAGTGTTTGTTCATGTTGAATATGTTTAAGCTTTACCTATCTTATTTGTCTTTCTATTTTCTTAATATCTCCTGTTGACTTGCCTCTGACTATAAAGATTGTTTTTCATATGGGAAACTATTTCAAGATTTCCTTTTTTTCCTCAACCTTAGTATTAGAGT
Organism: Platalea leucorodia; assembly: GCF_965183815.1. Taxonomy (NCBI): domain Eukaryota; kingdom Metazoa; phylum Chordata; class Aves; order Pelecaniformes; family Threskiornithidae; genus Platalea; species Platalea leucorodia. Next base: position 97,717,169 of record NC_138826.1, on the reverse strand, counting down.
TTTTAGTCTTATTAAAGCCATTGAAGAAAGATCTTAAATCATCTGTTGCTCCTTTAACCTGCATTGTAAGCTTTGCTTTTTTCTCTTTTCACTTCCAAGCCCCTTCAGCTGCAAAATAGGGCACATCTATGTTAATTTCCGAAGTTTCTAGGGGCTCATATCATAAGTCATTGGCCTTTTGTGCCTAGGCCTGCGGGCTCTGCTCATAAATTTCCTTTGCTTTATGTGGAAGGTCAGTGTGAACAATAAATTTAGTCAGAGTCTAATCTGATGTTTACTACTTTGACCTCATTGATACATATTGCAATTTGATTTATAAGACATGAGTGGTTGGGATTTGTTATTGCATCTTGTCTTTTGTTGCAATTCTCACCACATGCTTGCTGTCAGTCTTGCTTTGTGGTCTGTCAAATGTGTTGATAGAAGTTATGAATAGGTTTTCTAAACATGACTTGATGTGTGAAGAAATGAGATATATATTCTCTGCTTTCCTAGTGTGAATGCAAACAGTTTTCTGAATTGGATTTTTGAAGGGAGTCTCTCCGAAAGTAAAATAATAAGAGCACCTTGAAACTCCACTTGTTATTTGTACTGCTCTGTCAAGATTCTTCCCTTGTTATTCTGCCAGCTTTGATGTTCAAAGAAATTATCTGTGAGAGCTGGTCAGCAGTAAGCGTGCATATGCAGCCATCCTGTTTTCTGGCACATCGTTAACAAGTGCAAGGCTGTACATCTTACTGTCCTTGGCAGATGATGTCCTGAACTACTTTACATTATAGATGTGTAGGAGCATTTACAAGGGCAGTTGCCTTCACATAGTAGATGCGTTTTTGTTGAAGGTCTAACATCTGTGTTAAAAGAAAATGGGGCACCATCATCACAAAGGAAACCTGTATGCAGCTGTACTACTTACAAAGAGAACATATATGTATTTTCCCTAATTGCATTACGTAACAAGCTGTAGCGTATTATGTTCCCAGCCAGAAGCCTGAAGCTGACTTGCTTCATTTTGCTTATTGTTCTGATTTATGAAGGTTAGTGTGCTGTAAGAGCAGTAGGACTGTTGCAGCAATGTTGTCCATTCAAAAGAATGCTGGAGAGCCCTTAAATAACTACAGAAGGACCATTCCTGACACTGAGGCTCTTTGGTAGGCATCTACCACAGCTTTCCCATGCACTGCAGGGCATAGTAGCCACTAAATAAAACTTTATTTTGACTACTTTCTTTATAAATTTAACTTTATTTGTATTGAACTTTGACTTTATTTATTTTGCTTTATTTTGAAAATCCCTATCTGAAGATACTATTTTTAAGACGCTGTTGCTAAGACCCCACAGTTGGTCCATTTCTTGTCAAGGTGGGAATAATAAATAAAAATATCAAGGATAAGTGATCTCTCAAGCAATATTCTACATGTTCTACATGTGTTTATCTTCTAATTTTCTGAAATATTGAAGGATTTAAACTCTACTGAATATTGCATTTTAGATTCTTAGATCTATACTGAGTATACATTGCATTCTTTTTTTGTGCATGTTTTTTGGTAATTATTTGGAGGACTTGTAATTCAGCATGCATTTGCATATTAAATGGTACTCCATATCTCATGTAAGGGGAGTTTATTGTTTTTAGCTAAACTATTTTATTTTTCAGGGCATATTTCCGTCCAACTACATTCACTTGAAAAATGCCTGTGTTAAGAACAAAGGGTAGGTGAAATGTTCTGGATTCAAATATTTAAACATGATCAGTTGCTTGTACCAAAGATCTTTTGCTTATAAGATAAAGTGGTGATTTCATTATGTTATAATATCATATCTTCAGCTTACTGCCACAGGACTTGAAATGGTTGTCCTTAGCTAACCTGATACTTCTGCATGGTCATAAAATTGGAGTGATGTATTCTGAAAAGACATGGAGTACAACTGGGAATATCAGTCTGTATTGTCTTGAGGAAAGAGAAAACGATTGCTTGTTTTCACTTCCTGTTGTTAAGTTTGGCTTGAAAAAGGTATTGCCTTAATTAGAAGAAGTTATTCTGTACAGAAGCTGGCTATCGACCTGCTGTTTAAGATTAGTTGTTTTCTCTGAGGACAGCAGCTGTACCATGGCAGACAGCTGGCATTTTACCAGCAAATAGTAAGATAATGTATCAGTTCAATGGCAAAAGATTTCACTAAAATTATAAATGGAGATATCTTTTCCTTTACTACTCTTCTTCAAGTGATGAAGAGCCAATGTTTATTTTTGACAAGTGATCTCTTTTCATTTTTAGATGAGTTAATAAAAACCAGAACAATTGGTTAAAACTAGTTAAATTTTGTTTTGGAACTCAAATGTTCTGACTAAAACACTGATTTTTATTTTTTTAGATAGAATACTTACCTTGACAGTATCACTTTTAAAAAATTTGTTATTTGTCGGTGATCTTAGTTCAACACAGTTTTACTGAATTTGGGAGCATTCACATTGTATCATTTATTTAGATTTATTAATAGAGAACTGATATGTAACAGTTTGAAACCTGTTTAGGTAAAGACATTTCTTATCGTAATAGATGGATGCCTAAACATCAAGTGTAGGTGACCTTTATTTTGGGAGCATGAATGAGTGAGTAGAAGGTCGATGATTCATGATGAGCAAAAATAATCATGAAGACTGTAATAATATTAAAAAGTCTTATTCCCACTGGTGAAAATGGCTCCACATTACTGTTAAACACTGTTTGAGATGGAGTTCAAGCCACATGTGGTTTGTCATGCTCTAGGATCCTTTGGTTGTGGTTGTAGATAAAACTGAGGGTTCAGTGAAATAAAATTGTTATAAACCATCACAATAAAACAAAGCTTAAAGATGGAATAATTTTTGTTAGCAGACACCATGGCAGTACTTGCAGGGAGTTCAATCTTTGTTGCCTCTATTTTCTTCGTTAGTATGTTTCCCATTCAGGCCATGTGCCCTAAGGCACATCATGGCCAGGGGCTGTTACATTGTTATGTTAACTTGATAAGAGTGAAATAATACCACGAGAAAAGTAATCCAGGCATGAATGCAAACCTTTGAAACATACTGTGTGTGAGAACAAAGTGGAAGTGGTGATGGTGTGGTGGAGAGCTTGGTCTTGACCAAGCCAACCCAGCTTTTTCTTGGCCAGCATCAAATAGGCAAGAACTCGCTCACACTGTATTAGGTTTCTTTTGAGTTTTTATATCCTCTTTCAGTTGAAGGAATGGAATTTTCTGTCTTATTTCTATAAACAGAGATGTAAAAAAGAATGGCAACAATCACTGGTTTGGAGTCTAAGCTAAAGCGGCAAGATCCCTTTGGAAACTGGGAATTACTCTGCTGTGAAAGTAGTTTTTGACATCCTTATAGTAAAAAAACTTTCACCTTGACTTCTCTAGACCAAGGCTTCCCATGAGGATTAAATTATTTTCACTCAAGACTTTTCCATGGGGGTTAAATGAAATATACAAATAAAAAGTGTCATGGGCTGAAGGAGCACCCATGGAGGTTGATAGACATCACTGTTGGCAGGAGGAAGTCTTTATACTAGTAACTGCAATGGTATTTGTAGTGCTTGTGTAATATCATGTGTTCTTCTGCATGTTACAGACAATTTGAAATGGTTATTCCAACAGAAGATTCTGTTATTACAGAAATGACATCAACTTTAAGAGACTGGGGAACAATGTGGAAACAACTCTATGTGGCAAGTACCCTGAATAATGTTGCTTTGATTTAATGCCAACTCAAAAGACAGTGTTGTTTAGATGCTCTAGTTTAGTTTAAGTATGTATTTCAGAAAAAAAGCATTCAGTTTGGTTTTTAACTTCTAATTATGGCTACTACTGCTGCTAAACTTTAGCACCTTATTGATTGAGTCTTGTCCAGCTTCATCCTGTAGCTGTTGGATCTAAGGATTCCTTTGTCTGCTAAACTGAAATGTTGGAAATAAGTGTAACAAACAGTATTGGTATTTTCTAGAAATATAGTATATTAATGAAAATCTCTCAGCCAGTTGATTTGACTTATACTCATTTACTCATATGTTTTTGGTTCTTCTCACATCCACACAGTCACAAGTGCTGAGATGTGTCCATGTTCTTTGACCAGGAACTCTTGCATATGACACAGATCAAGGGATGCCAGCTATTGAGTCCTCATTGCTGAGGGAGGCTAGGGGGTGGTTCTTGATTAGCAATAGTGAACTGATTTTGGATTTGCCTACCACACATTACAGAAGTGGATTCTGGTTTTGAACTTCTTCCTTATCTCACACTTTACTTAAAGTCCCACGTTTCACATTTCTCTTGTTTTCCTTATCTGGATATTTTGTGGCTCTGGTCTTTTTCTCCCTCTCTGACATCTTCAGGTCAGTTTGTTTCTCTCCTTGTTTGAATGAAATAGCACCTCTGCTGTTTCATGGTTATTAGTGCCTACCTTTCCTTATTCTGTCATTTCTTCTTGTACTTTATATATACATTTTCATATTTCATTCATACCAGTCTTAGTAATTCTATTACAACTCCCTACAGAATGCCCCTCTAAAATTGTTCCACTTTAGATACTTAGTCTTACCTTTCTGTTTAACTATCTTAGTAGATTCCTCTTCTCAAATTTCACTTTAAATCATTTTTTTTAGCCTTAACCATTCCTGTTTTCTGAACCTATGCTGTATTTTCTTTTGCATTTCTGGTCTAAGAACTGGATATACTGTTCCAATAGCAGTTGTGCGAGCACCAAACACAAAGTAGCAATGGGCAACTATTCTTTCTTTCTCAAAGAACACCTGTGGTGTGTGTTATTCCTATAATTTCCATTTATTACTCCATCGCTCTGTTGTGCTCACTCTGTAAATGTGGCCTCTCCAATTCTGTAATTACCTCCCTTAAAAACTTCAGTTGAAGCAAAGATTATATCAATAAAAATGTTTGTGGTTTTTTTAATTAGGGTAGGGAAACTTTTTTCGCATAGAGAAAACTCTTCCAAACTCTGCCACCTGATGGTTTCCTATTTATAGCCTTGTTTTGAGTCACTAGTCAGTTAAGCAGCTCTTACTCCATTATATAAATCATACTGATGTGGGATTTTTCTACTTTATTTATCTAAATATTGTGCAGTATCAATAGGATCTTGGGTACAAGCTCCCTAGACTGTTTTTTACTCCCATGTCTCCTGAGAACCTGCTGCAGTCTTCCATTCTTTTGAGAGGTTTCAGACCAGTGACTTTTTCACTGTAAGAAATCCTACCATTTCCTTCTCTTAATTGGCTACCACCATAGATAGATATTGTTTTGTTTCAGTGTACTTATAACACACAGAAAGAAACCTGTTTAATATCCCTCTTTATTCTGACTGAAATTCAGCCTTCCCTGACCATTCTGCGTCTTTTAACTTTTTTGCACATCGTAATCTAAGACATAATATTTACTATAATTTCTTTTTTCCACGCCTACTTCTGTTTCCTCTGTTATGCCTACTTCTGTTTCCTCTGTTAACTTTTTTACTTGACTGTAGAGTTGTGTCTTTAAAGGTTTAATTAAAATATTTTAGTTTTAAATTCTGATTTGCATCGTGATTGTCTTCAGTTTTTAACAGTTGACCTTCTAATCTACTACATTATAATCTACCATGGTTTGGAGATGGCAGCATGTGCACACAAAATGTAATCAAAACCTGTTCACTTATATCTACAGTCTCCTACCCCTCATCTTAACTCATTGCTGAGTTGATAATTGAGTTAAATTGTGAGAAGATTAGCTACCTTCTGCTTATACAAGGGCTGCTTCTGCTACATAAGAAACAGCAATGAGTGGTGCCAATAGACTTCCTACAAGTCCGGATGGTACAGAAGTAGCCAGTCTGTAACGTTTTTGAGATGATTGTATGGATCGTGTTCAGAGAGGTTGTTCAGAGCCAGGTAACCTTTCTGAAACCTGCAATTGGAGCAGTTGCTAATTTGCTTAGTGAAAGTTTTTATACAAGAACCTACAAAATCAAGTATTTCTTTGTTGGATTCTGAGTAATAGAGTATTATTTTAAATTTGACAGTGAAATCATAATTAAGCAGTATGAACAGTTTCAAGAACAGAAACAAGAAACTTTCTTCAAAGCTTGTTTGAAACTTCTCTAGATTATATTGGGAAGTAGTTTTCTTGAATGTGTGAAGCGTATCTAAGTGTGATTGCTTTGTGTATATTAGCAAGTATATTAGTATATTGGCTTCTCCTGGAACAAAAGGAGCAAAAATATGATCCCTTAGTGTAGAGACCTAAATCTATAAAGGAAGCACAGTAGCTTGTGGATCCACTCAGCACCTTGAGATACAAACAACTCAGACAAATTCTAAAGCTTTAGAAAAGAAAGGATACCTGAAAATGTTATTTTGAGCTTAATAGTGTTGTTAAACACTAGCATGTCTCCTGTATTCCCATGAATAATTTACTTCAGTAGAGCTTATCAAATACTGAAAACAAAGATGCACTGGAATTAGTGTTTATTTGATTTGTTTTTTTAACTGTAGAAATGAAATTTTTATATAGTAGTGTTTGATGGAAAACTATGAAAACATGCTATCAGCTTAGTTCTCTATATTGTTCCTATTAAGTCTTTTTTGTCTCTTGCTCCTAATTCAAGGGCTTTTTGTATGACTTTTTTGTTTCCTTTTACTTATAAAGTTCATATATTCCTATTCTTACTGAAGTTGTTTCTTTTTTGGCAACTTTTTTCTTTGCTGCTGTTGTTATTGCATCTTCAGAATACACTGGCTTGTTTTTTTTTTTTTTTTTTTTTCCAAACAGAAAACCAAGACAAACAATAAATTAATGCCCATTTTAGTGAGCTTATGAATTGAATGAATGTGAAATAAAAAGAGCAGATTTATCAAATGGCAGTTTGTCAGAGCCCTTGGAATATAAAAGTTATTGACAGAGAGTAATGGTGCTTCTATGTGAATTTTAGGTTTTCATAGCAATTATGCAGCAAAATAGCTGAACTTTGTTTTTATGCCATTTGTTCATAGGAAGAAAGAAAAGGGAAATGGGCTTAGGGTTTTTTGGCAAGAATTTGCAGAACAAATCTGAATAGGAATGTTTTTTCAACTTTGTGTGATGCATCACTTAAGTGGAGGTTGCAATAACTTCCTCAAGCTAAAGTTTCTCAGAAAAACTATATCAAGTAAAACTACTTAGAATTGGTGAAAGAAGAGTTAAAAGAACTTCTGTTTGGGAGGAAACTGTTATGGGAAATTGTTTATGTCCTTACCTGGTATTATAATTAGAGTAGGAGGATGTGGTTTAAAATGCGATCATATTCACATCATTTCTCCTTCATCATCATTAGGTGAAGAACAACTGCCTGGACAAGATGCTGTCTATGTGATACTATTTACTTATGGTTAGACAGTAGTGTGTACAGTTCTATCCATGCAAGAAAAAGTTAAAAGGACATTAACACTCTGTGGTTCAGAGTTTGAATGCTAGGAGCTATTGCCTTTTTATTCCCTTATGTATAACAGTTCAAACAGTATTGAATTACATCATCACATACTCAGTTTGGATGAGACAGCAGCACAAAATGAACATGCTCTTGGAATAAAACAGTGCTATGGCATGAAACAATTTTTTTGTTGAATTTTTGCTATATCTATCACATAAATTAGACTGTGTTAACATGAGGCGTAAGGAGTTGGAGTAAAATTTTGGAGTGAGTGTGGTGCAAAGACAGGGTCTGTGGTAAGCTGAAATGATTTTGTACACATGTGCACACACATATGCAGGTTAAAATGTCACAGTATGATAGGAAGAAAGAAGACGAAGTGGGGGAATAAGAAGGAGTTTTCTTGATTTCCCCACCATATCTGTGTTATTAGGATTGTCAGTTTATACAGGTGATGTAGAGGCAATTATATTTTATCTCACAGAGGAATGAGGGGGATCTCTTTCACCGACTGTGGCACATAATGAATGAAATCCTAGACCTGCGAAGGCAGGTCCTTGTCGGCCATCTCACCCATGATCGAATGAAAGATGTCAAGCGACACATCACTGCTCGCCTGGATTGGGGCAATGAGTGAGTAAATATAATAATAAATGAAAATAGTGTAATGTAATTATAATGCCACAGCTTTAGGCTTGTTGTAGAATGTTGAAATGAGGAACAAATTTCTGACAGGTGTTACCCTTTTTAATGGACTTTCTCCTTCATTGTTTTTCTGTCCACTATGTTTTGACAGTGAAAAGTGGCTCATCATTTTATTTTGCTATTTTTCCTGTTTTTTACATAGCAGTGGTATGGTCTACAAGAGAATTGCATTGGAATACCTGCAGCATCCTTTTACATCTTCTTAAAACATACCTGGCCAGATTCCTATGTGAAGCAGTTCGCATAGCTCTGTTGTCTTAACTGAAACTATACTGGCTGACATAGCTTCCTTTTTGACTTGTGTCACACGATTCAGTTCCTACTTGGGCATCTCTAACATACGTCTTGCTACTATACTCTATCTTTCTTTTATGTATCTTTCTTTTATCTGAGTAACTAATTAGAGCTAATGCAAATTATATTATCTTACTTTTTTTTTTTAAAGTGAGAAAATGGTTAAAATACCTTTTGGCATTTGGGTGCTGTTTCCAAGGTCTTTTCTTTAGCCTATATTTATTCACTTGAACTCTGACTAAATGCAGCACTATTCAATAGTAGAATTAACTGAATTTCAGGGGTTTCTGCAACTGCTGCTGTCTGAAAGCCTAAATACCTATCATAGTGGAAGAATTGTGATTAACTGTGTATGATTAACTGTCTGCTTAGAATTTTGTGCTAACCGAATGGAATTGTGATGGTTTTTCAAGCGGTCAGTTCCTAGGCTTTAAAAACATATTTTTAAAAAAACTAATCTTTCAAGTTTTTCTAGATTCAGCATGACTACCCCATATGTGTTCTTAATCTTTACTGCTTGCTGCTGTGCTGAAAATAAGTTTTATTCCTGTTGACTCAAGTTCATTTCATTATTTTGTTCAGGGGATACAGCCAAGCAGCTTTGATGCCATCCAGTCCAAATTAAAAATAAGCTGATGTTTTGGCATTTGGTGGATTTTCTTTTTATCATCTCTTCCACGGTTGTCATTCAAATTGACAATACAATTCACATTGTACAATGTTCACAATAGTACAAAGGACAGTATCCATTGTACATAGTCCACAATGTGAAACAGATTTAAAAATTGTGGAAAAAGTATTCTATTAATGTTACAAAGTGAAAGGGGAGGAATTGTCTGTCAATGATGAATACAGCCAAAATACATTAAAACGAAACCAAACCCAACTGTAGAGTACCAGTGAACATGTACATTGTTTGTCGGAATGTTTCTGTTAAATGTAAATAGAAGCAATGAGTTAATTTGTTTCCTTTGTATGTAGAAACTACTTGCTGTTATTCCATTTCTCATACAGACAACTGGGACTTGACTTAGTTCCAAGAAAAGAATATGCTATGGTGGATCCTGAAGAGATCAGCATTACAGAGCTCTACAGGCTGGTATGTAAATATAATACTCAGTATTTTTGTTATCAAACTGCATACTGATGTTTTGATGGCAGCTTTCTTCTACTTAACCAAAAGTACTTTTTTGGTCATATAAACTGGCATTTCATAATGTAATGAGTTTTACTATCAGAAAGACGTTTTCTTTTGAGCAGTTAGGTCATCTCTACATCTGTATAAGATGCTTTTATTTGACATCAAATTTGTGTGCACACATCTCATTTTACATGTTAAGTTTTATTTTCTGATATATCATTAAAATTGTGACTGTTAACATGAATTTAATCATCTAGAAAAGCTTATGAGACTCTCTTTCATTAGAGCTTTACCGGGCCCATGAGTCCTGTTAGATAAGATTTGTGGAAATATAATGATATGCTCATGGTAGAAGTATTGTCACAATTAATCATACTGGGCTATTGGTCTCTTCTAATATATTAATGTAAATAGCAGTTAAACTGCATGGAAAAGCTCTCCTTTGGGTATAAAAGCCCATCCTGATTTACGAAAACCAGCACTGATATTTCTTATTCTGATTTAATCTCCAGTGAGGTCTAAGAAAACTTGCCAGTTCATTTATGTGGGCTTTGGCTCATATTTAAGTTCTGCAGCTGTTAGAGATATACAGTTCTGATTCTTACTTGCTTAAGACTAAGCTTTTATTTAAATTAAATTTTATTTATGTTAACTTTTGTATTTAAATATAGAAGAAAGCAAAAATATAACTGCTACAATTTTCTATGGAACTGAAGTTATGTTATATTTTTGATAATTTTTCAATACTTATGTTGATAACTTGTAATGTCAAGCCTAATAGTAATTTCTTCATGCTAGAATCAGTATACCTTTGGGTAGTTTCAAAGTCATATGTAATCTTATGGAATCCTGTTAAAGCACTAGATGAAATACAGTGAGGAACCATTAATCATAAGAAGAAACATATAGAGGAAGAATAACCCAGAAACTAATAATGGAACTCATGGAGTGCACTTTCAAAAATAGAGGGAGAAAAAAAAAAGCCCAAGATAACCTCAGTTTGAAGACTAGCTTAGAAAGATTGCTGTTTAAAATTATTTTTAGTACAATGTAAGAGAGAAATAGTACAACGTAATATTGTCCTACTCTTAATGAGTGATTACAATGGTGAAGGTACAAACCGCGAAGTCAAATCAAGAGAATTTAGTAGCTGCTATATAGCAGTCTGCTAAAGATTATAAAATATGGACCTGTTTTTTTCCATTTTAAAGTACTGGTATTTAGTCTTCTGCAAAAGCATTTTTTGTGTGTTTGAATACTAGAATATCAGATGATTAACTATTGAAACCAGCTATGAAATACTATATTGTTACAGCACAAAGCTTTAAAGTGGCTTAGAATTTTCAGAGTAGAAAAAAGGTAAACCTCTAGAGGTTACTGTTTTTTCTCCTAAAGATAATTATGATGGATTGCAACACATGGAAAGCCACTTCCTTGTGTTCTTCTCAGATTAAAAAAAAGAAAATAAAAAAACTATTACAAGTTAATACTGAATTAAAAATTTAAAAATTGGGATTAAGAAAGTAGTTCAGTATTACATTTTTTTTACCTCTGTTTTGAGATTTTTGATTAAGTCAAACTGGCTGCTGTGTTGCTTGTGGTATTTTTAGATGGAGCATCGTCATCGAAAAAAAGACACACCAGTACCAGCTAGCAGCCACCATCTCTTTGTTCAGATGAAAAGTCTAATGTGCTCCAATCTCGGAGAGGAACTGGAAGTAATCTTCTCACTCTTTGATAGTAAAGAAAATCGGCCGATCAGGTACAACATGATTTTTCACTGGAATACTGATTTTACATAAATTTTGTCAATATAAACTGTATGTCTTGATCCAGATAGCAAATTTCACATTTAGAAACAAGCAGAAGATTGTCTTGATTCAGGATAATTTTTTGCTTCCTTTTGAAATTCAGTTTCTCTGCTTAATAGTGTGTAGTATTGTTTTAGATTTTAAATAATGTATATTTCCATCTTGTTTACCTGTTTCAGTTAGCTTTGATGTGTAGGAACATATATACATGTATGCATACAGAGTGAATGTTAGTTCTGTGACCTAAAGGTCATTTTTCAGTATCTCTATTTGCCTCTCTCCTAATCAGTGCACATTCAAAACTTAGAACTGTTGCTTGCTCTGTAATATTTGAGATTAATTCTCCAAGGTACATGAGACTAGAGGGCTGCCCTTATTCAGTGAATTAAGACTCTTTTTATAAAAGAACCCTGTACTTCAATGAGGAGGTGCCTGTTCTTCAGTGAAACAGTCAAACCCAATCTCACATCCACTTAGGGTTTGTTTGGCCTCTTTTTTTTCAGCTGGGAGCTGATCCTGGAACCATTCTTTTTGTTTGTCGTAGTGCTTAAATTCTGTGAGAGCCCTGAAAACCTTTGACTTTTTAAATATTCAGTAGTTATTTCTACTCCCAGCACATTTCTGGCCAAGAGAGAACATGGGAGTGAGTAGCAGCAGAACCACTATGCACTTAATAAATATGAGCGCAGGAGGAGAGCAGAGTTAGTGCAAGAGCCTTATAAGTTCTGTTTGAGGAACATGCCAGGAAGACTGAACCCTTAAATGCTTGTGCAGTGGTGATGGGTGTGGTGGATTGACCCTGGCTGGACACAAGGTGCCCACCAGGCTGCTCTATCACTCCCCTCAGCTGGACAGGGGAGAGAAAATATAACAAAGGGCTCATGCATCGAGATAAGTACAGGGAAAGATCACTCGCCAGTTACCGTCATGGGCAAAACAGACTCAACTTGGGGAAAATAGATTGATTTGATTGGTAGTAAATTAAAAGTAGAGTAATGAGAAATAAAACCAAATCTTAAAACACCTCCTTTCTTCCCGGCCTCATCTTCGCTCCTGAATTCTCTACCTCCTCTCCCAGTGGCGCAGGGGAATGGGGGTTGCAGTCCGTTCATCACACGCTGTCTCTGCTGCTCCTTACTCCTCAGGGGGAGGGCTCCTCACACTCTTCGCCTGCTCCAGCGTGGGGTCCCTCCCACAAGAGAGAGTTCTCCATGAACTTTTCCAATGTGAGTCCTTCCCACAGGCTGCAGTTCTTCACAAACTGTTCCAGCGTGGGTCCCTTCCATGGGGTGCAGTCCTTCAGGAACAGACTGCTCCAGCGTGGGTCCCCCACAGGGTCACAAGTCCTGCCAGCAAACCTGCTCCAGCGTGGATTCCTCTCTCCATGGGTCCACAGGTCCTGCCAGGAGCCTCCTACAGCATGGGCTTCCCATGTGGTCCTGTGGGCATCCACCTGCTCCAGCGTGGGATCCTCCGCAGGCTGCAGGTGGATATCTGCTCCACTGTTAGCCTCTGTGGGCTGCAAGGGGACGGCCTGCCTCACCATGGTCTTCAACACAGGCTGTAGGGGAATCTCTGCTCCAGCACCTGGAGCGCCTCCTCCCCCTCCTTTGCTGACCTTGGTGTCTGCAGAGTTGTTCTGTCACATATTCTCACCCCTCTCTCTGGCTGTGGTTGCTGCTGTGCAGCAACTTTTTCCCCTTCTTAAATGTTACGACAGAGGCACTACCACCATTGCTGATGGTCTCAGCCTTGGCCAGCTGCAGGTCTGTCTTGGAGCTGGCTGGCATTGGCTCTATCAGACATGGGGGAAGCTTCTAGCAGCTACTTGCAGAAGCCACCCCTGTAGCCCCCCCACTACCAAAGCCTTGCTCTGCAAACCCGATACAATGGGAGATCACCTTCTGGTCAGAAGGCTCCCATTCATAATTTGCTGCTGGTTGTTGGCCACTGTATTCTCTGCTTTTCTCACAATAGAAAGAACATGTTCTGGAGGCAACAAACATAATCTGCTTTAAGACTGGCCACTAGAGAAATGAAAGAAATTCAAAACAAAAAACACTTCAGCTAAGACAGCTCACAGATGCTTGAAAAGAAATATAAGCTACTGCTTTAAGCCTGTTAATAGGTAAAAAGTGTTACTCAAAATGTGTACAAAGCCATGACTGTATACTAGTTATTGTCTTACATATCGTAATAGGAATTTCGGAACTATGTGGAATTTGGGCTGAATTTGACAAAATTATGTCTGTGCTTTGTAGCTGGGCAAATAACTAACCAGTGCTTTGAAGGAAGATTATACTGAGTAAATTGATTTTTATTGTTAATGGAATCTCACATAAGCAACTATTGTTACAATGTTAGCTGCTAAATACTGACACTTCATTTTGGCCTGCACTTTGGATATTAGTCACCAAAATGCAGTTTACTGTCATTTCTGAGAATTAAACGTGCATCAGGGCACATCTCTTGTGTTCACTCCAGTGAATGCCACAGCAGGTGATAGATTTAAGAGAGAGCTTCAGACCTTGACAAAAAACAATTTGGGTGTTATGGATTGCTGAAAACAAGGTTATGGCAGCAGTGGTAGTATGAAAGCAAATGGATTGGATTTCATGTTCACATGAAAGCACACATTCTAGAGCTGTTTGTCACATGCTTGCTGTGATCTGACCTTTAGTTATTGATTCCTGACTCCAGTGTCTGTTTGCAGCTGCTTTATTATGTGTGAACTTCCTCATCCCATTACTGGCAAACCTTGAAGTATGTTGCCATGAATCCAAACGGCCTTCTAGGACACAGGGGGAATGACAAAATGAACTTTGTGAAGGTGGTTTGCAACTGTCTGCAAAACAAACAAACATACACCCCCACAACAACAAAACCACAACAAAAAACCCTCCCAAGAAACAAACAAATGTCTCAACATGTTGAAAAAGCTGAAACCAAGAGAGTTTTCACAAGAACAAATTAGATGCAAGGTATATCTGTATCACAGAATGAACTCTGGAATGCAGAGGTGGCCAAGCTGGAGATTTATATGGGCTTTCTGGACTAGACCTGGAAGTGATGTAACCAGGTTATCCCAGAGTTAAACCAAAGCTAGTTGGTCTTGGTGCACAAGAGTATGGTATGATGTATAATTTTTATTTAGTACAAATGGGTGGGATATTTCAGAGGTCTTTAGGCCCTGGCTGATGCATGCATGAAATGAACAGCCTCCCTCAGAAAGATGATGTACGAGAGGAGCAGTGTCTGCGCTCCCCAGCTACTGCAGTTCACACCCTGCAATGACACCGAAGCCTACTGGCAATAATAGAGTTGTGGAGCCTGGATATGAGGGTTCTTCTCCTTGTTTCTGATGACAGTGCAGGTCAAAAGCTGTGTGTGGCAACACCTTAAAGTCTGTCACAACCTAGCTGCTCTTGGTTTCCTAAGTTGCTGTCTTGTGGTCCAGTAGAAAAAAGCAATGAAAATAATAGATGAAACTTGTTAATAGCACAGATAAACTTAAGGAACTATACATGATAATTTATTTCCTGAAACAGAAAGATCTTTGATTAAGAATAGAAGTATATGAATATACATGACTTAAAATGTATTTCTTTAAGTTGCTGCTTATGGTATTAGAATTTTTGGGTTCTGTTTCTTTGGACTTTGTTGCTTTTTACCTCAAGTTTCAGTTTTGCAAGCACTATATTTGTACCAAGCTTTTCTCAGGTGGGTAATCCTGCTTGTTTTAATGAGACCATTTGAATGCATAATGTTAAGTACAAGCTCACAGGTGCAACTGCTCCAAAAATGTGGCTTTATGTGGATGCTAGTATAGTGTTCATTGTTCATCTGATGTAAATTGACATAAAGCAAGTGATCTCTGTAGCCTCTTGAACAAAGAGTTCATTTGGAGAGAGTAAAAATAGCAGAAGAGAGATTTAATGATAGAATTACTGCTCTGATATTTTTCTTAAGACTAACTTAGCTTCTTATGAGGTAGACCTACAAATGTAAGATCGATCTCTATATTTATTTCATCTTTTGTAACCTCAGGTTTATGTAATTGAAATAGCAGCTTCAAAAGATTGTTGGAGGACTAGAAGCAATGTTATCTGATTACTCTTTTAATTGATTGCATATCTTTTTCCACAGCCTCTTTTTGTTACCCGTTTTGTACATTCAGCTGTTTGAACAGAAACATTGGTTCAAGTATCATGTTTATAGATACTGAGGTGGGGCAAGTATCTACAAAAAGGAGTAGTAAGGCTTTAGGAAGGTTGAATATAGCCGCTCCCTTCCTAGTCCAGCTGCAGACTAGTGCAAGAAAAAGCAGCCTCTGGGCAGGATGCTCTTATTCAAAATGGTTAGCAGCATTTGGAAAGAAATATAGCATATTCAAGCTCATAGCTCACCTGGCTTCTTCATGTTACAGGCCTGCAAGGAACTGCAGCATATAAATGATATTTTGCAGCATTTTTCTTTGAGATTATCTTAATGTATAAATCTATCTGTATATTGCTGCAGAGTTTATACAGAATGTTTTCATTAAATTTTGAGTATTTATACATTACTGATAAGAGGATGTCATTTTTACTAATGTGCATAAAACAATTGTTTTTGTGATAGTGACTTGGCAAATTTGCAATTACTGATTTTTCTGATCAACTGTAGTGTTGAATACTTTGAAAGGGTTTGATTTTTCTCTTCCTTTATTTTGAAAATATCTGAGTTGTTAATAATGTGGATTAGCATGTTACCATGTGGAAAAGTCTGTGCTTTGGAAAAACAAGGAAAAAAGAAGGTACTTGATAACATAGGGAAGGTATGGTTTAATAGCTGAGCTTTGTATCTAAGTGCAAGAGTAAGGTTGTCCTTATCTTTCTGTAGTCACGAGTAAGTTGTCAAGATTAAGACATATGCCAATGCGTAGCATTTCCTTTTTGTTTAATTTTAGAAGGTTTCATGATGAATAAATGGACTTCAGGATTGGAATCCACCTTTAGTTATTGTTATGATATTTAATTTATTATTGGAATCCATCTAAGCTTAAGATCTTTGTGTGAACTGCGTCTCTAGACTCCTCTTACAGTCTACAGAGACATAGTTATAGTCAGTGAAACCTAGAAAGAGATTCAGCTGATGAAATGCCTGTGTCGTCTTTAGGGCATGTTGGCTAGCTCTTTAAAATCCATAGACTGTACTGATTAAAGAGCTGCTTGGCATACTCTGAAGTAATTTTGAGCTGAATCCATCCTGCTTCTTTTTTTTTTTCTGTTTCACTATGTTAGATCTCAAAAAAGTTTGAGCCTTCAGGTTCAGTTAAGAGTTGATGCTGAATTCATAAAGGCTATAGATACTCAAAATTAGTTATCTGACTTCTTGACATTAGGCCCTCAGAATGGAATCCATAAGGAAAAGCACTCTGAATTTGCTCTTAAAATATTTGCAAAGGATTTAGAGTAGATGCAGCAAAAATAAGTGATATATATATAAGTACAAATTTACTACTGTAGTTTCAGTATATACTGAAATTCTTTTGTTAAAAAAGAAAGCGTGGTCTGTGTGTCTTGTTATTATGTTGTGGTAGGCAATGTACACATTTAAGGAATATTCTTATAATTTAACATATAAATTGGTGCTCTCATTGTGTGACCTACCAGTGCAATTCTAGGATAGCACCTTATTTTAAAATAAGTAAGAGATGGAAATTAAAGCCATAAACCCATTAAACCATTATTGTAGTTATGATAATGTGTCTTAGTATTCCTTTAGTGCTTTGAATAAAAGGAAAATTAGGTAAATTTAAAACTAGGTTATTCTCAATTAAATATTTTTTTCATCTTAAAAGCATGGATAAATGCTCATAATTTTCCCAACATGTACTAAGAATTAGATGATAATATGTTTTTCAGGTGAGATGTGAGAAATTGTGATGTTGAAATGAATTAGTGACTTTCCCAGAGAAGAAATCTGATGTCAATAGTGACAAAAAAAATCAGTATGGTGCTTGGTGTTCTTTTGACCTTGTTGTGGTTTAACCCCAGCCAGCAACTAAGCACCACACAGCTGCTTGCTCACAATTGCTTACAATTGCTCACTCCCTCCTGGTGGGATGGGGGAGAGAAGCAGAAGGGTAAAAGTGAGAAAACTCATGGGTTGAGGTAAAGACAGTTTAATAGGTAAAGCAAAAGCCATGTGTGCAAGCAAAGCAAGGAATTCATTCACCACTTCCCATTGGCAGGCAGGTGTTCAGCCATCTCCAGGAAAGCGGGGCTCCATCATGCATAGCTGTTACTTGGGAAGACAAACACCATCACTTTGAATGTGCCCCCTTGCTTCTTCCCCCAGTTTATATCCTGAGCATGATGCCATACGGTATGGCATAGCCCTGTGGCCAGTCGGGGTCAGCTGTCCTGGCTGTGCCCCCTCCCAGCTTCTTGTGCACCGGGCAGCGCATGGGAAGCTGAAAAGTCCTTGACTGGTGTAAACTCTACTCAGCAAGAACCAAAACATTATTCTCATCCTAAACCTAAAACACAGCACTATATCACCTACTAAGAAGAAAACTAACTTTATCCCAGCTGAAACCAGGACAGACCTTCAGACTTCCTAACTAAAGATTTCTCTGGATTGGTAGCAGCTGTGATGCATCACTTGCATGTCACTTCGTGTGATCAGTGCCCACTTTGGGCAATAGGGATTTTTTCTGTCAGCTTTAGTAAACTAGAGGTAGATATTCTTTTGTGATCACTTGCCATTTGTTTGGGACAGTATGGGACTACTTTTCTCCAGGCTTTTTTTGTTGCTGGAAATTGCTATTAAAAATAACTCTTTCTGGTTGTGCTGGCATCCACAGTAACATCAGTTCTATTGTGTTAAGGTAGATGTAATAATAAAATACAGGTTTATTTATGACTTTATTATTGTTAATAAACAGTAATAATATTACTTTGCAGACTGTTTCTGTATTGGTATAATTGTCTAACGTGTGTCTTCACGCTTTAAGAGGCTTTTTTGGACATGAATATTCTACTTCCTATATCAAAGCAAGAAAACTGTAGACATTTGCTCTTGATAGTCAAGTATTTAAATCTGAGTGATGACACACTTATGCACTTGATGCATTAAGACTGCGGTTGCAAATCACTCATTTTCTACTTAATTGGTGCATACTAATTTCACTTGACTGTGTATGCATATGTATATATCCATATTTTCTAGCTAAACTAGCTGCTAGGAGTAATTTTTGCTATTACTTAAATTAACAATAAACAGCTGAAGTCAGCCCCTGATGATTCCTGGAGTTTTCCCTGGTGTGTTCCTGTATCTTCTTCCATTTACCTTCCCTTCTCTCTGCTTTGCAGTTTTCTTTCTTAGAACAGTAACAACCTGAGTGGGACAGAGCAAGTGTGTGAATGGCACTGCTTTAACATGGTACAGCCATACAGCTTGTCCAGTAAAATTATTTGGTTTATGCACTGTTACATCTTTTAACCTTACATTCCTCTTCCTGTTTTATTTCAGTTAAGGTCACAAGCCCTGTTTGTGTATTCTTTAGTTTTTTATTCTTTAAGAAAGTAAAAAGCTATCTTGATGATGCTTAATTTGTAGAACTAATTACACTATTAGAATCCTAATATACAGGAAAAATCTTTAGCATATACAGTTGTAGAGTAGTGTTGTTACTGTATTTGGAAAATGAAAGAGGTCCATGATCACATCTTCTCTCGAGGCTTTTTTGTCTTCCAGTTCAGTCCTGTTTTCCTGGCCACTGCTGAGCTCTTACTGGCTACTTAGAGTTGTACATCTTAGTCTGTTTCTGAAGTATATTATCTCAAACATACCCCATCTAGATCTATTGAGAGTCCAGACGGTACTTAATTAGTGTTGTTAAGAGATGCTTTTATAAAATCTGTTCCTTGAATCTGGTATGCTCAACAAATGTTTGAGAAAAGCAAAACCAGAAGGACTTATCAATTTAGTACTGAGCTTTGATGGTTTGTTTTTATATCATCTAATTTTGGTATAACTAGATGAACAGTTTGAAAGTCTGACTGCTGTCTACTTCAGCAAGTAGTGCCAGCCAGTGGAGCAGCAGTTCATGCTAAGCCGAATGTTAACATGTGTAAATGTTTTAAGGATTTTTACTTTGGACTAACTCTGTGGTTGTGTAGACTGAGTGGCAAGAACATATGTTCCAGTTTGGTTTTATGCAGAAGAAATGCAGTTCACTAGCTTAGACTGTTCTGGGTTGTGAATCAAAATGTGGAGATGAACAGAATTTCTTCAAAAGCTAACACCTGATTCAAACTAACCCAATCATGTAGATCATAAAATAGTGTATGTAAGATGGGTATTACAGGATCATAGTTTGAATGGGGGAAAATCCTGTAAAACACGGAGTAACTCCGCTGTACTCATGTAATTTTTTACTTTGGGAGTTAAATGATTTTTTTTTTTAGCCTTTACAATCACATTACAAAAAAAAAAATCAGAGTTAAAAGGCGATTATAGACACCTGGATGCAGTTGATTTAATGTGAGATGCACTTACAAGAAAATACCTAAGTTTAAACTTTAGGTAAAAGATAGGACATTGTTAAAGCTCCAAAGGAAGACTGGAAATGAGTGGTTTCAACACTTCAGCAGAGTGCAACAGTCCTGTGTTCTTATGCTCTTTATTAGCTACTTCATAAATCTATTGTAATGTGTGGTCATTTATGAGATTTGTGAAGTTTTTGAGGCTTTTCTATGCCTAAGAAATTATCAGTAGCTTCTGTTCTGTAAAGCTGGAATATGAAGATGCTTAGATTCCCAACACTTAGAATACTAAAGAGTGTAGTGATGGTTGTTTGCTTTGGAGATATCTTCTTCTCACCAGCACAAAAGTTAATGAAATTAACCTCTTTTCTTGCAGTTAGATCACACTTACAAAGCCAATAGTATGTACTTCAACCGATTACACAGTTACCAGTTTTGTAGTGGCAGAATTTTGGAGAAATAAATGACATCTGACGATAGTACATGCTTTTCTCCCACATGTACTCGTATCATTTACCCAATACAGCAGTTTGTTGCAGCCGTGATGACCTTAGTGTAGCCAGAGGGCCCATTTACACTGGAGCTCTAAGAATACCAATCCTTTAATCAAAGATATATTGAGGTTTTTTTAATCAGATCCTGGAAAGATCTCACTTACCAGCTTTTAATAGAATCAGTTTAACAGGTTGCAAGGGACAAAGTAACAGCTGTTTTCCCAACAATGTGCATTATTCACTGAGACTGTTAACTTTATTTCTTGCCACAGGAGTATTCTGCTGTTACAATAAAAGAAAAAAAAAAAAAAAACCAAACAAAAAAAAAAAACCAAAAAAAACCCAAAACAAAACCAAAAAACAAAACCCCAAAGAAAATATTTACCAAATGACTGTGTTCAAAAAATCAAATATCCCAATGTCCTCTGAAATACCTACCTTTCCAGTGTTGATACTGTAAGCCTGTAGTTGTATTCATAGCACATTGCTATCCAGACATCTTGCCTGTTTTTATTTTCAAAAGAATTTTGAAAATACCGACAACACTGGGCAGTGTATTATAACAAAGGGAATGGAGGGTATTAAGCCTGCTGCCTACATTTGTTCAGTTTAGACTGTGGACCCTGTTCTTGGCATTGATGAGTATGCATAAAAATGCTGCATCATCTCCTGCCCAAAGTCCCAGTTGCTTTGCTGACCTTTACATTTATGTGGAGTTTGTGCCTCTGTGTTATGCTAACATACTGCTGTAGAAATTATTTTTCTTAAATCTGCAATATGACACACAGTTCTCCTGTAGTAGTGTCTTTTCTAAACCATTTTCTTAATGTTATATTTTTTTCCAAATAGCAATGCTATTAATAGGACAATTTCAAGGCAGCACTTCAGAAAGATGGAGTGCGGTAAGATTTTCTTTCATTGATATACATGTTGTGTCTGTGTCAATAAGATATGAATGTCTGATCACAAATGATTGATGCCTCTGGCCCCATCTGTGTGAGGAGCAGAGATAAGCTGGCATGCTAATCCTCCTTTTCCTATCACCTTGAACAACCTTGTTTGTAACTATCATATTGCCCTCAAATGAGCACAGATTCTTAAGCAGTGCAAAGAGGAATAGGCTGTTTATCCAAGGCCAATGAAAGCAAACTGCATTTTCTATTTTGTGAGCTTTTGATTATGTGCTTAATGATTATATAAACTCCAGACCATATCAAAGAATAAGATTACCCTTCCTTTGTGGTACTCTCAACCTCACCTTTTTAGTGACATTCATACACATCATCAATCTTCTTATGACTTTGAGTTCTGCTATTACTTTAAATTGGTTAAATCACTTGCTGAAAGCTGAAATCCACATTTTGTTGGTCAAAATATTCACTACTTTGTATTCAAATTTATTTTTTTACCCCTCCTCCCCCAAAAAGCCATAATGTCATTTTTTTCCCTTTAAGAAACAAACACTCCCCTCCTCCCTTACTCTATGAAAATCTTAAAGGATTTTGATATAGTAAGAGAATGTTTATAGGCATTTTTTTGTAACCTCCATCAGCATCTTCAAACTTTGAGATCTGCTCTGTTATAGCACAGCTCAAAGAACCTGACTTTTAATCATCCCTCTATCTAAAGTTTACACAACTGACTATTGTTAATTGTTAACAGTCAGAACAACAGCAAGGAAGGGCTTGGATACTTCTTGAATTAAGCTTGATAATACATTTCCATTACCCAGAAGGCTCACTAGTAAGAACCCATGATATCTTTCTTTAAAGATATCCCTGTGGCCTCTCTTGAGCAAGAGCTCAAAGATTCAATATTGCTTTAAGCATGTAAGTGGGTTACACTCAAGTTTCAATATCTAGTTTCCTTAGGATCAGTGCTCCAGACATCAGCACTCTAAATGCAGGAGACTTGAATAGGTAAATTCTTTGTTGCTTCTAAACAACGTTGAACACTAGACCACAAAGGAGATGGAGAATGTATTTGTGAAGCTGTAGGGTGTATACTCAGTGCAAGGCTATGGAAGTTATTGAAGTACAGGAGAAGAATCCTGTATGGATGGTCCTCTGCCTAATGAAGAATATGTTGCATGTTGCTGTGAGGAACAGTTTGTTAATTATAGTTATTTGATACTTCAGGGCAAATAAAGACAAGTGGTAAAGTGTTGTAGCATGGCAGAGGTGCATTAACTCGCAGAGGTGGAAGATGGAGAACAATCTGTAAAGAACTGTATTTCTGTAAAGACCCAAATGACCCAGCTGTCTCTGTGCTGCCTTTATGTGATACTTACACATAATCACAGAGTCACGGAATGGTTGAGATTGGAAGGGAACTCCAGAAGTAATCTGATCTAATGCTGCTAGAGCTGGTCACCTAGGACCATGTCCAGATGGCTTTTAAATATCTTCAAGGAAGGAGACTCCACAACCTCCCTGGGCAACCTGTGCCAGTGCTCAGACACCCTCACAGTAAATAAATTGTTTCCTGATGCTCAGAGGGAACCTCCCGTGTTACAGTTTGTGCCTGTTGCCTCTTGTCCTGTCACTGGGCACCACTGAAAAGAGCCTGGCTCTGTCCTGTTTGCACCCTCCCTTCAGGTTTTTATATATGTTAATAAGATCCTCTCTGAGCTGCTGTCAGGCTAAACAGTCCCAGTGCTCTCAGCCTTTCCTTCCAGTCTCTTAATAATCGTCATGGCCCTTCGTGGACTCTGTCTAGTATGTTCATGTCTCTCTTGTACTGGGGAGCCCAGAATGAGACACAGTGCTCCAAGGGTGGTGTAACCAGTGATGAGTAGAGGGGAGAAGGATCACCTCCCTCAACCTGCTGGCAATAATTTATCTAATGCAGCCCATGATACCACTGGCCTCCTTTGCCACAAGGGCACATTGCTGGCTCATGTTCAACTTCATGTCTACCCAGACCCCTTGGTCCTTTTCTGCTAAGCCGCTTTCCAGCTGGGTGGCCCCCCACATGTACTGGTGCATGGGACTGTTCCTCCCCAAGCATAGGACTTGGCACTTCCCTATGTTGAACTTGAGGAGGTTCCTGTCAGCCCATTTCTCCAGCCTGTTGAGGTCCCTCTGGATGGCAGCCCAACCCTCTGGTGCATGAGGCGCTTCTCCTAGTTTTGTGTCATCAGCAAACTTGGTGATGTCATCAGCAAACACTGTGCCACATCATCCAGACCATTAACGCAGACCCTAAACAGGACTGGACCCAGTATTGACCCCTGGGGTACACTGCTAGTTACTGGCCTCCAATGAGACTTCGTGCCACTGATCGCCACCCTCTGGGCCTGGCCATTCAGCCAGTGTTCAACCACCTCGCTATCTGCTCATCCTGCCTGTACTTCCTCAGCTTCTCTTGGAGGATGTTATGGGAGACAGTGTCAAAGGCCTTACTGAAGTCCAGGTAGACACTAGTCACTGCTCTCCCCTTATCAAGTTGGTCAAGAAGTTTTAGTTCAGAACCACCTGCTAATTAATTTCAACTTCTTTATGGTTCTTTACATAGCATGCTTATCATGCAAGTGTTTCATGCTAGAAATGTTATTTTGGACTTTTTTGTTGTATACAATGTGTGCATCTATTGTTCCTTTCCATGTTCTTTCCAAACACTTGATTCTTTATTTTATTCTAACATCAGAGAACTAATTAGGTTTGGGAAATGGTTGGGAGGGCACTTTGAAAACAGATTTCAAAATCATTTTTGGTGGTGCAATGTATTTCAAATACAAAAGCTGGAGAGAGGGAGAAAGAATTTTTGCCCAGAGAGGTGGCAGATGCCCCATCCTTGGAAACATTCAAGGCCAGGCTGGATGGGGCTCTGAGCAACCTGATCTAGTTGTAGATGTTCCTGCCCATTGCAGGGGGGATGGGCTAGGTGACCTTTAAAGGTCCCTTCCATCCCAAAGCATTCTGTGATTCTATATATGTGCATACATGCACGCACATTAGCTGATAGTCAGATTTTCTGCTCCTGTATGTACAATATCTGATTGTTTGATATTTGTTTTGTGTTTCTGAATGTCATGGAAATTCAGAGGCTTTATTAATAAAGAACACTGCATAAAGAGAGGGGTTTGTTTCTATCATTATCTATGAGAATTAATATAATTCTGGCAAAAGAAGTGTGTGTAGTTTTTCCCAGTTGTTTAAGGATACGTTTTAACTGTATCTCAGACTAAGTTACCTGATCCCAATAGCACAGAATTTCTGGGAGGAGGGAACACCGACTGGAGAGGTAGAGTTCAGACTGGACTTTGTTGTAGTTTTTAAGCAACATAGAATTTTTGTAAAGAAAAAACATATGCACATGAAAGTGCTTAGTACAATTCTATATTATATGCTATACACGATCTAGGTGCTCCTTATAATTTTCAATCTATCATTAGGTGATAGGCTACTCTGCCTTTTCCCCTTGAAATACTATTTTTTTAACATGTGTAACTTTCACTTCATTAACACTGTTCCCTGGAAATTATTACTCAGATACCTCCACATTTTCTGTGGATGCTTTTTGTCTTGAAGTAGTCTTGGATCCTGACTTTCTGCATGCAAATGTGCCTGTTAGGCAGGGCAGGGATTTGAGCTAAAGGAGCCAGCAGGGTTTCTGGAAAGAGGGAACAGCCTGTGGGAACCAGAAACAATGAACTAGCTCAGGGCTACTTTTCCTTTATAGTATTTCCACAAAAGCATAATCTGCACTTTTACTGGATCACAGCATAGAGTAGCTCAGTGTTATTTTCAATTTCCTGTGCAGTATACACAAAAACGTCTCCTCTTGCACAGTATTAAAACTGTGCTACAGCAAATTGCACAAAATCAATGCATATATATCTATACCTCGTAGATGCAGGAGAAATGAAGCATCTTGGCTTTTCTGGCTAGCAGACTCTTAAACGAGTCCTCCATTCTAGTTTAGTCGCTTATTACTCTGTTTTGTCCCTCCTCAGAAACAAGATAAAAGAAAACCAGCCTGGTTTTATTTACTTTCTGCTCATTCAGGAGGTAGTCCTGATTTTAGCAGGGGGGTTGAAACACCTTGAAGGAAATGTAAAGGTGACTTTGGCAAGAGAGCAGCCACTGCTCTATTAACAATCATTTATGCATTTGGAATAAAAATGCCTCTTTAGATTGGTATTATAATTATGATTGTAATTGGAAGTAAATACAGGGTTATAAAAAACAGCTTAAAACAGAAGCGTGAAGTTCCAGAAACTTCAAAAGTTTTCCTTCAGAAAATGTGCCTCATTTTTTCCAGTTATTCATTATGAGCAGAAAGATTCCTACGTGCAGGAATATAGTCAGGACATATATAGTCAGTCAGCCTTTTCTTGGCAGAAGTAGTGAAGTAATAAGTCATAGGGCTTCTCCTCTGCTTGGATCCTAGGCAAGGAGAAATTCTGGAGTAGGACTTGTCAGAGGAGATTAGCAAAAAAGTTGTTTTTTCGTCCCAGTGAGACTGGAAATGTGAAGGATGTGCCTCAAGTGAATAATACTTTTTGCTTGAGAAAACTGACTTGAACTGCCTGCTGTGGAGTTCTTCCACGTCAGAGGTAAGAACACTAAAGTGCTGGCCCAGTCAGTCAGTGTGCCCTATTAATTACATTTTCATTTGTTGTTTTACAAAGCAAAACAGTTCAGAAAGTAGAGTAAAAGACACGCTCAGTGACTGATAGGCTGACCCATAAAGTACTCAACACACACTAATCAAACATTGGAACTTGGGCCTGTTACGTACCCCGTGAGTATTCAGGCTACTTACCTTATGGCGTGAGGAGGATTTGTTTGTGAGGTGTGTGGGTTTTTTGTGTTGTGTGTTTTTTTGTTTGTTTGTTTGTTTTGGGTTTTTTTTTTTTCTTTCACTGAGGCTGGTTTTGACCTGAAAACTCTATTTTGGATTTAGAAACTCTTCACAGGAACATACCAATGAGAAATTTCAAAATCAGTGCATTGGTGTCTTACAAAGATTTCTATAGGTCTGTTCTCTTTTTTGGTACCTCAGTTTTACATACTTATCAGCGGCAATAGTATAAGCAGATATGATTTATGTAGTGGGAAGAATGTGTGTGAAAGCAATGTTTGGTGTAGTTGCATCCTCCAAATGGCCTTGTGGTAATTTCTGTAATAAATGTCTTTTCTACAGATTTATATTGCCCTTCATTGCCAGGTGATCAAACAGGTTTGTCCTGGCTTTAAGAGGTTCTAGGTGTTTCAATAATACTTCTTTTTACAAATCATTCATTAATCTGAATTTGTCCAATACTGTGTAATTTGCTGTCATTAATGGGACATTTTTGATAAATTGCTCTTTAAATACTAATCGTTCTTGAATTGCAAGAGAAAAACATTTTACTTCAGGGTAGTGTTCCAACTATTTTTTGAGGAGTTGACATTTCAGCAAGCCCATTTGCATTGGCCTGACTGCCCAGACTGTCCTATTCAGCAGTTGTATGGGAGCTGCTGCATGTGAATTTGCAGCAAAATAACTACATTTGCGGATAAGTAAAATGAGGTAGATACGGTAGGAATGAGTTTCTAAAAAAAGGCACAAGTGTAGTCTAACAAGAAAATGCTTTTAGAAGCATTTGGTTTTGTATTTTATGGGAAGACAGAGCCTGGTTTTAATCATATCTTTCATATGCCCTCAAATCAGTAAATAGACATGTGTTATTCCCAGGTGTGAGAGTGTGTTAGAAATTAGTTGTATTTAATGATGTAGCTCCATTCCTCTCATGAATACCCATATTCAGTGAAACAAATGTGCCTACCTATCTACTGTTTAAAGATTCTTTCTCAAATATCTTCTACTTGCTGTGGTTGGAGTAAGGGTGCTAACTTATATAGGTATTTGATCTGATCTTGTGTACATAGATGCTTCTTTAAAGCAGACAAACCAACCCAAGCAAGAGGAACCTGTGGTATTGATTAGGTCTCTCATATGCATTAACAAATAACCCTCTTACTATTTGTATTGTAAAAAATTAAAAAGTAACAGGAGAAATAGTTGTTTTTAATTGCAATGATGAAAGTGCTGCAAGGGATGACCTGTCTTGTAGCTGGTGCAGCTTAAACAATTAGTTACATTTGGAAATGAATGCAGTGTTAGAATAGAGGCATGTGCATCAGCCATGGCATATTTGTGACAGATTTAGGTAATGATGAGATATATTCAACACTAGTCGTATTCTGGTGGGTTTACAGATCACCTTACTGAGAACACATTGCAGTCGCACTGGCTACTGGCAAAAGGCATTTCAGGGTCGGCACAAAAAAATACAGATTTGCCATTTGTAAACCCTCAAATGGTAATGAATGCATAGGAGCCCAGGTGTTGTTGGAGGGAGGGGGTTTTCTTAAATCCTTTTGTTTCCTTTCACTCCTGCTCTCTGCAAGTTTAATTTCCATCTTTGGGGAAAGATATAGCAAATCTGCTTGTATCTATGCTGTTACCTCAGTCAGTGACTAGGATAATAATTGAGACTGTAATTCAGCTTAAAGGATCTGTAGGTCTGTGTGCTGATAATGCTGTGCTGCAAAATGTTTATCCGTGGTGGCAGACTAAGCTCACTATTACCGAGAGCTCCAGCTTCTGGTGTATGTTGTTTCTTTAGTTGTAAATGCCTGCTGATAGATTCCAGTGTGCTGTCTGTCTTTTAAAACTATAGTGTCATCTTTTGGCTCCTGTGGTACCTCATGAAAAAGAATTTAAAATCCCTGTTTCCTAAGTAACTTGTTATTCTTTTCAAGAAATGTGTAATGCTACCTTTCAGTTAAAATGCAGTTGTAAATATGTAAAATAATATAGGGTGTGTTCATAAAAATTGGGCTTCACAGCATAAAGTTAGCATTTGAAAATGTTTTTCTTCTTCTCCCATGTTGTCAGCATGGCTAGGAGATATGAAGATAAGCTTCGATACAACATCATAATATCATTTTGTTTGATTTATTTTTGTTAGTGTTAATGCTTTGATCTTTATGTGAAATTGGCCGAAGTCTTATTTTTATTGTTCTCAGTCTTCCTTTTCTCTCCCCCATTGCTCATTGCTACTTATTTTACAGTTAGAAATTTGGGTATGATTTTTCTAAGTGCATAACAGAGTTAAAATACAGGGGCTGACTTACTGTGGAACAGCTTGTACTGCTAAGTCATGTTGGCCCATCTATCATTCAGTTATTCTCTGATTAAGAATATACTTTTAAGGCTTTATTATCTTTACTTCAGTAACATGACATGTTGTACCACATTTCTCTGCATTTCACCACTAAGCATGAGGGTAATATTTTTGTCTGATCCTGGTTTTATGAAGTCAATGAGCCTTTAGCTGTAAATGAAGTCAATTCAGATTCAAGTTCTTAATGAACGTCCGTTATTGGTGTTCTGGAATGTGATACACTTGAGCTGCTGAGTTATGTAGCAGTATTCTTTTATTGTCTTTCGTTATTTGCTTTAGAAATCACTGTAACCTATATTTAAGTAGAGAGCATTTATAAAGATGTCTGAAAGTGAAGCTATACCGAGAACTATGACTATTTGATGACATAGCTTTACCACAAGAATATGCCATGTGGTATAAATCTGGCCTGTTCTTTTTTTGATAGTGTGTTTATAAATCGTAGAACAAGCAATCTGTCTAGACTGGTAACATGTGACTGGTAACATTTTCCTGCTAATACTAAGGAAATAGGGGTCACTTATGAAAATAGAACAGTTTGTGGCCATGTTTCTTTTAAACGTGTGCATTAAGCCTGCAGATTTGGAACACATTGTTACTTCACTAATACATGGGAAGTTACAGTACAAAAATCCCTTGTTGACCTTCTTAAATTAATCTCTTCAGCATTAGTTATTTCCTTATTTTCAGTAGAAAGACAGCAGAATTTAAATGTTTGCAGCATGTTTAAGTGGTGAGATTGGTGCTCATAAAAAATTCATTGCAGTCTAAACTAGAATCAAATTGTCTTAATGTAAAGGAAAGGTGTTTCTGCTTTGGGGTGCTGCTGTGTGTATTTGCTGTGTATGTGTATATGCAACTGACTGCTGAGAAAACTGCTGTGCAGTAAGATACTAGCCCTAGATTTAACCCTCTGGAGTTTTTGCTGCTGTTTGAAGCGAAGATTTCAGATCTTGGGAATTCTATCTTTGTTTTAGGAAGGCTGTTTACTTTCCTCAACCATTTTCTAACCTGTTTGTCTCTATAGAAATCCTTTCAAATGGTATATAAATGCACATGCTCTCTGTACATTGCCATTTTTTTTCTCATAATTTTACAACTCTAACTGTTTGCATTTGCTCCTTGGTAATGTTCAAAGATAACCATTTTAATCTGAGCTGTAACTGTTGCTGTGATATGTTTCAAGAAAAAAAAATGTATCAAAGCACTGAACAAGGATTAAGACTTTTTATTTTTTTATTTGTTGTTTTCAGTTTGCTTTTTTCATCGCTGCTGGGTCCTATGCTTCAGTCAAACAAAATTTCAAATTCAAATGAGGAAATTAGATCTGCATAATCATTACACGTCTGTTGCAATCAGTGCATTTCTTTGTGGCATGACAAAAGTCCTTAGCTTTTAATTGTGTTATGAATCATAATCTCATGGTCTGTAAGTATAAGCAGAGCTTGAAAATTTCATAACGTAGTGGATAGTGAGTAGGAATCTTTCAAAAGATGTGCCTTTGTTTCTGCAGAATGTAAGCTTCAATAAATATAGAATACACTCCCAGTTAAAGTCAGTATTTGTCAGTTCATAGGTAAAGTAGGAAGATAGCATATCCACAGCAAGGCAGTTGTGTTGAATGGTATTTTATTTTGAACCAACATGTCTAGTTGTTGCTTTGAAGACAAATAATTCAGTGAAATGTGGTGTGTACACATGTATTATTTTTAAATAGTTCTACAGCCTGAAGATCAGGTGGTGAACTTCAGAATCACTTTGTATTGGCCAAACTCGTATTGACATGTACTAATACACTGCAGTCTTCAGTGCACAGAAGCTGTGTTGTTACTGCTGGAGCAGAGACTTTTTTCTTTTTATTCAGTTTTGTATGGTGCCTAACATAATGGGGTCCTAAAGCTTTAGCTGCTTTGGTAATATAAATAATAATTCTTGGTCAATGTACAATAACTTTGCATGAGACCTATAAAGACAGCTCTATGCTTTTTTTACTGTATTTTCCGATATTGCAAATGAGCTAAATCTAAACGAAAGGGCAAAATTATTTTTGAAAACCATTTTTAAATCAACAGCAAAATACCAACTTGTTTCTCTGTAAAAATATACTCACATAAACAGTCTTTAAAACTCAATTTTAAGGTTTCCATGGAGACCTAAGCTGCAGAAGCTGGCTGTATCATAAAACATGAATGTTTCTGAGAAAATAGGGTTTTCATGCACTTTGAGGTATTTGAGTTCAACTCTACTATTCTTAGGTTCTGTCTCTTATGCTGTCTGATAAAAAAGCTGCATAACTGAGGATTGCACAAATGTTTTCAAATAATCACAGTGAAAAGGTCTAAGTGTTTGTATGTTCTCCCTGGATAGCTGGCACATAAAAAAAAATAGTGTTCTCTAGACATAGCTCTTCAGAAATGTACTCTTGAGTGTAACAGCATCCTGGGCTGTGTCAACAAGAACATAGCCAGTTGCTTAAGGGAAGTGATCATCCCTTTCTGCTCAGCGTTGGTTAGACCATGCCAGTTTTGGGTCCTCCAGTACAAGACCAATATTAATGAACTGAAGTGAGTTCAGCAGAAGGCCTCACATCGGTTGCAGGTAGGAGCTCCTGCTTGGGGAGGTCAGTCTGAGGCAGTGGGGCTTGTTCAGGCTGGAGAAGGAGCTGTTTTGAGGAGAGCTAAGTCACCTGCCTGTACCTACAAGAAGATCAATAACATCAATGGTGCACGGTGGGATGAGAGACAAGGGATATAAATTGAAACAAGAGAAGGTCCATCTGGATTTAAGAAAAAAATTGAGAACAGTCAGGTACTGGAATGGGTTTTCCAGAGTGGCTGTGTGGTCTCTGTAACTGCAGGTTTTCAAGATCCGACTGGCTAAAGCTCTGAGCAAGCTAATCTGACCTGACACCTGACCCTGCTTTGAGCAGGAGGTTGGACTTAGAGGCCTTTTGAGGTGCCTTTCAATGTGAATGACACTGATTCTGTGAATCATCGATCCAGATTTTCTACAAGGCAAATGCTGGTTCAATAAAGATTTAATTAGTCTCTATTGAGTTGGATCTTATCCAACATATTCCTAGTGATTTTGCAGCCGCATTTTGAAAAAGCTGTGGATGGTATAGAGCAGTGGTAAACCATGTTTAGCCTCCAGGATAAGCAGAAGAGGTGGATACAGCTGAGAAAAACCTAGCTGCGCTTTGGAAACTTGGTTTCTGATTTGAGCATTACAGGGCATCCAGACTCAAATGTCTGGCCAGCTGGGGCTGGGGGTAAGAAGGTGAAAAGAAGCATATATAGCACTTCTGACTTCTTTGCTTTTTCCATCTTCCACATTTCTCACTGCAAAAATATGATTGTTACATTTCCTATGAGGCTATATCTTGGAGAAAATTATCCAAAGCATGAAAAGTTTGATTTTTTTCATAAACTTCCCATGCATGAATTGCCAAGTTTGCTCAGAGATTATCCATAATGGACCTACTATCAAATAGGAATGTTACAAAAAGTAATTTCTTTCAGTGGGGTCTTAGGCCCTCTTCTATTCTGAAATAAGAATTCTCTCCATCTCCCTACTAGCAGTATTAATACTTATATCAGCTGCAGCATTTAACATCCCACAGTAGATTGTAAAAACAGAATTCTGAAAAATGAAATTTGCCCTGATGGAACTTCCAAGACTCTTGCAGGACTGCTAAAATCAGTGTACTCTAATGAGAGATTTTGGAGTTAAATAAGAAAAATGTCCCCTAGGATCATCTTCCTATCTATGAAAAAGAATATCGGTTGAGTACGAGCGTGGCAATGTTGACATTTGTTTAGCAAGAATCAATACCAACATACTACACATCTAATTTCAGTTCTAGGATAAATTGATTTTATTGCTTGTTTCCCTGCGTACTAGGATATACAATATCATTCTTCCAAATGACAGTCAGCCTTGTATTTTGTATTGAGTTTTCAGTAATTTTATTAGATGATTAAGTAAATCACCACCCTTCACTAGTCTCTCCCCTTTTTTTTTTTTATTAATTTGGCTGAGACTTTTAGAAAGACATTATTTGATTCTTTTAGATCTTGAGGAAGGTTGCATCTGGAAATAAGATCAAAATGAGGTCTGCATTGCTGTAGTGTTGTTCAGCATACCTGTCATATTTGTTTTCTTACAGTGAAAGATTTTTTTTAAGACTGAATAGAAATGGTTTGCCAAAATGTCCAGAAAAGCCTGAAAGACACTGTTCTCTCTTTGTGGTGAGTTCTTCCTATTCTCAATCTTTGTTGTGCTCGTTTCTGAAAATAGAAGTTGAATTAAATTATTATTCTCTGGTTGACTCAGAACTGCTCCCTAAGCTTTTACATCGTTATGAATATCAACTCTAAAGGCTAGTTGAAGTGTATTGCTGAACTTCCAAGCTGAATGTTTTCTGGCAATATATGGACACTCATCTGAACTTCCACGTGGGCATATGTACTAGTCTTTCTCCCTGCAACAAGGACCAGTTAGTTTTCCTCCTTGTGCATTTCACTCCCCAAAGATTGTTTGTGCAGCACTCTGTGTTCTTTCAGAATATTAGGAATTGCACAAATGCGTGACTGCCATTCAAGGCACACAGCGAGTCTCTTGTGTCCTCCCACTGATTTTGCTACATTACAGCATATTCTAGCCCATGATATTTTAGGACAGTCGTTCTGAGTGCTAATTTAAAGTGTTAAAGGGATAATTTGTTAGTGCTGTATAAATGAACTCACTGTTCATTTATCACTTTCACTGACAGTGAAAGCGGTGTGTAAAGATCTCTTTAAATGTCACAATTTAATCAGGAGTCATAAATAATGAGGTTCTGATCTTGTGCAGGATTTGGGCAGCAGTGAACTCAGGAAGGACATCTATATCACTGTGCACATTATCCGAATAGGTAGGTATAATCGTCTGTGAGTAGAAATCTTACATTTCTTAGACATATGACAGTAAATAAAGAAAACTGCTAGGGGTCACCTTTGGTATTTGTTAGATTAGCTAGGCCTTTGAATATTTTTTTTGAAAAGAAAATGCCTGGTTTTTGATGGAAAAATTGCTTTGGATTTCTCAGCATTGTTTTGTGTTATTTTTCAAATGTACTGCTAACTGAGTTTAGATGCAGGATATTTTGTTACTATCACAAAACAAAATGAAAGTGTCAAATATGACCGTCTTAAGATGGTGGAGGTGTTACTGGGGAGTCCATTCTTGTTTCAAAGACTAATTTCAAGCATCCTTTGTCAATAGAAAAACTTGCCTAGAAATTTAGTGTACCTAATTAGTATGTAATATCTGATGTATATCTGAAATTGTTCAGATGAGTTTGTCTTCTCCCTGACCCCTTTAAAAAAGGGTAGAGGGAAGGAAGTGAAGGAAGTCTCATAATAATTTTAATCTGTGATGCTATAGACAGCTATCAAGTCCTCTAGAACAAAGCAGAAGAAAAGTGTATGTTTGTTAGGTATTTATTTTAAGAAGTTATCCTCTGAGCTGTACTGATGTAAAACAATAATCTTCAGGCCTGCTTCTGACCTCTTAGATATATTGTCGTCTTTGTAATCTGTCTCTAGTTGCATCAGTGCAGTACTAAATATAACTTTTCCTATTTTTGAAACGTATTTTGGTTTGAAATATAGTTGCTCTAACTTGTGCTAAGTTCAGAAACAACTTGTTGCAAAGTAAACGCTATTTTACAGCTTTGAGGAATAATTTTTCCTTGCATTTTCATGCTGTTTTAGTGTTTCGTCAGAATATCAAAATACTGTGTTCTGGTTTTGTTGGCAAGGATTGGGAAAAAGTATGGTAAACTGATGTAATGCAAGTATATTTGGT
Source organism: Platalea leucorodia (assembly GCF_965183815.1). Classification (NCBI taxonomy): domain Eukaryota; kingdom Metazoa; phylum Chordata; class Aves; order Pelecaniformes; family Threskiornithidae; genus Platalea; species Platalea leucorodia. The sequence continues at coordinate 97,682,720 of NC_138826.1, read as the reverse complement.
AAGAATAAATGCTTTAAAGAAGAATAAGGAGTATAATTTTTCCTATTCTATAGTTTTCAAATATGTTCTCTGTCAAGTTTATAAATGAACCACTGAAATATTAAAAAGTTAAAATAACATTTATATGCTGCATGGTGTGAAAATGAACAATTACTCTTCTAGCTGCTGTGATGCATAGGAATATTTGGAGGAGGCATTGCCCTGCAGCGACTGCAGCCAGAGGCTTTTCTTGTCGGAAATTAAGACTTGGTGGGAAAGACACATAGCTGCCAGTGCACAATTGAATAAAATGGTTAGAAAGAGTGCAGTTTCAAATGCCAGGAACACAGCAAGAAGATTGATCAATTATATTTAAATCAAATAGAAGAGACTAGGAAAAATATTTTGTTTCAAATCTGTTTTCCTTGGCTGCCTTGTTTCTTTCCTTATCATAAATTTTTCTTCTGCCCTTTGTCATCTTTCCTCCCTGTGTTTCATCTCTACTTGTTTTTTTCTGTAGCTGGTCGATTATCCCCTTGCTAGCCAGTTGCCTATTTGGAAGCAGCATTTGATTACTAAATTGTAATGGCTCAATCACAACACCTCTCATATAAGTCATGGGTATCAACAACCACAGTAAAATAATTCTTATTGGACAGCAAATGTTGAACGCTCTGTCATGTCTGAACTCTAAATTTAATTTGCTGGTGTCATAAGTGTGCTATCACTGGGTATCAGAAAGTGGTGTTTGTTGAATAGAGGTCATGAGAGGATGAGCATGTCTGGTCTGACACCTTTCAAGATCACCACGTATTTAGTGGACTTCCTATACCATTTGTTATCCTAATGTAGTATGAAGACGGACCAGATTCACAGTGAGTATACTTGACATCGTCTGCTCAGACCTTTCACCATACTGAGCTGGATTGCTCTCTGCCTCCCTTCTGTGGTTTTGAGAGAGACATGGATTATGCATCAAATATGTATTTTGTTTGGCAGGACGAATGGGAGCTGGAGAAAAGAAAAATGCCTGCAATGTACAATACAGACGGCCTTTTGGCTGTGCAGTCCTCAGTATTGCAGATTTGCTGGCAGGAGATTCAAAGGATGACCTCGTCTTAAAAGTGTACATGTAAGGAATGCTTTTTTCCCTTAATTTTTAGAAGTATCTTAGAGTCAGTTTGCATCAGAAGCAGTGGTGTGAAATGCAGTGCGAGTAAACAGCTGTTGCTCCTTTCTGTTCCAAAAGAGTGGAGGAGCTAATTTCTGGTTTTTTTGTCACAGTTTGGAAATTTTGGCTAGTTGTACAGATGTGTTTATAGAGTGGGACAATATTAAAGATAAAGGTTATATCTTTTTAGATCTTTGTGTATGTTTCAGCATTTTTCACATCCTTGTAAGACCTTCTGGAGCTCTCTTTTTATGGCAACATGAAGTGCTTTTAAGACTTGTTCAAACGTCTTGTGCTGCCTAGGCAGCTAGTGAAAGTACTTTATAACTACAGAAAAAAGCAGACAAAGTATCTTTTTGTGAAATTAAGCAATTATATAATGGGAATAACAAAAGTGTAAAAGGCAGTTAGTGCTGGAGGATGAAAACTCAAAAGTAGGTTTTAAAATGAATGGTTGATTAAATAGTGGATTTTGGCTGATAGTAATTGGAAGAAAGTTCAGTTTTCTAGTTGTAGCAACACAGTGCATGTAATTTCCTGCTGATCTTGGACATTACAGTAAGAACCGTTCTGTGGAGTAGTCTGTTCTAAGTACATAAACCTGGAACACACATTGTCATGCACATGAGGAAGTTCTACCCCTCCCAGGTTAGCACTTGAATCTTGAAGACATGGAATTATTTCAGGCAGCCTTTCTCCTCTCCTCTGTATCCCTCTGCTGCTAATTACAGCTGCTAGAATCAGTGCTGCAGAAAAGCACTTTAATGTGACAGTGGACATGTGGGTTGGCTCTTATTTAGACTCCCAGGATGTTAAAGTCCAAATAAGTGTTCAGTGTTGGCTGACAAATTGTTAGATTTGTCTGCCTATTATATTCTGTTTTTTTAAAATCTCGCCTGCTTGTTTTAAAATAACAAAAACAATGGAAGATGAAACGTTGCTCAAAACCAGATTTGATGCTAAGACTAACTCCAGTCTAAACCATGAAAAGTGATCATTAGAACATGGTCAGTTTTTCCTTATGGAAAAGCAGATGTTTTCTAAATGTATACTGAAATGTAATTTACTCTTCCACTGACTACCTCCCAAAAATCACATTCTGTTTTAAATAACTTTGAAGTGTACAGCACAGATTTTTCTGTCTGTTAAGACTGGCTCCGAGTCCTGCGTCTCCTCTTGAGTGTCACAAGATAGATTTCTGTGTGGTTTAGTGCTGAGGGATAGATCTATACAGATGATGAACTTGGTCACAGCTGAATTCCTGAGCATAATTGCTCATATCTTTCTCCCACCCTTTGCCATGCAAAGCAGATATTTCCATGGTACCTTTCTCAAATGGTAAGAGCACTTTCACCCTTCCCATTGAGACAGGCAGTTTCATGGGGCTTTATTACCTCCTATTGTGTTATTAGTTTCATGAACAAAAGAGGATTTGTTCAGAGATAAGTGGTGAAGCCAGTCTGAAAAACTTGTGTTCCTGTTTCAGAGTTAAGAAAGTTATCTTTTTTTCTAGGTGCAACACAGAGAGTGACTGGTATCAGATCCATGAAAATATCATTAAAAAGCTGAATGCACGTTACAACTTGACAGGCTCCAATGCAGGTGAGCAAGTTGCTATATTTCTGTTTGTATTCTTAGGATGTTCTTAGTTTGCAAATGAAGTGGCTCTATTTTAGAAGGGCTAATGTCTATGAAATAAATATTTTTTTCACATAGAGAAAAATACTTGTGTTAGGTGAAAATGTATGATATTGCCATTCATGTGCATATTTAGAAAAAAGTCACTGAATTTTCTTCAAGGAGCTACACAGTTTTATTCTGTGCTGAGGAGCTACAGTTTGATGTGGAGTTAAGGTCACATGTGGGGCTGGTCAAATTATTGATCTGTGTTGCTTGACATTTCTGCTGCACTTTTTCATCAGAAATATAAAATTTGCCATTGACATTGTATATTAATTAAACTTAATGAAAAAATGAAATGGGAGCTACCAGTGCTACTGGCCAGCTGAGCAAGATGCAGAGTTGATATTTAAGAACTTGCCAACAGTCCTCCATAGTCAGCTATATGTCACTGTAACTGTCATCAAAATAAATTCGGGTGTGAGACTTAAGAAATGGGAGACAGCTGACCTTTGTTATGGTGAGATGGTGGTTTGACCCATAGGATATGTTGGATTTGCTTTTTTTTTGTGTGTGTGTGTGTTTTTTTTTTTGTTTTTTTTTTAATACCAACTTCTTAACTTTTTCTGAATGCTGTCATCCAGGGATGCAGTCAAACTTAAAATGAAACCTGAAATGGAAGCTTATGAGCCTGTTTTCCTTGTGTTCAAATATTGTTTTGTCCTTGTGAAAATACAACTATAGAAAAATCTGACCAACTAATTTTCCAGGTTGTACTATAATTGTAATCCCTTTCATGTAGTAGACTTCATGTTCTTTTAACTTGATTTCAAGCATAATGATTGATTATCTTGAAAATGTACATTCAGCAATCTTTAGTGGATAACCAAGAAGCCCATAGAAAGCTTGTAACTTCAGTCTTGATAAGTAACATATATTTAACCATTTCTAATACTATTATTCTCTCATATAGAGTCTAGCCACATATATACATATATTTAAGGTTTAGAATATCATGCATCTTATTGGACAATAAATATAAAAATCATGCAGTGAAAATACAAGAGCACATTACTGAGTAAGTATAACGTTGGGCTTCTTAAATATGTTAACCGTATTCATGAAGAACAACCTGCTCTTGGTCATTCTGACTGTCCATGTGATACCTGCTTACTCTGTGATACATCCTTATCCTATTCCATTCTCATGAAATAAGAGTTCACAGTTAAATACCCAGTTGTCCTAGGAGACATTGGATAAATTTGAATGCTCTTAATTATGTGAATATTCAACATGAAAGGCATGTGGGACATGATTTCTTTTCCAGGTTACAGGGGCCTGGAAACTAAAGCTAGCAAATTGAAGATCAGTTACATTAAGTGTTGTCAGGGGAGAGAGGCAGAGAGAAGAGCAGCACAGAATTCCAGTAGTACACGTGAAGGTTAAGAGGGGAAGAAGTAGTGAGCAGTAATGCCACTTTGAGTACTGAGCAACTAAAAGATAAACTATAAAAGGTTATTTACATTGCACATGTGAAATTTGTTCCTGTGCGACTGCTTAGCAGCCTGAAAAAGCACTTGCAAGGCTTTAGCAGTGCATTCAGATACTTCTGCTGACACCTCATGGAAAATATTGTTGTTGTGCTAGTTTGTATTTTTCTTTTGCTGTCTCTTTCTCTAACACTATTGAATGGCTGGTTCTGAAGCCTCATTAGCCTTGTCTGCCACCTTAGAGTTGTCAAAAAGGAAGAAAATCTTGCATTACAGGAGATATGGGTCTTTTCTGTCTCTTAGGAACCATTGTAGGTATGAGCCAAATATAGGAAAACTTGAATTTTTGATTTATATCGCACTTGCCCTTTTTAAATCATGTTAAAAAGACGTAAGAAAGGAGACATGGTAAACAAACAACAGCAAAGATGTTTCAGACTATTGTCTATGCTCTAGGCTTGTTCTCTCTTCAGATTCTGTCCTGTACAGTTTCTTTCAGCTCAGGAGAGTTTCATACGAAGTCTTTAGTTTCCACAAATTGTTATGTCCCACTACTGAAATAGTTTATCAGATAATTCATAATATTTTCAGAAAAAAAATTCTTCCAGTTTTCTGGGGAAAACTGAAGAGGAACTCAAAACGTACTTTGTCTTGCATGTAAAACACATATTGCCAGACTATAACATTTGTATTTAGCATTCAAACCCCCACTCCCCACTACTACTGAAGTAGTTTTCCACTTCAGCTCATAATAATTCTTATGTACAGAATCCTCTTGCATCTTATTCTCAGCTTCTGTCTAAAAAAGATCCAATAAAGGCAAATGACTGTCACTTCTTAATACAGCCCAGAAAGGAGCAGGGGACAGACGTTCATCCCCTTTCCTCTTCTCAGTGGATGCAGAAATGGAAGGACTCAGTCTCATGGATAATTTAGCATCACTTGGCTGGAGTGGGAACTGGAATGCGTTTTCTGCATGAATTTCTAGCATAACAAAGGGTAGAGTAGCAAGTAGTGCGTCGAATTCCTATACACCACTACTCTTTGTAGCTGGTGTCAGGTATCAGCTTACTGGAAGACACCCGGTTGCCCAGTGCAGGAGATCAAACCATTAATGCAATGACCAAATTGTACAGCCTTTGCTGCATTTAGTAGCATTGTTATTTCTTACATTGTGTTTGTAGTATTTATAGAATAAGTACTATTAGATCTAGATGATTTCTTAATTATTAGGCAAAACAGGTTTCAGTAATATCTGGAGTGGAGCTGGCTATAAAAACTATTTTTCTTATAATATTTTTTTTTATAATTAGAAGCTAGTTACGTTGATTTAAAATGCAAAAATCTGTGGAAAAATTAATATTCCTGCATAGAGATCACACCTAATTACATCAGTCTTACAAGTCAAATAACACATTTCTATTCCTTTATCTGTAGGACCAGAGATCAGTGAAATGTATACTACAGATATAGAAAACAGTTACTGGCTTATCTCAAACCATATAAAATAAACCTTTATTCCCTGGTAGTATATTTTAGATAGTGAAGCCTAGCCAAAGTCAGTGCTTTCATGTCAAAGCTTAGGCTTCTGTCAAATGTCAAAATCTTTGTAGCATTTGCAGTGTGGGTCATAGTTGCAGATCTTATTCTTTGGGTGTAACTGTGAAGCTATACTCTGGACCTTTCTTGGGGCTACAATAAACAAAGTATTGGATGTGGGCTGCTTTTCTCTTTAATAAAGCAGGCACTAATGCACAAAGTGCCTTGTAAACTGTTATTGATCATATAGCTGCTTCATTTGCCCACAGAATTACTGTACTATCAGTGAACCTGTTGATTTTTAAAGTGGTTTGAAGTGCATTTTAGGACAAGGGGCAAGAAAACAAGGCCAAATCTGGTTGTCAGTAAAAATGGTTTTATACCAAAATAAATAAATACAAATCAGAGAATGCAACTCCAATTCTACATCCTTATGCAGAGTCATGGATTTCTTTTGTTCTTCTGATTTTTAGTATGAATTTATCACATGCAACTTTATATTCTTGCCTATGACACTACTTTTTTTTTCCCTTCCAGTTCTTCAGACTTTCAGAAGTTGTAATGTAACTTTTTTAATACAGCACATGATGATGGAAGGAATGTCTAGTAATTGGAGCAGTCTTTTATGTCTAGTGTTTGGAGCGGTCCTTTGGGCTCTGAAGGTAGAGGGTTCTTGTCCACAAAAATTACCCACTTATGACTATGAGCAAGTTACACAGTTAAACAGTGATGGTTCTTACTGTAATCCCTACTTAAACACCATCAGCATTTTCAGAGTACCTCCTTAGGCACAAGATCTTCCTGTAGCACCTAAAGCTAAGGTAGCTTTCATTTCCACCACTGCTTGAACTTGAGAACAGGTGGGTACCTGGGTGCATCCAGGACACTTAGTCAGGATACGAGTGGGCTAAATTTAGCTTCCTGAGCACTAGGCTGAAAAAAAGAAAGTGCTGGAGATGGTTGCTGTCACTCTTGTGCTGTTTTGGGGAATATATAAATATTCACTGGGTTTACTATAGAAATAATTTACTCCAGTGTTTGAGACATTCTTCAAAGACAGAAAATGTCTCAGTTCAGACTCTGATTTGGAAAAGAATTTTCAGTCTGTCTCACATGTCCCAGATGAGCATGCTAATCACTTGGCTTCTCAGACTTCCCGCAGCAACTATTCAACTTTGTATACAGTCAGAAAATATTCATTATACCATGGGGAAAGTGCAAGTGGCTCTAAAGCCTGCCAAGAAGCACATGATTTTCCTAAGTGTGATCTGTATTCATGTCCTCTTAGCAAACCCTATAGAAGAGAGATTCAAACCTTAGTCTTGTGTTAGATGTGAATATTCTCCCCAATGAGTTATCTGATAAAAAGCATATTAAAAAAATGATGAAAAATGTGCTACAACTTCTTCTTTCATTGCCCTCCTTTGAGAAGAAAGACTGGATGGCATATTTTAGTCTGGATCCAAATGCAAGCTTTGGACTCTTGTGTGGATTGCATTAAAATAGTGAATGTGGTGGGAAGGTGTTTTCTGTGCCATTATCTTGGCATGCTCTGATGAACTAGACAAAAGTGATGTAACCTAATTGCATGTTTACTGAGTGCAGTGTAATAGCAATGCCAAACCTACATTGCAACTGCACTGGAAACACTGTTAATTATATGTTAACTTTAATTGACGGGAGAGCCTTAAGCTTTAGAGGAAACACATTCCAAATGGTGGGATTTCTCTTGCCACTCCTGACTTGAGCTTTTTTTTTTTTTTTTTTTTTTAATATGGTGGCAGTGTTAATATTTTAGCTGTTGCATAAGGGATCGAAATACAGCTCTTGAAAAATCTACATAAATCATATCCTCTTGCATACAGTTTAGGTCATAAAAAGAAAAAAAAAAAAGTCAGAAATAACTATGTTGTATCTGGTAGTTGGCAGGAATGTGAATTTTTAATTATGGTGGAGGCAAGGCCTGAATTGGGAGGCTGTTTTTAAGACAAATTCAGGTTATGGTTTGATTTGTAAAAGATTGTCTTAAGTCTGTCAGCCACAAACTGTTAATTTCTTCCTTTAAAAGAGAAAGATGCACAAGTAGATTTTTCAAATGATTAGTTTACTGTCTGTAATAAATTCAAACTTGTTTCCATGTACCTGTGCAAAAATCTGCAGGCAGAGGGTCATCCAAAGTGATGCTGCCTAACTAAAGGAGACCAGTCAATGAATGAGCAACTGCATAATGCACTGATAGAAGCATGGAGGACTTGAAGTCCATATTGTTGACAGATGTTTGCCAAGAATCCCATCATGAGGAAGGACAAACTGTCATCTTAGGTGGGAAAGTTATTCGTTAAATCATACAGTAAGTTAGGTTGGAAGGGTCCTCAGGAGGCTATGTGGTCCAACACCAGTTCAAAGAGAAACCAACTTCAAAGTGGGATCTAACTTTTTTGAAATTCAGTGACGTTGCTCATTCAAAGGCACATTTCATTACACTGCTATCATTTCAGTTCAAGCAGACCAAAGTAAGTTTCCTAAAGCAAACATCCTTGGTTTTAGGGAACTATTGTTACCTTATGTGTGTGTGTGTTTCCTCCCCCCCCCCCGCCCCCCCCCCCCCCCCTCCCCCGTACATGTCAGTTGATACTAAATCTCAGTCTAGCTCAGTGGTTGTATACAAGTTGGTCAGAGAAAGCATGAGGTAGATGAGCCCAATGCATGAACTCACTGACAAGATGCAAGTTCTGAGACAAGTATGGCAATAGAGGCAGTTGGATAGAAACAGTGGTATGTGCTTTGGGGTAGTGTATGTCTTCCCACACCTATTTACCTGCATTCAACAGACTCTTGGCACTCTAATAATATCTTTTCTCTGGGATTACTGTCAAACACTGAGAAATTTAAAAAAAAAAAAAAAAAAAAAAACAACAGGTGGAAAAACAGATACTTTCACTGTTTCATCTCCTATTTCACAAAAGTAAATGTGAATTACTTTAAATTTGGCTTACAAATTCCTTGATTCAGAGGGGGAAGCCTGTTAGAGTCATTATTTTCATTGCAGTGGAGAAACTGTGGAGGCCCCATGAAGTGATATAACTGTGGAGCATCATTTTTCCACACTTTGTATGATGAAAAGAGATCAAATACAGCAGGGAATTAGTAGCTCAGTGTAAGTTTACAGAGCGCAGTATTTCTAGGAAGGGAGTTGTGGTAACTTGCAGTATTTTCTAGATACAAGAAGTAGTGTGACTATGTTTGCGTGACACTACCCCAGCAGTTCACAGCGTTACCCCACTCAGAGCTGTTGCAAGGAGAGCTTCCTCCTGTGAATCAGCATGAGAAATGTCAGCTAGGAAACAAAATGTGCATTCCCTGCTGGGAGCAGCTATAGCTGTTGGCCCCAAAAAGGAGGTGTAGGCTCACAGTGGAGAGATGAGTGGAGCAATGTCTGGTGGAGAATGAGGGCAGGACTGGTAACATAGTCGACAGAAGATAGAACAAAGTTTGTACCTTTTAGGTAACTCCTGGGCACACAATTAATGACATCAAACTACCTCCTGCATCTGTGCTCAGCTAAGAAGAGAAGATCACTGGTGTTTGTCTGTTCTTGGCAGGGTTCACAGATGTGTCAGTGGTGCTCTGAAATGTATTTTGTATTTACACATCACTAACATTTAAACAGCAAATGCCTTTGTTTAATTACTATAGTTCTGTGACAACTTATTAATCTGTCAGTTTTAATCTTTGTTACATTTTGTGACAAGGAGATTGTGTATTCTGTTTTGATGTGTTTAAGAATTAGTTGTCACTGAAGGCTGCTATTTGAAATACATTTAAAATAAGAATAGTGCTCATATGTGCTTTGCTAAGTGCACAATGAATTAAAGCATTCCTTTTTGTTCTCAACAAATGCTAAAGCTGAAAGATTAAATATATAGAGAATTTTGCACATAAATTGTTGTTCAAGAGTATTTGGCCCTGAATGACAACTTTGATGTATAAAAAGCCAGTTTCAGAGCAGGTTTTTAGACAAGGATTTGTAGAACTTTATTTTTTCAAGTACTTTTTACAGCTGGATGACATTGTTCAGCAACCTAATGTTAAACCCTTTTCCCAAATTCAGGAGTAATCAAATCTTTAAAAGCTGTAGCCTAATCTAGCATGCAATATTAAGTATGGTAGTTTTGGGAAAAGATATTAATCCTTAAAGGTGGCAGACTCATAGGCCTGTCATGTAATTTTGTATATTTGTACAACAGTTCAAGCTTGTGGTGTTGTCTTTCACAAAGTTCTGGCTTTACCATAAGGACTTCAAAAATCAAGTTCAAGGTAGATTTTTGGTGTAGTTATCTGTAAGTGTCCTTCATATAGCATGAATTGTACACTGTGCTGAAGGTGAGGGCCCTAATAAAGTTAAACTTGTACTGTGCTCTTGGGTGTTGCTAAAAGACTTGTTTTTAGAGAAGAATGAAAAATGTGCCATTGTGATACTGTCAGGGACATCTTATATCCAGTAGAAGCCATTGACTTGCTGTTCATCTCAGTACTGAGATTATGCATGTGATTGAAATGGCACCCAATTTAAACCCTGAAATTCGTAGCGAAGGCTACATAATGAGAATAGCTGGCTCATATTTCCATCTTGGAGTTGGGTTATGTCTTAGCAGTGAGATTTTTATAAGCCTTTTCCAAAAATTCATTCTGCTTGCTACTATTAAATAGTGTTATTGACTTCCTTTACTTTATCTACTGAAAGAATAAAAAGTCTTAAGACTACTTCAAACGATAAATTATAGAACATATATGCATGATTTTAGCTCCTTCAAGGGTTATATTTACAAATTCATTACAAACATTACCTGGCGTTCTATGGTGGTGGAGTTTTGTTTTTTGACACTTTCTTTAGCTCCCAGTTAAATGTTGACTGTTTCTTTATTTGAAGTAAGACACATAATTGGAATGCAAGTAGCTAAATTTCTAATACAATGGTGTGAAAGCGGTTTGCATGGCAGAACTGCACTTCATGAAGGAGAAAATAACAGGTGTTTCCCTGGAACTGTTTGTCTGTTGTTTGCACTAGAAGCAATATAAAGCACTTATAAAATTGTGTATTTTGTGCACTGCCTAGAATTCTAGTTAACAAAACAGTATGTAAAACTGACAGTTTAAAAATTTTTGAGCAAGATGATTTGCCTTTGCAATATAGCAATGTAGTGTGGAAATGGATATTTACAGGCTGTGTGTATTGTTAATAGAAAAGGGCATCAGTGGGCATACTAATAAGAACTAGAGAAATTATTGCTGAGATCTTTATTGTATAAGGAGGTTAGACTACATGCTTATAATAGTCACTTAGCCTCTTGGTCCTTTAACCTTCATTTTATGGTGATTCTAGCAAGAAATACTTGAGGCTCTACCATCTCCCCTGTAAAGAAATTCCAAGCCAGTTTTCTTGTGATAATATGATGCCATTTGCATTTAAGTGTTTGTGTTCCATGTGACGAAGGAAAAAAAATGCAACTTTCCACACTTGAGAGCATTTCTGACAAAAGCCTTAGGTACAAGAGCTCATTTAATTAAGGACCTCCAAGAAAGTTGTCAAAATTTTGCAAAGGTGGTTTTTCTTGCATTCTTTTTTACTGAGCTGAAAAACAGAATTTAAAGCTGAGGAAAAGAGAGAGTTTGGAGTTTCCTTTGATAACTCAAAGTAATCACAATGAAGTCTTCAACAAGGGCTGCGAGGATTGAATCTACCTCTCCTCCTTTTTTTCTTTTTTTTTCCTCTCTCTGTTCCCAGCCTGTAACTTGTGGGATTTACTACATAGGTTTTGTTGTGGCCAAATTGCACCAGATTTATACAATTATTTTTCCCAGATCACATTAAATCAATAAATCATTTGTTTGCTAATAACAATGTGGAAATCTACTAGTTTTATCTTTGCAGTGGTAATTTGGACACTTGAAATACTACCAGAAATGGGAACACCTGTATGCTTTCAGAATACTTTTAACACCCTTAGGCAGCTTTATTTGGACAGATGTCTTATTTTATTACCTTTCTTAAAATACAAACAGTGCTGAATAGCTTTCTGTCCAAGCTTTTTTTGTCAGCTTCCTGAGCAGCTGCTAGGCATTTTCTTCTTAATATGATCTAGGATTCTCAGCCGCCAGTAGATAGAAGCTGAATGTAAATGGCTTCCCCTCCCTGCAGAAGCTCAAATGCAAATAAGTGGTCTGTAAGCATAATGAACAGTTGCCTTTTGTCATAAATAAATGCAGAAATCAATACTGCAGTATAAAAGCTGTTTTAAGGTAAAATGACAGATCTAACAAAAATTTGGAATGCTTATTCAGCAACTTGTCAATTTTCTATATTCTTTCATCTGAATGATAAAAATAATCTGTGGTGAACTACGGTGCTAGTTAATTGTGAGAAATTTCATGTGCTTGCAAAAGAAAGAAAAGCAGATCTGTTTACAGTACCGCACAGAGTTTTGTAGTAATATTTTCAAAACTGGAGTAGATAAAGAATAATAGCTAACACAAGAGGTTTTAATTACCGCTAGGGAGGTAATGGAAAATCATTTCTGAGGGAACAAAGCCACACTCTGTACCTAATTAAAGAAAATGTGCCAGTCCTTCAGAGACTGGATAATAATTTTCATTGTTGTGTTTTAGCTCCTAATGTTCTAGAAATGCAAAATTTGTAGTTACGAAGTTTTGGATAGATTTGAGGTCTCATAGATGGCATAATGATCATCAGCCACAGTCAGATGCAGTGTATGGTGGCATGTTGCAGTTTTCTATTTTGCTTTGTCCGTGCATAGCTGTTCCAGCAGGAATGCTCTAATTTTTTCTAAAGCGGATAATTTTGTCTACTGCATGAAATGAGATGAGAAAGAACTGATGTTGACATACATCATCAGACTGGAATAAATTAAAACTAAAGGATATTACCTTCGTTATGTGACAGAAAAGGTATTCATGTTTCCATAGGAGAAAATGAACTAACTTTCTATCTCTGTATACAAAAAGAATATTTCTGCATTCTTTTGACTGCATTCTTTTCCTTCAGTGACTTCTGTTTTTCGCAGACTGGCTGCTGACCAAATTCTTTGGAAGCCTGCTCCACCTTGACCCTGTCTCATTACTGTCTGGTGATTAAACCTTCCTTTCTAGGAGCAGTAATGTTTCCTCTCCACCCCTTCCTTTCTTCTTCATAGAGATAGCTTTAATCACTTGTACATTGAGTTCAGTAGCTTTCTGGCCATTATGGTATTCAAAATTCTGGTTACATTTTGGTGAGGAAGGTGGTGTCTTTCAACTAGTCAGTTCCTTTTCATTCCACTTTGTTTTGCAGTGTATCTGAGGGACTCCTTCTTGACTTCAATTGAATGTGCAACCTTCTGAATCTGAATTGCTCTGTGACATGTCAGTATGGTTTAAATGATGTTAGTTAACTCTAATTGATAGTGAGGTAACTTGATTTATAATGAGGATACAAACTTTAGTCCCTTGTAAAAAGTGAATTATTCCATCTTTTTAAAGTACCCCATGACTTTTATTTCAGATGCGTGGTTCCTCAGTCATGATGGGTGTCTAGTTTCTTTGGCAAGTGTATTGTATTTTTGTAGACCCATAACGATGGGGTTGCTGTGGCTTGTAACTGGCCACAGGCCTTGTGTTTAGCTGACAACACAGTCCTCTACCTATCTGGCTTTGGCTGGCTGGACTTGTCTTAGCCTGCCTGGAGGTTTGTTCTGACTTGTAAAAGCAGTTATCTAATGACAAAATAATAAATTATATCTACTTTATTTTATCTCTTGCTTAGCTTTGTACAATTGTGTGGTGTAACCCACTTTGGTATATATGTTTTGTATTTAATAGATAGTTATAACATGTGGTTACTCTGTGTAGAATTAGCTATCTATAACCCTAGACTAAAACAGCACATAGAAGAGTAAAGACACGCGACCATAACTGAGGCCTTGAAAGTACTGGCATGGGATGATAATAGAGGCTCCAGACCTCTGAACAGCTCACCAGTGGCCAATTACTGGTCATCAAATAGTGTGACCTCGAGAACAGGATAAAACCAGTTTTAGGGGAACCAAAGAGAACAAAGAACAGATATGTGGCATATATAAAACACATCATAGATGATGAATGAAAATGTAATGCAGACTTGCAGACCAGTGAAGAAATAACAGGGTGCAAAGCACATTAACAAACATAAAAATTACTCCAAGAGGAGCCTAGAGAGAGAGGAGGAAGAAACAGGCAACATCCTACTCCTCATGGCAAAGGACTCGGGATGCTGATAACTCGGTCACCATACGCCACCTTCCCAGGTTGAAACCATTGACCTTAAGACCCCAGAGGGGCAATGGAAGGGTGAGCAAGGGGTAGATACTGGAAAGATTGTGTGTATGTATGTCATTTTAACAGTATTTTGTTTAGAGTGTGTTAGTATCATTGTAAATGGACTAATAATAATGTCTTTGGTTAGACCGTTATAACTGTCATTAGGACTAAAAATAAGTTCCTGGCTTTTCATATACAGTGCATTCCTTTTGCCCATCACAAGATCCTGAATGTAACAAATCAGTGGGAATTAAAGCAACCTATTCTGTAACTTGGGTGTCACACCTCAGTAACAGTATGCATCTTCTGATTTTAGGCCCTTAATGCAGAGGGGCCTAGTTTCCTTGCAAAATTAGTGGAGCTTCGAGAGAGCAATCAGAACACTTAACTGGGGATTGCCTACTTGTTATCGATTATATGAAGTCCTTATGCTCCTAACTTTAGTGTTTTTACCAGATTTAGCAGATCTTCTGCTTCCCTTGTTGTCAATTCCCTTGTCATTTGGCAACTGGATCCTCAGTGGCAAGATTGTTAACTTGAAACCTTGGTTTTTTTGAAGTTCTTCGGACTTCCTTCCCTGTGCCTCTTTACCCTCTTTCCATTCTGGTTTAGTTTTACTCTTTCCTATTGTGCTGGACTGTTTACACCATATAACATTTTTAAGTAACTTTGCTATCTTTGATCCAATGTTCTTCATTATTCTGAAGAGTTGGGGGTTGCATACCATTTATATTCCAAAGATATATTTAAACTGTAGGTAAAATGACTAAACCATGTTATAAGTGTGTTCACTGAGAGATTTTCTTGATGCTTTTGGATATGAAGAGATGACTCTTCATTTTCTAAAAATGAATGCTGTGAAATACAGAGCTCTAATACCTTTCTTGCCTTGCGTGAGCAAGTACTTCAAATCCTTGACAGGCAGCTTATTTCTCAAGTTAAAACTATTTTACCATTGATAAGGTTTTTTGACATTTATCTCATTTTTGAGCTAAATAAAATCCTTCAAGGAAATCTGTGAAATTTGTGCACGACGAAAACTGTAGTACTAATTGGATTTGAGGTCTTCAACTTTTTGTTTAGAGAAAACAATAACTTTACTCAACACCAGGCGGTGTACAATATCTGATTAACGCTGTTGTAATTGATGCACTGGCAAATGTGGTTTAGGTTTCCAAGGAAACAGTACAGTAGGGGCATATGAGGGTATGAATATACATATGTGTGCATAACAATTTCTTCAAATACAAAAGAAACAAGATTGGAGGTGGGCTAAATATCCATATTTGTAAGTGAGCTATACCCAGCCTAGCACTTTCCATCCAGCAATGAAAAACTTTTCACCTGCTCTAACAGTGTCTGAATTTTGCCTGTATGACTTCTTACCAACCTCCTGTACCACCAGCTGACCACAATGTGGTTTGTTCTCATCTACACCAATAATAAATGTCACTACTTCCTAAAAGTTGTTAACTAGATAACCACAGAACAAATTCCCATTACAAAAATAGTTAATGTCCATGGCATTGAATACAGTCCTTAAAATAGAATAGACTTCACTGAATGTTTTTCCTTGTAAGATTTGTTTATGTACTCAGTTGGAGATGTGTAGGTGAGCTGTTTTTCATACGAGAATGGAAGTCTGGTCAAAGTATCATGTTTTCTGGAGTTGCCAAAATAAAATCTAAGTGTAGGTAAGAGGAAGAAGATAAAAGTTGTCATGCTAATTAGACCTCTGATCTCTTTAGTGCGGTAGCCTGGACTGGCAGTACTTAGTACAGATTTTTCAAGCTCTGATTTAAGAACCATCAAACTTCGAGTAAATTTATTCAGTTAAATAGTAACATGGTTGTAGGGGAAATTTCTTCCAAAGCCCAAAGGACCGATGACCTTGTTGTTCAGTCTGTGTGTATGTGTTATTTACTTAAGTATAATCTAAAGTTAATTATGATTCTCCTGAGTTGTCTGTTTATCTCTAGTTGTTCAGTGTATGTGAAGAGTTTGCTCTTATCTTCTCCTTGATCTGTATGTTGACATGCGATATGCTGTACTAATGTTGAAGGTCAGGGAAGATTAATCTTTACAAGCTGTATCATCCTGACACTTGCCTCAGTGATTATATTTGAAATAACGAAAAGGCATGCCTGTAGTTTTTGTTAATGTCAGCTGTAATGAAGTATACTGTTTGCAATTTATTTGTATACTGCACATATAGTAGATGAAGTTATTCTTCCTTGGTTCTAGAGGAATAAATATTGGAAAATGATTATATGGCCACCCTTGCATTTTTCATGTCTTCTAGCAAACATAGGAAAGAGCATGATTGATTAAATCTGATGAATATTGGAAAAAAGTTGTAATTTCAGTCATTATGAAATTACTGTGCCTAAGTAAAAAATACTGATTATGCTATGTTGGTTTATTAGAGTTTGAGATCTTGGATTAATAAGTTGTATAATTTTCTATTGGATTAAGCGATGCATTGTAATGAGACTTCCACGTTTCTCCCATAGATAGGGACCACTGTGTTTGCACCTTTTCTTGCACACCATTGAAGGCAGCATTGTGTTGAAGAAAGTGAAAAATTGAAATGGTAGCAAATATTACTGATTGACATTTCGCTAAATGGACATTTTTCTAATTCTTTTTCCAGTTAAGGCCTCAGTCCATCCCTATTGAGATAACTTTGATCCAACATGTCATCGTAGTTCAGTTACACATCAGTAATAATTTGCTAATGCTTTTTCATGGGTAGTTGTCAAGCCTTTATTGATTTCTGGATGTTGGTATCCTTCCTAAATACATAAAAAAATTTGAGGTGCATTGACTTGGTATTATTGAACTTCCTCTGAATTTTCTGAGTTCTCAGGAATGCATATACACTTGCAAGTATGTTTAAGAAGTACTGATGACCATAATCTTTTTGAATGTCTTATTTTTCCTTGTTTTTCTCTTCATTTTCAGGTCTGGCAGTTTCTCTTCAGTTGCTTCATGGAGACATAGAACAAATTAGGAGAGAGTATACATCCATGTTTACCCATGGAGTATCCATAACAAGGAAACTAGGTTTTTCCAATATTATAATGCCTGGTAAGTTAAAAAAAACTTTCAATAAACAGCAGAAGAAAGAACTAATGAGAAATTAATTAGTTTTCAGCTGCTTTCCGAATAAATACTGTGTTCTAAAACTTCTTAAACTTTTCCAGAGACTTTTATGTTAGTTTTTTTCAGATAGAAGAAGACGGTGTCCCAGTGGCCCCATTGCATTATATATTGTATAGTTACTGTGTGAGTGTGAAAAGGGCATACAGCCATAGCAGCCGCCTTTGAGAGAGGGAACCCCACTTCATAGAAGTGAAGATGACTGAATGCAAGACTGCTGAGCTCTATGCACAGAAAGAGATAACCAGCAGAACATTATGTTCTTAAGAACTGGTGGCTTTCTACATAAGGATTCACAGAATTTCACTGACACTGTAGAGCTTCTGGTTTCACCAGGTTTGTGTCTCAAATACAGGAAATGAAGATACTAGAAATGGATAATAGGGTTGTAGAGGCTTTATTTTGATTATATTGTATGACAAAATGCGCAAATACTTAAACAGATGCTAAGGCAGGTAGAAAGATTGTGTCAATATGAATGTGAAGAAGCAAATACAGGAAGAAGATTGCAGTAATATCTATAGTTCTGTCCCTGAAATGAAATTTTTAAAAAGTTTAAGGGGTTGCAGGAAATTATAAGGCAAATGTCTCTTTAAAGGAAGAGCATACTTGCAAGCAGACTAGTTTGGCATGATTATGGTGTTGTGTTGCTGCTGAGAAATGTTGCAGGGAGGAGCTTGCATCTTTAGTTTCAGCTGAGTCCACACACAATACCTTGACTGTCTCAAATGTAAATAATCCTCATGACTTGCAGATTTTTAATAGAGACTACCTTCTTTACAAAGATCTGTCTTTGCATTCCTGTGTACCTAAATCAGAAGTAAACTAAGGTTCTGAGGCAAGAATAAATAAGCTTCAATACTTCACTAATCAGGGACGTCTTAAATAGGCATTTAAAACTCAGTAATGAGACTCAGCTTTAGCTATGGGCATGTATTTCTCTTGAACTTCTTCCTGAAACTTGACATCTGAGAATTCACTCTTGTGTTCTTACTGCCAATTAAACATCTGTCCTTCTGCATCCTTGATCAGTACTACTAATCACATAAAACACGCACAGAACACAAGTTAATAAAATAGTTTTAGCGTTATTATGAAAATACTCTGCTGGCACGACTGCAATATTTAGAACAATAAGATGCATGAGTCAGGTGCCATTTAATTTAAAGGTAGATTATATATGTATGTTTAATGGAAGCATTCAATTGAAATCTTACGGCTTATTAGCTAGGGTTTATTTGTTGTATTACTGTTGGATTTGTAATTTGAATCAAATGAGTATTGCAGATAATATGGCTGATAACAGTAGAAGCAGTTTTGCTGAGCACGCTATAACTCCCATTAAGAAACCTTTCTCCATTTATCTATGATCTAGTGACCTTCTGCTCTGTGTTATCAAATTTTCTAAGTTCTATAAATAGCTCTTCTATCCCTTGACTTTCCAGTTGTGAAATAACGTGATGTACTAAACTGCAAAAAACATGTTATAGCAGAGTACTGCGTAATCAGCTGCTGGAGGAGTTTCTCAACTCAATTTCAAAGAATGTGCAGGCTCAGTTTGTCCTTTTTTTTATTAAAAAAAATAATATATGGGTTCTGGTGTGCTGCTTTCTCAGTCGAAATGTATGCATACCTCAGTTTAGAAAATGTACAACGTTTATTCTATGTTTACTGGCATGGAAGAGATTTCTTCTAAAGAGAAAATCATCTCACTCTTGCAGTGACAAGTTCCAAGGGCTAACCAGAGCAGTATGCCCTAGGCACTGAAATGCCTGCAGGAACCTAGCCTTTGAAATGCTTTTTTCTTTTAAAGCTCCCTTTCATTTTGTTTCTCTTCTAGTGTCTGTCTTCAGAGATAAATTAGAGAACTTCATCTTTTGCCACTGGAAATGGTCATTAATTAGATCTTATTTTATATTTTTGTTGAAAGTAAGTATGTTGCTGTGGCTAATTAGCACTTAGGTTAGGGTTCTGAACCAGATGCTCTTGAATTATTCAATAAGAAATACTTCATGCTGCTAAACTACAGTATCTCTTTTATAAATGCTATATTTTAAGTCTCTTTCCTATTCTGGTATATTTTAACTCTCCTGACCTTCATTTTTCATCATATCAATCCTCTTCTCTTTGGAGGTTTTCCTGTTAAAAGTTACTAGGATCAGCATACATGCCAAACCAGAATTTCGTTCATATAATTCGTTCAATAATGCATGTTTTTATAGAGCAATGCTTTTTATGTCACTGGAGCCTGACAGGGTGAAGCCACAGAATGCTCCTTCCAGGACCTGTGGAATTTTTTAATGAAGAACTCCAAGTGTTTTAGGATATGAAGTAGATGGCTAGAAAAAGGCATATATGGCTCAAAAAGGCTCTGAAATAAGTAAGTCACTTTATTCTAGCTGACAGAAGAAGGAAAGGCAGTGAAAGTATTATTTTGTGAGTCTAATTAACATGCATTTTCTAGGTTTAACAGGGTTGCGTAGAGTCTCCCCTTAAATCCACTAGTAAACTTCCCAGCATCCTAGTGTGGCAGTCTGCAGATGTACAAGCCAGTATTCTTGGAAAGCTTTGTACAGCATCAAAGGACAACTGCGCTTACACCCTGAATTTGTCTTCATTTCCTGAAAGGACAGACAACCACATCATTACCTAGTATATAAAATTTAGCATTTAATATTTACAAACATACTATCCTTTTTGAGCAGTACTTTAAGTTAGATTAACATACATAATAGGTGATGGAATATGAAAGCCCTTTTGTATTTTTCTATACATACTTTTTACCAGCTTTTTTGCTGTTACATGTAGTGCACTCTTACGGAATCTGTTTCCAAATTTGACTTAGAGCGTCTGTATCAGTGCATAACTTCAGTGCTGCATATGCTCATGTGTTCTAGCGCATATGCATGTGCATATTCTTTTGCATCTTTGTGGAAGATATCTAATTCCATAAAAAAGCCTGATCATTAGTGTGTGTTGTCTGGGGTTTTTAGAATTGGAATGAACCCTAGCACAGCTGTTTGTCTAAATGAGGACTTACTGGAGGAGCCATAGCTCCCTGCTAGGACTGCCAGTTGTACACAGACTCTAAACTATCATGTGGTAAGCATCTGTCTAGTTGCACATCTTCCTTTCTTGTGCTTATCAGACCAGAACTGCGTCTGCTTTACTTTATTTAAGCTGTACTGTTCTTAATAGTGCTAAGGCTGTTACTGGTAGTAGTAGTCTTGATTACTTGGTACATTCAACGCCAAAATCCATTCAGCATGAGACACTAGCATATAAAGTAAAATAATCTCATGTCTTTCTGTAGCATCCTTTTTTCATTAAGCAATTCAGTTAGGTCCAACCCTTACTTCCTGGAACTTTACCTACAAACTTACTCTATGCAGCTTTGTCTACAATATCAAAGATAATTCTAATTTAAAACAGCTATAGATACGTTTTTGAAAGGCTCTGTATCTTATAGAGGACAGCAGCTCACCTCCAAATGTCTTAGTCCATAAAACATACTGCAGTGTATAAACAATTGGCCTGTTCGCTGACATCTCAACAGATTTTCATAGATGGATATCAACTAGCTATAGACACCCTGTTTCAGCTTATGATCTGAACTGGTGGCATTACCACTACTTGCTCTGAGTTAATATCAGAGTTTATGTTTCTTCCTGTCTATTCAAATTATTAAACTCTTATGATATTAGAAGAGGTTAAAGAATTGACAAGTCAGTACAATAGTATTACTGACCATTATTTTCCTTGTGCATAAGCTTAGATGGTCTATAATGCTGGTATCTATAGCTGAACTAGTCAGTCCTGACTGCAGAGTTCTTGGCTTGTAGTCCTTAACTCTGAATTTTTTGGTCCTCTTCTAATCCTGTGATATCGTCTCACAAATAGCATAGCTAAAGACTCTACATGAAGCTGCTGTATTAATTTCTGCAATGGAATTTTAATACTTTCGGACTTACATTTGTCAAACAATGGAAGTTGCATTTTGTTTCTCAACGTTTGTCTTTTTTTTATGATTTCTGCTCATTCAGCAGATAGAATGAGCTTCCCAGGATGTTGCAGTGCTTTTAAGTTTCCTACATTAAGCTTTCATGTGCTTAATTTAGGAAAAATAACTTAGAGTTGTTACCATCACATCTGCATTGCTTTGCATTTTTCAACTTTTAATATCATTAGATGTCCTTTAGCTGTCCAGTTAAATCTCATCAGAATTCTGTCTTTGAAAGCTACTGAGTATACTCATTACTCCTTCATCTGGATTATTAAAAGGTCTTTTATTCTTTTCATGTGCAAGTACACGCTCTCCCATCTTTTTAACTTTCCATTTTCAGAAGCTTTTAAAATGAAACTAGAACTAGAATCTTTGTCTTTTTATACAAGTGATCTCACAAAATGCTATCCATGTGATAACATGCATTTTTCAATGATGTGAATTTGACTAGGAACATATTCCCTCTTTCAAAGCTTAGAATAAGAGTCTGGAGAGCAAAAATGCAAAGAAAGCTATGGAATCTGTTTTCTTCATCATGGTAAATGTCTGTATCTGTCAGTGAGCTTGGACTTAGTAAAGAGCTAGGATTCTAGGAAAAGAAATATGTGTCTGACACACTTAAGCATTTTTCTCCCATGAGCAGTGGTATGAATTTTTTTCAGTCGTCTTCATCCTGTGTGGAGTACAAACAGCCTAAATTTAACACCTGCTATTGTTTGCTGTTCTGATTTCCAAGAAGCCAGAAATATGTATTTTTAATTACTGAAAGTAATATTGCCTGGATATATTAGTTACACAAAATATGTTTAAGCAATATTGTGGAGTAAAGACACCCTGAATTTTGACCTTTCACGAAACTGTAGTACTCTATGGGGAATATCCTCTGCTTTCCAAATCCTATTTTAATACTTTCTTAAAGCTTTGATCCTGTCTACCAAAGGAATTATCATTTCTACAAGTCACTGGAGAAAACAAGGATACTAATACATGACTACGTACTTGAATAGACAAGTGCAAGGAACTTCTATATTGTTTTCCTTCTCCTTCCTATCACCTCTGGCTTATTTTCTTGGTTCATTAGGAACTGAAGGAAAAATAGAAGAGAACTATGGAGAGGGAAGAAAGGCCATAATTTAATTGGACTTCTCTTGATTTAAAATCTCTGGAAGTGAAAAACAGGGAGAAGGGTCTTGTGCAATTTATAGTATTTGGAAGAGTAAGCTGGCTTTCTTTTGAGCATAGAATAAATAGCAGTGATGCATGGGAAGTGTATACGAGGATAGTTACGGCTTGGAAGTCTTTCTTCAATAAACCAGGTAAGGAGCACTAGCAAACTAATAAGTGAATGCTTTAGCACTGTAAAAATATCTTTCAAAATTTTGTTGGAAATATTTTCTTTATATTGTAGCTATTCAAAATCCACAGGTCAAAGTTTTCTGTTAAAACTTGTAAGTCTTTTATTCCTCAGTTGTTCAAAGCAACTTGTTTCACATCTCATTGTTAAAAGGAAGAGCAAAAAAAAAGTCAGAGCAATTGGGTCTTAAGTGGTAGATCTACAATCAGTTTGAAATCTGTAAGTATTACAGTTTGAGAATCCCTCATAAAGGGCATTCCATTTGCTTAATCGGCTGTTTTCTGATGAGTTTTTCTCAGGGCTTGTTGAGAGTTTCTGTAATAAAGCTGAAAATGCAGATAATGTTCTGTTGAAAAAGGACAATAGGGTAACTGAGAAAAGGAATCTGTTTATTCATCTTTGCCTTTGATTTAAATGCCAAACATTACTTAATCCAATAGTAAAAAGGCAGTAGCATTACCAAAGTCATCAATGCTCCCGAAATTCAAACACATGCAGAGTTGTTTTAATGCTTGGCTTGTATAAACAAGAATATCAGAGATAATATTAAAACTAGCTAGCAGTATATAAATAACAGAAATGGTCTTATCTCTTTCTGCTCATCCCCTGTCATATACTTAAATGCAGACACACGCCCTGCCCCAAATAAGTTTTGTCAAGTATCACCCAGAGGGTCCCAATTTCAGACCTTTTCTTCATATGTATATATTTAAGCACAGAGTATGAAATTTTCTCATTCTTGAGTCATGTGAATATTGCTCATAAATAGTAATTATTATGAGTCTATGCAAAAGCTTCTTGCAAGTAGCAAAGTTGTTCTTTGCCACAATAATGGAGAAGTCAAGGACTCCTGTATGAGGAGAAAGCACTGAACAGACAGCTTGACGGGTGGTTGTCAGTGTCTTTAAATCTGACACACATTTACTGGCAGTTTCAAGCATGTCAATGAAATTTGCCCTATTTCTTAAAAGTGATGAATGCATTTGCTGATAAGCAGCCAGCCTCTCTTTTGGTGTATTCTACAATGTAAAACAAAAAAGAAATTGTTTCAATAATGGGATTTCACTTCCTACAGTGATGAAATTCTTTGTGAAATGCAGTGTGCCTGTATCTTCCTGAGCTGATCTTCTTAAGGATGCCCTTCTCTCACATAACATCCTTCTGATGATTTTCATGAATGATGCCAGATTGCTTAACTTGAAAAAAAATTAATTTAAAACATTCTAATTAAACACAAGTCTGGATCATATGTAAGAAATCAGGAAGGGAAGGCAAGAGACCAGCATGGCTGAGTAAAGATGTGCTGGTCAAACTAAAGGGTAAGAAGGAAATGCACAGGCAGTGGAAACAGGGACAGGTATCCTGGGAAGAGTATAGGGACATTGCCCAGTTGTAGGGATGGGGTCAGGAAGGCCAAGGCGCAGATGGAGCTGAACTTGGCAAGGGACATAAAGAATAATAAGAGCTTCTAGAGGTATTTCAGACAGAAAAGGAAGGTCAAGGAAAGTCTACCCCCCCAAGGAACGCGACTGGTAAACTGGTAACAACAGACAAGGAGAAGGCTGAGGTACTCAACTTTTTTTTGCCTTAGTCTTCACTGGCAATCTCTCTTCCCACATGTCTCGAGTGGATGGACCTCAAGGCAGGGACTGGGGGAGTAAAGTCTCTCCTGCTGTAAGAAAAGATCAAGTTCAAGACTGCCTGAGGAACCTGAACATACATGTCTATGAGACCTGACGAGATGGCAGTCAGGCAAAGTCCCCAGTGACTGGAAAAAGGGAAACATTGCACTCATTTTTAAAAAAAGGGTAGAAAGGAGGACCCTAGGAACTACTGGCCTGTCAGCCTCATGGAACAGGTCCTCCTAGAAGCTATGCTAAGGCACATGGAGGACAGGGAGGTGATTCGGCACAGCCAGCACGGCTTCACCAAGGACGAGTCCTGCCTGACCAACCTAGTAGTCTTCTATGATGGAGTGACTACATCAGTGGACAAGGGAAGAACTACAGATATCACATACCTGGACTTCTCTAAGGCCTTTGACATGGTTTCCCACAACATCCTTCTCTCTAAATTGGAGAAACATGTATTTGATAGATGGACTGTTTGGTGGATAAGGAATGGGTTGGATGGTCGCATCCAGAGGGTAGTGGTCAACAGCTCAATGTCCACGGCCACCTAGAGATCAGTGACAAGTGGTGTCCCTCAGGAGTCCGTATTGGGACCAGTACTGTTTAATATCTTCATCAGTG
Source organism: Platalea leucorodia (assembly GCF_965183815.1). Taxonomy (NCBI): domain Eukaryota; kingdom Metazoa; phylum Chordata; class Aves; order Pelecaniformes; family Threskiornithidae; genus Platalea; species Platalea leucorodia. Next base: position 97,657,798 of record NC_138826.1, on the reverse strand, counting down.
ACATAGGCAGTGGGATCAAGTGCAGTCTCAGCAGATTTGCAGATGACACCAAGCTGAGTGGTAGAGTTGACAAGCCTGAGGGATGACATGCCATCCAGAGGGACCTGGACAACTTCAGAAGTGGGCCCATGTGAACCTTGTGAGGTTCAACTAAGGCCAAGTGTAAGGTCCTGCACCTGGGTTGGGGCAACCTCCAGTATCAGTACAGGCTGGGGAATGAAGGGATGAAGAACAGCCCTGCTGAGAAGGACTTGGGGGTACTGATAGATGAAAACCTGGACATGAGCCGGCAATGTGTGCTCGCAGCCCAGAAAATCAGTCGTATCCTGGGTTGTATCAAAAGAAGCATGGCCAGCAGGTCAAGGGAGGTGATTCTGCCCCTCTACTCTGCTCTCGTGAGACCCCACCTGCAGTACTGCGTCCAGCTGTGGAGTCCTCAAGTACAGGAAAGACATGGACCTGTTCGAGTGGGTCCAGAGGAGGGCCACAAAAACGCTCAGATGGATGGAACACCTCTGCTATGAGGACAGGCTGAGAGAGTTGAGGTTGTTCAGCCTGGGGAAGAGAAGGCTTCGGGAGACCTTATTGCGGCCTTTCAATACTTAAAGGAGGCTTATAAGAAAGATGGGGATACAATTTTTAATATGGCCTGTACTGATAGGACATAGGTTAATGGTTTTAAACTAGAAGAGGGTAGATTCAGACGAGATTCAGTCTGAAGGAAGAAATTTTTTACAATGAAGGTGGTGAAACACTGGAACAGGTTGCCCAGAGAGGTGGTAGATGCCCCATCCTTGGAAACATTCAAGGTCAGGTTGGAGGGGGCTCTGAGCAACCTGATCTAGTTGAAGATGTCCCTGCTCATTGCAGGGGGCTTGGACTAGATGATCTTTAAAGGTCCCTTCCATCCCAAAGCATTTTATGATTCTATGAAATCATCAAAGTTCAACTGCCAGAAAGCATTAGCAAGAGTTTAGTATTGCTATAGTATTCCAGGACTTAACCTCTTCTCCTCCCACCCCACGCCCCCAAGTTAATATGTTACGTGTTAATAAACGCATGTATTTTGATCGTTGAAGTATTTATAACCTCCAGGTTGTGACTACTGCAAATATGATCAGCTTGTAGTGTAACTTGTTGAAATTTAGGCTGCATGCTGGTGGTCAGTGCTGCATCACCCAGACATAGGGTTACCTACTTTTGAATTGAGCTCTTCTGTCTTGTTCCCTGTGTTTCTGTAAACTGGTTGTTCTTATCATAACTTTAGCTGTGCCAGTTCCAAGTTTACTGGGTTAAAAAGGGAGTGGAAGATTTCCTGCCCTTGTCTTTTCTCTTCCGGTTTTGCTTCTTATTGTCAGTATATCAGCATGGATAGTAACGTCATTGATTATCCTAGTTGCTAAAAGGCATAGCGTGGATTGATCCAAAGGGTAGGAGGGAAGATGGACTAAGGGACCCTAGCCCTCTTCTCAAGTTAAAATCACCTTCTATATGTTTTTTTGAGATCCTCCCGCTGACAGTAGCTACACAGCTCTTGTCCCATTCTACAAAGTGTCAAGGAGCTTTTCTCTAAAACGTTTTGCATCCACAAGATTTACATTCTGGATAATACCATTTTGTCCGTGCCACATCCAGAGATTTTCAGTCTTTACAACTGAAATTGTTTTAAAAGCTGTTCAAGTCATGTTTAGGGTATGAAACAAAGCCAACTCATTAGCTTGTATTTTAGAGGGATGTAAATGAACAGGAACTTTCTCTAACCAAAATAATGTTTTCTGCTCCTTTTCAATTTGTGGTTCTAAAGGACCTATAATTCTGAGGAAAGCTTTCAAAAAAGCAGCTCCTAACAAAAGCTCCTAGTGAGTTCTGTGTAATTGTTTTTAAATTAGTGGCTGCTGTCAGGACAGTTTAGATTTGCGCACTGAAAGCTATAACTATCAGAGATGCTATCTTGTTCAAATACAATCACGCTGTGTTTTGTTACAGTACTAAATAATCAAATTGGAATTTATTTTGCTAGAGAGCTTTTCAAGGATAGCTGGCAAACTAAACTCTTTTCTTTAACAAAAACAGCTACCTTTGATCTTTGACAGCTATCTCCAGCTTGAAAACCTTGTTCCATATTAATATGCTACAAGAAATTCTACAGTTCTAAATGTGGTTGGAATACGAGAAAAGTCTTGTTATATCATCTGTGTTCCAATTGTAACTTACAGCTTCCTCAGTGTAAGTTTAAAAACAGTTTTGTGATGAAGGATCATTACTTTGATGCTTAGGTTAGGTACAAACGTTTCTAGAAAAATAAGAGAACAAACAATACATTCATACAAATGTTCTCCTGATGCTTGTCCTGACCTGACCTTCTCTTTACTAGTGATTACCTGTCTTGTTCCTGTCACCTGAGGTTCAGTGGGAGCATTCAAACCTCTATGAGCTGGGGGCAGCTTGCACATAGGTCCCATAGATAGCTGGGGGTACACCCTGTGACCAGCAGCAGACAAGGCAAGAAGGGTTTGCAGTTTTTCCTCTCTCAGCCTACAAATAGTGCTTTCAAGATATTTTTGCCAGGTCAAAGCTGAAATGTATTGGCAGGACCATATGACCAGTACTGCCAATGCTGTGCTCTGCGCATCTTGATTTAGCAACCCAGACATTTCAGTTCAGCACCTTTCACATACAATTAAATTCACTTGTTAGAGTAAATGTCCCTGTAGAATATGCACTTAACACTTGTGTTGCATGGGAAAGTTAAAGCTGTATAATCATCCACATCACTGCAGCTTTACATTTTTTTGTTAAATTCTATGGAACTTCAATTTCCATTTAGCTCTAGCTCTCACTTCATAGTAGAAGTTCTTGCCAGAGTGCTTCAGTCTGTGGCTTTTAATATTTAAAAATCTGGTTTTGGTTAGCCAAATACGTGAAATAATATGGTGTTAACTAAGTAGTGCTAAAATGTTGTAGTTAATGGGGCACTTCTGTAATTAGGACAGAATATACTGATACCCTTTTTCAACACATCACATTATTGTCTGAAGAACAAACAGCTTCCCTAGATACACTCTTTGATCCTCACAGTTCTTCTGTTTTTATAAGAGACAGCTTATTACTTCCTGTCCTCATGGGGACCACCACCAGCCTTTTTTTTTTTCGTTCTGCTTTGTTGTTTGTCACCTCACATCCAACCTTCTGCCTTACCTATGGCTGCTTGTAACATGTTAACCTCATTTTTTATTGGGATAGTGGCTAGAAAATAGCTGTGCCAAGATAAGCAGCTTTTTAAGCAGTGAAATGATTCAGACAACACAAAAATGCAATACATGGCTTCTTTAATTTGCTTTTCTCCAGCTTCTGTTGACTCAGCCCATAACCCACATCTCTAGGAGTGCCCTTCACATCTAAGGAGACCTAGGTGGTTTAGCTTCACAAAACACATTTAATGATCTTAGTGTGTGTGGTCCACGGTTCTACAGTCTTTTCTTACCCAGAAAACTGCACGTCAGTCCTAGACAAAGCTGATGTATAATGGGGTTTGACCCTATAATGGTCAACAGTGTTACTAACTGGATGTTCACGTCGACATGTTCATTGCACAGTCCAGAAGCCCTGGTGAATTCAGAAAGCTTAAAGAAACTGTCACAACAGGAGTTGAGGGATGGACATGCTTCATAAGAACAGGCAAAAATGAGCTGCCCTTTCTTTTGAAATAAATGCTTTCAAATGATCTAGATCTTTCATAGCACACAACTTCATTATAGGTAGAGGTAGGTTTGTCACCTCAAAGTTGAGTGTGATTTTTGATATTGTTTTCAGTTGCTTATTCCTGTACCCAACTTCATGCTGAAAATATCAATTGGATGTTTTCACTGAAACAGACCTAGAGAAGAGGACTTTGTATTTCTCAACATGGATATAACCTGGAATAAGTCTGTTGCTTTTTTTAATCATGTTTCAAGTCTCATATCTGATTGAGATTCAATCCTATAAGCATGTTTTTGACCAGTAATTAAAATATATAAGATGTACCTCTCTTGTTTCTGCATAAGTTCCTCGCATTTGGTCAAGTATTAGACTGTGAAAAAAATCTCAGTGCATATACACCTAGGAGAGATTTGATTCATATAGATACTTTAGCTGAGAAACTGTTTGTACTCGCCAAAGTCTACCTCAGAACTCAGATATTCAGCAGGACTTTCCCTTTCAGTGCTACTTATGACTGTAATTGCCCCTCTTAGTGAAAATAAGATGATTTAATCTGTGAGAGTTATCTGTCTGGTATACTGGTTAAGGCAAAGATCCCATAGAAAAATGGTGTATGTTCTTGTAATCAATTGTGTAATTGCAGTTGCCATAAATTAAAAAGATCAATTAAAGGAATATAGATAAATTCAACAATTTGCTGATGTTTGAATACTTTATAGAGGAAGCTGGAATTGTTTTTACTGAAAGAGGGATCACAAAAGAATGCCCTAACTTAGTTTTACACTGACAATCTCATTTTTTGGAGAGAGAATTTCTGTTAAGGAAGATTGAAGCAATGGTATTTCTATGTTGGAGAAGTAAAAGTGATTAAGATATCTCCAGAGCAATACATTGAGAGTGAAATAATTTTTTAAATTTGGATCCAAATATAGTTGTCTAAGTTTTTATTATAATTTTCTTTCCTTTTTCCTTTCCAGAGTGAAATTTACTTTCCAAATCCATTTTCTTTTTTACAGTCAGCTATTTTCTGATAAGGCTTTATGCTTGATTTTTACAACTCCATTGACTTTTGGATCTTATGAGCTTTTGTTCCTAATACGTTCATACAAATATTGTGCCAAAGATTTGTCAGGAACCTTTAAGTTCTTAACGTTCCAGTACACTTATCTGAACTGTGCAAGTTCAATATAGTTGGTTTTCTTCCATTTTGGTTGCAAGTAGTGATCTTTTGTAAACAAAAAGTGAGAGAGGTGTGAGTACAAATCCAGACACAAGGCCAAATTTAAACGAAAACCTACATTTTTTTATAAAATGTCAGATATGCTACATACTTTGAGAAAAGGAAGCTGCTGTTACATCTACCTGAAGCAGATTGTACCCTTGATATATAGCCCATAGTTTACATTCTTTTTGATTAATTTTCCAGTCTATTTCTGTTATCTCTATTTTGCTTTTCTATCCATTTCCATATAAAACATCTTTATTTCTTATACAGCGTGAGAGGCTTACTCTTCTCTTGGATTTAATTTGCCTTGCATGATAATGGAGAAAATCTGGCATTTTCTTTCAATAACATGACCCACATGTCTTGATTTGCTCTGAGACATTGAAAACAGAGTAGAGCTACCTGAATGGATGTAGATCAGGACAAAATTCATCTGAACTATCCTCTCATGACACTGATTACAAACTCCGCCAAGGTTCTGTAAGAGGACAACAGGACAATATCTGTGAAAGTACATCCTCCTCCTGTGTCTTTTTTCTCCGTGATTTTATTTCTTTATTGATTTATTTCTTTATTGATTTTTACTTTCTTTATTGAGGTGAAACTCAATGGGTTTGCATGTTTTTAAAAACCTTAAAATGCAGGCACCGTTTTTGAAAGCCTGCTTAACTTTGATAAAGCTCGAATTACTTTTTTTAGAAATGCTTTCCTATTTTTGCATAGAATCATAGAATGGTTTGGGTTGGAAGGTACCTTTAAATAACATTTTTAAAGATCAATCATCTCTGCCCCCCCCATAGACAAAGACACCTTTCACTAGACTAGGTTGCTCAAAGCCACATCCAACCTGACCTTGAACACTTCCATTGACAGGGCATCCACAACTTCTCTGGGCAACCTGTTCCAGTGTCATTTTCATTTAAATCCTGTACAATTTACTCTATTTAAAAAGGAAGAAAATATGGTTTTCACTGAGTTTCGTCTGGGCTAGGTCATGAAATTTGTGGTGGAAATGGTTATTTGGTTATGTTTCTGTGAAGACCCCATGGAAAATTGAAATCATTTTTTGCTGATAAATAAAAATAATGACTGAAGGTAGCACAAATGCATGTAGTATTCAGGTTAATCTTTAAAGAGAAATTGCTGCAACTACAAGTTGTGTGTTAAAATCAGTTATATAACAAAGCTTCTCTTTTTCATTGTTGTGTGTTGTCATTTTTCTGACTGTAAGACTCTTGAAAGCAACGAACTACCAGCACTTACTAGAACCTATCCTAGTATAAGTGTTTGCTAAGCAAGGACTCAACATATTGTATGCTCTTAGGTGACCATACCATACTAGCTTCTAAAACTTGCAAGATAAAATATTACTGCGATGGGGAAATAATCAGAATCTAGTAGTTTTAAGGGTAATTTTATGACCTGAATAAACATACGAACAGTTTTACTGATTCAGATCAAGGGCTTGTCTAGCTGAGTGTTGTAAACAGACACCTAAGGAAGAGTAAGAACTGAGCATGCATATATGCATGAATGGTAATTACCCCCTGATACTCTCCCAGCCTCCAGCTATGTTCAGCTCAAGGGATTCCCTGAGCTGCCTGTGATCGTCTGTTTCATATCCTTTAATGGATCTTCCTTCCACAACTCTCCATTCTTCCATTGAACCTTTTACATTTCTCACATTCATAACATCCTTCAGAAAGGTTTTGGTTTGTTTTGTTTTGAGGTTGCTTTTGTGTTAGTATTTTTACAAACCTTGCTGTCCATTACCTGAATAACCACCACCCTTTGCTTATTTTGAACCTGACTCCCACCGAGAACCAGAGATGATTCAATGATTGCACACACTTATTAGTAATTCAGCTCTTTCATCCTTGACTTCACACAAAACTCTTAAGTGAATACCATCTGGTCCTGGTATTTGTTTCTGTTCATTCTGTCTAGCTGTACTCTAGCCTCTGTCCATAGTTGTTTCAGAAGGTAATTAATAATAAGGTAATACAATAGTAGATTTTCACCCTTTTTTTTTTATGGGCATGGTTCTTGACGGCTTGATAATATAGCAGTTTCCTCTTTTACTATTTTTTTTCCTGTGGCAATGGTTTAGATTGTGCTTTGGAGGAATCATTTAATTTTACATACAGTGATGGAATAATGTTATAAAAATATTAGAAGACTGTAGCAGGATCATTGTTTCTGGTACTTAAAAAATCACTGGAGAGTTGCATGCAGTAAGATAAATGCAAGAAATGTGAAACATGAGGGTATCCTAGAAAGTGCAAGTAGGCCAAAGTCTGTTTGCATATTAAAATGAAGCCAGAAATTAAAGATGCACTAATTATTTAACAGTTACATATCTTTTAGTTTTACCCACAGTACAAGTATCCATCTCATGTTTGACTTCTAAGTGGTATGCCTATAAATACACAAAATTGTCATACTTGACTTCTTTTCACCAGTGCTCAGTGAAAATCTGCTTTACTAAACGAGGATATTCCCATTATGCTAAACTTGCATTTCACTAGATTAAAGCATATATTCTCAATTTCTTTTTCTACCAAATCTAGAAATTAGAATTTTAGAAGATGCTCCTAATTATGATGCTGTTTATCCTTCATTTTTTAGTGTTTCATAAGGAAAGTCCAGTTGCTTCCAAGTAGTTCTAGTAATGTTTGTCCAGGGCTAGATGAGTTTACACTTTTTAGAAATAGATTTAGCATTTTCAAACAGAACAGGGGCTTCCCTACCATGCCACTCTAGTCACCACCCGTACTGCTTTTCCCTGCCCGCCTGCCCCCCGCAACCGCCAAACAATCTTTGTTCCTTTCATCAAGTATAAACTTTGTGGTTTGTGTCAGTTGAAACTAAAATAAAATTACCATTGATCTCATCCAGAAGATCTGGTTACAGTCTGACAGAATACTTAGCATGTTAACATAAGAATGTGCAAAGAATTTAAATTTAAACATGCTAGCAGTTTTTAATAACTTGTACATACCATGTAACACTCAGGTAGTGTCTGTCTTGGATTTGTAGTTTGAATGTGTTGATGAAGATTTTAATTTCTCGGAAGCCTTTCCAACAAGCAAAAAATAAGATAACTAAGCTAACTTTTTGCTAGAAAACTTTGGAACACCCTGTCAATGTAAAATATGTTGAGATCTTTTAGATCAGAAAGAGAGATTTGAATGCTAGCAATCTGGGAAGCCTGCCCTGTAATGGAAAGAACACCAACCTCTTGTTTTTTGCTTCTTCAAAGTAATATCCTTTCTTTTGAGATTAAGTATAGAAAAGTTGTAATCGGTTCTTAAAGGAGACATTAAATGGAAAATTGTAAAGATTACAAATGAAAAAAATACATTAATATTGCCTTAGATTAAAAGAGGAATTAAATGAGGTGAAGCTAGACACCAGCTTCGGTATAGCTGGAGATGCTACTGTAAAGACCAAGAAGAGCTAACAGATAAGTAAAAAAGCCCTTGGATACGGTTTAGTATGGTAGATAAACTTCTTGGGCTTTTAGAAGGCTGAAGCTTTGTTGGTTTTCTTGGTTTATGAAAACAATTGTTATTATTTAAAATCCAAAAATACTTATGAATTGTGGGTGTGATACTATCCTTTGTTTGGAAGAGAAGATGGAAGTCTCCTAAAGTACTGAGCAAAAAGTAAGCAAGTTGAACTGACTCTTGCACACTTTGTGTTTGGTTTGTTTTTTTTATAGGGGAAATGAGGAATGATTTATATATCACTGTAGAAAGAGGAGAATTTGAGAAAGGAGGGAAAAGCGTGGCCAGAAATGTGGAAGTGACAATGCATGTCGTGGACAGCAGTGGTCAAATTTTAAAGGTATCTTTGTTGTATGTTTTTCCTTGCTCTAGTTAATTTTTGATACACTTTTTCAGATGTAAATCATCTGTGTCATTGTTTGAAGAGTACAAAATTGCTTTGGAAGGGTCATGTTTATCTTTTACTGTCTTTAGATATTCAAAGTATTTCCACTTTACTTAAAAACTTTAAAAAAATGCACATTTGTTTTATTTCCTTGATCAATTACATGATTCGGATAAACACCTATAATTGCCAACCAAATAACTAATGATTCTATTAAGATGCTGGAAAATGTTGCAACAAGATCAAGTTTTGGAGAATTTTTATTTCAGAATAATTCTTCTTAGCAGGTATGCATTTCCTCATGTTACACAGAACATGTTTTGATCATTTTCGAGTTTTTTGTCTGATTTTAATAAATCAGAGATCCTTGATCCAAAAATCACCACCATGTATTAATAAAAGAATAAATTAATGTTCTTTCTTTTCTTCAGATTTGATTGAATGCTGCTGGTGATAGCTAACAAACAGGCACTGTTTTATTTTTAATTTTTTAATAATTAATAGTGTCTGAGATTTTTTCTGTACCAAAAGATTTCTGTTTGCCTTCAACCTTTTCCATACATATTTAGTATCTTTTTTCCCTTTTATTTGAAAGTACTTTTTTCACATGTTCTGATTATATTGAGGGCTGTGGGGTGACAAAATGAAGAAAGGCTGATGCAAATAGTCTGGTGCAAATTGTGTGTGCGTATATGTGAAGTGAGATTGTGCATATAAATGCATGGCATGCAATGTATGTATGTTTTTGTATATATAAAAATATATATACATATGCATGTGTGTGTATATATCCTTTCTATATATATAACTACCCATAAAAAATAAAAGATATTGAGATGCAAAGGTGATCCCTTATAATTGCTGAGGAGAAAAGCTACAGGTTACCTTTCCCACAGAGAACTAATAGGTATCACCAAGTCAGGACTTAGACAAATCCATTTGCCTGCTTTGCTATGGAGACACTATGATGGGTGTTGCAAAGGCAACGAACATTTTGCTTCTTCCTAATCAGGGAATCCAGATTTCTTTCTTTTTTCCTGCTGGGACGTGTCACTGATAACAGCAGGGTTACAGGCTTATTTCAGAGGACCAAAGATCTTACTCATGGGCTGTTCTTGTCTCAGTTAAATTCTTGTTTGTTGCTTGGGCATAACACTGGATGCATCATGCTGTGTCATGGGACTTCACATTGCATTTGTTGCTTAAGCCTTCCTAATCACCTAGTTCCCCCTATATAATACTTTGATTCTCACCAGTGTGGATGATTCTTGCCATTTTTTCTAATCAGCAAATATTAACGAAGTGCTACTGTTTTTGTGGGTTTAAAGATATTAAGCATTATACCACATGTGGCATTTATGATATGAATGTAAATATTAAATAGTCTTCCTTGTAAGAACAGTCCTTGATGACATCTTACCAGTGAACTAATCTGCCTTTAATCTCTGATCAATACTTCTTCTTCATTAGGATTTTATCTCATTCGGCTCTGGAGAGCCACCAGCCAGCGAGTACCATTCCTTTGTGCTTTACCATAACAATGGTCCCAGATGGGCTGAGCTGCTGAAACTTCCTATTCCTGTGGATAAATTCAGAGGAGCACACATCCGCTGTGAATTCCGGCACTGTTCCAGTAAGTGCTGTTCACGACTTCTGCTAGTCTTCTCCTTTACAGCTGCAGTCAGCACATGAGTTTCCGTAATATCTCAGGAAGAAGACAGCTGCATGAACTTTCTCTGTAACGGTTTCATGACGCAGTTTCTCAGGCTTGCAGCTTTACTTGGTGGAACTCAGTGCTTTGGTAAAGCCTAAATACCAGGAGAAACCAGTCTAGTTTTATTAAATAGAAATAGACAACATTGCAGCTGCAAATGTAAACAGAATTTCAGGTAAACTCAAAACGCAAATTTAGAATTTACCTGGTGAATTATCTAAAATTATACCTGTTCCTTAGTACATGTTTAGCAATCCAACCAGTGGGAAGCGTACATAGATACATCATGGTCAATTAACATCGCTTTTGAATTGCCTTTTTTTGGTTTTTATAAAATAAAATTTCAAAATTCTCTAAACATTCTGAACAATTTTAGAGATGATTTTGAGGTAAAAATTGAGGTCTGGGTCTATGTTCTGCATAGCAAGGTATGTGAGACAGGTTTCACAGCTATGGTGCTGACTGCTGTCAAGCTTGTCGAGAAAGGTGGATAACATTGTGTGCCTTTTAAACTGCCGCTGTTGTTTGGCTCTTTTTGGTAGTGTAGATAGAGCAAGATTTGATTATTCGGATTGCCTTTGTGGAAAGTGGCACATACTGGAAGTTATAGTATATTTAGATTTCAGGTACATAAACTTCAAAATGTAAGGAACAGGTAATATAGGAAGAAATTTGCATTGATTTCTTTTTAAGATTTCTTTTATAAGCTGTGAAGTAATAAAGTGGTATGTTTCAAACTGATGATACTTTTTTTTTCCCCACAATCTTTGATATTTTTGTTATGGTTGCCTACACCACCCCTGTGCTAAACTGTACTAAACTGTCATATATACACATTTGATGAAAAATTGGTTATTTTCAAAAGTGTTCAGCATCTGCACTCATTGTCTTCAGTAAAATCTGTGCTGTCTCAGTGTTTTGTAGTCTGCTTTATATTTAGGTGATAGATGAGTTTTGGAATTTGAGCTTAGGCATCCAAGTTTGAAAACGTTATCTGCTGTCTAACATTCATGTAAGGAACAGTGACATCTTCAATCGCATCTATAGAGGCAGATGCCTCATTTGAAAATAGAAGTGCAGTGTAGCCTGAGGCTGACCTAAAATGGAGACCAGTAGGTAGAAGCTACTACAGGGGATAACTGTCGGAAAAAAACCCCTTTTCTCTTCATGTTGGACTGGCTAGATCACATTCATTTGGGTTTCCTGGCATTCTATATATTGCTAAGACTAGATATTTGGTGGCTTCTGTTATTTGTTGTTAATAAATACCTAATCATGCCAGAATACTGTTTTCTGATTTACAGTGAGATAAAAGAAACCATTACAGGAGATAATGTGCAAATCTGAAAAGAAATTTAAGATAATCTTAGTCTGACTAGCTGCAAGTAGCTTCCAGTATACTTTCTTACATTGTATTATATCCATTTATTTTGTCTAAATATGTAATAGTAACTTTAAGTGCTGCTATTTACATATGTATTTCAGCAAAAGAAAAGGGTGAGAAGAAGTTGTTTGGCTTTTCTTTCGTGCCCCTGATGCAGGAAAATGGGAGGACTCTGCCAGATGGCACCCATGAACTCATTGTACACAAGGTAATTTGAATTAGTAATCAGTAGCTGTAATGATTCCTCTGGAACATACTTTAAATGCCCAGAAACATTAGGTTGAGAAAGTCTGTATTCATTACCAAATGAGTGATAATCTTGTCACCATTAAAATATCCATTGCTGATTGTTTAATATTAAGCTTCCTGTTACAAACTGCAATTGAATTTAGGTATGTGTTTTAGTGCACAGGTTTTACTAAGTCTCGCTATTATATTACATTGTATTTATAACATGCAAAGTGAACCCCATGATACCCTCTTGCTGAATTGCTGAAGTTGGAAAATCAAGCAAGCTCATTTATGCAGATCTCAATGTTATAATTTTTAGAGATATTTCAGTTTTGTGGAATTTTTGTTTTCACATTTAACAATTATCTCTTTGTTCAGAGGATTTGATATACTCCCAGATGAATTTTACATTTTAATACCAAAATTTGTAGCTATTCATCTGACATATCCTGTGCAAATTTGTTAACGTCGTATCTGACATTGAAGTCTACGATCCAAAACCAAAGTTGCAACAGGCATAGTGATAATTCGTCCATTTCTGGCAGAGAAACAGTAATAATTTATGTAATTTAGGGATTTGGTCCTTTGGTTTTATGCAGTACAGTTATTTTAACTGGTTTGTTTTCACAGTGTGAAGAAAACACAAACCTTCAGGATTCTGGTCGCTACCTCAAACTCCCCTTTTCAAAGGGAATTTTCCTAGGAAACAACAGTCAAGCAGTAAAAACCACTAAAGAGTCCTTCTGGATTACATCCTTTCTTTGCTCCACTAAACTCACACAAAATGGTAGGATATGTTGATTATTTAAAACATGATGAATTCAAATGTGATAGCTACCCTTTACTGTGCCAAGCAAGCATGGATGTACTCAAAAATAGCTTATGTTCTATCCATTTTACAAACTGGTTTTCTTCATAATTTTTTATATCCAGATGGAAACCAATGCAGCATGATAAACCACCGATTTTAAGTAGTTCAAGAATGCTTTTTAGATTAACATGATATTGGAATCAAATGCAGCACCCTTGGAATCAACTATCAAAACCCAGCTGCTTTACAAAACCTCTTAATCTGTTTGTTGTAGAGTTTTTATGAAATACTTATTGTAGGCTTTAGGCTGTGGCAGTTTGGTTTCAATTAGGCACATACTGTTTTTTTGTTGTGTCACTTCTCTTCCTTAAAGCCAACAAACACTTACTGCTACTTAATCCAATACACTGGATATATGGAGCAGCAGATAGAAATATATGTGTTTGCGCTTTTTACTATTGCTCTGTATAAAATTCTTAAGATTTTTGTTTATTTGCTATATTAACTACAGTTTGTAACTGAAACAGTTTTCCACAAATTTCTAAATATTTTGTATTTGCTTGGCAATGTGTTTCTGACCATTCTTTGATATCCCCACAGTTTTATACTATTTTTTCTGAGCTGTTTATCACAGTTTTAAGATCTCTCTCTTGTGTGTGAATGACTATCTTTACCCTTCTTATATGTATTATGATAAAATTGCTAATTGCTTTCAAATTGATTATAGGTGTTTAACAACTAGAGCAGCTTTTTAAATTCAGTAGCATTGATTTTCACCATTCGGTAGCAAGTGTCCAAAATAGAACTATGTGCAAATAGTAAGTGGTCTGTTTCACTGTGCACATCCATTCTGTATTCTCATAGCAATTAGCTTCAAGGTAATAAAAGTTAGCCAATAAAAGATTTTCCCAAAGGTTGCTAATAGGCAATCAGAGTCTAAATTTGCTTCAGTTAAAGGCCTTGATTTAGGAAATCACATGAATCTACTGGTACCTACACATGCATGAAAGTGATGCCCAGATCTTAAGTGATAAATAGTTAACTGATAAATAGTTGTGCTATTGTCTGGGGTTATAATACTAATTTATGTTCACAGTACAGGAGTTATTTTGTACTTAATGTAAATAGATGTGTGACATAGGGCATAAAATTTCCTTTTTTTAACCATATTCTGAGTAAGAGGGTGTAGAATATCTGAATAATATTGATCCCCTTTTCAGCTCTGAAAGAGTTAACAATTATTTCAGCAGTACTTCAGAGGGTGGAAATATTTTCAATAGACAGGCTCATATTTTCTCCAAGGATCTTCTTTGGGAAGTTCATCTTGGTGAGTTTCCAAATCCCCATTCTTTTAAACACAAATTTGCCAAAACCTATTGCATGCTCAGAAAATGAACATAGAGCAAAGCATGTGGATATTTGGTCATGTGAGCATTATTTCAGTTATCCCTGAGAGAATGTAGCATATTTATTAAAAAATACAGGAGTAAAAAGATCTGTGTATTTACTTTTTTAGTAAACAATTGTATTAGTATTTTTGGAACTTGCTGATTATTTTTTAATCTGTTTTTAAGTTTGGAGATTTTTCTGAAGTTCTCAGAGATCTGCCTGTGTCTACAAACAACAATGTCCAGCCTGGAAATGAATTGAAAATTCTGCTATCGGTCTGTCCATGGGGTGGGGGAGGACCCCAAACCCAGACTTGTAAAGGGTGTGACTGAATTAGGCCACAGCTTTACTAGCTTGCTGAGAAATTTTACTCAGCTGTCATTCTCTCATTGATTGTTCCCACATGCCATCAGCTCTCATGCGTATTAAAATTATGGGGACTGGGGGAAGGAGGCTGACTCCCAGTTGTTGAGATCCATAACTTCCTTACCCTGGGTAATTTGGAGGGGTTTTTAGGATTATTTCCAACCAATTTTCAGAGACCTTCTAACCAGGGGAGTCTGTGCGTTCATCAACGTATCTCATAATCATACGTCCTTATCTAATCTGTCTGCCAATTAGCTTTTCCTTAGGTTGACTTTTGATCCTGGATAGTTAATCAGTTAATAATAGCAAAAAAGTATACCAGCTTTTATATATTATATTCTTCGCTGGGTAATTATATTTCATTATCCTAAAAAAAAAAAAAAAAAAAAAAAAAAAAAAGAGCAAGAGAGAACACAGTATTTTTCTACTGAGTAATTATCAATACAGTCTTACTTAGTTTTTGACATATAGGAGGGATCTCTGCCTGCCAGAGACTCAGGATCCATCCAGCAAGTCAGAATATTTTAGCAAGTTGGCATCCACTCGTTTCTCAGCACTGATCGGCACATTCCCAGTAAGCAGCTGTTCATCAGCAGAGCAACATGCCATACAGCATGTCTATTGCAAGGCAGAGGTGTAATTTCTCTTCTGCATTTAAAAAAAGCCAAACTGGTGATTAATAAAACAAAAGTAACAGGGGGCAGCTTTCCTGAGTGACCCCAGTTTAGAGGGAGTATTGGAAACCACAGAAGCAGCCTGTTGGAAGAGGAATGTAGACCGTCAGTTCTGGAATTTGGCTTTTTCCTTTTGAAGTGCAGTAGTGCTACACCAGGCCAATTTCTGATGTCTCAGGATTTATAGGAGAGAGATGGAAGGACCATCCCAAACCACTTCCTTTTTACACATGATTCTAAACCTTTTCTTAAACCTAGCGCTTTGGATTTAAATTACGGACTTTGAGAAGGGAAGTGTTTTGTTTGGTAGGAATGGTAGGTCACGTGTAGCCTATTTTTAATGTACAAATCTGATCATGAATAAGAGAAGGCATTGGAAATGTTTTTCTTCAGCAAATTTATCAGCAGTATTGACTTTTTTCCTTTTCCAAAAGTATGTTTTCCTAGTGGGCCTATTTTGGAGGACAATTTTATATTCTCATTTCTCTTAATACATGACACATTGCTATCCTTTTCGCTTGTGATTCACATGTCAGATTTTCTATTCATGTCATTTATGCTTGGGCTATTTGCTAATGTTATCTCAGCAATGTCTTTCCTCCTTAGCATTTTCCTTGAAATAAGTGCTTTGAAGTGAGTGTCTGACACTTGCTTTCTCTTTCTTTTTTAATCCCCCAACAAATCCCTAATACTGAGCATCAGCTATCTTCCCACCAAGTTCCTCCAGCAAACCTGTAAAGAAATATTTTTTTCCTGCTATGAACTGACAGCTTTAGCTAGTCTCACTGCTCCTCAACTTAAGTTAAGGCTTAAACAGAATAAAGTGCAGAAATCCATTTAATTATCCAAAAGACAAATGCAGTTCACTGGATTTGTAATGCTTGTTTCTTGAAAATTCCTAACAAAAGGAATAATAAGACATATCATTTGTCCTTGATCTTTGGAATGTGTCTCTGATGCACATGTGCGACCCTTCAGCACTCTTAGTGCAACTCAAGGATCTCTCTTAATCCAAAGCATTCCATACTAGCACAGGGTGAAGCAAAGCAAAAAAGAAATGTATAAATGCATAAAAACAATTTGTGCCCACCAACATCAATTAAGGCAGGAAAATATTAGTGGAATAGCATGCAGGGTGTTTGCCATTAGCACCTCTGGCAGATTTGTATATAGATGGAGATTTATTTCATGTTATTGAAGACAGAAATAGTACTTAATTTCTTGTTGTGGGAGAGAGGAGCTTTTCTGGAGCAAACTGGGAAAGAAATAACACAAAGATGGGTGTGGCTCAAATGTTACTTGAGTGTGAAAATAGTCTGTGGTAGAAAGCACCCAAATAGTTGCTGAACCAGGAGGAACACTTGCTATTAGCTACTTGGTTTGATAAGTACTGAGAACATTTCAGAAGAACTGGATCCTTCTAAGACATGGCTGGACAGTGATCAACTAGACCAGTGGTTCATCTTAAACTGATGGAAGGATTGGATGGTGGTTAATCAAGTTTTTCTGCTTCAGACGGCCAGGCTTTGAGAAATTCTGAAAAGCTGGTTAGTGAAATGTGGAAGTAGTAAATGTGAATGTAAAGGAGCTTGGGGATTTCTTTAATTCATTGGTTCAAAAATAAGTGGAACTTTGTGCTCTGAATACAACTTGAAAGGAGCGCCGCATACATGAGCGAGTGTGTCACGGCCAGAAAATGTGAGGAGTAAGCAGAGAACCTGCAACAGAAGGGAGAAAAATAACAACAACGTGTCAGAGTTCAGCAAGGGTCAGGATCGAGTGAAAACTGCTGAAAAGCCAAGCCAAGTTTGCAAAACTCTATTTTAGGATATTGAATGGTATGGGACATGAAATTCCCAGTCTCATAGGGAGGAGGTTTTTTTAGTACATATCTGAAGCTGAAGGCAATAACACGTGACCCAAGAGTAATAAATATAGTACCTACATTTAAGACAGGTGAAAGAGTAGATATGTTAACTGGGCCATCACCCTCCGATGAATTTTATTCAAGTATTTACAAGAAATCATGGATGAATAAATGGACATGTAGCTAAATGGAATGTGCTGTAAGATGAGTTTATCAAAGACGTATCATGCCAGAATAAACTTCTTAATCTTTCTTTTCAAAGTTTTTTGTTTTTGTTTTTTTTTTTGTCATTATTATTATTCTTCAGAGGAAACGTAGTAGATCTAAACCATCTGGACTTCAATAACATACCGCATGGGAAATTAGAAAAGATAGAGATTAGAGTAAGAATTTTAAAACTGGTAAATAAGGGCTAAAAGAGAACTAGCAGGTTGCACTGTAATGGAAGGAATTTCCTTCCTGAGTGGAAGGAAAATACTACTAGATCTGAAGAATTAGGCCTGGGATTGGTCTCTTGTTTGGAAGGGTGGAAAAGGGTGGGGATAGGAGTTGCTTCACTAAAACCTGAGACACTAGAGAAGCCTGTTAATGAAATTTACTGCTAATATGTAGTTGAAAAGGCTCATCAATTGAGAGGGAAAAATCAAAATCTGATACAGGCAACACAAGGTGGTAACTTTGATTTAAATAATTAATAACAAAGAGTAGAAATTAGATCAAATTTAATGGTACAAAAGGCAGGATCATACCCTAGTGGAAATTCTTGGAGGTTCTGCTGTAGTCGGGGAGCTGAACAGTATTAAACAGGAGAAAGACCTATTTGTGTCACCAATATGATGCATGTAAAAAAAATCCCAAATTCTAGAACATATATGTCAGGTGTTAACAGCAGACATATGAGCTTGCTAATGATATAGAAAACAGTGATGTAATCTCATCTGTAATGTAGTTACCATTTTGGTCAAGAAAGCTGAAGGAGAATGAATTAAAACTGGAGGAAGTATGAAGACACTCAGGTATTTTTTTAGCTCAGAAGAGTTTATTTTCCAGAAGAGGTTGTGCTGCTTATTAATAAAGCAAGATCTTAGAGGCATTGTTTGTTCTCTAAAAAGACATAGGAAGATGAGTATTTTAAATACATACAAACTAGTAGTTAGGAGACTATTTCTAGCTGTCAGATGACAGCTCTGGAAGACATCCTTCAATGGGACAAGAGATGGCAAAATAATTCCTTTTCTTAAGATGGTAGTTGACAAATATTTGAACAAGATTGCATGATATATTCGCCACAGGAGACTGATTTTAGTGACCCAGTATCATGTTCTTTTATTTCTATTGGTGGAGCAATTATGGGATGGAATGAAAATTTGTTGTTGTGCAGATCATATTATAGCAAATCATGAGATATTTTGTTTTAATGAAGCCAAGTTTTGCTGAGTGGACTGTAACAGTAGAATTTAAAATCGGAAATGCTGCTTTGCTTCCAGCTTTAATCTTGCATTTTGTTTTTGCAGGAGATATGCTTGACCTTCTGAAATGGAGAACCCACCCAGACAAAATTGCAGGATGCCTCTCAAAATTAAAAGAAATTGATGGTTCAGAAATAGTGAAGGTATATGCCATTCTATCTTTTTAGATAATATGAGGGAAATAATGTATTTGTTTGTCACAAAAACACCTATTTAATAACAAACTGTCTCTTATTCTCTCAAATTAGTTTCTTCAAGATACACTAGACACTTTATTTGGGATTTTAGATGAAAACTCTCAAAAATATGGATCGAAAGTATTTGATTGTTTGGTAAGTTTCATTTTGTGATGATGCTTAACACTATTTAAGAATTAAGTAAAAAAGAGAAAACCTTTTTTTTCTTTCTCTCTCACATTTAGGTTCACATAATAAATTTGCTGCAGGACAGCAAGTTTCACCACTTTAAGCCAGTAATGGACACTTACATTGAAAGTCATTTTGCAGGAGCACTTGCATACAGGTGAAGTCTGTACTTTTTCTATCTGATTTGAATACTGACAGTTATTGGTAAACTAAGCAGAATGAATCATTAGGTTAAATTAAATGGTATCATTAGAAATAAAATGCAATGCTTATATGAGTGCCCAGATTTAGGCCATTAAAAAAGAGTAAAACAACTTTAAGTTACCTGAAAGGTTACTTGCTAGTGCTCTAACATTGGCTTCATTTTTAAATCTTTTTCTTCAGTGGATTTCTTTATTTGAATTACTTTGAAAAACATAGGCGCCTCAACATCATCTAGCTGCAACTGTGTTCACTGTCTGTGTAGAGCAGTGCACTGATAAGCATCTGCTGTACTCTCTGTATTTATTTGCTGCCTAGACTTCCATTAAAACCAATGCAGTTTAATGAGACTGCAAACTGATGTATGAATAGCAGGGATAGTCCATGCTGGCAGGGATTCTTCTGGCTTAACTGAGCTTGCATATCCCTGTCAAAATCATTCTACTGCACATGTAATGCTGGTGTTATTTCCTGTTTGTTAGAGATCTACTAGGTGGTTTCCAGCAGACTGAAAATTAAGTGTGATATTGGGCCTGTAGTGATTAGCGAAATCTAGTCGTGTATTTTCTATTTTGTCAGTGTTTCTCATATGACAGATGTTGGTTTGCATTTTAAGTGCAAAGTTAACCCTTCTCCCACTTCTGTGTTATAATACTTTCTGATGTGGTATTCTAGGGATCTTATAAAAGTACTAAAGTGGCATATCGATCGAGTCACTGAAGTAGAGCTGCATGAGCACATACAGGAAGTACTAAAGGTAATAAAAATCATCGAAGGCAATTATATATTTGAATGATGTAGTCATACAGTACCAACAGGTTTAACTTAGGAAATGAAGCAGAGTATGTATAAATGATGGAATGGTAGTACTAGTTCTAGGGAGTTGCAGACTCTCTCAGTGCAGTCAGTTTGTTCATTGTTCTCTTTTGTCAATAAGTTGGGCAATGTAGCTTACTACCACTAGACTCTGGAGCTCTATTTTCTGTACTGAATGAGGATATACATGAGTAAGAGTTAGATCTAAGAAATCAGATGTTGATTGCATTGGTAGTATTAACATCTGTTGCATAACTGAATCTGAATGGCAGACATGCATGCTGACTTAATGGTTCAAAGCTGACATGGGGGAACTCTGCTGAAAGTGGTGGGTTTGGTTGCTCTTGCCCTGTTTTGTACCATCAACAAAGCACCATATGGAGTCAAGCTGAGTTGTACAACACAATAATTCCATTTCGGACAGGTGCTGCAGTCTGGAAATAAAATTTCAACGTGGTACCCTTCTGTGCTTTTCTGTGCTGCTGTTAACTTAGGTGTCTTGCTAATAAGAAAGGGCTGTATTTTTAATTTACATTCCCACAATTTTGCAACTTAATTTAAGCTTTTTTTTTTATTATCTGGTTAACAGTTGACAGGAAAACAACTTTTACCAGGCAGAGAAATTCTAAGAACAGCTCAAAAGTTTGAGCCTATTTCTTATATTGGCCTTGTATGTTTATACAATACATGTTTTTGTAGCCAAAGACATGCAGGGGATGGGGGGGCAGTGTTAAGGTTTTGCAGTTTTCCATTTGTTAAAAAAACCAAGTGTTCCCTGGTTTGTAGAGATTATGAAAGGCAAGGGAAGAGCATTTCTGAGTATGTGCTTTTGAAATGTTAGTGTTTCAATAGAAAGATTTGCCAGTATTAAATAACGTGATGTCCTGTATCAACCCTTGTCATTGTTTGAATGATATAATTATTGCACGTGTTCTATTTAAAGATGAGCTGGTTTGTTTTTATGAGTTATCTCTGATTTTGACATTTGTAGGCACAGGAATATATCTTTAAATATATAGTTCAGTCTCGAAGGTTATTCTCTATTGCCACTGGTGGACAAAATGAGGAGGAATTTCGCTGCTGTATTCAAGAGCTTCTTATGTCAGTACGCTTCTTCCTTTCCCAAGAGAGCAAAGGAGCTAGTGCTTTATCCCAACTACAAGTAAGTTTTGAAGCATGTCTTACTGCCACTTTTAATGTCCAATATAGAAAATGTATGTGTGTCCTTACCTATATTCCCAGGAAACAAAAAGTGGTTTTGCTAGAGCAAAATGGCATTTTCAGCTCATCCTCATACCTTTTGTCCTGTAGTGTGAAATTTTCATACCAGCAGCTTCTAAATACACTTGGCAAAGATAATCCCAAATCTAATATTTAATTTTGGACTATCATTATATTATAATTATTATATTGCTGGATACCAATAAAGTAATTTCACTGTTTGGGGAATTTTACAGCTTAGTTTAACCATATTGGAACTGAAGAATTTGAGCCATACAAAACACTATCAGAGTTTTTATGCTTTACAGAAAACTTTTAAGTCTTGCTGAACTGTATATTTTAATACTCAGCTGGTATCTTTATTTCAATTGAGACTACTATAATTGACTAGTGCTGAAGCGCAGAGGCAAAACACACAGCTCTCTACATTGTGCCATAGATTTACCAGCTTCTACAGCTCATAGATATACTGTCCTCTTTCCCTATTTCTGTAACCAACGGTGTTTAAGACCTGTTAAGAATTACTAATTTCTTAAGCTCTGTAGAAAATTGTTCTTCCAAGAAAATGGCAAATCGGAACAGAGTAGAGAGGTGGTTCTTCCATCTCATGTAAGCAGGTGGAGTAAAAAGATAATAGCAAAATGACATAAACACATTTGGAATTCCTCTTCAGTATCTTTAACCTTGTATATCATCTGTTCTGACACCAGTGTGAAGAAGATACGAGTAGCTTTTCTCAATCAGCAGGATTTGGAGAGGAAGAAGGGAATGTCAGTTCTTGCTTCCTTTCTCTGGCATTGCCTTCCTTTCTTTTCCAGTGTTCTGTTTCCATATTTGTTATACTCACCAATGAATTTCTAAACGTATTTTAGGATTGTAGAAGTGAACCAAGACTGCCAGTGCTGTCTCACTCTAAAATAAAAATGTTCATTATTTGAAAAACAGAAGATATGGAGGCTGTTATATTACTTATGTTAAAACAAAGCAAACCAAACCAAATCCACTCAAATCTTTGTTCTGATTTCAGCTGGCTTCTGTTATCCTTTTAAAATTTTCCTCTCACTCATAGATCGTGAAGAATCTGTAAAGTATAAATATTTTTATTCTAAGTTGAACTTTTTACTTTCACTTTGTCCTGGGAGAAATGAATAGTCATTAGATAATGCTTAAAGGAAAATAGTCACAAGTGTAAGTGAATGTGAGGATATTTTTTCTGAAAATATGACCATTTTTAAAGCTACTAACTACCCTTGAAATGTAAAACCAGGCTTTTTTCTACAGTTACTTGAATTTCTATACTTATTGAAATTCTATAAATGTCAAAACTATACTGCAATATCTAACTGTCCATTTTTGCCCTTTTCCTCTAGGCTGTATTTCTCAGCTCATTTCCATCGGTGTACTCTGAACTTTTGAAGCTCTTTGATGTAAGAGAAGTGGCAAATTTGGTTCATGATGCTCTGGGCAGCTTGCCAACAGTCATGCATGGGGATGAGTCCCTTCAAGCTGTTAAACTGCAGAGTATTGGAAAAACTGTAGAGAGTCACCTGTACACTAACCCAGGTAAGGTTACCCTGGGCTGCCTGCAGATAAGGAACTCAAATTCTGTGGTTGGTACACGGGCCAGCAGGTGCTGAAGGGAACAGTGTTGCTCGGAGCAGTGCTTCCTAAGGAGCAATTCTGGAAGCACTGCTCTGTACAAGCTGCTCATTTACAAGAATACAGTTGGTTAAATTTAGTGGTTTGTTTCTTTGGAGGCAAAGACTCTTAAAATATAGTTTTGTTTTGATCTACTGCTAGCAATATGGCTGTGAAGGAAGTTTGCCTTATACTTTTTAAGTGATTATAAAGGAAAAACTAAATTGATTGATTTTTTTTCTTTATTTCTCCTTTGGGGGCAGTTGAGCAAACAGATTGTCACTTATCCATTAAGTCTTATTAGTGTAACTCTTCCTAGTTCAGCACTTTCAATCCTCCATTTCTTAATGTAGCATAAAAATGCTACACAAATGCAAGTGATAGTTGGTGCATGAAGTATAGAACAGCATAGTTATTTGCTACGTGGAAGAAAAAACTGCTGTGTGCTGGTGAGCCTGTCATTTTTATTTTCTATTCTAAGTGAAGCCCATAGAAGTGACCAAATATTAAATTTAAGATGAACTAATTTTGAAATGAAAGAATGAAAATAGAAGAGATTTAAGGAATTCTAATAATTATTAATTACTCACCAAAAGCCCTCTTGAGAGCTGTTTGGGTATTGGCTGATGTTGTTCAGTAGAAACAGTAACTTCTACCTTCTAAGACATTCAAGATAAACACATTACAATGATGAAGGCTCTGCAAAAACCACCAGGATATGCATAAATATTTTGACATGCTGCAAAATAAAAGAAGGTATCTTAGAAAATCTTTTTTTTAAATGCTTTCTGTGATTGTACTTTAAAAGTATGAGGTCAAAGAAATGGGTAAGAAGTACTGGATCCTGGCTACTTTACTTCATTCTGGTTGTGAAATCAGCTTACCCTTTCCCTTGTGAGCCTCCATGGCAGTCCCTTCCAAAACAGTTAGCTCTCCCTGCAGCTGATTGATCAGACCTTTGATACCCTGGGTAGATGATGACATATTCATGGAGCAATCTTAAGGACGCTCTAACTTGTGTTTTTCATTTTCCGAAATACTTAAGGACCAGGTAGCATCATTTCCATTTTCCTCCCATTATCTCAGGTAGGTCAGCCTAACCAGAAGATCCAAATGAATGAATGTAATTAAAGAGAGTTATTTAATGCCATGTAAGGGACTCTTGGGGACTTTCTTGGAACTGTAAATCTGCTTTCAGCTGTATGACAATTTTGTTTGTTTGTTTCCTTTTGTAAAAGTTAGTTTTTTATTGAAATCCAGTTTCATTATTAAGAGGTCATGTGAGTTGGTTTGGCTATAAAAGCAATGAGAATTACATGTTAAATTTTACATGGAGTGCGGGTTATACACAAATAGAATATACATTTTTTTAGACCACAGGGAAACTGATGTGAAAGACATCAGGCATAATATAAGCTCCCAATGTCCATGATAGGAAGCTCAGGCAAACACTTGTACAGTATAATTTCAGTCATCATTAAGTTAAAGGGTCATGGGGAGATCAGCATCTTGGTCTCTTTGCCCTTAATGTTTTATCTCTTCAAAATACAAAAATATAAGTAGGCTTTCCCTCAGTCAATCCCTAGAAGGAAGTCCTTTTAAAATCCTCTTGGGAAAATAAATATTGCACTAGACTATGTTAATGTCCAGAGTAAACTGTACATCCTAATGTGAAGTTGAGGCTTGCTGCTGTGAAAATAATTGATTTCTGTCTCCCAGATGAAGATGATGAACGCTGCAAGCTGCGGCGCTAGCTAACACATTGGAACTAGTTGGAATGCAGGAAATAACTACTTATTCAAGTGTCTAAAAATGAGGAGGGCACTACTTAGATAACATTTTCCGTTATCTAGAGCTTGCTTAGAAACAAGCGAGAGTAGTTTAGCATGGGAGTTTTACACGTTTTGTGCTTCAAGGGCCTGAACAACTAAAATGTTAGCTCCCACTGCTGCAGAAATCAACTGCAGTAAAGCTATGCTTTCGCTAAAATTGGGAGATATATTTCGTATACTGTTGAAAATGGAAACATCAGACATGCGGGGATTGATTTAAGATGCCCAAGCACGGATGTTTAGTACAATTTCAGATGTATTCGATGTATCTGGTCTCCCCTTGCCTCTCTAGGGAATGCAGGTTATATATTGTAGTTACTGATCATGTGTGGATAGGATGTCTGAAATGGCTCTGTATTGAGGCTTTGATATAGCTTGCATACAACCTTTTTCTATTTCAGTGATTTTAAACTTCAACTCTTCAATAGGTAACAACTACAGAGATGTTAAAAGGTGTCAACAGCAGTTATCTGCCTAGCTCCTGTGAAAAGTTTGTGTGTGTTAAGGCCTTACTTCTGTTTTTCCATATTTACTTCTGCATCTCTGTAGTACACTACATTGGGTGTCTAAAAAGAAACAGATGACAGCTTTCCTGCTGATAAAGACTAGCAGTATTTTTTTTTTTTTTCCTCTTGGCCTTTCTTCCAGTCTCCTGGTATTTTGGGTGTAACTCTTTGGACGCATCCCTGTTGATACTTGTAGAATGGCCAAATTGATGACCTGCGTATGCCTATACCCAGAAGATTTTCTGTGTTTGCCATTTCCGATACATCAGTAGTCTAGCACTCTGGTTGTCTTTTATGCATTAAATATTATTATAGTTTGCTTTGGAGAAGAGTTAAGGCCAATAACAGAGAAACACATCTTGAACAATGTCCTCCTTGACATGATTAAACAGGAATTAGCAGAACGCCAATAGTTTTTTTTCCCTAAGGGCACTACTTTGAGCTTGCAAATTCAATAGCTATGAAAACATGAGGTGTGTAAGTGGAACATTTAGGTTTCTTCCTCCAAAGGGATGAGTTTTCTTGGAATCACCACCGATCAAACATGTCAATTACCAGAAGAGAGATTGCATTAGTAGGTAAAGTCCTAAAAAAAGAAAATCTCATATTGATAAAGCCTGTATCTTAGTCCAGTTATAATCTGTGGTGCAGCTCTTTACCACATGGAGAATGTTTTTACAAGGCAAGAAACTTTGTGTCTTCCCAAAACATGAAGATTTGGACCTCTGCACAAGAGTAGCTGGGTAGCTTTTCCTTTTTGTGAGGCAAACTGTTCAAAACAAATAGAGGAGGGGTTTAATTCTCTGACCATTTACACTATAGATATCACATGTTATTTATGATAGATACAGGTAGATAGATATAATATGAGGCTAGGAAAAATCCTGAGTTGATGTTTTAAAGACATCTTCGTTTTATTTAATTTATTTTACATGTAAAGTTTTATGTATTTTGTTTTCTATGTAACTTATTCCTTATCTGGTTTTTATTGTTTTCCTTATTTTACACTGAAACCCACTACTAATAGATCAGAAAAATGATAATTATCTATTTGTTTTCTTTGACATTGACTGCTTCCCTCAGTCTGTCTTTGTGAATGAGTTCATCTAAGAATTACATCCTGTATATCACAGGAAAATGTACATGTAGGAAACTCTGTTTCAGTAGTCATTCAGAAATTAATATCTGACGCAATCAGTAAGAATAACTTAATATCTTTGAACTGCCTTGCGGAAAGGACGTTGTTACATGTTAGACTTCCTATGGGAATGAAAAAAGTTGTTAGCAAGTTCAGGAAAAGATACCATTAAATGATAAGGAGGTTTAGTTCTAGAAGCTAGATATTGTGATTTCCCTCTTATTCCATCATTTTTTCAAAAGAATCAAAACTTCTCTTTAATGAGACTTGTAAGATATCTCAGTAATCACTGCAAGCTAATTGATTGCTATAAAAATGCAAAAAAGCTATCATTATTGAAATTGTTGATACAAATCCTGAATTAAATTTAGCTAAAATGCATTAAACTGTACATATTAACACAGATTTGAAAAAAAAAGTCAATTTTTTCAAAACATAAAGGTTTTACACATTGATCTGTAGTACTGCTTTCAAGTACTCCAAGATCTTTTTCAGATTAATTAGTATTTTTTAATTTGTCTTCCACAGCAATATAATATTCTTTGGAGTTGTTTGTGTATGTGTGCTTCTATACACACTTGTGAGGGGATGTATGTATATATTGCATACAAAAATTCAGCTTTTATTAGTGCCTCTATAGTGGAGAGCAGAAAATATTTTGCAAAACCTTTGCAAATGATGCTTTGCAGCTGTGGCTCTTTTTTAGGCCAAGAGAGGACTTTGTCAGCCATACCTGTGTTTTCCTTCTGCACTACAAGCAAATTTTTTCTTTCAACAGAAAACAGTTCCTCGTAAAATTTTTTTGAAACTGACTGCTCTGAGAACAGTGACATGTCCATGCAGTCACAGAGCAAGCATATATCTTTGATTTTGGAATTGCAGTGATAAGTGTCTGGCTTAAGCATTTTCTTCTCCTATCACCCTCAAATCCAGTGGTTCTTCCAAACGAGGTGGTGTAAATTGAATAGGTCTAAGTAAAATTATCAAAACCAAGAGCAACTTTCTTGCTTCTCACTGTTTAAGGAGAATGCTGTTTGTTTAAAATGTTCAATTACACTAATTCTTTCTCCAAGCAGACTGAAGTTTTGACCATCTGTTCAGATATTGAAATGAATATCATCTTTCTGAAATTAATCTTTAAAATACACTAGAATAAAGAAAGTTTTGTATGTCTGTGCAGGTGCTTCACCACTAGCTGAAAAGCAAGGAGGAAAGTTGTGCTGTGGGTTAAATATTAAATATTAATGTAGCTTGCATAGGAAAGTCACAAGGATTGCCCAGAGTAGTCTCTCTTTCTAATTATTCCAAGCAAGTACTCAAAAAGCTCTATGTCATGATTTTCTTCCTCTCTTTCTGCATAATATTTGTAAAGGGCAAGTATTAGCATTTTAAATAGTCAGCTAATTTGGCTTCCTGCACAGAAGAAAAATTACGACAGTGACTGATGGCTAAGAGTTCTGATTATTGCACTGTTCCTTGCGTTCATTAATTTTTCTATATACAGTGGCTGACATTGAAGGTGACAGCTTTTAATAAAAAGAGTAACCTGAGACAAATGTAGACTATGTTCTCCAAACTTTCTCACATAGTCCTTGGTGTGGCTCAGAGGTGAATATGCCAGCTCTCCTCTTCTGTAATACCACTACATCTCTCCACCTAAACAGATCAAGACAGAGTTATTTAGATTATGGGCTTACGAGGAATATATCTAAAACTGTGTTATATGTGGTCGTTAATTGAGTAACTGGCACTGTTCCCTCCCATGTACAGTTCCAAGTCATTGTATGATGCTTTTTGCTAATCTGTTTGGTCTTGGTAAAACAAAGTTCCTTATAGTTTTATGGAGCGTTTGCAAAAATGGGATACTTGAAATAGTTGAATGAGGATGCTCAGTTTTGCCTGAGATGCTTCAGGCCATATCTTATATATGAGTTGGCTATTTACAAGTCAAGTCTTGCTACACCTAGATTCTCTGGTCTTCAAAATGGAGTTTGTAATGCTGCACTTACATGTAGGCAGCGCACAGAGTAATGGGCACCTCAGAAAAGGCATCAAATCCTGTGTGTGCTCCTCGGGAAGCTACCTAGAGTTAACCAACAAGAAACACCTTGGCACAGGGCTGCTCCTGTTTTCTCCTTGCCTTCTGGGCTGAGGGATTTGAGTAAGAGAGAACCTGCTGTCCTCAGAGAACCTGTGGCCCAAAGGATAAGGCTCACACCAGTAATGTGTGAAAGAGCTGCTCTAAGTGCTCTGTGTCAGTTGTGGAGCTGAGTACTGATTCAAGCGTTTGCCTGGGAATGGAAGACCAGGTTCAGTGTTCTGTCAGCCTGGAGTCAGCTTCCTATCACCTGCCTGCCACAAGAGTACCCCAACCGCAGAGCCTCAGGCTGGTTTACACAGTGAACCCTTCATCTCTTCTCTTGAAGAGGGGTTACCAGATAGTGAAGAATTCAATACATTTAAGCCTAACAGAAAGCAGGGAAAAGGAGCCATCCCCTGTAACCTAGAGGTTAGGTCTTTTTTATAGGAATGGAGAGTCCTGCTTTTTTTCTTCAGTTAAAGGCATTAGCTCTGTTTTTTCATCAATCAGTAATCAATAAGCAGATTTAGTCATGGAGATCAGAAGCTAGCACTTCCCTAATCACAGGTCTGCTCATTAGCCATCTTCCGGCTTGCTTTCCTTTTGACTCTGTAGATCTTGCTGTGGATGGGTCGGTGGCAGCTGTGCACACTTGACTGCTCAGACTACCTGGGGCAACACTTTAAGCTTCTGTTTTTTAGACAGACAAAAAGAAAATGCCTTGTTGCTTTGGTTGAGATTCTTCTGCCCAGCTGCAGTACTACAGGCAGATACGAACTCTCAGGCCAGTCCTGATGAAAACCTACTGAGGCACTTGCAGAAGTAAACAGTCACTGGATAGAGGCTATTTGTTTCCTGATTTTGGGTTCCAGTACCACTGGTTTTAGATTCATTGATGGCCTTTTGCTTATTGCCATACAGTTTTTCTTTATATTTTTCTTCAGTAGGAAGATATATTGTAGCACCTGAATAAATAATAAGCATGAAACACCCATTTAAAAAGAGCTGGCAAGCTTTTTTCAAAAACAAGAATATGCTTAAGTACTGTGTACAAATCAACCTGTCCATATGATTTGTCTTGTGTTATACAGATAACTAGACAATGAAAACAAGATTGGTGCCATATTTCAGTGAATGAAAGTAGCATTCAACAAATAAAATCTCAGAATAAATCTATCTTTTTCTCCCTCCTGGAAGAAATAGAGGAAATATTTGAAGGGAAAAAAGTGTTTATAGAAAGACTAATCCGAACAGTACCTGGTTGGCAAAATGATTTTAAAGTAGTAATTTTCCAGCTAGATAAATTCAATTTTTAGGAAATAATTACATTAATGAACAAAGGAACTGAGTAGATGAATATATTTAGATAATGTAGCATATAATCATCATTAAAATTTTAATAGAGGAAATGATTCAAGTACATTTATATGAGAACATAATTTCTCAATTATGGAACAGATCTAAAAACAACAACAAAATGAAAACAGATAACACCCATTCCATTTATCAAGTTGTAAATAGGTGTTTAATGTGTTATCAGGAGTGTAAGTATTAGGGCTCTTACCATTTAGCGTTGTCTTTAATTATAAGAAAAAGAAGCAAGAAAAGGTAGCATGTTAATGAAGCTCTTGCATAATTTTGAGAGAATTCAGGGCTGAAAATAGCACCAAAGAGCTGTGTTTAGAAAATGAAATAGAGGAAAGGCAAATCATTTTACATAGGAACCAGTAGTCTAAATTGCTCATACTCAGTAGGAGTGAGGAATGTGGAAAAGTGAAAATCCTGAAAGAAATCTGGAAGTACTGCTTGTCTATAAAGTAGAACTCATTTGTAGAATAACATAAATTCAAGATGAAGTCTGTTGTGACCTTGGCTTGCAAAGGGATCCTGTCACATGGCAGGGAACACTAGAGCATAATTTCACATTATTTTGAATACGACTATTAGTGTGCCAAGTTGTTTGGTTTTGTTTGGTTTTTTTTTAATTGCATGACAGTTCAATAAATACTTAGAATTTTCTGTTATATATAGTATATTCCACACAGTGGTGTGTTTATCCACCCATGATATGACATACTGACTTTCAGCATATTGTTTATTCATCAAATATTTGCTTTAGGATATTTTGATTATGAAGTAAAAGCTTCTGCTTATCAAAAATGTTGGTTAAAGCAAGTAAAAGCTGCTGCTTATCAGAAATACTGTTTTGGACTGAAGACACATTTTATTTCTGTATTAAAATTAAATGATTCTATGAGAAGCTCCTACTCATAACACTTCTCATTTTTTTCCAGATTCTCGATACATTCTTCTTCCGGTAGTTTTACATCATCTCCACATGCATTTACAAGAGCAGAAGGACCTTATAATGTGTGCACGTATCCTTAGCAACATATTTTGCCTCATCAAGAAGAACAGCTCAGTAAGTAAACACCATGTCACATCCACAAGGTGTTGAACTTCTTTATATGGCTCAATGACATTTAATGACACAAACTGGATCTTGACTAAGTCCATTTTAGAGTTCTCTGTGTAATGATTCTGCATAAACATGTCATTTTGATTTCTCATGAGCCTTTTCTTCCCATGCAAGAATATTTTAATTGTAGTGCATAGTGTTCTGCCAAGCTTTGACTCCTTGAGTGTTATGTTGGACAGAAAGAAATGTCCAGTTTCTTTTAGAGGCATTTTCTATTGTGGGCTGTTTAGTCATAGGGGACACAGCGGTGATACAGGTAAATAGATTGATGTGAGTATTGCAAGGGGGGTTGCACTTGGTTGTTACTTGATAAACTTTGCGGCCAATTTCTGATGTTTGTGTTTGCAAATTCATCTGTGAAAGCTGCATATAAGAGAGAGTTTAGATAGGTATATTGCAAATATGAAGACGATGATAAGTTCTGACAGGCAAAGGGATATAATACAATTAAAAACAAACATTGCCTGTAGTTAGTGCGGTACCTATATATTAAGGCCAGCATACACTACATCCTAATCCATTAGTGAAAACTGTTTTTTGTGTTTCTTCATACCACTGTCAGCAATTAAAGTTGCTTCAGCAGTGATTTGATATGGATGTGGCTTGCAACTTTGGCACTGTAACAACATTTTCATTGGAGCTGCTCTTGGATTAGTATAATACCTCATCACAAGATAAAGGGATAGATTATAAAGCATAGCTGTGGTTTTGGATTGGGAGAAAGGCTTACATATCTGGTCTTAATTTCAGGAGATCTTTCATTTGGAGTCATCAAGCCAGAGATGTACACAGTAACAAGTGGATGTCTACATAAAACTCTCTCCAATGTTCAGGATATGCAGCTACTACTTTTAGTAGTCTTTGAGTCATTGAGAGTATTAACAACTTGGTGACTTTGATATAATTTTTGTGGATCCGTTCAGAACTTCATTGCTTCCATGGTAATCAAGATAATTTAGAGATTGAGAAAACAGGTGAATTTGCAGTCAGGCAGCTTTGAAAATTAAGGTTGTTGGCCATTCTCATAGTAGTTTGTACATGAGTCCTCGTGGTTGATACAGCTCCTAAATACACTGTAGACTGTCTGCCTTCATAAGTAGGATAGTTAATAGTTGTTTGATACCAGACAAAGTGACAGAGAACACGGACGTGACATTAGACTCATCTTGAATCCAAACAGGAATTTTGAGTTTTGTTAAAAATCATATGCTTTGGGTGTGTAGGAAGAAAAAAAAAAAAAAAAAAAAATCACTCCTACACCTCCATGTCAGCAAAGTTGAATGATCTGTTTGTCAGCTGAGTTTTAGTTTGATTGTGTGCATTTGATTATGAAGTGTTTCTTTCTGCGAAGAAATGTCATCTTAAATTGTGGATAAAATCACTCAGATTAAGATGGTGGTGTCTGCTGCAGTGGAGACAGAAGACATTGTTGAAGCAGGGAAAACATTTCCATCTGAATTAAAAAGGAAAAGTAACTACAACTTGACTTCATCAAGTGTTTTCATGCATGTAATTAAGGTATTCATGGTCTCTTTTGGCGGTGAACATTTTGGTTCCTTTGTATTGACGTTGCGTACAAGCAGTTGTAGGCTTACATAAATGACTAATTTGTTTGTGCTACTCAGTTGATGGGAAGCAATGTAGCTGGTCCTTACTGCTGAAGCAGGTCTTGAAGGTTGAGCACCATCTGCTTGTTTCTGGTGATAGTTTCAAAGTGTGAAAACAGAATTCTACTTTTTGGAATTTAAGCCTCTCTTGGCAATTTCCCCAGAAAATATATGGGTGTTACCTATAAAAATCTTGCCTGAAAAGTTCTTATATATTATTTACTGCTTTCTTCTAAACGTTAATTGAAAATAGAGCTATGCTAATTTGATGAACGCTTACATATTCAAAGTCATCCCTGTAACTGTCCTCTATATTTCAGTACAATGTAATTAATTGAAAACTGTTAGAAAAAAATCAATAGAATTAAACAATATCTTAATTAGAGAATAGTTCTTGTTGCTCAAATGTAATATTCATAGTAAAACTATCATTTGTTTCTAAAACGACATCAAAGGAAGTATGCCTGTGATCATCTTTCTATTTTAAAAGTTTAAATGTTTTATTATTTAAGGAAAAATCTGTCCTGGAAGAAATTGATGTGATTGTAAACAGCCTGCTAGATATTCTGTTAAGGACCATACTAGAGATCACCAGCCGACCACAACCATCAGGCTCTGCTATGCGCCTCCAATTTCAAGATGTGACTGTAAGTTTTTTATAATGAAATAGTTCACAATTGTCACTGGTTGGACAGCTAGACTTGTAACAATATCGTCTTTAGATTGTAATTCACAATGTCAAGGTTTTGGATATAAAACAGAGAATGAGGAGAACAAAAAACTTTTCTTGCCTTTTGTTCATTTTCTTTGGAAATAGTATTTTTTTTTCATTAAATTTATTTATAAATTGTGATCCAGAAAAAGCCCCAAAAGATAAAATTTCTTTTGAAAGTGTTTCAGGTCAATAATTATTTCCTTATGTTTCTTTTGTTGACAAATTTAATAGCTTTCTGAAACTCTCTTTAAGTTTGAATGCCTGAAAATGGAAAAGTATCAATCAATAACGTTGTATGTCCTAAAATGCATACATTTTTACATGATGAAGCAGCTCTAAAAATTCCTGTAGAATCTGTGATGCTAACTTGTACAAACCCAAATTTATTAGTTGAAAGCCATTGTTCTTGAAAGGACAATGAAAGGCTGAGCATTTGAGCTTCATTTCTATCACATGAAGTAGAGCAAAGAGGATGGATTTAGAAGATTAACAAATAATATTTTGGTCAACCTGCTGTAACAACTCATGCAAAATAGAAGGTTGAAATGCAGGCATTTATGAACATGGATGAAACAAAATAGAGTGTTATTTTGCTTTGTTTTCAGCAAGGTTCCCAGTTTACTTTTGAAGGGCAAATCAGTTCTAATATAGCAAGGGATATGACTCCAATATGAGGTGAGGTGGTGACATTTTGTGCAGAGAACGTACTATGCTGTGTGAGTTACCATCCATTATATGCTTAATTAATTAATTGCCCAATTTTTACACTGTAATGGTTTTTGTTATTGAATAGATGATTGCTTTTCAAACCTGAATTTCCTCTGAGATCAAGCATTTTAAAAAGCATTTAACAGCTGTGGAAGAAATGTGTTGTTGGGCTTTTTTGTTTGTTTTACTTCATCCCACAGAGAACAAACATTATATGGAGTGTTTTATGGAGCTGACCAAGCTCTGTAGTAAGATAACACCATGCTTTAGTCACTGTGATTCAGCAGGACTATACATCTAAGAGTTTGGGGTTTTTTTTCTTTAAATTACAAAAATACAAATGTACGCTATGTGGCATATCAGACCATGACAAGAAAATCTCAGCTGAAGTAAGAATTGTAGTATTAGACTGTTAGTGTAGCAAAGCTCTGAGCTTATTGGTTTCTTCTGAGATATCCGCTTCCTTGAAGATTAAGTTTTCATAAAGCACCATGACAGCCTAATTCTTTCACACTATCGAAAAATTAGACTCCGAAAGTGCTTTCAAGTTGCAAAATTTTCTTTTTGTGCATCAGAAAAGCCTTGTCATTTTCACCACAGGCATCTCAAAGAATACTTAATGCGGAAGTGACTCACAGCACAGCATAAGGCAATTATATACATTTATGTAGTAACATCATGCAGTATGGGCTTATGGCAACACACAGAGCCGGATTCTTGGAACTATTTGTAGAGCAAGTATGATAAAGTACTCAATGTGAGTACAGCAGTAGAGTGTTCCGGTACGTTACCATTATTTCAAGCTGCATGTATCATAAAATACTGTTTGTGAGATGTATCATGGCAGCACACTGGATAAAATTTTGTCCTGCTTTTGCATCAGATATAGTCTTCATTGTGGAAGTAGTCCCAAACTCATCTCAGTGTGATCTTCTAGGCCCATGTGTCAATGTTTTTATGCACAAAGAAGCAGCATAAAATCAGGTGGCATCAGTCTGTGCGCTGCCATAACTACACCGTCTCTTTCATCTCAAGTAGTTTTGATACTTTGGTACCATTTCAGTTTTCAGTGAAGAATCTTGTTAGATGGTAACCTGCGAGATGGATGTGATGCTTTAAACTGAACACAAAGATGACGTCTTCAGGGTGTCAGTGTTACAGATGTTGCACTAACAAACATTGAATTTAATGCAATGGTAAAAGTGAAACTTCTGCTTTAGGATGTCAGTGATTTAGCCCTTTAGATTTCCTTAAGAAAAATGCATTTGCATATAAAGAGTTAGCAGAAAGCAATCCAATTAAAGTGAATGTTTATTGATTTCAGATCTTGGAAGTTCAGTCCCTCAGAACCTAAATGAATTGCAATTTAATTGTGAGCTCCATGTATTTTAATAATTGTGCTCCTTAAATAAGACACAAAAAATTACTTAAGGCTTCTACCTAAGTGAATTGGATATACTGCTTGGCTTGACTTATGACACTAGAATCAGATCCTAAATAGTTTTTATCAAGGTCTTTATGTGTGTGGAGTTTGCTTTCGTGCATGATTTGCATGTACCCTGACTAATTAGTCTGTGGCTAACACTGGCAGAAATCTTACAACATACATTCTTGTGTTGAGTTCAACAAATGCAGCTGAATGTTCACTGTTATTTTAAAAAACAGCTGCCTGTATAGCTACCTACATTTGAATTAAAAGCTCAAATTTAGAAGTCAGTTAACAATTAGCTAAAGCTGGTACCCTTTTAAAGCTGATCTGTCTGTCAACTATAATAGTACAGCTTTCTATAATAGACTGTGATTTTTAATGTACTACTATAAGACAAAGTATATGTGGGAACATCGAAGGAAGGTGACTAGAAAAGACTGCTTAAAATACTTAAGCAAGAAGGGAAGTATTCAAAAGGTTCATACTCAAGCTAGCAATCAGGTAAGCTTACACTTTTTACTGTGCTTATTTTGGCTAATTAGCCAAATCTGAGTGGTCTCGGATTTTATAACTGGAATAAAAGTCTCCAAAAATTGTGCCTATTTAGATGAACCTGCATTATACTAAATGGCATGATAGTCATATTGAGGTTAGATATAATGAAATTGAAAATATTTAAAAATAATGGTAAAAGTCTCTTTGTTTTCTGAAGAGAACCTGATAGGGTTGGAAATCAATTTTCAGATATTTATGAGATGGCAGCTGTAACCTTGATGGTTATGCCCAGCGCATGAAGATTAGGAGACTTTGTAGCCTTAGGATATTGTTTTGAGAATGCTGTGCTCACTGTAAAAAACAATGGGTTTGCAGGGACGTAATTAATTTGGGATCTTTATTTCAGTGTAGAATCCTATTATGGGCAAGGCAATTATTATTTTATTACCGGTGAAAGCCGTCACCTCACACACCACCCAGTATACAAGGTGTAATCACAAGTGAATTAGGCCTTCCAATGTAAAATCCAGAATACCCATTCCTGTGAAAACATACTCCTTTTTTTATATTATTTTCTGTTTTTAATGAAAGATGGGGGAAAATCTTCCCAAAATTGGACTTGACAAACTAAAGAAAGACACCATTTTAAAGTACTGTTATCATACCTGTCTGTTCCCCCAGTCTCATTCCCCATTCCTGGTAGATAGAGGGTAGAAGTGTATTTCCCGCTTTTTAACAGGCTTGTAAGATTTCAGAATTGTTCTTAAGCACTGGGATGCAATCCAGACCTTTCACTCTTTCCTGTCCTCATCCATTCTGCAGTTGGACCAGACTGATACCATTCAGTGTTTCTTCCCAGTTCAAAAGTGAGCAAGTAGACAGGAAAAGGAGAGAGGGAGAACCTATTCCTTCCCATAATGTCTTGGTCATTTGATTGCTCACTGGAGATACCCAATGCTATTTTCTGCTCTTTTGCTCCTGAATCCCATGCTGTTTGAAGGACAGCCTGGTGAATGTGCATCAGTAGAGACAGGGAGGAATCCACACAGCAGTCCAGTAAGTCCCTCAGCTGCTCCCTGGAGCATCCCTTTACTGGAGTGTGGAGTGTGAATCCAGGAATTGTCACTGTGGGAGAGAGAGGTCTTGCCCTATGATTAAGCTCAACTTCTGGATATATGTTTTAATGAGAAATTCCTCTGTAGGTCCAAGGAAACTTCTGATCAAAACATTTTCAAGGTTTGTTCAGTCCTATAAATGAGTTTTCTTTTTGACAAAAATGTCTTCTGTGATGAAAAAAAATGTTTTGAAAAAATTCCCAGCTCACTCCATTAATTTATTCCCTAAAGGAAAACAAAAGCATTCTTCCCGGAATTGTTGCAAAATATTTTTGTTTATATTTGTTTCAAAACTGAATTGACTAAAAGGTTGTAATTTTAGCAATCTAAATCTGTTTAAAAACAGATACAAGGGAAACAAATCACAAATCAAACTTCTTCTGGTTTAGCCCTTCTGGAACTATTTCAAATAGGTTTTGCTAAGCAAGTAAACTTAATTTGGGGAAAAATCATTCTTTAAATGGGAAGGAAGTTCATAGCAAAGTTAACATATTTTCACCAAATACAGAGTCTTAAGAAATAATGTTTCCTAATTGTAGATTAATTTCTCTTGCATCTGTTATTTATTTTTAAGTGCTTATAGTATGACAGTTTAAGCTCAAATGCAGAAGACATTATAATATCTATTATATTTCTATTCTTGGCTTATCTGAACAGGGGGAATTCGTCTCCTGTTTGTTGTCACTCTTGCGACAAATGACTGATAGACATTATCAACAGCTTCTTGATAGCTTCAACACAAAGGAGGATCTGAGGGTAAGTAACAGAATTGTCTTTCCACTTGTTCAGGTCTCTCTTTATTTCTCTTTTTGATTTACCTCCCTTTAAGATATTCCTGTGCTTTGATGAAACGCCTCAGTATTTAAATGCAGTCTGTTTTTCAGATTAGCCAACTTTTGCACAGGCTTTCAGGTGTACTTAGGTCCACTCTTAGGGTGGGGTTAGGATTCTGTTGCTTCTACAATGACAGCAGATAGAATAGGGATGGGGGGCACTATATAGTAGCTTTAAAGCCATAAACTTAGCCTCAAAGCCTGTTTTAAAGGTGGTGTCAATCTGAGGTTACAGAGTTCTGCTTGATTCTTCTGCTAAGCAGTTGGGGTTTTTTTTGTTTTATTGTATGTATTATTCATTCATTCATTAAATCATATATGTCAATGGCAAACACACGGCTCGAGAAATGCATATTCAACCAACTTTCCACTTTTCTTAACTCTGCAGCAAGTCCATTGGCAGGAGGACCTGTCAGACTTGTAATGTCTATCTACCCAGTTTGATCATGGGAGAGAGTAGCTTCAGAACTCTTTCAGGGCAGCTTCTACCAATTTCATTGATGGAGTTACCAGGTTCATGGAGATACAACATTTTTAATTCCCTTTTGGAGGAGGGGGATGGATTTTTTAAAAAATGTTTTAGAAGTTAAGATTTCTCATATAAAGATATACATTAAGACTGCCGCTCTTCTAGACCCTGCAAAACTTATATAGTACCAAATTTGATCCGCACGAGAAATCTTGAGTGATCACTTATGCCCATTATTCAGCCAGTGATCCTAGATAGGAGAGTAATAATGCCCTAGTGTGTTAGTGTATTTTTAGATGTTACTCTTAAATTACCGTTTGATAAACTTAAGTACTAGCCTGAAAAGGGGAGTCTAGCCCTGGTGCAATTTCAGATTTCCTTCAATTTCTGATAACTGTTTAGAGCTGTTCTGAAGAGAGCATGCCATTCGTGAGTGCCTTTTTTTTTTTTTTTTTTTGCAGCAAGATGGTCATATTGATCTCAAAAGACAGAAAATACTGCTGAGAAGTTCTTTATCATGAATCAAGGGTACTACCTAGGAGTTATATAGGGTGGATGCTTTTTATGCTAGTTTTACAGCATCTGTTTTCACCTAGTATAGCTGCTATCCTTAGGCAATTTTTAATATATTTTGTGGAACCTAGGCATTTTTTTACTGAAAATATTTTCCCTTTTGTTTTAGTTCGGAGCAGGTCTATATTCCTAGGTTTAGACTTTTATATTTCCTAGAGGTTTCAAGCTTGATTTCTGTTTGATGTATCTGTGAAATACAGTGTCGAGTTTATTCAGACTGTCTTGCTTCTAGAACATGAAAAATCTCTAGAATTAATGCTTGAATGGTGTTTGATTTGACACATTTATATTCCCCCCACGCACATACCCTACTATTATACAGAGACATATGGAAAGCAGCTGTAGCCAGTGCCATCAGCTATCAAAATAGAGGTCTTAAGAACTCAAGTCCAGAGTTTATTTCCATTCAGATCTCATCAAATCAGCATCACCTCCACCAGTGATTCAGTGGCAGTAGGTTGATCATAATTAATGCAGCATTCCTTCTCTTCTGAATCTTAAGTAATATATTGATTTTTTTTTTTTCCCCACTTGGAAATATCAAATATCACTGAAATGTGTATAACTGAGAGCAAGAGGGAAACATGGGAGCTAGTGTGTGAGGCTGACACTGCTGTTAATCATGAGGTGATTGTGTATGACTTAAACGATCTAAACCATCTTGCCACTTACCTCTGTATTTTTCTGCTTTGTTTGCCAAGTGTGGAACTTCCTAGGTATTTTATACTGCTTTAAGATATGCTTCTTAGGAAATGACATCAGTATGAGCAAATGAAGATTCAAAGGTGTAAATATCTGTGATAACGCTTTTTTTTTTTTTTGTCAGAGATGCTTTTAGCGGCTGAACTAGTAGCCATAGTTAATCTTGTGGGTAGTATGTACTTCGGGATTTAAGCTTCAGTGGTAACTACCATCAGCTTGCTGTATTTTTGAAACCTCTTTCTGCCCCTGGTCAGTGATGTCAAAGTGGATAGGGTCTTCCCTAAGCCACATGACAAGTTACAAATCTGATAGGGGGTTTGCAAGGGACTTATCGATGTGTAACCTAGGCCTTTGAATTGCTACCTACTGTGCTTTTTTGCTTTGACTACCTCTGTTTATAATTAGCCATCTATACTGAACGATTAGGCACTGATATCACAAGGTATTTCTTCTTTCTTCCAGACTAATTCTCAAGGCGACTATGTCACATGCTTGCATGAATGCATGTTTGCACAGCATTTGTGATACTATTAAAAAAATCCCCCCACCAAACCATTTCTCCAAACAAAAATTCACTCATGCAAGTACTTGTAAAAAGGGAATGAAGATTGCCATTCATTCTATCGAAATATATTTGCAGTTCTTATTCTTTTGTTAACAGTCTATAACAAAATTATTAAAGACTGTTTCCAGCTTGTTAATCACAGTATAGCAAAATGGAGGCTTTAAAGGAATGATATGTACACATTTTTATGACATGCATCTAAGTGATGCTTTAAACAAGTAGTTGTTTATGGAAATATTTCCTCTATTTTGTAAATATGTTTAGTTTAAGTAATTGACATGGTGACTGTTTTTATTTTAGTCAGTTCTTTTTGAGTCAGGTTTTTTTCTACACAAAGCAGAAGATAGAAAAAGCATTTTATGTTTGAAAACATGCAAATGAAGTAACAAAGAAATGACAGGGGATTCATGGCTGAGTGGTAGCACCGGAGACTATACTTCACTCACTTTTTTGAAACATTGAATTTAATGAGGCAGTAATTTTAAATGCGTTCTTTTATCTTTCAATATTACTTTAAAGATATGCTCCTTTTGCTTTCCACAAAATACCATCATCTTCTAGTAAATATATTTTATAGAAATTTATAGAGCAGAGGCGTCCTTGTAGGCGGATATTTGCTGCCGCAAAAAAGCTCAGATATAATTTATGACAAAGGTAACAGTGGAAGTTATAAATAGGAGGAAAGAAGTGCGAAAGTGAATGAAAAAAACAGTACATGTTAGCACTGTGCAGCTTTGACCACAGCAAGGTGGTTTTGGTTGATATGTGTGTGTTTTTTAATAGATTAAAAGAAGACAAATCGACAAGCACCTGCCAGAAGGTCTAGTTTTTATCCATTGGCAGTGTACCCTACATAATGTGGCAGAACAGATATACAGGAGAGATCTGATGAAGAAAAAGATAATATTTCATAGGGATGGGTGTAAACCTTACTAGTTCTCTGATCCCTCTCTTCCAGCTAAAGGAGCCTGAGCAGGGTAATGTGGGTCCTGAATCCTACCACCAAGTGCAATTTATTCCACTGTTCTCTAATGACCCCTTGGACACAGGCTGTGTGAGGTCCGTAGGCATGGGGAATGTCTCTGGTGGAGAAGCTCAATATGGGGCTTCTGAAAGGATGAGTGCTGGGGCAGAGGAGTAGCTCTGTAGCAAATATTTGGGTGGCTTCTGATGTAGATTGAGGAAGCAGTGAATGAAGGAAGATCTGCGAAAGGAGTTGGCCACAGGATGGATGAGTTGTCCAGGCAGAGAGGGGTCACTGTTGATCCTCTTTCCTATGGGCACCTTGTCACTCTGCAAAAAAGCTCTAGGATGCTTGACAAAGACTCGGTCTCAAGTATCTTGATAACTCTGCAGTGTGAACCAAAGCAATGGATGATCAGGCAATTAGCTTCAAAGTGGACTGTTTACCCAAACTAAAATGCTAACATAGATGCACCCTGAGTGATCCCGTGAAGAGTCTGACCTGCTTTACAGAGGATTTTACATGCATACAGGGAAATGTGAAAGAAATTCCAAGGTGGTTTTTGATTAGATGAGTAGCTGGTTTTCAGTCTTTCAGAAGGCCGTGCTTCTCACTTAATCACAGCTTGATAATTTCATCAAGCAAATATTGCTGCTGGAGGAAACTGAACTATGATACTGTGATATTATTTAAGTGGTGTAAGATAGTCCTAGAACTTATGTACACTAGGCAGGAATATTAAGAGATGGTATTTAGAGTATGTAAAAGGACAAAATTACTCCCTTTCTGTCTCTTAAGATAGCAGGCATCTGAGACATTAATTATATCTGTACTCAACCAGCCAAATGTTAGTTCACTTACACTGCCGGCAAAAATCTTTAAATGTTAAAATCTGTTACTAAATCATTATGATGTGTTCGGCAGAGCAGATACAACTATGAAACACAATAGTGCAAAGGAAACAGTTCAAAATATAGTTACAAAATTGATCTTCCATGAATGGTACTTCATAGCAATGTCTTGTGACGTTTGGACCATGAAACAAAAATGAGCACTTGCATCCTGCAAAATGCCAGGCATTGTAATGCTGATGAAAGCATTTTATGGAATTGCTACATGGAGGTGGGTCCCTTGGGAGTGAACATCATGAGCCGTGCTGACACATGAAGGATACCAGCACATTAATGGCAAAGTATCAAACTAGTCAACTGGCATTTTACCCTTTGGTTATTTTCATGCTTATAATGGATTCCTAGAGAAATGTATTACCAAATATACAAAAACTGAATCACGAAAAATAAAACTTAGCTACAGATTACTTCTGTTAACACAAGCTTAATACTTGTATCTTGAAAAACTTATAACTGACTAGTTTTCCTAAAGTTTTTTAGAAGTTATCTGTTTCTTTCAGTTATATTTCTGCTTTGAATTATACTCCATTTTGTTTATATGTTTTTAACATGTAGTCTAACAAAGAGATCTTCAGT
The DNA here is from genome assembly GCF_965183815.1 of Platalea leucorodia. Taxonomy (NCBI): domain Eukaryota; kingdom Metazoa; phylum Chordata; class Aves; order Pelecaniformes; family Threskiornithidae; genus Platalea; species Platalea leucorodia. The sequence continues at coordinate 97,615,134 of NC_138826.1, read as the reverse complement.
CTTATTCAGGCTTTTCAAATGCCCATTTTTTATCTAATATCACTTATCACTACATTAATGACACAACTTTCTATTTTGTCTGTTTAAATTAGAAATAATTAGCCTAGTGTTTATGATTCAAAATTTAATGCCAGTGTCTGTATTTGCTTTGTTTTAAAGTTTGCCTGGAATAAAAGATTTATTCTGGTTTTAGCCTAGTTACCTAAAGAAATGAAGTATATATGGTCTGCCTCTCTGTCTGTCATTCTTAATGACTTTTGAACCAGCTCATGAATTGGAATTCAGTTCAGCAGCCAGTCAGTTAGCTCCCTAACACCAGCAACATGTATTGTGTCTGGACAACAGATGGGATAAAAATGGGATATGGGAGAATTTGGGACGTTATTGTGAGGTGACATACAGCAGCATTCGAGGCATTGCCATATTGTTGTGCACAGAGCTGCAGGGATTACAGTACAGGGAAGGGAGGTAACCCCTGAAGAAAAAAAGGAGCAGGCAGAAGTGTTGAAATTTAGCTACAAGGTGCAAAGATATAGGAAAGCAGCCTGGAATAAACGTGTTGCTTGTAGAGCTACTTCTTTATCTATAAAGCTGGTCACCTGCATTCAAACACTGTTATCTGCAATGAGTGTCGTTTATACTCTTTAATACAGAGAATTTTTTGGCATCTTGCTCAGAAAACAGGTTGTCTCTTTTATGTAATCTCTGGTGGGTGGGCGCAGGGATCTCAGCTGCCTTTCCCAGTGCCTGCATTCGTCCCCCTTTACAGCGATTCTCTAATGAAAGACATCTGTTGTGCAATGCCCGTCATCTACACTTTGGTAAATGCACTTGAGAATATATTTTGGTGTTCAAAATTATTTGGTATCCTTTGGTTGTATCTTCATCTCATCTGTGTTTTGGGCTAACTCTCTAGATGTGTGGGCAGAATCAATACAAAACATTTCAAGGTCAGGTACCACACTGATTCTGTTAGGCATGTTATATCACTTACCTCATGCTCTTCATGATCTCAAAAGTTCCATTTTGCTTACTAAAAAAATACTGGCAGTACTATACACAATCAAGATGAGCCATTAGAAATATTACCCTTGTTGGCAGTTTTATTTGTGAAAAGAAAATCTGAAAAACTGTGTGCTGAGAGGAATAGTTTAATTTAGTTATTTATTAGTGGGTTAAACGACATAAGAGATGATGAGGCTGAAAGCTCTTAAGCAGTGCTTTCTACATTCAGAGTAGCTCACACGTGTTCACTATTTTTATAGATTCAACAAATGAGGCAGAATGGCTAAGTGACCTGCATACAGACAGCTGCAATAACAGTTCAGGGGCCTGGGCATCACTATTGAATTCACTGGGCTTTGCAAACCCAACGATAAAATTGCCCTTACACTTGCTCTCTTTCCCATCAAATAATGCTGCTTTTGGAATAAATCTGGAAAGTGATGAAAACCTGGCATGATTAAGGAGATATTCAGAACTCTGTAGTGTTTGTAAAATGCTTTTTTGATTTGCAAATTGTTCTCAGGATCACATTTGTGGAAGTGTATGGGTGGAAACCAAATGCATCTTTGACATTTCTCTTATGCATTGCTGTCAATCAAATGGCACATTAAATTATTTTCCTCCTTTTAAAGAAAACTGATTTAAATCACTATTTGAAGCTTTCTTGGGGAATCAAAAAAATGAAAAAATATTCAGAGGTCTATCTATGTTGAAAATAAATGCAATTCTGCTATTTCTATAATGAGTTTTTGTCTCTGATTAAAGTATTTTTGAAGCTCACCACTCTTTTTAAAGCAACAAAGGCATATGACTGCTTGTTTTCCTTCCAAAGGATTTCCTGCTGCAGATTTTCACTGTATTTCGGATACTAATACGACCAGAGATGTTTCCAAAAGACTGGACAGTGATGCGTTTGGTTGCAAACAAGTAAGGCATTTTTAATGTTAATAAAAAATATGGGTAGTATGCAATGATCATGGTGTAAACAAACAAAGTTATATGATGTATGTAATAAAAATTCAAAATATCTTTTATAATGCTGGCTGCAGTTTTTCATGTTTGAATTTAAGATTTAAAATCTCTGGACTTATTTTACACAATAAATTCATAATATAATCTGTACCTCTTTCTATTCTGAATTTCAGTAAGCACACATAACTGGAAACTCAGAAACACTTTTAGAGAGTGAAGATGCTAAGCATCAACAGCTTTGTTTTCCAAGTAGCAAATGACAAGTCTCAACAGAACTTCATTTCAAATCTGTTTGTTGAAATGCTGAATTGATAAAGATTTGTTTGCTCTCAAAAAGGAATTATCTGCTGTAATATCATTAATGATGTTTTTGCATGTTTGTTAATTCAGTGCTCATCAGAAAAATCACAAATTAAAACCGCAAATCAGGAAATGAGATACAGCATAGGCAATGGTAACGTAGGGCTCTAAGCATTGCCTAGTGATACTTTGAGATGTAACCTGCCTTTGAGCTATTCTTTCTTTGCTCAGGCCTTATTTGTAGAGAAACAGGTTCCCAGTGTTCCTGAGAAGTCATTAAAACAGGTCTGAAACTATTGAATTTTATTTCACCTATATCACCAGCTATCCTTTTTTGTAGGCTTAGCTTTAGATCAGATAAGCTAGCTGACCAGTCAACACAATTATACAAATGCAACTGTTGGCAGAGGAAGGGGGGCTGTGTTGGGCAGACCTAGGAATCCAGAATTTAGGATTGACTTAAATTTTCATGGTACATATTGCAGTGCCTGGTGGAAACAGGTTTTTAGTCGGCATTGTGCCTGCTGGCTCCAAGGAGAATTTAAATTCATGGTGCTGTATAGACTAGTAGTAACAATATTATTGTTACAATTAAATTTGGCAAACCTTGCGTTCATATATATATATTTGTTGTGTGTGTGTATGGATATGCAAGCGTCATAATATTTGTTCAAACTTTGTCATGACTTGAAAAAAAATAACATTTTTTGCTCATTTTTATTACCTTGCTTAGTGTTGCTGATCTTGCCAAGTTTTGAATTCCAGCAAAAAAAAAAATTAATAATCGAAGAATGGATATGATCATTTGTTTCTGTGTATGATATTACAGAAGATATGGCTGATACCAGCCTGCATCTGGTAATCACAATTAAGAAATAAATTGAGAAACACAGGAAAGAGGGGAAAAAACATAGGAACTTCTAGACTAAATATATGATCTAAGAAATTGTTATATATTCCAGAAACAGCTGGCCTGGCAGATGGCTTTGCAACAGCTGACATGTACAAAACTAAGATTTAGGAACGACCTTGGCACGTGTTTCTCAGGCTGGTGGTGTTCAGATATGCTAAAGATGATGATAATAAGTTCTGCATAAGGAATATTTACTTGCACCAGCATTTTACTTAGCATCACATATCTCCTTTTATTAATCCATGTCATGTTGTTTCTGACCATCTAGGAGGTGACTCTATGTCCAGTTCTGTCAAGCAAAGAAGATAGGCAGAAGTTGACAATAACTGCTGGTGGGAGTTGGCCATGCGAAGCCCATCAGATCGGGTAGCTGAACCCGATAACACACAATTGCATAAGCATTACTGCCAGCAAATGGGATGTAAACACATCTTTACCAATTCGGCATTCAGTAATTGCTTTGCTAGGCATTCGTTCCTTTGTGGAGGAAATGCTGGTTTGCTATGAAACAGGGGATTGGCCAGGTGTACTTAAAAACGTGTTGTGAACTGAAGACTCATCGTTCCGATGTTATATATCTATGGCTTAGTTTCTGTTCCTTTTTGAGGCAGCAGAAAGGAAAATCCACTTCTGTTCTCAACTGCAGAGCACTAGTTTTTCTGGAGCTGTTTCTGAACAGGAGGTCCTGCCTTTCACTTGTGTCCCCCACTGCCATTGCAATGGCTGCCTTCCTTCAGCTTCCCGGGGGTGTTCAAAAGCACAGAGCCACAGAATAATAGCACTGCTAGAATTGTCCCAGCCCAAAATCTTTCAGTGCAAAGGGAAGAGCCTAGAAGCAGAATGAGAAATTAGGGCACTGCCTGCACCACAGACAGAAGCGGCTGTGAGCCATTCTCCCTGAGCCTCACTCGATGAGTCAGAGCGCTTCAAATGATCTGAGACTCTTCAGAATTGAAGGCAAAACTTCTTGAACTCCTTGCTCCTCCATCCATGTCTAAAAGGAAAAACTAGAAGGTCTAGCCCATGTTTTTAAGAGCATAATCAAGTAATCCATTAACATTCTGCATCTTTTCTAACTCCTGCTTCCCAGGAATAAAATGACTGTCATGTTTCCTGTGTCAGATGGCTGCCTTCTCGGCTGTCTGGGCTTCAGCCTGAGAAACGGTAGCTAATCTGAAGGCAGTGAGTGTCTTGGGAGCTTCACCCATCACTGCAGTCACATCACCAGCAGCGTCTTTTCTCTCCCCTGTCCCTAGAGTGATATAAAAATTCAACCTGTCTGGTATTTACAGGAAGAGAGATTTAGCCTGTCTGAGCCTAGGGAAGAAATGAGTCCTAGCAAGGATATAATCAGGTAATAAGCTTTTCCTGAGGGGGAAAAAAATACTCATTTTTTCCTTTTATTTTTATATGCAGACCTTCAATTACCTGGAATATTTTTAGGTCTTAAAATGCCATAATGCTTTCAATATACTATATTTGTATATAAAAATATTTCCCCCCCAGCTTCTAGATTTTTTTTTTCTTTCTTGTTGCAGTGTTTTCAGTAATTATATAGCATCTGATACTTGGATGCTGTCTGGTATTAAAAAACAAACAAACAAACAAAAAAACTAAACCACCACACACAAAAAAACCCTGAAGATACTGTGAGCTCAAGAAGACAAATCTGTAACTATCCAGAAATTAAGATACTTTCTGATGATGCATGCATGATCTATAATTCTGAATGTGCGGATGCCCAACATGAAAAAGTATTAATGGCAAGCATTATAAAACTACCAAGTGACTTCCAAAATTTGAGAAATAAAGTGACATTTTAAAAGGCAGACTTAGCACTAAAGCAGAGAAATAGATCTTTTTTGAATTGTGTTCTGTGCTGGAAGGAGAAGAACATGCAAAAAAATCCTTAATGTTTATTAGCTTCTAGCAGTCAAGCAATGAGACAGAAATTAGCTCTGTTTAGAACTGCATAAGCATGTGATATCTGTAGGGAGCTAATCAGCATACATTCAGCAAAGCAAAATAATTACTTATGGTTATCCAATATTTCTAACATGGATATTACTACTGAGTGACAAAATATGGTTTTATATATACTATGGAGAATATAGTTTTAATTTCTTTCATTATAGGGATAGACTTACATTCTACATCAACTAAGTAGTAAGCTAGCTTACTGGCCTTCTAAGCAAAGCTTCTATTTGTAACTGCAAATAAACACCACATAATATAGGAAGATGTCTCAATCTGTTGCCTGGTGCCAGAGAGGAATCCAAAACCCTATAATAAAATATGCTAGACTAAAATTGAAACTTCTGGATATCTTCATAATGTCTCTCTCAACTGAAAATCGCTGTGTAATGGTCACTTGCTTACCTTACCCTAAAGTTAGGAAAAGGATCACTTATCTAATGCTTTAATTGACTGGCATCTTTTGAGAGCATTTAACAGACTCAGCTGAACTCCAGGTATGTCATGTTTCATTAACAATTGAGGAGGTTTTTGGAGAGCAAAGTGAGTTTCCATTACTTGCTGAGCTACGATTTGATATTTATAACATATTATGCATATGTATTACTGAACAATGAACTAATTTTTCACTGCTCTTGGTATGCAAGAAGCTTTAATCTTAAAGATCTCTGTATGGTTTACTACGTATATCCTTTCAGCATTTTGTTGAATGGTAGAGATGCTAGATCATCCAATTCTCAATTTGAATTTTATAAGCATACAAAATGGATGTGTGAATATTCTTATTTATAGTAAAATAATTGATCTGTAAAGTAAGATCTACTATAGTGTTGCTTATACTAAAATTCCAAGTGTATCTACTGATAGTTGGGCATAGGGACTTTAAACAGAGAATCCTTTTGGTTATCTAATTCAGTAATAACTGAAAGACATTATTATTATGTTTTAAAAAGTAACTCAAACGGAATACACAGTAAAGGAAGACATCAAATTAGCATTAGTTTCATCATTATGGCTGCTTTGAAGAATCCTGTTAGCTCCCATGGTGTGGGAGTCTGAGACTCCTACAATGAACAAAAATTCTTGCTTTTATGTAATACAGAGTGTTGCTAACAACGTTCTTGCTTTTATGTAATACAAAATGTTGCTAACAACTGAACCTGGCATTCAGTCTGTCACAAGCAGCATATATATACATAGGTATGCATGTATCAATAAGTTTATATACATAGGTATGCATGTATGAATAAGTTTATATACATATAACAATGGATATGTGACTCTAGGTTCATTTCATTTCATTTATTTATGAAATAGGAAAGAAACTTGCCCAAACACCTCTGTGCTTGGAAAGATTTCACTCTGAAATAGCAAGGGATGAAATGAGAAGCTGGTGTTATATATTTGTCCCATATCAGAATGGAAGAGAAAGCTTTCATTTTCTACCATTGGCTGCCCAGGCAAAAGCCAGGTTGCCAGAGTATGGTCCAGGCAGCAAGTGAGTAGTTGAACTTCTGGGGGCTACTTTGGAGTTTTCAAACAGCTTATTGCAGAGAAAACTTGATGGAAAAGCCACTCTGTCAAAAATGGCCTGACCGGACCTTGGGTTAGCATTCTGTATATGAGCCCAGAATAATTTATTAGCTAAAAGCAGAGGTTTTTCTCCTGTAAAACAGTCAGTTGCTGTGAACAAATTTGTGGCAGGTGGTAAAAGAAAGAAAAGCAAGTCTTGTCACAAACTCAATGTTTTCTAATTTGATATTCAAATGGATTTTAAATAAATGTTGTTGTTGTTTTGAAATCATTGGCTGGGAAGCAACTTGGAATGTGAGTATTGTATCAGATCAGGCAGCTGTCCATCTGTCCTCTGGCTGCCGTCTCTCTGCATTTTTGCTTTTTTTTTTTTATAGAACCTACATTATTGGTAGGAAAAGAGGAAAGAGAACACCCAACCTCAGCAATGTTTTCTGTCCTACCTGATTTTAGTTTGTTGTGGATTCAGAATAATAGATTGTGGGTCAAAAATGATGGCTTCATCTTTCTATGTTCAGTCTGATGTTTTGAGGTTTTTTTTATCTACAAACATATACACTCTCATTCTACAGACCCACATTTTATCAACCAATCCATATCATATCTTTGGCTTACCAAATAAATCTAATCTGAGCTATGTTGGCTATAGCAAGAAATACCTGCATTGCAGTTATTCTGTTATCTCAGGAAAATTCTGGAAAAAATAGTCTAAAAATTGCATTTAAGATTTCTACTCTAATCACCTTCTCATAAGAATTTAAGCAGATCTTTCTCTTCAGTTTCACCTGCCATGGAAGGAATGTGGCAAGAAAGGGATTGTCTCAGACATAAATAGAACTATGTAATGTAAGCTTGGCAATATGTTTGCACTTCTTGAGATCTTGTGGAATTTTCTCTTGCATACAGTTTTTCAGAGATTTATTTACTTTGGACTTAGGTTGAAATTTTACATAGCGATAGTTCTGATGAACTGACCTCTTCTATCAGAACATCTTCCTGAAATATGCAAACTATTTCCATTTTGTGAAACGTGCTGTAAATGAAATCATGCACAATAACAACGACAGGGCTCTTACCCATGCCTTGATTATTAGCTTTGCTTATCTTACAGTTTGTTAACGTTTCACTTTGTCTTCCATGCTGCAACAGGGAGTGCTGTACACACACTGTAATTCCCCATTAGTGAAAAAGTGGGGTAAACTGTACAGATGAGTGCTAAACATGGAACACTACTTTGCTAGAAAAACCACAGTGTAATTGTTGAGAAAATAATATGTATGACAATTATATTTGAGCAATGGAACTAGAACAAATGAAACTTGAGAATCGAGCAGTGTTCTAAAAACAATCTCAGTCTTGGCTGTTACAGGTGTTCAGACACATCAAACCAGAAGGTAAAGCTTGGCAGGGACAGGCATTTTAAAAGTAGAGAAATGGAAGCAAACACTTGAACTAGTAATAAGCTAAATGATACATAGCCATTTTGCATTTATAAAATTGAAATGTGAAAAAAATAATTTATCTCCTAGGTGGGTTTGTTAATGTGTAATTCTTCAGTGTTGTGAAGATGAAAAATTATACCCTTAAAATATGTATATTGCTGTTATTATATTTAATAAAACATATTTTGTCTTGAATGCATTGCAAAAATAGTAGAAAATGAAGTCCAACGCATGGAAAGGGAAACAAATTTTAGCATTGTAACAGCATACGGGTCAAGAACCATGTTCAAAGAAGTACTAGATATATTAACAGTAGGTAGATGGCAATTAAATGAAATGTGTAGATGTAACCTTTTCCTCTAAAGGTCTTTAAACAGTTGATTGTTGTAAAATACATCAGTGTAACAGTGAAAAGATCATTCTATGTTTATCTTTTTTCCTTCCCCATAAGCACCCACTACTGACTACTTTCAAAAAGAAGTTAATGGTTTTTATGGATTTTTGGCTTGACTAAATATGTTGATAGACACAAGTGCTGCAGAGGTTAGCTTAAGGGTTGAATCATTGAAATGAATTATTATTTAAATAATCTTTAAGGATGTTCTGTTTCGTGGATTACCAAACTTGGTTGCTACAATGCGCAAGGCTGTTATTGACCCCTGCTGACAACCACTGTGTAAGGATTTTGGTCATGTATATTTATCTAAGATAGGTTAATGTAATTCAGGCAGGGCAATGTATGACCGTTTGCAACATATGGAATAAGGATCTTTAGATGCAGATCTTTCTCGCAGAGGTCATGCAGTTTTGCTTTTATCTCTTGTCATTAAAAGACTCTTTGTCCATAGGGCTGTTATATTGTATATTGGTAATTACTAGGTATTTTATATTTATAATCTATACGCGCATATTTTCAGTACCAAGAAAGCTGAAAGCAAATTGCCCAACTGTAGATATTAGTGCTAGTAAGACAAAGTGTGTGTTAGATCTGGTATCGGCATTATTTGCGGAACAAAATTTATGGTTTGTCTTTTTGATCAATTATATTCTTCTATGCAGAACATCTGTTTTCAGCACATATTCTTACATCACACCTATTTTTATTATTTTTTTTCTTGATGTGCATATTTTCTGTCAATAGGTGCTGTTAGTAGTCAGATATTTGTATATGTTTAAAATGTAATATTGAATGCCACCATACATGCTACATCTATTTCTTCATTGGAAAATTGTCTGGCTCTGAGTATTAAATATGAATTACCACTTAATGAAAACTACTGTCTTTTTCATTCTTTTCTTCCCAGTGTGATCATTACTACAGTCTTGTACCTTTCGGATGCCCTTCGTAAAAACTTCTTAAATGAAAACTTTGATTACAAGGTAGAGTAAATGTGTCTAGCATAAGATAGATGCAATAGCTGCTACATCATCCTGTGGCTTGGTTGTTTGTTATTAAACTTAGCTTCAGCATCTAAACAGCTAAAACATATACTAAATCAGCAATTTCAAGTGCTCAGAGATTAAGTTTTTTCTTAAATAGAGGACTCTCTTAAAAATCAGGAGTGCTGTGGGTATTTTAATTTCTTCTTATTTTTCATTTTGTTATTTCATCATCTATGTTAGACTATTCAGGATTTTTGCATAGCAATTTTTTTGATTATACAAACTAATTTTATCATTTGTTTGTCATTTTGGAGTTATTGCAGAAAGGAAAATTATTCCATTTTTGAATTGATGCAAATTTATCAAAAATGGGTTTGCATTTCTGTAATTTCTCTCAAGACCAATTAACATGCTGCATAATTAAAATTAGAAAATTATGACACTGCATGGTGAATGTAGTTAAAGATGTTAATGAATACCTCATACAGTGAGATATGGCACCTATGATAAACTGTGAATTACAAAATGATGCTTTCAGAATTCACATGAGAAGACCTAGGAATGCATCTGAAAAGGCCCATTCCCATGGAAACCTGAACGAATATTCTGCCCAACCCAGAGACATTAGTCTAATTGCTTCATCATAAAAAGTGCAGGATTTCCTTTCTAGAGAAGACAGCGAGCTCCTGTTGACTTCCAGCAGAGTTGTGGGTGCTTCTCTGAAAATCCAGGCTCCTGTTGGAGAGATTGGTGGGAATGCAGATTTATCTACTTGACATAACTGGACATGAGGAAGCCTGTCCTTAATGAAGTTCCACAATTTCAGAGGCTAAAGCTGATAAAAGAATTGCCTGTGGACAAGGCATCTATATTCCTTAAACTTGCTTAGCAATGTTATTACTCTTCTGCAGAACTGCAGTGTCTGGAGTAGGGCTCCCCCTACACTTCTGTCTTCTTCCTGCCATGGAACATCAATAATTGGGTTATAATAATTAATATTTTAATGTATTTTAGATTTATCTTTAAATTTATCTTTACATCTTCTAAGTAGAAGATTCAACATCTGATTCATAAAGCATGTGCACAAAACATCTGTATATTTGCAATATGTTAACAAAACCTGGCTTCGGTTTTGTCCAGTGAAGCCTGCAGCAAGTGAGACTTGCAAATAATATTATAAAGTAGGATGGGCCAGAGAATGACAATTCTGTTATGTGATAGCTTTTGAGATGTCAGAATTTTTTGGTTTTTGGACTTAAAGGCATAACTTTTTCTAGTCTTTTATTTAAATATACCAAAAAATGTTTCCAAATTTAGAAGGTAAGGTTTTCTGGTTTGGAGGGATAAAAAAAAAAAATTATCTGCAACTCTGAAACCTTTACATTTAAGAGATGTAGAATATGTAAAACAGATGTATTTCTGCTGAACGTTTTGAGGTTGGTGAAACGTATACTTGGATGCAAAGAAATTTAGTCAAAAACAGTTTGAGTAATTTATTAGTTGAGACTGAAACAACTGACGTGATTTGAAAATTTGCATCTTGAGTGGTCATAAAGTGGTGGTACTGAGAAAATGAAATAACCAAATGCCATATGCTTATTGTAGATATGGGATTCCTACTTTTTTCTTGCTGTCATTTTTATAAACCAGTTATGTCTGCAACTGGAGATGTTCACACCTTCCAAGAAGAAAAAGGTTTTAGAAAAGTAAGTACTGCTGTCAGCTTCTAGAAAACTGTAATAGATCAAACGCTTCTTAAAATGCGAGGCAAGGGAGGTTGCAAAAAGGCCTACCAAAAAAGTAACTGTAACAGTATTTCCACTGACTAGAATGAGAGCTGGCTCTGGCCCTTTGTATAGGTCTTCAGAGCTGATAGCAGCCTTCATAGAAGTGCCCAAATTGGTTCAGATATTGGGAGCAAAATAGCCATGTTGTAGCAGTGCCAACACTAACTTCTAGTTCATGCATAAGTTGATTCACACTGGTTCAGGTGTTCCTGCCAGGCACTGCACTGTTGTCTGTATGAATTAATTGTATTTCTTTAAGCTAGAGCAAAACTATTTGTTTTCAGAGAGAACTACAACATATTACTGCAAAAAAATAGCTTTTGCTTCACAGCTGTGTTACTGAGGTATAGCATTTGTAAAGAATCAGTATCAGTATACTTCTGACAATATTGCAAATAAACCTGAGTTTAGGAATCTACTTTTAGCTGGGTACAATGAAAAGAGAAAAAACTTGGAAGAAATCATCACTTTTAAAGTAGTTTTTTATGGACTACAGATGAGACATTTCATTTAACTATGTCACAAAATGGCATATGAACTTGATTTTCTTAAATGATCTGTCACTGTTTTGCTTTATATTTTAATACATTGCAGATATGGTGACATGCGGGTAACAATGGGATGTGAAATCTTCAGCATGTGGCAAAATTTAGGTAGGTAATTAAACACATCATCACTAGCTCATAAAATGAAAAACAATTATTATTTCTTCACCTATTAAATACACTGGCGAGTGATAGAGGAGTTGTTGATAATTAAGTTCACGTGAAGTCTTGATTCAAGTTTAGGAAAACCCTAGTCATACGTAGTTCCCTTCTTAATAGCTAAATTCAGCTTTCTAAGCCTTGATACTGTATCTGACCTATCCCTATTCCTTCAAAGAGAACTGAACGAATACCATCAGAGAAAATTAGAAAAGAAAGTACTGCTCTTTTTGGGCAGAATTATTATGCCTGGAAATATACTTATGTTCACAATTTTAGTTCTGTTGCCAAACAGTTTAAGGAACAGACATACATCTTAATTCTGAAGCTCTCTTGAGATGCTGGATTTGCATCAAATCTTCCCCTAAATCCTAGTTGCACTAAAATATAAAGGCATAAACAAATCAGTGACTGGTGTATAAATGACACATTGGACAACACAAGAAGAATATATGCGTGGATATAAACTTAGGAGCATTCTGATATTTATAAGCAATAACTGTGCAAACTGTTTGAAAGTATGAGCCTCAGAGAAATGCAATTAACTGATGCTTGGGAAAAAAAATCAAAACTGACTAGAAGATTTGGACACTACATTTGTCATCTTAATATTTCAATTATTCAATAGTTCACTTCATTAAAGGGCTCATTAAAGATATGAAGACCATCGGTGGTTACTGAGATACTGTCATCTCAATTCTATACATCTTTTTCCCAGCCAGATATGTAGTTGCAAAAAACTGGTCTTTCTGATCAGCCTGTACTAGAAAGAGACATGTTAAAAATAAGAAATATTTGCTTATTAATATCTTGTTAACATTTGTTGTGTAGCATATTTTACTTATTTACAGTATTTATTATTGCTTACTCCCTCTAAGGCATTCCTCTAAATTATTTGGATTCATGATGGGTATTTTAAACTGGTATATCAAGGATCCACTCCTGGGTCCCATCTCCTTCCTGCATGCTAGGATAAGAGCTTAGTGTGTATCATCTCCCCTGTCGCATTGTTTTCTGCTGAATGGAAACCCAGTATGCAGGCAAGGAGAGAATCACGATGCCTTTCAATAGGGGCAAGTTCTGTCGGGTACAATATGGAGTTCATCTGGTCATGTGTCCAATTAAATACTGTAGTCAGGATATTTCATATACTTGGTGTTATGCTAGTCAGCATTTTACAGTTCTCTTGGCAGTAAGAGTCATCATAAGCCTCCATCCTTGTACAGTCACCTTGCTTTCATATGGATATGCATCCTAGGATGTTTCCAGCAGAGGGAATTCTGGATTTCCTAAACACAAACACCAAACAGAGCAGCAGGCAGGGGTTACTGTCCACTGGAATACCCAGAGGTGGGCTGGGATGGAAATGAATTCCCAGCTGGAAAGTCGGTGCATCGTGATTCATAATCCTCCTATTCTGAAAATATCAGAAGTCTTACGCCTGGAGAACTGGAACTAAATGGTCAATCTTTACTGTATGCCATTTATAGCTTTCCTGACAAGAACTTAGTTTTGTAGTTTCTGCTAAGTAGAATATGGAGAGTTAATGGAAATTGTTTTAGCACTGATTTTAAAGCGAGTTGTTTTGAGAACAGCTGAGTCACATCTTCCCGTTCCTGCAGTCAAAACATGTACTTCCATTTCTGTACTCACAAAACTAAAGATAGGTGAAAATCAAAGTACTTACCTCTTTTTGATGAGTTTGTAATATCAGACTGTTAACCATTTTGTAAACGCAAGAATGTAGAGCTTGGAAACCAAACCATTCCTGTGAAAAATAAATGAAATGCTCAGAGAGGGCTTTGTCTCTCTTTGTTCTCCATCTGGAAGACTAACTTGGGATAGAGATTGCCCACTGTCACTTCTGAACTCAGTATTGCATAATAAAATCTGATAAACTATGTTGGCCTTATATTCTTCTATTGTCTACAGCTTTACTCTGTACTTTTTGGGCTTAAGAAACAGCCCCTGCTGTGATGGACATGAGATAAAAAAACTGTAGACATTTAGAGTGCTATTTATTAATTTTTCAGATAATATTTGGATTGCTTGACAGCTCACAGGACACCCAATTCACATTCAAGTTCATGTTCATCTTCATTTTAGGGGAACACAAGCTTCACTTCATTCCAGCATTGATTGGCCCCTTCCTGGAAGTGACCTTGATCCCTCAGCCAGACCTGAGGAATGTCATGATTCCCATTTTCCATGACATGATGGACTGGGAGCAAAGGCGAAGTGGCAACTTTAAACAGGTACTGTATGTGAAGCTGTTTATAAAACAGGACTGACATTCAAGCACTTCAGAGAGTGCTGGTCCCAACTATTAGTGGTTCAGGGTGGAGAAGGTAGCCACAGCATTATACCTGTTGGAGATGGATTACCAGGGTTTTCCCTTTTTACTCTCTGCAGGGGTAGTAAGATTCTGCAATTAATGCTATCATGTTAGTAACGTAAGATGAGGGATAAAATCTATGGCCTGCTGAAGTGAAGAACAAAACTTGAGTTGTCTTCAACAAGGCGGATTTTGTTGTGGTGATTTTTCATCTCTGCTTTACAGCAGTACAAACTACTGGTTAGATAGGATTCAACTAGTTTCCTTCCCAGTTAGTAAGAAAAAAGATCAGATGGTCCTTCTGAGGAATGTTCTTCTGTAAGGATCCAAGTATTCTTGCTGCTCAAACACCACCTTAACAGTCTAGGAAGGAACGACCAAGTGTGCCATCTGCTCCCGCAGCTCCCACTCAGTTCTTTCAGACTGCCTCAAACCATTTCTTAGTGCCCTCCTTCCTGCTGCTTCAAATGAAGGAAAGCAGAAGTATTTGAATTACTCCCAGGCAATCATAATGCTTAGGGTGGGAGCTGTATCTGAAACACAAAACAAACTATTAAGAACGGAGGAGTGCATGTGGTGTAAGTAGGTAGCTTTTCACTATCAATATATAAGCTTATTGTTAAAAATCACCATAGAAATGTTAATGAGGAGTGAGAAGGAAAAAATCCGCTTGTTCTGCTTCTCTCTGTTGTCAGCTTGGGTTTAAATGTAAATTGTAATAGATTTATTCTCTAATAAAATATCGTGACAACAGCTTGGTCTCTCCCCCAGACTTGTGGTTGCTAATATATTACTGCTAAAAAGGATATCTGAAATATTAACACATAGTGTAGCCTCACCTCTATATTTTTTATAATCAATACACTTAAAAATATGCATTAAGTTTCTTTGATAGCTAATATGTAAATCCAACAAATTGGATTTCTAACCAAGTACACTGACAGGTAACGAAGGTTGGGAAAGTAAGTCCGAGTGCCCAAGTGTTCTGAACTATACAGATATTTATGAAAATTAATTTATAAAGAGTGGGGTGCAGGTCAGAAAAGATGATATTTTTATTGATGTCTAAGAAAATGGCTTGTGATTACAGCCCTGCAGTGAGAATTCAGGCAATTTATTTGGGCTGTGTGCTTTTTGTCTGACTCCATAAATAGATAGCTGCCTTAGCAGCAGCAAATGCTACTCAGCCTGTAGTTTTAAAGTCACGTTGCTCAATTTAAATTAGCTCCCTCCCTCAAAAAAAAAAAAAAAAAAAAAAACACCACCAAAAAAAAAGAAAACCCCACAAACCTTGGGAATGATAACAGCTTCAAAGAGATGAAGTGACTTATCAGATTTACATGATTGACCAGTAATTCTAAGATATGCATTTAGCAAAGTCCCTTACATAAAAACAAATCTTCCATCAATTTTCTCTAATCTCACTAAAGGAAAAAGAAGCTGTTTACACCACACTTATATGTTGCAGGTGGAAGCAAAACTGATTGACAAACTGGACAGCCTAATGTCGGAAGGTAAAGGTGACGAAACATACCGAGAGCTCTTCAACAGTATGTGAGTAATATGTTTATCTTACACTAATTCCTTGAGTTCAGTTGGTTGTATCAGATGCTAATGTCATTGTAGAGAAGTAACGCTTAAAACAGTTGGGAATTTCTCCCCCCCCCCCCCCCCCCCCCCCGAAAATCTGAGGAATAAAACATTTTATGGTGTTGTATGGCATCTGTAAAGTCTGGCTGTACTCCTTGCATACAGCTATAATTGGGAAAGGCTAAATCTGTTATATGACAGAACATTCTTTTTCTCTACCTGCTAGTTTTAAAATCAGAAAAGCAAGAAATGCTTTATAATTGCATAGGGTGCAGGTAGAGCTCAAATGGAGCATTTTGAAAACAAGGCATGAGAATTCAACAAAAAGCTGTTTAACAAGTGATTTTCTGTTGCCAGAAACTTGTACTCATCTGTCTAATGTCACTTGTTGATTTCTTGATTGATGTATACGATTTTATTTATTCTGCTAATCTTATTTCTTATTATTTTCTTTTATAAATTACTTGTTAAGCTTTTAGTATATTTTAATAAATGACATATCACTGAAATCTAATAGGAAAAGCTAATAATAATGCTGAAGTCCCTAAGGTTGCCCATAAGTTTTCCCATTGACTGAAATAAATGATTGTCACAGAGTACAGGTACAAAATAACTAACTGAACTCTGTCTCTGTTGTTCCTCAGAACTCAATTCCACCTAAGTGGAAGATTTCACTTATTTCTGGTGTGTTTAGTAGATGTATTGTTCCTCCTCAGGATTCCAAGCTGTGTATTCTTCAGTACTATTAAACACATGATCTTTGTCTGTTTATATGGCTTCTTAACCATTTCTTCTTCTTTAAGTATTAGTTTTAGCTCTGTTGTCTTTGCTTAAATAACAACATTCAGATCTTGGTGTCTGTGAATAGCAAACATATAATAATCTGTAATTGTACTGAGTTGAAAAAAATGAGAGTTCCTAAATATATATGATTCTATGATTTACAGAAGCAAAAGTGGGTAGAGAGATTAGGCAGAATATTATGGAAATGGATGAATAATGGTAAACAACAGTACAGCATGCTAAAGCAGAACTTTCTTGTAATTAGTCATGAAATTTTTCATAATCTGAGTAAAGATAATAAAAGGTAAGATGGTTTCAATATTTTAGTAACACAGTATTCTAATTTCAAAATGAAGTCATTAAGGGAAAAGCTCTAATAAAATGAAGCCTAAATGCATTCTCATGTGCAAAATACATCAGGATGTCTGTCACTGAAATAACTTCAAGTTCTATAAGAAAGCATATTGGTATGAAATGCAGTTCTTAATTTTTTTTTTACTGTTTTGAGTTAGATTTAAACTGGGGGATGTTAAGATACAGTGAAAAATGGTGAGAGCCTTTTATAAATCTAAATGCTGAAGACATAGTCATAGTAATTTAAATTGCAAAATGTCTCACAGCATCAGTGTACTTGTTGTTTCTGTTCTGGTATAACAGAAGTTAAAACTAAACTCTTTGGGAAATTTCAGAGTAACTGTTCAAGTTCACTTCCAGCTTAAGAAAAAATAGTATTTATCATTAGTTTTTTATCTGAGTTTAATTTGACTCATAAATTAACACCTCTCAAGAGGAGAGCTTGCAGAAGATACTAATCTAAAATGGAGGATGACATAGTGTTCTAGGGTATGTGAAGGAATATGATTAAAATCAGATGGACAGTTTAGGGAGCTGAATGCAAGGGACAGGGCCAGTTAGCCTGAGTGTTTTTTCTATTTCTTCCATGGGTAATTTAAACTAAGCAATATTAGAGTGTCTTTAGACAGTGCAAGAAAGCAGACTTGTTTAGGCTGAAGTGACAGATGTGTTATGTACCCAAGGACTGTGAAACAGTAACATAGTTTTGCAGCAAGCACTAGTTTTGTAGTCTTTAATGAAAGCAAATGCTGCAATATACCTGATCTTTTTGAAGGTTTGGCATGGTTGGTTTTGATAGGTATAGTTGGGAGCCAAGGGGATGCACACACCTACTTTGGATACAGTGTAGTAACTGCAGTGGGTGTGACATGTTCAGGTTTTGTCATGCTTTTTGTTTATTTTGTCTGAATTGGAAAACGAATTTCAACCTCTCAACTTCCATGTTAACTGTTCTTTTTCCAAAGACAAGCACTGCATCTTTCTTGAATGTCTTCTGTTTTCAAGGACAAATTATAAGCCTCTCTGGACATATCTAAAATCTTACGTGCTTAGAATTCACTGCTTATAATGGCATTAGCTTTATCAAATGAAAAGACATAGTGAAAGTAGGGGGAAGATGACTGCTGTTTGTTTTGAACCAATGTCTTTCTAGAGATTTGAATGTGACCACTCAGCGATTAGCTCCTGATGTCATGTGAAGAGCTGCAAAGCATGGAATAGTGAACATTTTGCTATCATGAGAAACTAGATATTGTAATTGCTACCCAGTGTAATTGTGGTATGAAAGGTGTCCTGATCTACATTTATACTGTAACACTGCAATTGAATTCCTGAGTTAATTAGCACAGAGAGAAGAATGATTTCACCTGATTAAACAGTTGTTGGTTAGAACAAAATCCTTGGAAGCCAAGGGATATACTCAAGTAGCTCTTTTGTTCTGAATCCAATGGATGCTGCCAGTTTATTACTTCTGTAGCTGTATTCCAGTTTGGCCTAACACAAGCCATTTCAGGTTTGGAGGTTAGGTGGCCACATTATCGAAGCACAAAACCTGGGCTAGTGAGCTCCATTGGGGGCCTGACGACAGGGCTTCTCTTTGAAGAAATTGGAGCTGACATTCAAGCTGAGCAGGCATTTAATACCAAGCTCTGCCAGTTTGTGGGTGATTTCTCTAGCCGTGAAGCTATTGTATAAGAAGTGATAACTGCTACCTCTCCCATGCTGTCTTCAGTTTTAATTTCTTCTGCCAATTGCACGACTGAATTCAGCACTGCTCGGTCCATTAGACTCTGTCTGGACTGAGTCTTTCAGAGCTCTTCTGAATATTTTTGTGGGGTTTGGGTAGCTCCTCAGTGGTCTCTGAACTTTTGCAGAAAAGTTTGACTTTGACCCATCTGACTAGATGAGGGAACCTCTGGCTATATAGGAAGGTACCTGGAGGACTTTGTACTCCAAAAGAGACATCCAGATGTTTTAAGGCACCTTTAGGATTAGATGCCTGTGAGTTTGTGGTCTGAGTAACTCTGTGGCTTAGGCATATAAAGTCCACTTACTACATGACTGAGCTAGCCTGAACATTGTTCTAAGCCGGGTGTTCATCCCTGGAGAGCTCTGATCCTCTGGGTCCCCACTCCACTCTCTTATTCTTGGGAACAAACAAACAAACAAAAAAACCCAAACCAAACCAAAAAAAAGGAAAAAGCACCAAAACCCACAATTGTTCAGGTGAGCCCAGATGTTAGGTTATAGTAGCATGGATAAGGCAGAAGTGTGTGCATTTTCTGGGTTGTTTATCCCCATTAGTGCTTTATAGAACATAGCACCTTGGCTATGCTTCGGGACCTGTAAGTACCAGGAATTTAATTCTATCTAGATACAGCCATGAGGAAGCCAAGGGATATGTTTGAGTAGCTCTTTCGTTCTGGGTGTTTCTTCTGTGCATTGTGGTAAAAGATGTATGATGGAGAGGAGGAGGCCTGCATCAGAAGGCAAGTCATAAAACTGTTCAACTGACGACATTGATGTCAGTTTGAATAAGTACTTTGAATGTATCTACACAACCCATTCGTAGAAATAGTGTATTTATAATGAATATGCCAATACATTTATAAAGAACATGCATAAGTCAAATACAGATGAAAACCATCTGTTTTAAAAGAGAAGTCAGACTTCTGCTGGTTTTTCTACAGGAACTGTAGGTAATTATTTTGATGAATTTAGGTTGAAATGTTCCTGTTTAACACAGAGTTGAAAGGCAATAGAAAGGAAAAATCAGTGCAGTAATCAGTGCGTCATAATGTAACAGGCTCTACTCTCATTTCTTGTTAGGCAGAAAAACTTTTATTGAAAGGAACATAAGGAGTTTAAAAGTGAATTAAGTTAGCCTGTGTATTCTGCGTGGAAAGCAGAGATGCCAGATTAGTGCTTCAGCATCTTCTGGTTAAGGATGGCCTTGTCATCTGTCTCTGCTAGCAATGACAGGTAGCCAGTCTCTGAATGTGAGGGGAAGACATCTGATTGCCTCCTAACGAGAAGGAGTCTAAGATCGATATAAGAGTGCTGAATGAAGATCAATGTTTCCTCCTTGCTTCCAGCAGAGCACAGCTTCATTTAGGCCAAATTAGTTTGGAGAATTGCATCTGTGACATCCCCCTCTATGTAAGGAGCTGAACAGAGCTGGAGCGTATAGCTTATGCAGTTGGCATGTAGGAGTTATTGGGCGCTGTTATATTTTTGGTGAAATTTGGACGTAGGAGTTTTATGGGACTGAACATGCTCAGTATAGATGAAGGTCAGTGGAGCTGACAGCTTGCCCACTGCAGACAGAAGGTTCGGAGATGCTATTAACAACTCTGTAAAAAGCTCTCAGTATATGGATGTGGTGATTTTCAGAGACTTCTAAGGAAACCATACCTGAGTGCATTTTCAGGGAGACTGCTAAAATATCTCCATGGACATGGTATCCATTTGAGGTCCTGCACCAAAGCATAAAAGTAACACAGCCCTGTAGGTAAATGTTTCCTTGTTCATTCTCAGAGAGGAAATGTTGGAAATTCATGCCCAAATGATTAATATTTGATAAACATAAGCAGTGAAAATCAGAGGCCTGTAACAGAAAGAAATATTAAGTATAATTTTACTGACAGCTCCACTTACAACACCATTTTGAAATCTTTTCACTTCAATGTGCAATCTGCATTTACATTAGTGTAAGAACTCAACACAACAGTTTTTAATAAAGAATCTTATGACAATTTAAGCTAATGGAATTTTACATGTGTATGATAGTATGTTGTCAGAAGGAAATATTAAGTGAAGAGGGAGAATCATCTTATTAAAATCCCTTACCCATTCTTAAATTTCATGTGTACTGAAATACTAGAGAGGAGAGGAGGAAAAATCTTTGTTAAAAAAGTTGAGGCCCAATTGAGAACGTATATTGTGTTGATAAATATTCTTTCCTAGGTACATCTTTAGACTCCCCATTTTCTGATGTATCAGCATGAAATGAACATATGAATTTTATGTAAGAGTTCTGTTAAATCTTTGAGATATTAATATATTCTGAAAATTAGGTATTTGATATATTTTAACCTGATGCAGCTAATATAAAAATCATTTGTTTTGTCAATGCTTCCTGGACTAGAATTCCACTTTTTGGTCCTTATCCTAGGTAAGACATTGTTTGCAAATTGTGCTTCTTGGGAGGGTGTTTGTAACAGAAAACCTAACTATCAAAGATGTTGCTAAGGTATTAAGGTACTGGTAAAAGCAGAGTGGTTGTCATAGTGACAGTTAAAAATAAACGGTGAAATTGTTCTGGCTTTTTTTTTTTTTCAGTCTACTGAAGAAAATTGAGCGGGAAACATGGAGGGAAAGTGGCGTTTCGCTAATCGCCACTGTGACTCGCCTCATGGAGAGGTTACTGGACTACAGGTGAGTGATTATCACAATTTATAAGTAGGGTTGCCATCTTCAACATATTAGGAGGCAAACATGGTGATCTTGTGCAAATGGCAACTGCACATGGACACATCAACTGTCCGTGCTCAGGACCTCTGACAGCAGCTGCTTAGTCAACAGGAAAACAAGACAAGCTGGCTGAAAACCAACCAAGTAGCCTCCCCATGGTATGAAGATTCAGTGGCTTGCATGAGTTTCCTACCAAGCAATATAGGAACTTTTGGTAGTAGGTTAGTGACTCAAGTCTGTCTGAAGACACAGAGCTCAATACTAATCACCTGACAGTTGTTTTACAGAATATGTAAAATTCTTATCACTATGTCAATCATGCTTAGTTGTAGTGTCAGCCAGCACAGTAAGTATGTATACAAAGGTATGATCTCTGGGTGAGAAGCTCGCATCTGAGTGTACCACATGAACAAAGGAGAGGGAAATAAGAGATATACATTCCCTTTCAGGAGTGGGAGACTAAGAGGGATTTTCTCATCACTTGTGAAGTCTGTGTAGAAACTTCAGATTTCAGCTTAGTCCTCCTTATTGCCATCAGTTATAGCACTTTGTAGAGCTTAAGTGTTAGTTTTTTCCCTCGATTTCATGAGGGACACATGGTAAGACTTGCTACTCCACTTGCTATCCCCAGTGATAGTTTGAAAGTAAAGCTATTTTGTCAACAAAGAGACTGAACCCTTAATTTCTAGAAGCCTGGCAGTGCTATTCTTCAGGGATTGGTTGGTTTACAACCTCCAGGGGTCTCAATCCAACATCTTTCAAAACAGTTGTGCATACTGGTGGTTATGAGAGTATTTGGGACGATTGTTTAGCCATGTATGCAAGAATGTTTTAAAATTACATTGAATTTCTTTTAGTGACTGCATGGTGATCTCTGCCTGTTTTTTGGTTTTGTTGTTTGTTTGTTTGTTTTTTGTTTTGTTTTGTTTTTACTCCAGTATGGTTATGCTGACACTATTTTTCCCTTTGTGATAATCAAACTCTCTGTGGTTCCATTTTAACTTTTGACTTGGGGGGTCAGATCTGTTGCCTCCTCAAACAATAAATGATACTAATTATAAAGTGGTACTGAGGAAAATCTGGTGGATCTTAGAGCATTTTGCAGAGGAGGTCAGTGTCATTCTGCTTTTTCACAGAGAAGGAACTAATGCTGTAATTCCACGACCAATTTAGATGTACGCTGTCTCTGAAGAAAGCAGACTCATCCCTGCTCATTCCCTCGTTCACATCACCCTCTTCCTTGTGCCAACACAAGCGTGTTTACTGCACTTTGGTGATCTGACTGATGTGGGCTAAAACTAACCCAGCAAAAGGTGCTGCCTAACCTGTATCCCTTCCTGAGGTTTGTGCAGGCAGCAGTGCAGGACTGGGAATGAGTGCCTGAGAGCAGGAGAAGAGTGGGACTGCCTCTTCTGGCAGCCATGCTAGCTTCTGCTGGCATGATTTGAGTACAAGGTATGAAGAAACCAAATGATCTCCAGCAGTCACCTAGCAAATCAATGACAGAGCCAGAAAAAAACACGGACTTTCTTGACAATTGAGGTATTCCATGTCCTAGAAAAGGAGGCATGAAATCCCTTACACGAAATCCCTTACACGAAATCCCTTACACGAAATCCCTTTGGGTCAGCTGTTCACCCAAATGCCTTTGGGTTGCATCATTTCAGTCAGCTTGCCAAGCCAAATATGTCTGTTTTCTGAGGTTTGCTTCACTGTAAGAGGATAAATGTCATTCCTTTTGACTTTCATTACTTTCTGTTTTAGGGACTGCATGAAAATGGGAGAAGTGGATGGTAAAAAGATTGGCTGCACTGTTAGCCTTTTGGTTTGTATATTTTTTCTTTCCCTTTTTGATTTCAGTTGAGCATTTTCTAGTATACAGCCACACATTTGAATAGGAGGTACCTTGCTTCTTGATGCAGTTTGAGTGGAATAATACTGCACTTCAGATCACTGATTTTTTTCAGAGTGAAATTGATACAGGGGATTTAGTCTTCCTTGGTATTTTATAGTTGGGCTCTGAGAGATCTCTAAGACTGCTTTATTCAGTTTTCAGTCTCTTCCCAATGGACAAACTTCACCAAAGCATTTTCCAAGTTTAACTGGTCTCTGAGTTCATAGAAACAAACAAGCCTTTCCTCCTTCCCGAAACCCAACAAAACTTACATGATTTCTCCTGTTTCCTTTCCTCCCCAATAACTGAGGCAAGTTGGTTCTTATGACGTACAATATGGGATATCTTCTGAAGACTGCAGGCTATCTATTCACTTCCCAATAGAAGAGCTAGAAATGCTGCTCAAGACCTCCTCTGGTCATGTTATCATCATTACAACAAATCAACAGTGCAAATTCATACTATGAAAAAGATTTCATTTTTGTTTACAAGATGCATTTTGGTTCTAGGCCAGTTTCCACTAACAAGTTTGTTGACTTCCATTAACCTTGGAAAGTTTCCATTTTCATGGTGAATGTCTTGGAAAGCTATATTTTTAGCCAGGGAAAAAAACAGAATAAGCTGACTTGTAATTCTGCATTTTTGACGTCAGTGAAACAATTTGGTATCGCTTCTAAGTAGCAGTTATACATAAGAGAATAAAGGATTTCTTCAGTAGGAAAATAGTGCTCTCTAAATAAGGATGGTTTACTACATAGCCATAGAGCAGCTGGCTTTCTGTCAGAATATTTGGCATGATCTGAATTCTGTAAAGCACCTGGATTATTTTCATCCTATCACTATGGAGTTTTTAAACTATTACTAGCAAATCATCCAAGATTTGCACAAAAAGAAAATTTAAATATTTAAAAACCCCAAAACACCATAATACTTTTTAATGGGATTTTCAATGACTTGCACAGGCTAAGGCGGATTTCATATCCTAATACTTTTCAGACAAGTTTTAATACTATTTGCACACCAGAGAAACAACGAATGCTAAATTTTGAAAAGGAAATTTCAATTACAGAAGTAGAACACAAATTTTAAGATACTTGCTTGCCCATATGATGGATGAACTGGTTGTCATCTCAAAAGATTTTTCATGCAATGAGTAATTAGAGGACTGTATAATGTTAAAATTATTTGAAGTCCAGAGGAGGAAGCAATACTTCATTTTTCACCAGTACTTTGAAGGTATTCTGACTTCCAAAGATAAGAGGACTGGTTGGCATGAAAAGAGATTTTTTACGTTGTTTTGTCATAGAAGTATATGCTGTTCTTCTAGAAAATAGAATTGTCCAAGTTAACCAAGTTATCAAATTTACTGGAATTATGCCACATCATGAAATATGCAGAAGGAGTATGCACCAGCAGCAATAACATAGATGAAAGGAGAAGGGAGGAACTTTTTTCCTACTCTCCCACCCTCTGGATCATCTGGAGTAATTAGTAAATGCTTGTTTGGAAAAGCTGGTTTAAGAGGTGTTTAATGGAGTTAGTTCCTTATGCATATGAATCGCCTAACTCCGATTTGAGAGTTGAATTTCTAATGAAGGAACTCTGTCATCAGAGTTGTACAAAAGCATTGAAAGTATATTGAGTAACTTTTGGTAACTTGCTGAGGAGTTTCTCAGGCATCTCTGGTCCTCATTGGGGTTTGATATTTAATTGTTATTTCAGGTTCTATTAATTTAAAATTATATCTTCTTTTTACAATGGGGACATTTTCCTGTGATGCTCTATGCTGGCATATGACATCACGCCATTTAAGTAGAACATGTCCACATCGCCTGTTTGAATGTTGTTTTCAAGCTGTTTTTTCTTAGGAAAAAAAAATCTTTATTAATTAGAGAAGTCTACTTTTTATATCATGTCCCCTTTTAAAGATTACATCTGTTATATCTTGAAATAGTTTGTTGAAAAATCACACGACACCTTTATTAGCAGGATGTATTTGCTGAGCTGTGACTGGGTTGTCTTGCTGTGGTCTGCCTTACAGACCAACTGGACCTTGTTAGAGCTGAGCTTCAGAGAAGAACCAGTTGATTTGTATAATTCAGATTTGTGACAAGTACTAGAGCCTTTAGTGCTTAGGGGTAAGAGCCAAGAAGTCTAATACTGCAGTTCAGTGCTGTATTCTGTCTTAATCTTTATGCTTTATTACTCACAATTCTGTATTGTAGATTATGCTTTTTTCAGATAGGTAAATATGAACATACAGCAGATATTTTTTCATTTTCTCTTCTGAAGAGAAGCACTGTTCCTGATCTATACCTTGAGGGAGGAAAAGAGAAGTCTTTGGATTATAAAGGCAGATGGTGGCCTAAAGGGGGCATGTCATTACAGAGCTATTGATATGTAGTCATTTTCTCGAGTCAGTTAAAAATATTTTCCCTATAAAGTTTTTATTTGATATTTTCATAATGTTCCTCCCACCTTTCTCTTTGATAATAACTCAGTTTAGGAAACAGTAGCACAGAAAAAGAATACTGTACAATAGGGGAAAAATTTTGGCCACTTGCTTAGAGTTCGAATTAGTAAGTGATTTGAATAATAGAACAGAAATTGTTAATTGCTAATAAGGACCAGTACTAGATTCTCCTATAAATTTTTTATTAACCAAAGCAGATTATCCTGAATGTTAAGTGTGGCTAACGGGGACTCTAGCTGCACGTCCATAGTGAGTATGGCAATACTTGTGAACAGTGCTGTAGGGTTGTGCTCCTCTCCCTATAACTTTTTCATACTTTGTTTTTTTAAGGCTTGCAAATAAATAATGAGTGTTTTGAACTAAGAGTTTTGATGTTGCATTCCGTATTTTACCCACGTAACAACAAATAGCAGTTACACATCCAGAAATCTGTAGCCACTTCTAAAAATTTTGTCCTGGATATCACTTTAGAGTGCAACTTTATATATTTCAATCATGCAGTGCAATATCTGTGCATCAGTTACCAGTTCCCGGCATCAGTTAGAGCTAAAGAAATCATGTTTTTCACTCAGGATTGTGCTGTTTACATCACTGAATAGTTCTTCATAAAGCTACCAGTCCTTCTGGCATTTTGCTATGACAGAAGGAAGAGTAGATGTACCAGGCAGTAGATATTTTGTTAAAATATGAATACAAAAGTCAGCGTGCTGTCAATATTTTAAAATCAAAATACAGCTTTCAGCAAGATGCTAAGTGGCCTAAGTAAGGCTATGTGGGTGCACTTTTTGGATGGATTAGTATTTATAAAGAAAGAGCGGTCAGATTTCAGTTCTATCAGGTTCTTCCTCTTATGTCCTATGAGAATTTAAATTAAAAAAACATTTAGGAGCATGTTGACTTGTCTACTGAAAATCTACTATTCTATTTACTATTTCCTACTGTATTACTGCAGTTCTGTGTAATGACTCTGTACACGTGAAACTTTCAAATCTATGCATGTATGTTTGAAGTCTTTCGTTTGTAACCACTGTCATATATTTATTAACTACTACATTTCATTACAAAATTCAATTTTATTGCAGAATTTTTACAAGACTGAACTGAACAAGGAAGAGATGTATATTCGCTATATTCATAAGCTGTATGACCTACATCTGAAAGCACAAAACTTCACAGGTAATTGAGTACAAACTAGAAAAAGATATTTAGGACTGGTCCATGATTTGCAGTCTTTTGCAAACCTGTAAGCTGTATCCTCAGTGCAGAACATACCAACTCAGGCAACAGCTGAGTTTCCTTGCACAATTAATCTCTCTCTCAAATACGGCTTTTTTTCAGCCCCACAACTCTACTACTTGCTGTGCCATGTTGAATGTAAATGACCGCTATTGATACACACTGGCAATAAATGTGTGATACGGTCATTCTTCACCCAAGAGGAGTCAAGTTTAGAGGAAGTTTTTATGAGTCTATTTGGTAATATCTGAGCCTATGTACTTTTTTGTAATGCTGCTGGTTAGCTGTTTGGTGTGGTATTCCTACACAGCTATGTTTCAGAACTTAACTTTTAGGTTAAAAAAAGAAAGGAAAAGAAGACCCAGATCACTTACTAACAATGAGACAGACACCCTAAAACCTGTAACAAGTATAGCATTTTGCTGATGTCTTTCTGAATCTTCGCATACCACGTTTGCAGTACTATTGTCCAGGATTTCTCAATGCGAATTTAGTGCCAGGGCTGGCCATTATCTTTTAAATGAAGAAATAAGGTGATAATGTGCATGGTTGTTTATACAACGTAAAGTGCACTTCATTTGGGTAACTACATGCCATCAATAATTGTTGGAGAAGATAAAATCAGTATCTCTTTAAATTAAACAATCTTTGGTTGCTAAAATATTTAACTGACCTTATAATACCTCCATCTTTTCCCTGGTGTTTGCAATTGCAACTGCATGTGTTCATAATCTCTCCAGAATTTTTTCCTTCTTAAAAGCAGGTTAGTTGGCTGGGCGTCACTAGTAAACAGGCTACAGGTACCTACTGCCACAGCAAATTTCCTTATGCTTTTCTGCTATGCATAGGAAAGATCCTTTGCTTAGAATTTCCACAGTCCCTTTGCAGTTTGTGGGTTCAAATTGTAGACTAGATAGCAGGATATATTAAGGAGAGAGATCCGTTTTCTCATGTGACCTGGCAGTAGTGAGTCACAAGAGAGTTTTGATTATCAAGCAGTATCTTTACCACAGCTGGCTTTTGTGCCAAACTATTAATTTCCTGATTTTACGTAACAGATCTTAGTAACTCTTTAAGCAATATTGAGTTCCCTTTACACACTGGCTGCTAATATGTGTCCAGTTTACCTTCAGCAGTGATATGAACCTAATTTTTTTCAATTGTTTTGCTATCCGTTCTTATTTTAAACAGTATTTTGCTCTGAATTTATCTCCAGGACTTTGTTGTATTTCCTGTGTATTTATTATTAACATGTGTGATTTTTGCATTCTTTGCCATGGTAGATTCCACAACTGATTCCCCCCCCCGCCCTGAGAGCCTTAAGGAAGGATTGTCTCACACCCATGGCATTGGGATAGAGACAGTCTTTCCACTAGAAAAGACTTACGTAGTCCATTGCCTTGCCTTATCAATCAGTGACAACATACAGACCTCTTGTAAATCAGCTGATCTAAAGTACAGGGGAGTAGGAAAAAAAGTTTGCTACTTCAGCAGCATTCCTGTATGTTGCACCATTAGTTCGCTAACTGCATAGTTTCATTCTAGGGATGAAGCCAGCTTGCCCTTAAAATAATTTTTCTCTCCTTTCATAGTATGATTTACAGGACTGTTTCTAATAATCCTCTGTAAAGAAAAAAAAAGTCCTTTTTAATATAAAACGTAGCTTCAAATCTTTCTTTACCCAGCACTCAGTTACAGCTATAAATATAACTCTCTTGAGGCTGAAGCACATAAATGCACTGGTTCCTCTTGTGTCCCCTCAGTCACCTGAGAAGTGTAATGAGATTGTATCTATCCATCTTTGAAATGTTTCTTTTTTTGAATCTTTCCTGTATAAATTGAATTTCCCACATTGTGAGCCAACCCTGTTTACCTCTCCTTACTGTTTTGGTGCACAGCCAATAGTTACAAACCTCTCCCAAACATACCAATATGTTATTTGTTATGCTGGCCACTGCCAGACATAGGATGCTGGGTAGAGGGACCCTTCAGACCTTTTGTCCAGTATGGCCATTCTTATTTTAGAAACCTTCTATATACATTTATGATAACTTAAAAAAATATTGGTATGGTGGACAAAAATCTGTTAAAACGAATGACTTGCATGCCAAGTTAGAAAGGAAGGGTCATAGTGAGCTATCCCGACATGTATTTATGCTCTGCTATCTTTTGCTTCCTTATCATTTTGAATGATTTGTTGTTATCAACTTAAAGGATTTTTTTAAATTGGTATGTAAATGTTCTGCATATTTTGAGTACCAAACTGTAGCTTGAAATTATGACAAAGTCAAGCAGCCTAAAAGCTGTGTGATGCCAGAATTAAGATTGTCTGCGCAACTTCAGCTGTTTCCGTTGCACATATATGTTGCAGTGCAGCGTCATTTTGCACCATGCTTAGCATTTTACAACATTTTGATTCAAAGCATACTCTCCCACAAACATCTGCTAAAGTGATGGTTTTTCATCCACGGGTTCTTAAGCTGGACGCGTTAAGAGGAACACTACTGTTACAAAAAAACTTCATACAGTTTGGTTTAAGTCACCTGTCTTATGGGAACTCATATGGCAGAGGCAGAAGTAGGATATGGTTGTCTTGGGCAACCTTACCTTAGCATAAAAAGTACTTTAGTACTTTATAGTTATTTTTTCCTTTATGTACAACATATAAAACCTGCAATAAAATAAGTCCAGTAGGCAACTTCTTCCTGCAATACAGTACGTCTCCAGAATGTGACCTGTCTGTACTGACTGATGCAAAGTGGTCCTGTGAGTGGCAAAATAGACTGTGAACACTAACTTGGAAGACAATAATGCATATGCAGTTAGCCAAATTGAATTGTCATAATCAGTAGTAATTCTGGTGTTTTGTAATTGGCCAAAGCCTGACTTTGCAATAGAGAGATTCATTTAATATTAGTTTTAGTGTACTGTTTCTGAAGAATTCTTTAAATCAAAGTAAAAATAATAATAATTTTGATATTCCCAGCTAATTTCTACCAACCATGAGCTAAAGATTACTACACAGTTCTCTGACCAGAGAGAAACAATAGGTTTGATCTTTCCAAACCTAAAAATAAATAAAATTTTAAAAATAAAAAAAACATTTTGAGTGTGCACTTCTAAATTATTTGTTACGGTAGAGTGTTAAGGCTCAGCTATGAGGGATTTATTTCTATTATGTAAAGAATGGAGTCTATTAAGCACGCATCTGCCTCTCCATTTCCCTCCCAGCCCTGATCTCTTTTGGACTGTGTCCACAGTCCTACCTACCTTCTTTCCTCTTTCTTTATTCATGTTCCTCATCCTCCAGCCCTTGTTCCCTTGCTCAGACGGTAGAGCCATTGAGAGTTTCTCCTAAGCGGTAGGGAAGGCTAGGACTAAGCAGGAAATTGTTTCTTCATTTCTCTATCACGTTTGTATTGTCAGACTCCAGGAAAACTGTCCCAGTGACTCCACGTTAAACAGTGTGTGAAAATTGTAAGCTGAATTTATTATACCTATAGACAGTAACTCTGTCCAAAACCAGCACTACCATCTGTCTTATACTTGAAATAAATCAGTTACCCATTAAAAAGGTGCATCTCATCAGGAGCATTCACATTTCTGTGTACTTTGTTTGGCTGTTTTGTTTGTTTGGTGTTCATAAGTACTGTGCTATAATTTGTCTTGTAGAGGCTGCTTACACGCTCCTGCTGTACGATGAGCTGTTGGAGTGGTCTGATCGGCCACTGAGAGAATTTCTCACCTACCCCATGCAAACAGAGTGGCAACGTAAAGAGTGTCTCCATCTGACCATCATTCAAAACTTCGATAGAGGAAAGGTAAAATAGTCCTATTTCACTGAGCAGATCTGGAATGGATAGTTTATTCATTTTAGGACATTACTTCCAGGATTGCAGTCTTTTCTCATATAGAGGGGAAGTGTTTGTCATTGCCTGATTAAGCAGTTACTTAGCGACACAGTAGGCTTCTTCTAATCCTGTGTTTGTATCCTAGAAATCCCACACTTACATGTGAGAATAACTTGCACTTGTGTAGCAGTTCGCTTTGTAACTGTCAAAGCACTTTATAAAAGATAGTATAATTTCTCCTCGTTTTAAAGGTGGTGAAAATGAGCCATATAAAGCTTATGAAATTCACTTAGTGACCAAGTGAGGAAAAAACTCAGGTGTCTGGATTGTGTTTACACCTTCTAAATCATGTTGTGTCGTCTTGAATAGCAATTGCAGAATCTCTAAAAAGGAATGGATTTTGGGGATCACAGTTCATTGTCATCACTGAGAATGCTGATTCTGAATTAAGCGAGAGTAATTATCCTGTAGTCTAAAATTTTATATATCCTTTGTGTGATGATTTGTCTTGCTGATAAACAAGCAATTAATTGCAATTTTGTGTAGCTAGTGTAATATCCATGTAAGCCTTGTAAATGTAATCAAACTGATGTTGATCATTTTTTTTCAGAAGATTCTGTAATCAGCTTATAGAGTTTAAATTATATGGTGCAATAAAATATTTTCCAATCTACAAAAATTAAGGAGGATATGTTAAGAATACAATTTTAAAATGTAAAAATCATACTGTGTTGATTCAATCTCATATGTAGTATCACAGAATCATAGGATACCAGGTTGGAAGGGACCTCAAGGATCATCTGGTCCAACCTTTCCAGGCAAGAGCACAGTCTAGACGAGATGGCCCAGCACCCTGTCCAGCTGAGTCTTAAAAGTGTCCAGTGTAGCAGAATCAACCACTTCCCTGGGGAGATTATTTCAGTGGTTGACTGTTCTCATTGTGAAAAATTTTCCTCTCGTGTCCTATCGGCATCTCCCTGGGAGTAACTTGTACCCGTTACCCCTTGTCCTCACCATGTGACTCCTTGTAAAAAGGGAGTCTCCATCTTCTTTGTAGCTCCCCTTTAAGTACTGGTACATGGTGATGAGATCACCTCTGAGCCTCCTTTTCTCAAGGCTGAACAAACCCAGCTCTCTCAGCCTATCCTCATATGGCAGGCTTCCCAGACCCTTGATCATCTTGGTGGCCCTTCTCTGGACCCCCTCCAGCCTGTCCACATCTTTTTTGTATAGTGGGGACCAGAACTGTACACAGTATTCCAGGTGTGGCCTGACAAGTGCTGAGCAGAGAGGGATAAAGACTTCTTTATCTCTGCTGGTGATGCCCTTTTTGATGCAGCCCAGCATCCTATTGGCCTTCTTGGCTGCAGCAGCACGCTGTTCACTCATGTTGAGCTTCCTGTCCACCAGGACCCCCAGGTCCCCTTCCACAGAGCCGCATCTCCATCAAGAGAGATGTGTATCACTTGCAATGACTTGTATCTTGTGCAGTGATAGTCCTGTAAGATCATTTATTAAATAAGTCTCTAAATACATTTTCGATCCTTCAAAGAATTCATCAGTATTACTCAGCAGCTATCAGTATGTCTAGTGGACAATACGTTCAAGTAGTTTCAGTTACTGGAAGTATGACTTAGTATAGAAAGAACAGACCACTAATAAATCACAAATTGTCAAACAGTTGCTTTGAAATTACTGAACATCTTTTACTTGCTTGCAGTGTTGGGAAAATGGCATTATCTTATGCAGGAAAATTGCAGAACAGTATGAGAGCTACTATGACTACAGAAACCTCAGCAAGATGAGGGTAATGTACTTATTTACTGCTTAAAAATATGGTCTGTTTAATATCATATAGCCAAAATGAATCTTTCCTGACACAGCCTTCCTGCTTTCTCCCTCAGTTTTCTTAGAACTCTAAGCACTGGTTCTTTCTTCGTTCTTTCTGATACTGTACTTTAAAGATTATTCAGCCTTCCCTTTTCTTGTCTGCTTCTGATGGATTCAGTTTTATATTACAGCTTCCTTTTTAAATTTTCTTTACGTGTAGGATGCTTGCTGCTAGGACTGACTGAAGTATACTTAATACAGAGCTGATTAACAGCATTATGCAAAATTCTCAGCACAGAGCTATGTGGCAGTACTCCCTGTGATCTGCTTATTCCATATAAATTTAGATATCCCAGTGGCAGAATCCTATAAGCAAAAGCAAACTGACTATCATCATGTGAATAAAATAATTAGTTTATGCATGTTTAATTAATTGTATTTAATGTGTTTTGTCTTTGAATTAGGAAATATCCTTCTACTATATCTGTGCCACCTGTGTTAATCCAAAAATGGATTATCTAAATCCAAAACTGGATTATGTAATTCCAAAAATGGAATGCAGGAATTTCTTACAGCAATATAACTAGGCAGCTGTTGATATCATATACACATTAAATAGCTGTCTGCATTACCTAAAATAGGGCTAATACTGTTTTTCACAGTGTTAAAAACTTAGGAACACAAAATGCTTTACTGAAATATCACCAGAAAAAGGGAATTTTGACATTAAGATCACTTTGTGTCAGTGTTTTGAGTGAAATAAAGGCAGGATGTATTCATCAAAAATGATGTTAATTGCTATTGTGAGATTTTTAAAGGAACTCACATTAGACACTTAAATCCGGACACAACTCTTTTGAATATGGAAATTGGACTTTGCTGACTAAACTGACCACATTACTGCTATGTGTTTGGATGATTAGCAGATTACTGGGTCATGTGTTTCAAACTGTGTTTCTATTACTTCCATTTTTCATTAAAGAACTATGCATGTTGTCATTAATCTAATATTTTACCCCTTTAATATAGGTACTTCATATTTAAAAGCATGTTTTTTTAATTCTTGGAAACTTTCAGGTCATTAAGAGGTATAAGTATTTAATCTGATGCATTCACAGACTTCTAGATGTCCTTATCATTGCTCAGAGGTGCACTGCAATTCCAGTACACCGGAGCAGTGTGCTGAAAGACCCTCCCTTTTGTGATAGCTTAAGGTAAAAATATGTTTTCAAAAAAGACTAATTGCATTTCTTATCAATCTCACCCAGATGATGGAAGCATCTTTGTATGATAAAATCATGGATCAACAGCGTTTGGAGCCAGAATTTTTCAGAGTTGGATTTTATGGGAAAAAGTTCCCATTCTTCTTGAGAGTAAGTGAATTGAAAATAAACAGAATGGAGTAATTCTGGAATTCATGCTATCATTCA
The DNA here is from genome assembly GCF_965183815.1 of Platalea leucorodia. Classification (NCBI taxonomy): domain Eukaryota; kingdom Metazoa; phylum Chordata; class Aves; order Pelecaniformes; family Threskiornithidae; genus Platalea; species Platalea leucorodia. The sequence goes on along the minus strand of NC_138826.1, from coordinate 97,580,872 downwards.
TAATCCCTTTCTCTATGTGAGAATTCGATCATACCATATACAAATTCTTACCCTATGAGAAACAGGGAATTCTTTGCGGTAATCGAAATATCTCCATGTTTTCAGGGTTAAGAAAAGGTCATGTCTAATGGAAAGACAAATACTAGGCTTCCAGACTCCCACATAAACTTAATATTCCTGTTTGTTAGAAAACATGCACCTATACTAATCCACAAACCAACATCATCTTTTCATCGTAGTTTGTTCCGTTCATCCTGTTCTGCTTCTGCTGGTGGTCTCTCAGAATGCTGTCAGAAGAGGCATCCCTTGGCAGTGGGACATCAGTAATTTAGCATTTAAGTAATTACACTCCCAAGTTCCATTTTTTTAAAAATTACTTAGAAATTCAACACGCTGAGTTTCATTGATTGTCAATGTACTAAAGCTGACAAGATACATAAAGTTACCCTTGAACATTAATCTCGGATTCTGAAGTTACTGAAGTGCCCTTGGAAATGTTAGTCCTGTTTACCCTGTTCCCCTCTTCCACAGTCTGCAGTGGTTTAGCTGCATTGACTGTCACCTTAGGAAGAGAACAGAATCCATCTTCTTCATTGAGCCACTGCAATCATAATCCAAGCTCCTCTTTCTATGGTAGTTCAAAGAAGTGACGAAGGAACCCCATCTGTATGATGGAGGCCTAAAAAGTCTAATTTTTCTTTGCCTTTGTGGTGGGGAAAATTACAAATTCCAAATGGTAAATATAGCATGAAACTCTCCCTTTAAAAGCAATGCATAAAAAGTCTGATGGGCACATAGTTCTTGATATTACCTAGTAGTCATCTGAATATAACATCTGTATAAACCAATTCAAAATGTTAATTAGAAATAATTTAATGTTTAGATTACTAAAAATACGTCAACTGATGAAGTAAAAATACTAGAAAAAGTTGCACAATAGTGCAGGCCTTTCAGACCTGTAGGTCTTTTACTGCTTATGCATCTGCCCAGGAAGTATTTATGCATTTTCCAAGTTAAATGTACATAGCACAGATTTATGGTTGCAGCACCAACAAGGAACACCTCAAACCTTACTACATTTGATTTAATTTTTTTATGGCAAAGGAGTTTGTAACTCTGGCTGTGTTTGCTATAGAAGGAATACTATAAAATAAAGCTTTCAGATTTTAATTTGTAGTTGCACAATAACACTATGGCAGTTGATTTCTTGCAGCAATTCCCATGAAAGTCCAGGCTCTCCGAATTCAATGCTTCCTATCTCTGTTGTCAAGATAGTATAAAGACAACAACTGTTTCTATCTAGACCTGCTTCAAGAGGAACACATTAGTAATGACTATTTAGAATTTTCTAATATAGATTTTAAAAGGAAATTAATTTAACGGTGTTTTTAGAAAAATGGTTAAGATATTTCCTTATTTCAAACGTGTGCAAGGAGAATCAAACCAGAAAGTGCTGTCCACAGCTACAGGAAGCCCTCAGCACCACCATGGTCAGTGACTAGTTCCAACAGTACTCCAGATCCAGGAGTCTCAAGTTTACTACAGGTTGTGTGTTGTATCTGTATTGATGTTGTACAATCTCAGGAAAATAATGGTGCAACTTCATAGTGGGCATCCAGGTAAAAGAAATTATGTTGGAGCCAGGAGTATTCTTTTACTTCATATTGCAAAAACTGGATAATTTTAATTTACCAGGCTGATAATTCATAAGCATTTAGAGGACAAGGCAAATTGAATGCATTCTACCATTTTGTTATGCATTATTTTTCTTCAAAATTGTGTAACTTCAAAGCAAAGTTTCCTAGTTCCTCATGGAAAGGACTTTCAGCCCATTTCATTGTCTTAACTGTCTGTTGCATTATATTTTTGTTACATATTTTATACAATCTGATAAGTTATATTAGTTATATATTTTAATCCAATAAGAACAACTTCTCCCTTCAGATTTTTATTAAAGCTTTAAGTATAATTATTTGATTTTCCAGACTTTTGAATAAAACATATTTTATATGGTAAGATTTCTTTCTTCTAAGTAACCTGTTCTTTCTAGATTGCTTATTTTCATTCTTGCCTTTTGTTTCATATTTTTTCCTTCTTAAAATGATGTAAAAATTGTCCAGAAAGTCTATATTTAAGAGCGTGTGTTTGGATCTATCTAATTATACCCAATTATTTTCGCATAACTTGCTCTTGGTTTTTTTTTTTTTTTTTTTTCTTTTCTTCTCTTATTCTGCTCAGAATAAGGAATTTGTTTGCCGAGGACATGACTATGAAAGGCTGGAGGCCTTCCAGCAGCGAATGTTGAATGAGTTCCCGCATGCCATTGCTATGCAACATGCTAATCAGCCAGATGAGACCATCTTTCAGGCAGAAGCACAGTGTATCCACATAATCACAAACCCATACACTGCAGTTACGTCTTCTATGCTTTTAAAAAATGTAGGTACATCTATAGCCAATTTCAATCATGATGTACCTCCACTGAAATAAATGGTAGGTGAGAATTCCCCTGCAATTTGTCAGTCACTCTGTTATGTTTGGAATTTTTTTGTGTAATTGTTGGTTTTATTTAAAAATCCCTTTGCAGGTTATTAAGATTCTTACTTTAGCCAAAAATACTTGTAGAACTAGCACCGCTGTGATAATGGTGTATCAGTTCAAGTTACAGTAATTCAAGTTCTTACAATACAACAGAATGTTAGCATGGCATAACATATTGTGTGTAAGAATATATTTAATTAAATCCCTTTAGTCCATGTACTATTCCATGTAAGTAGCTGTATTTCAAAAATATGTACAAAATTTTTAACAAAACAGTACAAAGAAATCCCAAACCATCAAAAAAAATATCTCTGGATCCTTTCCCAAGCCATTAATAGTCTAGAAGCATTTAATGATACACATTTTTTAAAGAGTTTTTCTTTTGTCATGCTTCAGGAGTCAATATGCTTTGCTAATTTCAATGAAGTGGGATAGCCTTAACTCTTTACGTGTAGATTTGCAGATTTATGCAGTGACACCAATTCCAGAAAACCAGGAAGTCCTGCAGAGAGACGGCATTCCCAATAACATCAAGAGCTTTTACAAAGTAAATCACATCTGGCGATTTCGATACGACAGGCCATTTCACAAAGGGACTAAGGACAAGGAAAATGAATTCAAGGTAAAGTACCATGCCATTTCCCGAGCTACTGGACCTATGGATTTATTTGTAACATCAACAATAGTTGTGTTATTGAAATGTCATCTACAGTTGTGTTATTCAGCTGAGTGTGGTATAACAAATTCTCTGGAGGAGACAGTAGCTCAGGTTTGACTATTTCACTTCTCATTTTAATTAAAATAATATGAAAAATATGTAGGAGATGGGAAGGTCTTGTTGTGTATGGGAACAGGAGAGAAAAATGTACCCATTTGTTCTTGCATCAATGATATATAGAAGGCAGAACTGGAGACAACAGAGCGGACTCCAAAGTAGTTTATAAGGCAGACAGGAAAACATTAAGTAAGTAATCTGGGGTATGGATAGGATTGCCAAAAGTATATTTCCCTAGAGCAAGGGAGAGACAGTTTTGACTAAACTGCAGCATAATGTTCTGTTCTGGTGATACCAAGACTAGAAACTACCTCTGAACTTAGAGATTGTCTCAGGGAAGAGCAATAGTTCCTTCCCTAATCTGTAAAAGACTTCTGTACCTCCTAATAAAAATGTCACACTGAAAATTCACCTTACATTCTTCTGGCATAATTTTAATTCTGACCCATTAGAAACACTTACAGCCTGACACAGAATATATTCTGGTATTCAGACACACACAGAGAATTATCCCATAATAATTTTGTTATAAATTTAGAGGAAAGAACTGTAAGGGTAATACATTAGCTATATTAAGTCACTGCTGCCCTCTAATTAAAGCTTAGAGCTTTATTTTAAGTGTACAGCTTATATATATTTTGTGTGCTGTCCTATGTGTTGATTTGTCATTTTACAAACCTCTTGCACGGTGCATTTAACAGTAGTACATTTGAGTATTCCATCAACCATGCATTGTGGAATCTGAAATAGGATTCCCAGAGGAGAGCTGGTCACTCTGTGTGATCTGTAAGTTGTTCTGCTTCTGAACTCTACCTCTTCTCAGATGTTATCTCGGAAAGGAAATATTAAAATGCTAATTTAGTTGTGAGTGACTTTTGGAGATTAGGGGACAGCGTGTAATATGGAATAATACCATGTTTAAGAGTGAAGAATCAGCAGAAATTACTGCTTAGTAGTAGAACCTAGAAAGTAAGGAGAAAAGTGAATGTCATGGGCTTCTGGGATAGACATTTCAGTGGAAATTTGGATATTAATACTTTTTTTAATGTATACTGTTACTTAAATGAAGGTATTCATAAAGAAAACTGGGAATAATTAAGAAAAATACAGGAGCAAATTCGGGAGATAAATTGGTTTTGTATATTGTAGAGTCTATGGGTGGAGAGAACCACACTGATCTTGGTGCAGAGTTTACCTGGGATATCTCGTTGGTTTGAAGTGGAAAAACGTGAAGTAGTGAGTATGAGACTGACTGCAATACGTATTGTGGGTTGATTTACTTCCTTATCCATATGTTGTTTAATGAACTACTTTAAGATTTGTTACCCATATCTAATTTCACTAAGCAAGTTTTCAAGCTGGCTACAACAAAATTATTTACAAAGTATTTTGAGTTGTCTGATTTCTCTTATCTTGGAAAGTGTTATTAAGAACCACCCTTATGATTCATTTAAACAGTTGAGGAAAAAAGAAGTTGAGAACAATAATGGGCAGCCAAAGGCAACATTTAATGTCAGCAAATGACTTTCTTAAAACTGAGCATGATGTAACGTTTAGCACTTAGGATATCTATAGCTTAACATATCTTTCAGTATTCTTGAAAAGTAAACATTCTCCAAGTTCCTGTACTATAATGAACGCCATGTAGGTATATCTCTGGTCTGCCTAGAGCTCCGTTGAAGTTCCCAGATCTCAGCATGGGCAGGGAAGCATGCCTACACAGAACCTGTAGGAACAGGGTCTAATGTAGCAATCTGTTACTGACACATTGTAATTTCTTCTCCTTCCTTCTTGTTATATTTCTTAGAAAATCCTTAAATACATTTCAAATGTATTCAGAGGTGTGCTCCTCATATAAAGATCTATAAATAATTGGTCAATTGTTGAGCCCAGGAGTATAACATCTGTAACTATTTTCCTTCCTGTCAAAGCCAGTCTTACAATAGTCCCATTAAATATAGGGATACCATTGTACAACTGACTTTCTCTAAAACTGTATCATGGTTTTCTTTCATAATAGCAATAAAACGTCATTTGTTCACCGTCCTCATATTCTCCTGTAGAAAATCAAAAATGGAATTTAGTAAAAATCAAAAAATTGTGTGTGACATGAGAAATTTTATTAGTTGACTCCTACTGAGTCCTTAGTAGGTTAATATGAGCCCTAAGGTGAAGATCCTCAGTTTACGATTGCGTTACCATTATAGTCACCATTTCCAAAAGTTAACTGTGATAATTTTTCCTGGGTGTGTACTAGATTGTGACTCAGATTTGTGCTTGTATATTTTGGTAAATTACGGCAGCTGCAGGCCTGCACTCTTCCCATCACTTACCTTTTCGCTTTTCCTGCAGTTCATGCTACCTGTGAGAAAAGCTTCCTCACCCGCTAGAAAGGAGGACAGGCACATCCCGCTCAAGGACTGCCCTTGACTATAACTTCATTATCATCTTAGCTCAAAGCTTATATTGAAACTCCTCATCCATAATGTCTAGTTGTTGACTTCACTTTGGTGGGGGGGGGGGGAAACTAGCTTGCCCATGCTTAAGCTCTGCTCTGTGCCCTTAAGCATGGTGAAGCTCTCCCGGACCTCAAGCCCAAGAAGTTACCAAGGACAGTTTAGCCCTGAATTCTAACAGTTCCACCACAGGCTGAAGTGTGTGAGTGTTTTGCAGCAAGGGCTGAGTATCTCTCAAGGTCAGATAATTAATCTACAAGAGAGGAAGGGTTGTTTATTTTGGTCCTTGATTACATGAAAAAATTCTCTCTGTGCTCCGAGTGTACATTCAGAAAGTATAACCCAGGTGAGAAGAACTTTTTCTGCCCCAATACTCTAGAACATAGAATAACATTGTTTTCCTTTAGGAAATCAAAAGTTGCCTTTAATATATTTCATCTTTCAACTGAAGATGTAAGTATGTTTGCAATGTTCCTCCCTCCTTTCAGGTGGAAATGAGTCCCCTTGAGAATGCCATTGAAGTCTTAGAAAATAAGAACCAGCAGCTGAGAACGCTGATTAGTCAGTGTCAAACTCGACAGATGCAAAATATTAACCCTCTCACGATGTGTCTAAATGGGGTCATTGATGCAGCAGTTAATGGTGGAGTTGCTAGATACCAAGAGGTAAGCGATTTATTTTCTGTTTATTAAAAATCTGTTATAAGACAGTTTCTTACTGATTTCTTTCTCCGTACAGATGCAGCTCCTCAGTATGAATTGAGGACAGAAAGTACTATATCTATAATAGTTTTAATTATACCTATATTGCAGTTTTGGGTGAGGTGATGTTAAATATGTATACCTTTACTGAAACAACCATTTTGCTGCAGATAGTCCTATAAACTTACTTCAGTAATGAGTTGATTTACAATTACCTTGCATTCTTTAGTAGTTTGTTTGGGGATTTTTAATGGAATAGTTAATTGTAACTATATTATTATAATATATTCCCTCCCCCTGCCCTTCTAGGTCAGGAGCTGCTTCTAGCTGGCCAGCAAATTTACTTTTGTGTGCTGACATTCTAATTTTAAGATAGATAGATACATATACACACACACATAAAATTCTTAATAAGAAATTTATTATCTTGATGAATCATGTTTTTCTAGATCCTTCTTCTTTCTCTTTTCCAAGTTTTTAAGGAAAGCTATTTTCTGGAAAAATCTAGTAAGAAATAATACATATAATTAAGAGAAGTCTAACGCTGGATTTGTTCCCAAAGTTGTTCCTCATTATTATAATTTCTGAATCACCTTAGGAGAACCTTAAATGTTTGGGATGCTGTATTTCCACAAAGTTCTGTGGAATTTTGAAACCGCAGTAAAAAGAATGGAAGGATATTTTTTTTCAGCCCAGCTTGATCTTCCTCTTTCTCCTAATAGTCTTATGAAACACTTGAGTCTGCTGGTTGTTCCTTTTCCATTGAAAATGTCAAGTTGAGTAATATTCTGTCCACTTGTCTCAAAGGCTGCAAGATTCAGTGTTCACTCAAACAGTGTTAAATTTGATAAAACTGTATCTAAATTAAACTACAAGAAATTGAATCCACTATAGTGTTAGAATCTGTCAGCAAAACTGCAACGTTATGAAAATTATGAGACTAAAGCAAAGCAGTACCATGTTCGATGTTTCGCAGCTGCCTTTAAACAACAACAAAACTGTTTAGTACAGTAAAGCGCCACGAAGGGAGTCCCTTGAGAAACAAGAGTCATGTCAGAGCTATGTCTGGTTTGAATTAGCAGTGTCAGAGCTAGCTCGGTGTCTCTGCATAGCTTGCCATTCTTCATGAGCATATTAAAGGTTCTAGCTTGCTCCTTTCTTTTTTTTTTCTTAGCTGCAATTCTTGATCTAGACAGTCTTCATGTTTCGATTCTCTTCTGTCCTCTCCTTCTTTCTTGCTATGTATCTAAAATAGGACTTTTCACCAATTTGTCTTGTAAACACCAAAACTGATAGCAGTAGTTGTGAGATTTGGGGTTTTTTTCCTATTTCACCCTCACTCTCTTCCCGTATCCCTTTTTCAGTCTTTATATGTCTTCCTGCTGTCACTTTTTATCTTCGACCTTCCTTCTTTTCCTCTCCTCTGTAAATGCTTTTCTCTGCCTATCTGTTTCATTTGCTTTTGCCTTCTGCCCTGTAAAAAGCTCAAAACTCAGTCAGTCTTGGAGCATGTGGTCTTGAGGTAAGCATGACCATGTCTTTACATATATCTTCCTTTCCTTTGGCTAACTTTCAAGCTTTAAGAAGTGTAAGACCCAACAAATAATGCTCTTTGGCCAGCTGCTGCCTTCTTGATTCTGCCCTCCTCTCCCCCCCGCCCCGTACTCCTGATGGGATAAAAAGCACTTTGACCAGTATTGCGGGTGTTTAAAGCTATGCTTTCACTGGTTTCAATACGGGAACATATTCCTGGAAAATCTACAGAAGTAATAATTATTATGCAGCACCTTCCTGTGTGCTAAAAAATGGCTGTAGACTGAACTACTGATTTTTTGAAAAATTTTCTGAACACTGCTGGAAGAGTGTGTTTTGTGCCCGCTAACACCTCTCAAACTGCAATTTGTACTCTACCTTACATTTCTTTTAGCTCCTTTACATGTGCTAGAAGAATAGAGGCGCTTTCCCGATTAATTATTGGAAACCACCGGTTCCAAGAATGTTACCGGATTTAGTCAAATTCTGATTATTTTTTTTTCTAAAGTACTGGTGATTTTGTTTGAAGTTAGAGTATTACATTTCTGACTCATATTACAGATCTGTATAAATCTCAGCCCAAAACCACTGGGACACCACCTGCTTGACACTGAAAGAACATTAAGCTTGTAGCTGAGGGGAAAAAAAAAAAATCAGCTGGTAGAAGTTTGGGATTTGGGATTTTAGCAAGTATCAGTGGGTTCCTTTTAACAATTTAAACATGAATTCTTGTAAGTCTACTTAGTGAAAGGAGCATGTGAAATAAATGTTCTTCATTAGAGTATCAGCATTTTCTAGACAGGTCTCAGCACTTCCTTGTTATGGGTTGTCACAGCATAAAGTTTTGGAACTGAATCAGAGGAAGGGGTATACTTATCTCCAGCTCCACTGCTCCCCATGTTTACTCATGATTCTGCATAGCAAAGACTTTAACAGCTGAAGTTGGATGGAGAACCTTGTAAGAAGTATGTGATGGAAATGCTAAGACAGGTGCAAAAGGAAAACGCAGCACAGAGCAGCCACTATTATCCTCTCAACTCTATGGAGAGAAAACCATGTATATGTATAGGTATGCGTACGGACACTTTTTGTGACAAATGCATTTTGGAGAAGGTCTAGAAATCTCCCAACTGAGCAGCTGGGAGCTTTACAGGACAGTGTCAAGAATTGTTGTAAATTCAGTATAATCCCCTTGCAGGGTAGGATAGGTGCCACGTTAAGAAAGATGCAGTCAAGACCAAACAGGGGAGTGCTATGTCCAGGCCATTGCTGGTGGGTAAAATGACTTCGGGGTACTATAGCTGGTACAATTTGAGCATTGGAGATGGGGTGGAAAGTCATGTAAGCTCATGAACACACCTGGATGTTGGTCAGATGCTCCTGAAGTAAAAAGGTTGGCTTTTTGACATCAATGTCACTGTGAGTTCTTTAAAACATTATTGATATTAAGAGTTAATAAGAAGATGATGTCACAGCTCCAATACGTATAATAGCATACAATTCTGTGCTGTTTTTAAGCTATCTTTGTATTTAAGGGATAATGAAGCTCCTAGTATGAAAAGACAGGAAAATCTAACTCTCTGTAATTATTTGAAACTCCTATGTCACAATTAATGGGGAAGGGATACTTAGTTCAGGTGACCTGTGTTTCGTTTCAACTCTGATGTGCAGGTTTCCAACTTTGATTCAAGATCTGTCCTGGACAGCTGGTAAATTCCACTCAAGAGTGGCTACATTTTATTTGCTCATAGTCTCCACCAGTGCATATATGAATAGTAAATTATTTAGCATTTATTATCCTCTATTGCAGTAGAAAGGAGCTTTTGTTGCAAAAAATATCTAGAAACTTGTTTAAAAAACAGTAATGTGTTCTTACTCTATGTTACTTTGTGATTTTATTCTGCTTAGGCATTCTTTGTCAAAGAATACATCTTGAACCATCCAGAGGATGGAGAGAAGATCACACGCTTGAGAGAGCTGATGCTCGAGCAGGTAAAGTGGGGAAAAGACGGACTAGGTGGCCTGCTCAGCTGTTCTAGCTAAAAGTGTCCCAAAATAAAATATAAAATTTCAGAGGTTAATAATAGCCCAGTAGTCTTCAGTATCTTCTGAATTAGATTCCAAGTAGACAGCAACTTCCTGTACAAGCGGGTTTCTGTGTCACGTTAATATTTTTTTTTTCCCTAGTCCTTTTCCTCATCATCTTAATCACTTCAAACTATTCTAAATTAAAGGTTGAGTGAGAGGCAAGTTTTTGTCTTGTGATGCTTATATACAAATATTTGCACACGGTATTTTACCACTGCTACAGAATAAACATTGCCTCATTGAAACATTTGATGGCTTCAGCAAATATTTGTATGACGTATTATACCAATACTATAGAACAAACATTTTCACTACAAGGTTTAGCATAAGAGCAAAAAAAACCTGAAAAATCTTATTACAATGGAAGACATCTAATAATAATTGCTGTAATAGGTAGGCAGTAAAAGAAACACCAAGTGATTAAATTAAACAGATGAGTATTCTATGCATTATATGATTTCTGTATTATTTCTTCATTTATTTATAAGACAACGACCTATCAGCCTCAAATAGGAAGTGTCCCCATTTGGAAATGCTGAAATAAATTATATTCATTAAATGATCTTACTAAGTATTTCAGCTTTTTTAACTGACATTTACCTATCTTTGTTCTATGCAACATGTTGAAATTTCAAACTTTATTGCCAGCTTGGGATAAAGAGGTCAGAGTATTGGAATTTGGCAAGATGGAAATTCCATTTTTCATCAGCATTGTGGTGTCTTTTGGTTGGAGCAGCCAAAGGGACAGATCCTCAGACAGTACAAATCAGAATAGGTTCACTGAGCTCACTTTAATTTCCTTTAGATAACGTATAGTAATTTACATTGCAGTTTCATTTTTTTAAGCTGTAGTTAATCTCACTAACCCTTACAATTTAAAACTGGAGTTAATAACTTCCTATGACAAAAACGTGAATTCCAAGTGACAGCAGTTAAACCCTGTGGCACCCACAGATGATTTAACAGAAAACGCGGAGCATTCAGAAGGGGCGGGATGGCCCTGTGTGCGGATGGATGTGCTGCAGTCCTGACCTCGGGTCAGTGAAGCTGCGCAGCTGTGTGCCCGCTCGCAGGCTGCCTGAAAACGTCAGCCAGGAGCTCTCATCCAAAGATATTACAGCATAGTGTAGCTATGTTGTTTTTAAATTTGAGTTTATCTGACTCCTCATGTAACCAATTCAGTATTTTAAATGCCTGTGACCAAATTTGAGCAAGATTAGAGTTTTAGCAATGTTATTCTGAAGCTTGTTATGCCTTGTGTCAAGAATACACATAAAGCCACCGCTTACTGAGGTCTCTGGGGAGTTGGAATAGGATAGGGAACCATCGACTTCATTGAAAATATGTTACAGGGTCTCTGGTGGATGTGGCCGTTGCTGCTGTTTCATGCTTTTTATAACTGTTCTTGTAGAAAACAGCTTTTTATTTAGGGTTTAGAATGCTCCTTTGTAAAGTTGCCATTTAGCCAGATTTTTCACTAATTTATCCATGGTGGTTTCTTATATTAGAGTTGAATTTGCATAGGCCAAATCTTTGGGAAAGTTGAATAGTAAAATGGGAAGAGGCATAAATCCTCTTGTGTATTACTGGTTTTGGCTTTAGGCCTTGTTTGATTACAGGTCTGTCAGGGATTTAGATGCTTTTAATACAATGTGCATTTTGCTGGATTTTTTTTTTTTTATTAGTATCCTAATTGATGATGAAAGCTTAAAGAAAAAGGATCAAAAATATATTCTTCCCCTCTTTCCTCCTGTCTCTTCTGCAGGCCCAGATTCTAGAATTTGGCTTGGCAGTGCACGAGAAGGTGGTGCCGCAGGACATGAGGCCATTGCACAAAAAGCTGGTGGATCAGTTCTTTGTGATGAAGTCAAGCTTGGGAATACAGGTATGTAAGCAGGTGCATGGATAAACCAGGAGATGGTTTAGCTTCAGTAAGGGCTGTTTCATTTTGCTAAGCAACAAATAGTGACATCTTTTGGTTGTTTGTCCACATTACAACTTGCGGATGTATTACAGTACCACAGAGCGAAGAGAAAGTTAATAAACTTTCCATACAGTGCAGAGACAAGTAGTCACATTTTACTAAAGGGAAATTATCATCAGTGGAAAGTTAAGATATTTTTCTTGCTAATGATGAAGCTGATCCAAAATGCAGATATAACTATTCATATGACTAACTGTATCTTACAAAATGCTTAATAACATTATGTTCGTTTTAATTAATCTTCTTGTAACAACTCACCAGGAATTTTCTGCCTGTGTACAAGCTAGCCCTATTCATTTCCCAAATGGAAGTCCTCGCGTGTGCCGAAATTCCATACCCGTTTCTATGAGCCCTGATGGTGCCAGGGTAATACCACGACGCAGGCAAGTTAAATTACTAGAAACTGATAGATTTTGTTACTCATAGAAGATGACCCGTAAAATACTTCTGTTGTGTGCACGGTTCCTTGTATGGTCTGCATGAAGTATCTTCAGTCATGAATAGCTGATATATATACTTTCTCTCTCCCTTTCCCTCCCGCCCCCCTCACCAATAACTCCAAATTAAACTGTGGAGATTAATAAACATGTGCTGTTTTCACATGAAAAATTATGACTGGCAACTAGAGTTAACCATTTTGTATTTCATTATTCATATAGTCCCTTGAGTTACCCAGCTGTCAATCGGTATTCATCCTCATCACTGTCATCCCAAGCTTCTGCTGAAGTCAGCAATATCACTGGGCAATCAGAAAGCTCCGATGAAGTTTTTAACATGCAGGTACAAATTATTGTCATTCTTCAAACTAAACACAATCTTTCTTACAAGGCTATTTACTAAATTAATGCTTCTATCATTTCATTCAGAAATCTAAAGTTATTGCTGATACTTCTTTTAGAAAACAAATCTTTAAATGGGCTTTTAACCTTTAACTTAGAAAGAACAATTTTTATGTAATTGTTTTTTCTTCTTTAGAGCATGAATTTTCTACAAAAGTAATATGCAGCAATGCACTACGATGCAAAGTCATCTGACCTTACACAGACTTTTCTGTACAGTTGTCACAGCTGTGATGTAATTGTTTCAATATATTAATTTCATTTCTATTTATTTGATATTTTACTACATGTTTGTGTAGCTACATTAATGCTTTTTATACTGGTTTGCTATTTTGAAATACTGAAAAACTAGTCTAATAAATTACAAGTTCTTGAAAAGTACATTATAAATTTTTGAAAAGTATGTTATAAATTTTTGTTTTCCAAACCAGTAAGTGTCATGTGGTAACAACAGCATCTCTTCTATACGCAGCCTAGTCCATCTACCTCAAGCCTGAGTTCCACTCATTCTGCTTCACCTAATGTGACCAGTTCTGCTCCATCCAGTGCCAGAGGTCAGTGCTCATCTCCCATGGTAAACCAAATTAAATGATTCTTGATACATTACACAGCTGAATTTCTGCATGATATCACTGGTCAGACATCAAATTTAGCCAGTTATATGAGAAATAGAAATTACTGGAGATAGAGGATTTTTTTGTCATAAGCGTAGAATTGAAATGTCTGAGTTTCACTGCATGAATTTAATCACTTGACACATTTGTATTCTAGCCTCTCCTCTGTTGTCTGACAAACATAAGCATTCCCGAGAAAACTCGTGCTTGTCCCCAAGAGAGAGGCCCTGCAGTGCCATCTACCCTACTCCTTCAGAAACCTCACAGGTAGGAAGCTTGTTGGGAGGCCTCTGAACACAAGTAGCTAAGACGACGAGAAAGGTGCTTGTTGAACTTCAAGCAGATTCAGTGTCTACTCATTGCTGTTAATTTTCAAGGGGTTTTTTTGTTTTTATAAGCAAATACTCAAAAATATTTTACATTAAAGAGATGTGACTACATGGTGCTTGATCGCATTTCTGCTTGATTTGTCTAGGTTTAGATCTGGTTTTGATATTTACTCACTTCAGTGAGAGAGATGCAAAGACTTGCCAGATGACACAGCGTGCTTGTGTGAAACAGCAGCGTTTGTTCAATCTAGGGAAGAAGAAAGAAAGAAAAACTTATCACGGCAGTTGTCCATGTTGACCTCCCCTTTATTTCTTCTGAAATAGCTAATCCTAGCCACTGTGAGATAATAACCCACTCCATGTGGCAATTCCTTTTTCTCAGTGTAGTTTTCTGAAAAGAAAGATAGAGATTTTGTTACTCCAGAGAAAAGAATGAGTTGAGTTCTTACCTTAAAATTACAGTTACGTAGGTCTGTATGAAATTTGTATCTTTTGAGTTATCTGAAATACAAAATGAGCTTGGTGAGCTGGCCAATTTTGAATCCTTATTTCATCTTTTCTTCTTAATGGACCTACTTTCCTAAAGTGCTTTCCTTTAACACAGTTGCTGTTTTAACCCATGCCATCACACAACGCACCTCTTGCTGAAGCTGAGAAAGACAAGAACATAAGTACGGTGTGAAAGGCCCTCCTCTCAACACTCTTATTTTCACCAGAAATTTTGCCTCTGATAAAAAAACACCTTGGTAGTCCATGATCCTTTATTTTAGAAATGATTTTGTTGGTTTCTCATTAGTTGTATTCTTGTCCCTTGCTTCTTCAGTTATTGAATTGGCTTTTGATTTAATTTTTTCCTCTTTTCTCTTTAAGCCCTCGTGCTGTTACCTGAGGGCTTAAGAAGTAATACTGAAGCTTAGCCAGACTTAAGGGCAGTTCTTGGGAACGACTTACTGATATATCTACTGGGCACTTTCTCAGTGGTAGTGGAGCCAAACCAAACATACAGGAAAGACCAGGAGATGTTCTATAAGTAAAGCGGTTTTACAGTTTGCCGCAAAGAAAAAATTATCCCATTTTTGCTCCCAGACTGCAAACTCTTGCTTTGCCAAGTGGAATGCGACTTCTATCCCCCACTCTACCAGAGACTCGATAAGGGAGGCTGAGGAGCTCGTAGGCCCAGTCTCCACTCTCTCTGAGACTCGCCCAGCAGGAAAATCTCCCAATCTGTCTCTACCCTCAGTCTCCCAAGAGAGGGTAAGTAGAAAACTAACTTGCTCGTACAGTGAAGTATGTTTCAAAGGTGAGAAGGTCTGACAGTTTCTCTCTGCCCTCGTAACCATAAATGAGGAGATATCTTTCTGGGGAAAGGTGCAATGTCTTTCTCTGGTGCTCTATTCCCCAAGCAGTAAAAATGGACCATGACCAGAAACAAAATGCTGATTCTCTGCCTTCTGATTAAAAAGGGGAAAATAAATCCTCAGGTCAATTGTAAGGAGATATCTTGGAGATACCTGCAACTCTCATTAGAATTTAGAGGCTCAGACTGTTCCTTGTCCTTTCTATTTTTATTCTAACACCAGTTAACTTCAACAGTCTTGGTTGGAGCTTCACACTAAGTTCATGAGGAAAGGACTACCTATTTATGAACGTCTTTGTTATGGCTTAATGAATACAATTTTCACAACAGTTTTTCAACCAGGGAAGATGAGATACACAGGCAAATTCCTGCACTTCAAGTCCTTTCAAGCCATAGCTACCTCGTTTAAGGAAGTTTCATGGACTTCATAGAACAAGACCACAGCAGTACTGCATCTGCTTCCCTCATTGAAATTGATGCTCAATGTTATCTATGTACAGCTGTTTTCAGTCAACATCCATTTGTGCTTCTTTTTTGATCTCTGGCTGAGTGATTGTGCAGTGTCTCTCCAGCTCTTCCCATACTCTGAAGAGGAATGCCTGCTGTCATTGACTGGTCAAGAAGCCTCCTTAGTTTTTGCACTATTATTCTTCTTAATGGAGCTTTTTGGGTTTCACATTTTTTTGGGTTTTTTTGCGTCTCATTAAACATCCTGTGATTGCTCTTGTTCTTCCATACGGTTTTATATTTCATTATTTTAGTATGTCCTCATTTCTCTGTATTTCATTCAGCTTTTGTCTCTATCTCCTCCAATTTAGTTGCTTTTTCAGCCTTTGCTCTTTACCTTCACAACAGAAAATAGACTTCAACACTTGCCCACCAGATCCTGGTGCACTGCAGACTCACTAGGCAGTGAACATTCAATCCAGACCAGGCAGTAACATATGATCACATTTTCTGTCATATTAGAGTATGCATGTGGTTACACCACCTTAGCTTAATGGTAACTGCCAAAGCATTCTCTCTGAGATGTTGTTTTAAGTCAAGTTGAACTGGCCCAGTATTTGTTCCTCACTTTGTAACATGGAGCTGCAACATGTTAGACCAATGATGATTACTTTGCAGCTGGGTTTGCCATCTGGTGGAACCACAGCATAGTGCTTTGCTGATTCTGCTTGGTCCTCTGTGAACAGAGAAGGAGATATAACAATTGGATTTGATTTGATTTGGATTTCAGTGATTGTCTGATCTTGCTTTAAAAAAAAAAAAAGGAAGAAAAAAAAGTAAAGTTTATCTGTTCTCATTTCCTTTGGAAAGTACCTCTGAATTACTTGTAGGATTACCTGTATGTTGTTTACATCTGTTATTAAGATAAACTAGTGACCCACGGATTATTTGAATGCTGCCAAAAGAAATAACTAGTAGAATTTTTAAATTGTTTCATAAATTCACTGTGATTTTTTTTTTTTTTAAATAAATATTCAGAAAAGGAAAGACAAACACACTTTATGGGTCAGCTCTTATCCACAAGAGAAGAACACTGCTACCAAAAAAGTCAGGGTTGGAAATAATACACAATGCTCTTCTAAGATGACAGCCATGACTTGAACATTGTCAAACATTACACCTTGTTCAGGTCCTGATTCTGCAATGAAATTATTGCAAATCTATCCCTGCAGTTGTTTAGTAATCTATCAAGATACCACTTGAGGAATGAGCTTTTTTTTTTTTTTTTTTTAGGGAGCTGGAAACTGTCAGAACCCTGTACATAATAATCCTCCCCCGATTCAGAAAACTAGTCTACTCCATATTTATACTGTATACACATTTTTATTAAACTATTTACATTCTTAGGTGATGCTTATCACTCTAAGTGCAAAGTAGACCTGTGTGGCGGGGATAATAATAAAATGATACTTGTTTTCTTAAAGGCTACTGAAATACAACAGCAGCTATGCATAAACCATGCTGTTCTCAATTTACAGAGAATGCTGTTTAATCACATTGGAGACGGTGCTTTGCCACGAAGCGATTCCAATTTGCCTGGCCCTGACAAAGGTGAGTGGAAATGCTGCGTCATACCGATCTTGGAAGCAATGAAAATATATAATTAATCTGTCATATTCCTGTAGAATGCTAATTCTTTTGAGTGTATATTGTCATCTCCAAGTTTCGAAACATTCTAACTAAATTATGCTAACACTCTGTTTCAAAACACTTTGCCAAAAAGGGGGCAACATGGTGTTCGTTTGAACTGAGTGTTGCACTCAGAAGGGCCCAGAAGTTTTCAGGAAGGGGGGATGGAGCAGCAGGTTGCAGCAGGCTGCCTGTGAGAGCTGTCCTTTCTGCTTCTCGAGAGACATATGGGGTGATGAACCCTGGAGATGAACTTCTGGAGACTGGGGCAGAGAGAAGCTAAAGAGATGGATAGAGTCCTGGAGTTTGGTACCTGCAAGTCCTCTTTACCACATATAAGTCACGGTGCTTTTGGTTACACTATGATGGAAGACCAGTTAGTGGTTTGGGTTTTTGTTTTGTTGTTTGTTTTTGTTTTTAATTAGAGTAAATGAGAAACCTATGAATTTCCATAGACAAAATATTGCTTTCTATAATTTTGCACATGGGGAAATTCAATATTGTTGGCACAGTTGTTGTGCCAAGATTTCATGTGCTCCACATATATAACATGCTCCATTATTTCATTATGCGCTGTCCTTTGGTGGTACCCTGAATAAGGGATACCGAAAAACAGGTGTATTGAAAAGAAATATTTTAAGAATATACTGTAACAAGAACTGACCAGGAATCAGATTTTCATCAATTAAAGCTGATTTTTATAAGTATTTTTGTGTCCAGGTTTTTATGAAAGCTCAAGTGTGGAATTTTTCACAGGGCTGAAAAACATGAAATAATTTAACATGGAAATGGAAAAACTTTTCCACTGGCCTATGCAGCCAAGTACATTACAGAATTGCTAAAATAAAATATTCTCTCCTGGAGACTTTAGGAGTCCAAAGAACTGACTGCTTAGATGACTTTAAAAGAAAAAAATGGCTTGTCAAGAGTTTCAGGCATTTGAAGTACCCAGGTCTGGTGCCAATTCATTTTTAGGATGAGGGCGAAACTTATACTGCTAGGTGACAGCCTACAATAAAAAGCAAACAATGTATTGCATATTTTGGCAATAGAAAAGCAAAATGATCCTCTAGAAACTAGATTATTCTGTGCACTGTTGTGAGGGTCAACTAATGTGCAATTAGACTGTAACAATATTGTTATAGATATGAAACAAATATTATTTGTACTGTACTTTTTGTATTAAGTGTGGTATATACTGGTATAGTGGGATTCCAGTCCTTCTGAGAGCCCTTGGTGTTGCTATAATAGCAATAACTGATACCATCAGTTAGCAACAATACTTTGCTTTTCACTTCATCTTTGTAAATGAGCACAGAGCCCCTGCATGTGGTTCTCTGCTCACAACTATGAAATAAGCAGACAAGAAGGAAACTGTCATGGCAAGGCAAGAGGTCTGAGGCTTCGAAGGTGGGGGCATTTTTTGGTGGTAGGTTTTGGAGGGGGGGGGGGAGGAGAGGTGTGAAGCAGTTTTTTCCACTTTTTTACAGGATGTGTAAGAAAAATTGTGGGGTTTAAGATAGCTTTGGTCTTGTCCATGTTAAGTGCCCTGTCTTTCTGTCTATCTGACTTCTTTCCAATATTGGTGACTCCTTGATAACATGAGATAATCCAGTTCTATTAAGGAATCTGTTCCAGGCCTTACGGGATCATTCAATTATAAAGTCACAGAATTTGGTAGAAGTCACACAGACAAATGCAACAGCCAATTTTATACATGTCAAGGTGTTAGTTTGCATGATCAAGCAGAGATCCTCGATGATGGCTACAAACAGCGTATAGAAATTTTCTCAGTCCACAATAATTTTTCATTTGATTTTTTTTCCCCCAGACATCTTCATTTCTTTCAATTTTTACTCCCTCCATTTTGTGCCCTTCTTTCCACCTTCTTTCAATTCTGAATATGTAGCCTATGCAGACAACAAAAGACTGTTAGCACTGAAAGCTTTCTGAGGGAGGCTGATTGGAATTTGGCAAGTTCCTTTCTCTAGTCCCTTCTGTATATAAAATGACTTAATGGAAACAGTTTATGAATAGTCTGTTCCCCTCTGCCTAGAAACCTTTAAATAGGAGTCTGGTGCAAAGATAAGCTTGAAGCCTGTTAATATAATCAGTTTATCTCCCTTTGTGGCTGGATTTGCGGTGCACCAGAGTGCTATCTCAGCTGCTACTGTTGTTGATGGTCCCAACTGCTATACAATCGCAAACTGACCCGGAGGGCCAGATGCATACATCAGGCAACCAGAAGATTGACGGCTATTATTTAAGAGCTTTTCAAATACTGATGTAATCATGAGAGCTTTTCAGGCATGCTTGTTAAGTTGTTTAACGTTTTCTCTCTGTGTATTTTTACCCTCTTGGGTAAAGGCAAGTCAGAGAGCTAGAAGTGTTTACGCCTATATCGGCTTTTTCATTCTCTTCCAGCTGTAAATACCACCCCCAGCAGCTGGAGCCTGGACAGTGGGAAAGAAGCCAGAAACACATCAGAAAGTGGAAAGCTTATATCTCCTCCTGTACCACCAAGACCTGCACAGACTGGTGAGTTAATGGACATTTCGGGCTAAGCTTCAGTAAAAAAATTTACTTGAGGGCTTAGGTTCTTTCCACTCTGGTTAATTTTTAATTTCTTGGGCAGGTTAATTTATTATTTGATTACTTACATGGAAGGCTGTAGAACTGCCTCCGCAGGTATTTTCATCTCGTTAATGTTCTCTCTAGCATTGTTTCCAATACTCTGCCCCTTCACTTAATGACTGAGTAGTTTCAGACAGTTCATGCTGGTACTGGGGAGGATGATCAAATTTAATCTTTTGATCTTATGATAATTGGAGGTTAGCAATCAGAAATGATCATTAACCACAAAGAATCTGACTGGACAGAAAATGCACAGCAATCATGGAAGTATATGAGTTCTGTTACTATAACTAATTTGCCTTTCAAAAGATTAATTTCTATTTAAAGGAAAGGCTGCTTAAGTGGTACTATAAATATAATTGTTCTTAAGGGAGTGAAGACACTTTTTGTGTTTTAGACTTAGGCCTCAAAGTATGTCCAGGCATGTTTGCAGTATATTTACAGGTAAATGTTTGATGTAGGTACATTATGTATTGTCTTTTTTCTTATTTGACATACAAATAGATAATATATTTCTTAAGAAGAAAAAGAGGAGGGGAAAAGCTATTATACTGACTTTTTTTGAATCCTGTTGTCATTTGATAGGATGTAAACCAATTTATAGTGATATAAAATTTGTCAGAGAAGACAGATGCAGAAATTTCTTATTCTTCATTGTTTGTACTGCAAGATAATCCTGAGAACAAAGTACAATAAACAAAATCTCTAGAACTATTTGCAGCCGTCAGGCAAGTACCTAGAGGGAACCAGAGATAATGCTTGTGTATAGAATGATCTTCTAGATACTTAAAAGGGTTTCTTAGTGAAAATTGTAATGCCAAGAGTGCACTGAAATCTTTCTGACTTCACAGCATCACCAGCAAGACACATAGCCTCCGTTTCCCCTTCTCCTGCTGGCAGATCACCAATGAAGGTACTGTCTTATTGCAGTGAATCGCCTTTCTGGGACAGGTTGTATGTGTTGTGGGATAGATACTATATATTTAATATACATTATTTGGGATTATACTATGTTTTCCTTTTGTTGTTATATGCCTGTACAAAAAACATTCACAAGAATAAGTAGCCATAACAATTACAGCAGCTCTGAAGATTTTCAAAACTGCAGGCAAGAAACCTAATCTTCAGACTTTTTAGCCTCTGAATATTAGACTTCTCACCTACATGGATAATCAAGCTCACCTGAGTCAGTGGACAGAAGGGCGTGTAAGAAATAAATGTAAGGCATGCCCGATGGTCCACCTAGTCCAGAATTCTGTCTCCGACAGTGGCAAAAGGGGAGATGCCAGCTAAGGAGAACCTGTTGTGCAACCCATTCCTCTTACTCCTCCAGCATCCAGAGCTGTTGGATTAGAGGGTGTGTTAGATCCCTGCTTCAGTCGTTTTAATATCCATTTCCTCTGCAGAATGATCCAGGGAGATTGTATAAGAAGTTGGAAGTAGTTTGAAGCCTGCCAGTAGGGAACATTAAGCACAGGCAGTAAGCATTGGTTCTTCTCTGGCAGTTAAACGCCCAGAG
Organism: Platalea leucorodia; assembly: GCF_965183815.1. NCBI lineage: Eukaryota > Metazoa > Chordata > Aves > Pelecaniformes > Threskiornithidae > Platalea > Platalea leucorodia. Next base: position 97,559,366 of record NC_138826.1, on the reverse strand, counting down.
CAATTGGGGATCCAGGCTAAACTGAGCAGGTTTCATTTCTATTTCAAGATATTTGAATGTGTCGGTACCCACTTGTTGCACAACAGCTTATTGGCTGGAAAATTGACGAGGAAATTTGTGTCTTCCACAGCACTAGAGGACATGAACATGCAGCCTGCACCCCAGTACTGACAGACTGCACAGCATAGCCTCGGGGATAGCCTCTTCCACGCCATTGAAGCAGAGAGAATTCTGCAGTTAGAAATATGAGGGTCAACAACCTGGAAGGATAGCAAATAGAAAGGAGCATGACTGGTGCTTCAGGCACTCAGGTGCGAGGGCAGAGGGGGACAGCCCTGCCAAAGTGGTCGTCCCTCAGCTACCCAATACCTAACTAATGCTGCAGAGGTATGCATCTCCTGAGGAGAAGCAAAGTAGCACCCCAAAAGGCCTCCTTTCCCCTTGAGGTCCCTAGTCACAAGTCCACAGCCATTCTCCCATTTGTCATCCCATGAACCTGCAACATTTCCACTTGTGGCTGCACAGTGGTCCAGGTTCAACATGGAGCAATTGTGCTGGCCATCAGAGTGCCCCATAGTCCTATTACCATAGTATGCCGGCTGCTGAAATGGGCACCAATCCCAGGTTTCACACTAGCTGCTTACTAGGAAGCTCTTCAGAGCATTAGGGGCATCAGGGTCTTGTACAAAAGGTGAGCAACTCTTCCTTTTTTTCCTAAATGGACTCAGTACTGATGATTCTTAGGGGTGTTTCAAGCTCGTCCTAATATTCTAAAGGCCTGGACAGAATTTAAGCATTTTACAGCCAAAGTCTGGATTGTCGCTTGGGAGAGGAATGCTGGCCTAGAATACTTCTGAGAGTTGCTGGATCTCACTTCAGACATCCATGAATTTCCAGACTGTTCTGGTGTCTAGACTGTTACTACTGGTGCAAGCAGTCTGCACTGCTGTCAGGAATCAAGTGCTTACCGCTGCTCAGCTCTTAAATTGAAGCATCCAGGGTTTACAAATATTTGCTCTTGTTCTGAATGACAAAAGCAAAGGTCCTAAATGTTATCTATGGTAACTTAATCCAAGTGTCAGGCGTTCTTGGAACTTGAACCAATTACATCATTTTTTTTTTTAAAACCTTGACCCTGGACATTTGTGGGTGTAGGAGTGCAGCTGCAGCTTCCTCACATGCAGAGGAATGGGACAAGTAGTTAAACAGGCTCCTCACAATGTCTGAAACGTCTTCAACGCTTGCTCTGCTTCTCCCTAGCCACATACAGGGCTTAAAATTTAACCTTTGTTCCAACTGTTATGTGCTGCCAGAGAAGGCCATCTTAGTACAAAACCCACTGATGTAAATGAAGATTTTTCTTTTTTTTCCATTGCTTTCAGTGCACTGTGGATCCCGTCCTAGATGGATAACTAAGATTATCTCAACAGCATAAAGTCAGTGCAGCCAGCTCTATACGCCCATGCCCCCCTCTTTTTCCTCCCCTCCCCACCCTTTGTTGCATGGCTCACACTCTCACCTCAAGCTGAGCAGCTGAGCGCCAACCAGTCTAACGAGAATTGGGGTGAGAAATTTGTCTTTGTGATTTCTCCATCCCTTTTTTTAGCCTGTGCTTGAGGCCATGAAGTCTAGATTGTCTCAGATGGATCCAGTGAAAATTAGATATGTTGCAAAAACTTTTCAACTTGCAAAGTATGGTCTAACCTTTTACAGTTTTCAGTTGAAGTTGCTTCACTAAAATAGGACTGCTCAATGTTTTTAGGTAGGGCTTTACTGTCCCTGCCTTTTATTCTTCGTCAGCACTGTTGTTGCCGCTTGGGCCCTCAGCTCCCCATCCCTCGCCTTCCCCCACAGACCTGTGGGGCTGCTGGTGCAGCCATTTGCAACCTTTGCCCTCCGATGGACCCTCATCCCTGGGGCCCACAGTGGTGTTCTGTGTTCCGTGCAAGCGGCACGGTGTGTCCAAGGATCCGAACGTCTGGGAGATGGGGGAGTGGAAGGGTGGAGCAGTTGCGGTTCAAAATGCTGTCTGCAGCAGTGATGCCTTGCCTCCTGCCTTCCTGCTGCTGCCCCGAATAGCAAGACGAGCTGCGGGCCGAACGGGGCTGGCACCCAGCGGCAGCGACTGGCTTGGCATCTGCTCTGCTCTTCACCTCTGACGCTGGTATTATGACACACTCGGAAATGATGCCACAATGTAAATGCACTTTTCATTGCATGACGGTGCACTAAAACTGTGAGGAAAAGCTTTGGAAAATGAATTTGGAACATGAGAGACTGAAATAGCAGCAGTGACTGGGATGCAAGTCCTGTGCTTTGGCGTTAGGGGGCAGGACACCACTAAGTATGCCCTGCGCAGGGTTATGCATTTCACTTAAAGCTAGGAAAACTGAGGGTTTATTTTAAAGGCTTCCAGATTTTTCCAAGGTATTATAATAGTAAGATAACATTTAAATACAGTTTTACTTCCAATTACGTGAATTACTGGCATGAGCACTGCTTAAGGTGCACCTAGGCACTCTTGAAATGAGCTTTTTATTGGTTTCTTACTGCATTTTAATTAAACAGGGGTGCAACCGTTTACGTTTCTCAAGCCTCAGAATCTATGCGCTGTATCTCTCTGTTTTCAGTCTGAGCGCAGAAATGCTCTCCTTCATTTACTCCAGGTAAATTCTTCTGCCCTTTCTTTCGAGCAGGGGTCTGTGCAATCATTCACACCGTCTCCAGTGGAGTATCATTCCTCGGGGGTCATATCCAACTCCCCGGTGCTGTCGGGGAGTTACAGCAGCGGCATCTCTTCGCTCAGCCGATGTAGCACATCAGAGACGTCGGGCTTTGAAAGCCAAGGCAGCGAACCAACAGTGACTGTCCCAAGCTACAGCGTTCCTGAGGAGCCTGTGAGAAAAGAAAGTAAAACCCCGCCACCTTACAGCGTGTACGAGCGGACTTTGAAACGCCCCGTTCCTCTACCTCACAGCCTCTCCATCCCGCCCGCCACGGACCCGCCGGCGCTGCCGCCCAAGCCGCAGCTGGTCCGGCCAAACAATCTGGAAAACAGCAGCAGGAGGACTGAGCAGGTTCCCCGGCCCAGGCCTCTGCCCCGCAAAGTCTCTCAGCTATGAGAAGCCACTTTTATATTTAATTGCAACCAATTCCTTACCGTTTAAGAAATAATATTTTTTAAAAATGGTAAAATGCGTTTAGTTAGGCACTTTAATATTTCGCCCACCTTTTCTTTTGAGTAATTTTAAAATGCTTATTAATTTTATGTTGCACATTTGAAATGAAATTACTAATTTAGGTTGCCAGATATTATAGGAAGCATGAATGAGAGAATTTTTTTTTAATTTCATGGTGGTGAATACTGATAAATGCTTTTGTTTGTACTTTATTTTTATTTAAAAAATTAAATCTAAAACCCTACAGCTCTCATCTGAGTTAGCCGAATGCTTCTTACAAAATACAGAATATACTGACTGGATCTTTACTACTAGAGATAAATGCACGCTTTCTAACAAAGTAGTCTGTAGACTAGGATGTTTCTGCAAGTAGGTTGAAAGTTTTCTCTTGTCTGATGAACAGGTTGGTCATTTCAAATGTCTGTGGAAAAGCGGAGATATAATGCAAGTTATACTGCAGAGAACTGTTATAAGAATGTGGTTTGGAATTTTTGAAACACACACTTGGTTTATGTTATTTTTAAGATGGACAAATACCTGCATTTCATTCAGCATACAGCACCGTTCTGGTGAATCTCGATAAGGTTTTGTGCCATTAGTGTATTACTGTACCTGACGCATCCTTTTCTTTTTGAGGTGCAATTTACTTTTATTCTTCCAGTTAATGTTTTTTTTGTTGTCGTTTCAGTTTTGTTTTTTAAAAAGCTAGCAGTTTGCTAGTGGAGGTTCTCTGCTGTTTTTGAAAGTTCACCCTGAAATACAATCTGTGTATGAAATAGGTAGAAATGAATTGTTCACTTAACTGTGTACAAGAATCAGTACTGACTAGTACCAAGGCAATACACTAAATGATTTTATTTTTAAAAATAAAATTTACTGGATATCGGTCAATAAGTTTCAAAAGCTAATTGTAAAGGTCATTAATAATTCTGTAAAAACCTAGCAAAAATCCTGGACAGCTCTTTGGATGTGTACGTACCAATGGAGTCAGGTTTTGGATTTGCTTTTTAGCTTAAGTTCATCACCATCATCTTTATTGTAGGAGAATGGTGTTTGGCCTTAGGTTGTATTTTAGTGACTGGCATCTGAAGAGCTCTGGAAAGCTAATGCCAAGCCGTAGGAATGTGGAGGGGAAAAGAAAAAAAAAAAAAAAGCACCTTCTGTATGTATTTTTTTTGTATCCTCTTTCTTTTACTGACTGTTTAACATGTGCTTGGGAACAGGTGTGTGAACTGCATTTTAAATCATGCTGTTAAAAATATTCTCCCTCTTTTGTTGGGAAGCTCATGTTGATTTTAGCTGTGTGTTTGATTTGTTGATAGTTTAACTGGAAGAAAGTGACCACTTTTTATATTCTCTCAATTAAACCTTCAGCAGTTACAAGCTGTTGACGGTAGTTATAGAGGTTTTCTATAATAAATGTTCAAGTATTTTTGTACATAACTGGTAAATTTTAATAAGGAGTGTACCATTATGTGAAAAAGAAGCAAACAGTTGTGTATGCAGTAAGATTGTTATAATTATGCCAAATACTTTATGTATGGAAAAAAGAATATTTGTAAATATGTGCTTTTAACAATAATTCTGCCATATTGACTTTACAATTTTGAATGTCAGAAAAAATTAATATATGTTAAAATATTTATGTTTTAGTGAAAGTATTCATAACTTGAAAAGGAACATATGAATTTTAGCTTTGTATCTTGCTGATTTCAAAGTCTGAAATTCCTTGAACTAGCTCTTGCTTTCTACTATAACATTTTTGTGTCTGTAACCACATCATAAAAGGTGTAGAAGGCTACATATTTATGCTGATATAAAGAGGTAATGCCTGAGATTTAAATAAGGTGTCACAAGTAAGATAACAAAGCTGCTTTGATTTTATTTTTTTTCACCCCTGTGTAGTTTAATAGATTTTGTTGACTAGTTCTTGAGCACGGTATGAGTCAGTGTTATTCGCTCCTGAAGCCATTTTTTTATTTCTGGCAGTGAGCAGAGTTGATGACTTTATCATTTGCGTGCATTACTGAAGTCAGCTTTGCAGCAAAACACTTCATGAAGTTTGTTTACCTAAACACTTATATTAGTTGCTGCATAATGTTAATATGGAATAAAAGGACTTGATTAATCTTTACAGTACAACTTGTTTTCTACAGAATGAGAGATGATAATTCAGTTTGTCATGGAATTAAAGTTCTGACTCATTGTCTTGCTAAATCCAGTTTTCTTTCTGTTAAAAATCTCCTGATGGATCTAGTTTTCTCCCTATTTGGATCCGTAATTGCTTTGTGAGACAATGTGGAGAGTATTGACCTGCTCTTTTGAACAAGTGAAGAATGTAAAATTTACTAGGAGAGTTCACTGTAAATTAACCTGCATGAGCACTCTGTTTTTATAACCATGACATCAGGAATAATCTGAGTGATAGCAGATGGTATAAAATTGATCTGAGGACTCTAAAACCGAGCTGACACATTTTTTGCTTAGCCAGTTTTGACAAATTGATTCTGTAGATCAGCTTTTCAACCTGATTTCCTATAAAAAATGTAGTATGAAATTTTGTTATGTATGTTGCAACACCCAGCGCTTGAAAACCTAATGTAAATAAAGGTCTTGTTTGAATTTTATGTATTACTCATAAATGTAGTTTTATCACTTTCTGGATGACAGTGAGTAATTCAGAAGCTCATATAAGAGGACCTATGAGAACAAGTTGCTGTTACTACTCAATAGCTTGAATGTTAGCCAACAAATGCATCATAGGTAGGATGATCTTGTATTCAACTGCATTTGAGACGCTGGTACCTCTGGGATGCCATGGAAGCAACTGCAGACTTGGCTGGCTGGCTTTGAAATGGTGCAATTCAGACCGGTTCTCATGATGGGCTACTACCTCTGTAGTGTGAGTGAACTCAATTATCATCATGTCTCAAGTCAGATCACAGCCAATAGCCCATGTCCTGAAAGAAGCACAAAGCTGGAGTTACCCCCTGATAGTAAAGGTTTCAGGGTAGTGCAGGTATGGCCCTGCTCACAGGGTGTAGCTATGCGTAAAGCTTCTTTTTTGTATGAAAGTGGCACCTTGCCCTCCTGCCTGACCACTTTTCTTGTTCACAGATTGTCCAACAGCGCCTGCAGAAAGCATGGTAACTGAGCAAAAAGATACCAATAGGCAGGAGTCAATGCCTGAGGTATACATGATGAAAAGCATCTTGCTTTGACTGTCACTGTGGTCAGTGAGGCATGTGGCAGCCTTGTATGATTAACCCCAGGTGCTGACAGACACAGCTCTTTGCTCCAGAGCTCTGCTGGTAGCCCACAACGCTCTGATGATCCAGGTAGAGCCTTGACATATGCTCACTGAGGGGCAAAGCCTCATCTGCTGGGACGGTGTGAAAGGGTGTTAACCACTGGAGCCCTTGAGATTCTGACCTCAAACCAGATTCTGTAGGAGAAAGCCCTTTCCGTAATAATTTAATTTGTCTTTAGCTTCTCCCTGTCATTTTAATTCAGCTTTTGACATATATTTCATATAGGAAAGTAGGATGATTAGTTGCTTTAGATAACACTGACAAAAACATTTGTGATAAAACAGCAAAAATACGCAAGCCTTAGAAATATGAAAAGTTCAGAGCTGCATACCTCGGGTGTGCACTAAGCATCAGGATGGAGTGACTTTTCCTGGGTGGTAAAATAAGACTCCTGAAGAAAGAACATTCAATATTTTTTCAAAATTGGATTGTTCAGTAAGGGACTCGGTGTGCTTGTAGTGACAGGCTGGTGGCTTTGCAGGCTTCAGTGGGGACAGAGCCTATGACATGAGCCTCCCAGGCACGGCTGGGCAAACTTACCCAGGTTAGACCTTGTGTTCAGGATACAGTTTATAGCTCCTCTCTAATTGCCTGATGCTGGATTTGTGTTTATTTCAGGAAGATTGTGGAGAAGAAGGGAGAAGAAGGTGAACGACTGGAAAAAAAAAAAAAAACGGGGGAAGCAAATACAAACTAGGCAAAACCTTTGATGGCTAGATAATTAATCCAAGTGTGTTTTCACCCACCCAGGAAAAATAATAGTGGGAGAAATTGAAATATTAGCTGAAATTGAAGCATCAAATCTATTTCTTTAAGCTGTTGTAGCATCATTTTATAACAGCTTACCTGCTGGTCGAGCTGAAGGGGGCAGAAGGGAAGTTGGAAGTCCTCACAAAATACAGGATTTTTTTTTTTCTTTTACAAATGCATTTTTTTTTTCCCTCCTTTACTACAGCTTACCAAAGGAAATATGCCAGAGGACAAAGAAGTCTGACTGCCATGAATCACAAGGGCAAAGAATTTCTAAATCCCCAAACCCTGCAAAATATTAAAATATTTCTGTGGTTTTGCTAGACAGTTGTTTTTTTTTTTCTTACCCCATGGAGCATAATCGATAGTGTATTTTGCAATGAACATCTCAGTATTTTAGGGAGCAAATCCATGTCCAAGTTTCATAGGAAATAGCTGCTCTGATAGCTCATAAGCTGCTGAAATTTTGGTTATATATTTAAATGTTTTACATCATTGATTTGCTATTAGTATTAGATCCACTAGTGTATTTCAATTTGTTCCATTTCCTTAGAAATTATTTTGCAGAGGGATTCTCTGCATTACATTCTTGCTTATTTGCGACAGACTGCTATCGCTGCTGGTTTTCCTTGACCTCTCTGACTTCCCTTGAAGTGTTTCCCCTTGCTTTTCAAAAGAAAGGCCGTCAGCGAGGAGCTGCTTCAGCCTTTCCCGTGGGGAATATTTCAGAAGCGCAGCCCGAAGGGGATGCAGCACGGGCACGCGTCTGCTCCCGGGGGGAGGATCACAAGGGCTTTCAGAAGAAAAGCTGGGGGGGAAGTTTACCTGTAGAGCATCTGTAGGAGTTTGTGTTTGCAGACATAGCAATAGCTCAAGGACTAAACTAATTTACTAAAACTAGGAGGTGGGGTGTAGGTAATGTTCTGCACGGACTAAGTTTTGCCAAAGAGTGAAACTCAGTCCGAGCATACCCTGTAAATGGAAATCCTTTGCCTTGTTTCCTGATCCTCCTCACAGAAAAAATAGGTAGGTACACTTTTTTTTTTTTAAGAGAGTTGTTGAGCATGCAATAAGGGGAAACAAACTACTCCTGTACAGGGAGCAGATAAATGTTGAATCTTACAGTTTAAGCCTAAGATGACTTGAGAGACCATTGCTATGGGTCTTTGGGCCAGCTGCTATTCAAGGGATGTATCTTGTGCAATGATTTCTCCGTACACTCTGAATATCCTCTGGTAGAGCCAAAGCAGAGAGCTCTGTAGAGCCAGCTGCCCGCATGCTTTGAGCTCCCCTGCCAGTCTCACTTTTGCCATCTGTTGCAAGAGGAGGGCTTGCTGCAGGTGGGCTCTCTGGAGCAGCCGCTGCTGCGGTCTAACCACTGGGCTTGTTTTTGGGACATTCAGTTGACCTTTGTAACTACGGTGCTGTCGTAAATCTAAGGATGTGATACAACACCCAGTAAAATGAATGCATGGTTCATATCGAGGTTGTTAGAAACTGGCATGTGTCTAAGAGGAGCTGGGCAAAAGCAGCTGATACCTAATGAATTTAGTCCCAGCTGAAGAAAATAGAAGTCTAACACTGACAACAATATACTTTACAATGAACAAAACACATCAATAAACTCAGCTGGTTTTTTTCAGCTAGTGCATTAGGAGATGAAGCAACAAATATTACCTCGCTGCGCTCTTCTCAGGCCATTAAGCGCAGCAAAGGAAGATTGCGCACACTGGACAGAGGCTTTTTATGTTGCCGAGGAGAGTTTTCCCGCATCTGCAGGCCTCCCTCCAAGTTCTGTCTCAGAACTGAAGCACATCCTGTCAATACCCCTAAAGCTATAATTCAGTGGAGTTTTTATAGCTGTAAAACCTGAGCTGTATGATGATAAGCAAGGAAAATCAAAGCAAGTCGTAACCTGCTACTTGGAACATGCAGACAGGGTCTATAGGGGAGCAAGCAAAGTTGTTTTTCAGGTCATAAAGATCTATTCTGACTTTTGGAATATTTGCTACTTTTTGAGAAGTGCTGGATTTTTACCAGATATTTTACTGAGTTTTTCTGCTCTGTGTGAGATAATGCTGGGGGGTGGTTTTCTTTGGTGTCCATGTAGGTTTGAACGATGTTATTCTTGTACCTAGAGAAAATGGTGGGGTTTTTTTGTCAACCTTCTGCAGAGAAAGGGTAGGACAGAAGAAAGAAGAAGGCAGAAAAGATTGTGGTCAGTGCTATGTGATCTCTTAGCTTGGAGGCGGTCATGTTCAGAGAAGTCCTCTAGCTGGCCCTTGATCCCAAAGCCCTTGATCCCAAACCTTTAAAGGGTAAAGATCAGCTCTGAATTGTGAATTTACTGCTTGTTTGAATGTAGATTAAACATAGGTTCCCAGTCCTAGAAAAGAGTCAACAGCACTCCAGAGAGAGAATTGTGTTTATGAATGAAGCCAAGCCTGCAGGCACCTCCAGTGTTTGCTGTAACACTCCCGTAGGTATCTGAATGTGAAAGGATAGCCGCTGAGAGACAGAGGTCCACGTGTTCCTTAAGAGATGTATTTACTTTCTGCTCCTCTTCCCCCCATGCCCAAATCTGCCTGGCTGAAGGCACAAAGAATCGTTTCACAGAAGCACAGAAAGGGTGAGGCTGGAAGAAACCTCTGGAGCTCATCTGCTCCAACCCCCTGCTCAAGCAGGGCCACCTAGAGCCACTTACCCAGGACCACGTCCAGACGGCTTTTGAATATCTCCAAGGAAGGAGACTCTACGACCACCCTGGGCAACCTGTGTCAGTGCTCGGTCACCCTCACAGTGAAAAAGTGTTTCCTGATGTTCAGAGGGAACCTCCTGTGTTTCAGTTTGTGCCCATGGTCCTGTCATTGGGCACCACTGAAAGGAGCCTGGCTCCGTCCTCTCTGCACCCTCCCTTCAGGTATTTATATACTTTGAGATCCCCCCCGAAGCCTTCTCTTCTCCAGGCTGAACAGTCCCAGCTCTCTCAGCCTTTCCTCATAGGAGAGATGCTCCAGTGTCTTCATGATCTTCGTGGCCCTTCACTGAACTTTCTCCAGTATGTCCATGTTTCTCTTGTACTGATTTCTCTGTGAAGTGTCTTGTAATCACAAAATGGATTAGACAGAAAAAGCACCACCTTAGCAAGTTTTCTTTTTCAGAGCAAATCCTATGGCCTACCTGTGCTGGCCATAGCCACTGATCTCCCCGGAGGCTATGTCGCTGGCATGGGTGAGGGGAGAGGAGTTAGCAGGCAGAAGGAGCTAACACGTGGGGAAAGCAGGGCTTCCAGAGCCAGATCAACCCACCTGGATTCAGCAGCTTCCCACACAGCTCTGGCCAAGCAGCAGGGGCGCTTGGAGGAGCTCCACAGCCTGGCCGCTTGCTGCTGGCCCCTCAGGTCATGGGTGAGCTCTGTCTTGCTGTGGAAAGTGTGCTTCTGCACGTGCCTCAGATGCGGTGAGGTATGGGCACAGACGGGCACCACAGCACGCTGCCCTCTCTTATTTGGTGTCCTTACTTCTGCAGCAGTGATGCACTTGTGGTATGTTGAGTATCACAACTACCTGTCACAGTATTATACGCAGTTGTCTTACCTGCAATGAGCTGCAGCGCTGTAAAGAACACAGAAACAGTTAAAATGTCAAATTGTAAAACAAAATTGCTATTTATCATTCTCACCAACCCTACATTTATTTAGCTTGAGAACTGGGAAACTTAGCGGATTTCGCAAATTCTCTTAGTGAGCTTTTTCTGGTTCAGTGCTATTTTTATTGAAGATATCACCAGCCCATCTTGCAAGCGAAGCTTTCAGCAGTTGTGCTAGATGAAACCAGGCGCAGTTTGAATGACAGGTCTTCAATACTGCCTTGGCTTGTTAGAGGGATTTGTATTCCACGCTGAGCTGAAGGAAAGGGAGTGACCTGGGAGACTCTGAGCAGGCACTAAACTGTGGAAGCAGCAGCAGCAATGATGGCAGATGGCAGGGTCAGCTCGTTAACTGCATTTATCTAATTGAAGACTTGCCATATATTGTCAGGTAACAATAAAAAAAATCATCTGTCAGAAATTCCACCTGGTCATAATTGATCATCATTAATAAATCTGTTCCAGAACAGGGTGCCAAAATCTCAGCTATGATCACGTAACTCAAACTCATTAGCAAACGGCAATTGCTGAGATGAGTTGCTTTGGTTGGGTGATGAAAGGAACCAAAGCCGTGGCTGCCGTTGGCAGGCTGGAAAGCTGTTTTGTGAAGGTTTGCTGGGCTGACAAAACATGTGGCTAGTGTGCTGGTTTGGTCTTTCTCTGATAATTTGTGTGTTGTGAAACACAGGGCTGTAACATTTTTTTCTAGAAACACTGATTATACATAAATGAATAAATATTGCAGTTAGATTAACCTGAATTTGCTCTGAAAGCAACAGGTTTATCTCTGATTTCTACTTTGGTGTCTGAAGAAAAAGGCAATAAGCAGTCTATTTCCCCGAATAAAAAAGAGACTTTGTTTAAACCATATTATGAATTTCTTGTTGACATAATATTGACAAATTTCAAACAATAAATTCACCTTATATGGACTTCTCCGTGCTGCACTCCTGAAGGAACACCGTGCTCCCCCAGCAGGCTAGCCTGGCCTGGCTCCGAGCCTTTCTTTTGAGGGGCCAGTTTAAAACTGGTGCTCTGAAATGTGTGCGAGTGCTTGCAGTGAGGCAGGAGCTCGCAGGCAGGAAAGCATCGTGCCATGCTGTCCTCACACAGCACGCTTAGCAGCCCTACAAATAAATAAATGAATAATGACAGAGAATGACAGGTTTTTTAATCTCACCGCTGAATTCTCATCTGGCTGCGGTGCAGCCGGCAGCACTTCGCAAAAGGTATTGCTACAGTTGGTTTTATTTTTATCCAGAGCAGACAAATTGCTGTGGCTCCTCCTTCGGTCTCGTGTAGGTGTTTTATTCTGTGTGCCCTGCCTGGAGAGCAACATATTGACAAGGTCACACAGCAGTCAAGGGAGGAACGAGTGATCTGCCTTACCTGCTTTGCCTGCATTTGAGTAAGTGCCTATTAAATGATGCTTCTGCACAGCACAGTCAGAATTGCTCAATGCAAGCAAGAGGGCAGGCTCCCATCCTTAAACATGCTTTCCAGTGGGAAATCATGGCAGAGCAGAGCCAGAAAATAGGTGAATATACAACAGATCAGAACAACTGAAATACTGACTCCACAAGGGAGACTGGGCCTGGGTGATCAGGTTATTAAGTTGTGTACATTGCTGTATGAGTTCTCAGCACCCAAAGAAAAATACGTCAGGTAATATTCAGGTCAAAAACATGTTGAGTTCTTCAAAAGGGATATGTTTTTACACAAACAGGTTGCGAAGGGACTCTCGTTTTTGGTTTTTTCTATATGTGTTTGGAATAAAGAGCAGAGACTGGTGGTGGATAATGAAGGTGTTAAGAGGATGTGTTGAAGAACAGTTTATTATTATTTTAATGACCTTATAAAATTATTTAAGCAAAACCAGTTTTCCAGTGCTTGTATGTTCACTTTTTGCATTGGGTTGTCTCTTCAGACTAAAGACTGGTTTAAATTTAGTGGTTTATTAATAAGAGATTTTTTGTAGTATTATGCATTATGCAATTGGGAATAGCCACTCATTACTGTGCATAATTGGAATTCTTCATACAATTGGAACAAAAGTATTTAAACTTCAAGACTGGCGCTCTAAAATATTTTTGCTTTAGGCAGATTGCAACCTATATCATTTCCTTTAAGTTCCTTCCTCTAAGATCATTGTTTCTAATAGGAGTATGAAAAATGTACATATGATCTTGTACATACTCAGGGTGAAAGTGGAAGCTCTTTAAACCATTTACAATCAGATAGTTCAGAGGCAATCATCTTCAACAGACTAATCTTGAAATCCTCTGATGTGGTGGAGAATTGAAGCAATAAAATTGCAATTACTACGTAGTTGTATTTTATTTCTGTAATGTCTTTTGAAATCAAGTGATGCTATACATTAGAACTTCAAAAATCCTTTTTGATATACAGCATGCAATTAATAAAAATGCAAAATAAAAAAAAATCATATTCTTTCTAAGCTGCCAGAAATAAATGGTAGCAATGTGGCATGTTGCAATCTTCCTTTTTATATTTTTTGTCTTTGGACAAAATCTGTCAAATGTAAAACCTGAAGTAAATTGAGAAGCCTAAAAGCACAGCTAGCGTACTAAATCTTCCAGATTCAATGATTACCAGTGAAGTATTACATACAACATTGCTGGAAAAAAAACCCATGTTTTAAACCACTAAATGATTATCAGGGTAACTTTTTGAAAACAAAAGTTTGGATTACAGCATCATCCGGGTGCTGTTCCACAGATTTCACAGTACTTCTTATTCCCAGTTTGCAAGAGCTGAATAAATAATGAAAACAGTTTTCCCTTTACCTCTCCAGTCATAAATTCAGAAAACTTTCACCTTCCCAGGCTGATTTCACACCAAACTACGTAGAAAGGAACAAAAAAGCCCACCTCAAACAAAACAACAACCAAAAAACCCCAAACCTCAAACCCATACGCTCTGAACCCTAAACAAAAACATTTCAGAATTATTAACTTTAATTTACATTTTGTCCTCACACACACAGAATTTGCCCTGGTAAAGCTGGTGGGTTATGTCCTAGTAAGCCTCCTACTCAAAGCTGTAGTGGGGCTTAGTGCGTATGACTCACAGTGCTCCCCAGAAAATACAGGAATTTTACCTGGTATTTGATCTTAGTTCATGCTATAATCTCCGTGCCTCGTATGAAAGTGTGCTTTATAACCGATGCAAGTGGATGTTCTTGCCTCACTTTTCAAACAAGACGTATAAAGAAGGTTTGCCATCATTATACTAACTGCACAAAATATTCATGATACTTTGACAAAACTGGACTACTATTCGTGCAAGATATGTTATTTGATGTTTTTCCAGGTTTTTTACTTGCTCAGTGTTTGCGAATTAGTTTAACTAAGTCACAATAGATGCACTATTCTTTATTAAGAATAAATATTTTATTGTATGTTAAAAGCTTGAAGGTTCACATTTAATGTTTCAGAGGTTATTTTTTCACTTTGTTCTTAAATCCTAGGTCTCAGGCACCTGGAAAAAAAGTAAAATTATGAATTCTTAATGCAAACTACCTCCTTCTTTTTAGGAGAAATAGTTCATGCTATGGCTTAGTTACAAAACTGAAGTCAGTCATCCAGATCTGATTAAAAATAAAAGGTTTAACAAGTAGGTTCAGTGGAGTTACTCTGGATTTACAGCAAGGTAAATTGGAATGGAACAGAATCTAACCTGGAGAGAGCTATTGAATTCAACTGAATGCATACAATACATCGAATGCAATACATTCAAAGGCACATAGGTATCCAACTGACAACGGGTGCATGCAGTCATCCAAAGTCTTCAAATATGAGACCCAAAAGGACAAGGCCTGACCTCACACCCTCTTCTTTGCTGATACTTAAAAGTCTGCGTGTACGTGTGTCTTTGCATTTAGCATTCTCTAGGTTTGCAAACAGCCATGACCGAGGCATGCCTATATCATAACTATGCCGAGCAGCTAAGCATTCAGCTCATACGCAAGACTGCAGCGCTCAACCTGATAGGAGTTCCCATGGCCTTCCTCCTAGAAAGGGAAACACCAACAAAATATGATCAGAGGAGGCAGCACCTCCTCTTTTACACCATAGTCGCACGGTTAATGCATTCAGCCAGTATGTGGCTGATCCATACATAGCTTCCAGATAAATCTTTGACCACCGTGGAGACCACCACAAGGTGGTTGCAGCTGTGGAGACCATACCACAGCTTGGGGCAAACATGTCCTATCTTGGTAGTCTCTTCCCAAATTTCATGTTAAATATTATGTAAAATTAATTATGTTAATGTTAGTATGCGTGTATTAAAGTTATATGTACTATACTTTAATGATGTTAAATACTAATTGGCGAGCCTGGGACCCAGATTCCCAAATTAAACCCAGATGAATGTCAAGCCCGCCAGAATGAAGAGGTGATTTTGTTCTTTCTTGTCACGTGTCTTGTTCTGTCTCAGTAGTTAGTTGTTGTACGCATGGTATGTTAGCTGCTCTCCATTGGAAAATACTCTGCAGTGCTCTGTCATCTACAGCTTCCCCAGCACACAAAAGTGCTCCCCTTAACAGGCTGCGAGCCTTGGGTAAAGCTCTCCTGGTAAAGCTCTCCCAGTTTGGGTGACATAATCAGCAATTTGCTGGATTGTCAAATCTGGGGAATCACAGTGTGATTCCCTTCATGCATTTCGGTGCGGAGCAGGAAACCGTGATTACATACCTGCCTCCTGCCTAGCTGATTTCATTTTTCATTTAATAGTCACTTGCTGAAGCAGAGTCAGAAAGCAGCTCTCACAACTTGTTTAGCTCCCTGGGTAAACATTTTGGTAAATAAGATGTTGCGTATATCACCAGCAGCGGCAAACTACCACAACACACGACTGAGCTCTTTAAAGAGAGCTAATGCGGATGCCTGTCCTCAGCGCAGGATTTGCGACAGCACTTGGCCTCTTTCACCTGAGTACGCTGAGGTACGCAAGCCTTAGCAATGGTGGAGCTCCAACCATAGCTGTCCCTGCAGTTTTATTATTGACTAAGGAGGCCAGGTAGCTTCAGCCGGCCACCCAGAGGACCAGCTGCCCCTCCATGCTTCCCTCAGGGCAATGCATTCCCGGGTGGGGAAAGAGAAGGAGAAAGGCAGAAACATCCAGGTTAGGTACTCATAGTTGGCATTAGAACTAGCCTTAAGTATATAAACAGAGTATTACAACATCTGTTTCCCTGCAAGGGATATAAATACTCTTACAGACAAGTTTGCTGAAGAATTCACCTGGCCATAATTGAACACGTTTTCACACCATTTTCTAAGAAAGATGCTTATCAGCAAACATTACATTCAGATGAATATCTTTTGATCTTGAAGTTCCAAATTATTTTTTGCTAAGCCTTAAAAGTTTCATTGTCTATGAACTTTCCTGGAGGTCTGAGAAGAGCTTTGAGGAAGAAAATGAGCCCTGTAAGCTTCCCTGTGAACATACAAACACAAGAAAATTAAAAACATGACTGTTTTTAAGTGAATGCTGTCACTGAGGTTCATTTTAATGACAGACCCGAAAACCTGCAGTGTAATGCCTTCATTTGTCCAGGCAAGAGGATATATGCATATGTGTAACTGAAGTCTGGGAAAAGCTTTAGAAAAATTTCCACTGATTTCCCTAATTTCTACCTCTAAATTTCATATTTCTAGCTCCTGACAAGGTTGGTGTGAGATTCAGCTTCAGTGGCTCATGCAGGAACGTTAAAGACTAGGGCCTGAAAAATTAGTTGAGAAAATGTTTAAAAATGAAAAACAGACCCTTCCTCAGTATTGAAAGAAAAATCTTGCGGCACATCTTAAGTGGCTTCAAAGCTGAGTGGCGTAGTAACAGATGGCTGCATTAGATCTGACTAGTCTGACTAGGGCCCTTAGAAACTACCTACAGCATGGATTACTGGTGAGTTTATGAAAGACTGCAGTTCAAAATGCAAATGTGACCAGCAGCCAGAGAGTGAAAAGTGAGCCAAAGTCTTAACTCCATCATGTCTCCTTTGCCTGTTACTGTCCTCGGGCATGGGTAGGGCTGGCACAAAGGAGTTTGTTTGCCTGTCCAGAGTACTCAATCCACGCAGAACAGATGGAGCGAGGTGTGTTGGGTGGACAAAAGTGGTCAGACAGATGAATAGCCAGGTAATTTACATCCAGAAATGTTACTGTTATTTTATGTATATGCAAAGATACTGAAGGAGCAGACAGCAAGAAGAGACAAAACCCCACTCAATATAACCCTAAGGGCTCAAAATTTCTTTCCAGAGAACATAAAATGTGCCTTGGAGGTGTGAGTTCAGGCTACAAAGTTGAGAACTGCCCCCCACAGAGTACCACAGGATTAATTTTACAGGAGCAGGTGGTTCAGTGCCTAAACCGTATGCCAACCTGGTCAGGTTTTGGAAACTACTCATTTTGGCTGCAGTCCTTGAGGTCTAGCAGGCAATTTTAGAATATGCACTGAGCACTCTGAATGAAGTAGGAGCTGTACAAATTGCAGGAGTAACTCACCATTTTCTTTTACATCTCAAACAGCAGCCAGTGTCTTCTCTTGTATATGGGGCCAGACAGTACATTCAGTCTGGGACATATGGATCAGCCCTAGGAACTCCTCAGCTCCAGAAATGGAAACCGAAAGGTGAACAGGGAACTGGGATCAAGCTCTTCTGCTTCCCAGCAGACTTGTCTAACTCCATTCTGCTTGTATACTAAACACTGCTGTTTAAAAAACAAGTAGCCATATTCAGATCTTTGGAGAATCCCGATCCTTTGGGGTATGTGTAAGTCATGCTCTGATAATTCACATCAGATTTAAAAGACTACTCTGTTCGGTGCCTTGATTTAGGTATGTGCAGCTGTAGCCGTGTGCTGGCAGGAAAGCAGGATTTCACAAAGAACTTGCAGGTCAAATGAGGAATTATCCACAAGGTTATACAACAGCTGAGCAGTAGGCTTTGGACCATAACCCTAGATTTAAGTGTCTCAATTCTGCATCTGATGCCTTAGTCCTTCATTGGCTCTAACTTCATGTGTTTGGAAAGGATTTTTCCCATGGGAGGTTTAGAAATGAAGCTCTAAAAGAGTGCAGCTATCTGTTCTTTGAAGAGTTTGGATTCAGAAGGTGCTGATCTAATTTAAAAACCCATTTTAACTCAGCCCAGGCTATCCAATTAGAAGTAAAAATTGATTCAGCAAACAAGATGTGCTCAGAACATGGTGGCCTGACAACCTGTAATAAGGCCCCCCCAATAAATACTAAATAGAGGCAAACGGAGATGCCAATTGCTCTTAACAGTGACACCCACTGTTCCTCTGTAACATTGTGCCACGTACTTGTTTTAAATATATTGGTAAAGAATGTATTACGTTTTCTAAATTAACAATAAATGAAAAAAATAAATGAAGGTCTGCACAGCATTAGTAAAGAAAACCTTGTAAGAATGATGTGATGCAGCCACTGCCAATGCCACGCTGCTGACTAGGAACTAATTATAACTGCCCCTCCAGCCCTGTGTTTGCTCGCAGGAAGGTTTTGATTACCCGGCATTGTGCCGTCGCGACTGTCCATGGCCAGCAATGCTGCTGCTCCTGCAGGAAACAATGATACTGCATATGCTGCTGCCGACTGAGGTGCGGGGGGGTGGATCGGAAAGAAAAGAGAGAGAAACTGTTGCCATCCTCTTCCAAGTGCTGCACTCGGGGTACGCGTCCATTCAGTAATTGCACAGGAGTTCAGTCGCAGCAGGATTTTGTAATTACACAGCTTAATTTTTCCTGCCTATTATATATGGCTCTTTGTTTCTGTCATTTGTCTTTCATATTCACCCACACTCTCTATTATATTTCTGCTTGCTTGTCCCCCACTTGTCCCCTACCAATTCCTCCAGATTCCTATGTGCCATTTCAGTACGCTTCGCCATGCACGCCTTGGTTTAATTTCCTCCTGCCTCTGCTGTTCAGTGTTTGTCTCAGTAGCTCTCAGCCTGCTCCCCTACTTCCATTTCAGCTCCCACTCTCTCATTTAAAACCACTCACGCTGATTTTACTTAATGCAGTATAATTAAGGGTAGGGTTTTTCAGAGGGAAAAATGTCACTTTTCATAGACCAGAATGGAAGATTTCACAGGATGATATCAAATCTTGCAAACAGACTTTAAGATCCCGATGATGAGTCAAACAGTGTCCATTCACTTGGAGTTTTTGTGGGGTTTTGAGTTTCTTTTTTTTTGACTGGTATGGATCATTTTTGTGTTTGCTTGAGGACCACTCTGAAGGCCAGTATCACCTACAAATTTGTTTAACAAAAAAAGCCACAGAGACAGAAGACTAGCACTGAGGGAAAGATCTGGCTTTGGCTTGCTCAGTATGATTACTTAGAAAAACTGTATTTTGTAAGTATTTGTATACACACAATGTAAATAATAAAAACTATTACAGTTTTTTATAGTGGCTGCCCCTCCACCACTTCTAGTGCATCTTGGAGCACCTCCTGTGGGTTCCTATCTGGCAGCTGCAAGGGAAAAGGTGGAAACTTGGAAGTACTCAGCTCTGTAGGGCACCTCCTTACTCCTACAGCTCCCGCATGTCTGCGCAACTTGACTTGGGCTGCCATGTTCTTCTGTTATCCTTGGATTATCATACATGGCATGCATCTTCATTAACTGTGGCACAAGTAATGTGCATGGTGCTTCATGTTTAACTACATTGTGGTCCTATGCCCAGTCCACTATAACAGCTGGTTTAACCCCAGTCAGCAACTAAGCACCTCACAGCCGCTTGCTCTCTTCCCCCCTGGGATGGGGGACAGAATTGGAAGGATGAAAGTGAGAAAACTCGTGGGTTGAGATAAAGACAGTTTCATAGGTAAAGCAAAAGCCGTGCATGCAAGCAAGCAAAGCAAGGAATTAATTCACCACTTCCCATTGGCAGGCAGGGTTCAGGCATCTCCAGGAAAGCAGGGATCCATCACGCATAATGGTTACTTGGGAAGACAAACGCCATCACTTTGAATGTCCCCCCCTTCCTTCTTCTTCCCCCAGCTTTATATGCTGAGCATGACGTCATACGGTATGGGATGTCCCTTTGGTCAGTTGGGGTCAGCTGTCCTGGCTGTGTCCCCTCCCAACTTCTTGTGCACCCCCAGCCCACTCACTGGTGGGGTGGGGTGAGAAGCAGAAAAGGCCTTGACTCTGTGTAAGCCCTGCTCAGCAATAACAAAAGCATCCCTGTGTTATCAACACTGTTTTCAGCACAAATCCAAACCATAGCCCCATACTAGCTACTGTGAAGAAAATTAACTGTGTCCCAGACAAAACCAGCACAGCTATAAGGCGGGTAACTTAGGGCTCCACACAATCCTGTCAGGAAGCTTACTCCTTCCTCTCTATACAGATGTCATATATGAAGCATCCAGCCTCACTAAGGCCTTCTTCTGAATCCGGCATCTTTATGAGGAAATCACTGCTTGGATGGCCCAGGATGTTCACGGATAAACTAGCAACTTGTTCTGCATTAAAAGAAAGGAAATTAAGGATGCCTGTGTCATCCACTTGTGATGATGGCAGAGGCACTCCTGCTTTGCAGATGAGGTTTTCCAAGAAGATTTTGATAATGAAGCAACCTAATAAGAAATTTTCATCTTAATGTTTGCTGGTGGTGGTGGAATATGATAAAAACTCCTTTATTTTCCAGGGGAAGAAAACAGAGAGGAAAAGGAGGGCATTCGGGCTTTGGGCCTTGAGGATACCATCAGTGAATGTGGCTCTGAAACTTCTGGCACAGCTGCATGCTTGTGGACTGCCTCTTAGCCCAAGCACATTACTACCACTGGCCAGCTTTTCCGTGAAACACTGGGCTGACTTTCCCCGAGAGCAGCTGCATCCCCAAATTCTGGCTGATGGAGGAGGGGGACTTGGACTTCCCAGATGATTGCTCTAGGTGTTGACACTGGAGCAGGTGCATAAAGCTGGTACATCTATTTTTTGGATCTTCTCAGTCTGAGTGGTGGCTGGGAGGGTCTTTCCAATGTATTTCCAGATGGGGTAACATAGATGGCTTTGACGCACTTACTCTATAATGAAAATCAAGCATACTCTGTGTTTCCAACCTTATGTTAGTAGTTTCACCAAACTTAATGAGCTAACTAGAACAGCAGCAACATAATGTGGCCTTCAGCACTGCACTAGCAACCTTGGACCTTGCAAACACACCAGATGCACCCTGCCTGCCATCACCCTCCATCCAACCAGAGCAGACAAGCTACATCAGCTTTGTCCTATGCCTTCCCCACAGGATCATCTACACCAAAGAACAGCAGCAGCTTGCTCAAGCCTGTCCCCTACTTTCATACCCCAAAACACCAGACCCATAACTCTTCCTGCTGTTTGATCTGCTGTCCTTTGCGATTTACATGAGTCCCACTCCATAACAGCAAGGAGGTCAACCCTTTCAAGCCACAGTTACTCATGTTGCTCATCAAAACAGTTCAGGCTGACTAGTCACTGGCCTGACTCTCTCCCGGAATAGGCTTGACATGTACAGTGTGGGTATTAGCTCTTGCAAGGTTCCCTATACAGATTCCTTAATTTAGAAGGGAATCTTCTCAGGAGAATAGCTTTGCTGGTCTGGTCTGTGGGAAGCATCTGTGGCAGTTTCCTCAGCAGTCAGTGAGGGTGGTACAGTGAAAGCCCTGTGCATCAAGTGGCCAACAAGCAAGATTCTGCAGAAGGAAGGTACAAAGGGCTGCCTTTTGGTTTAATTTTCTCTTTAGAGTTATCATTTTACAGAAGGGTCTTTTTCAATCAGTGATAATGCATTTTACTGAGGGCAGAGGTCAGCAGCTCAAGTCTGAACTCCAGGCCAAGAATTTTAAGGCAATTAGACCCAGCAATTCTTCAGCATGCGTATTTTTATGGTCAGATGTTGTTGTTATAAATCTACCCCAGATTATGTCACCAAGTATTTTGCAGCTGTCCGTGCTCCGTGGAGGAGTTTTAGACACGTGGTCTGAATAGACTCTGTGGGACTGCAGATGTCAATGCTAAGCAAAAGAGTTGGCATGTCAGGAATGTGTGCTTGCTCTTAACCTGTGTTTGCACCAGTGAACAGAGGTGCCTATCTGTAAATATTTTCTCACTGGTGGCTCTGAAGACTTTAGCTTGCAAGGTATATATTGAAATATATATCTTTTCTCTAGAAAAAAGTCATCAGGAAGTTCTTGGCCCCATTATTCCCTTTCCTATTAGCAAACTCTGAAAGGTTCAAGTACTGCCTGCTTGTGTCACATCCCTAGATATGAAGACATGGGCCAGTGACATCTGTTAACTTGTAGCAAGCTGATAACCTCTCATAAGATAAAAAGCATCTTCAAGTCACATGCATAGAAAAGATGCAAGAATTCAGGGCATGCAGTAACATGTAGCTTGGAAGTGAGGAAAGATGCATGAGAAGGAGAGTTGGGAAATACATGCTTAGCAGCCACTGAGCAACTTTAGAGGCTTAGTACATGGACAGCTGTTCTCCTTTCCTTTACACTAGGTACTACGCATAGTATCAGTTCTCTGTTCTGTCCTTTTTTCATCACCATTGCTGTGGTTTGAGTACTGGAAAAAAGACTGAGCAGAGATGGCAGTGTATATGTTAGTGTGGACCTACAAGGCAGCTCATCTCCCTGAGTATGGGCCTTCTAGCAGAACAGGACCATGTGTTATAGTTCAGACTGATGCATTTTGCCATCAGCATTTTAAGCTGATGGTAAAAGAATACAGGTGCAAAGCGTGAGGGACTGTTTTCAGTGCGAGGAGAAAGGAAAAACTCCAGCCCTGGCTGCCTTGTGCAGCTGAGCTGCTCCTGTTGTTAAGGCAACAGAGGGAGATGTCTGCTGTAAGAGAAAAGGGTCAGAAATTTGTCTGAATGACTGAAGACAGGTGGGAGAGAGAAAGAAAAGAAATTGGTTCCAGGAGAGATGGGGCAGCAGTCACTGACCTAGAAGCGACGGAGGAGAAGGCAACTCTGCCTACGTACATGCACATCGTGTCACATCCATCTCTTTCCTTGAGAAGACACGTTCCTGCAGCACAGAGCTAACAACGCGGCAATCCTCACCCTGGACCTGTCAATACTGTGTGAGGTAAAGAGAGTGCGTGCTTAGCCCACGAGGTAAACATTAGAAGGCTGAAACAAAGTAAACGGGTACTCTGAAACCCTGGCTGGCACTCCCAGAGTTAGTGTGACCTCTCAGAAGGCATGAATCACCCACAGAGATCAGCAAGATTCAGAGTGCCGATTACGACAGTCATTAATGCCCCCTCAGTAAACGCAGGGAAAGAATGTGTGCTTTGCCTACACTGCTAAGCTAGCTGGGCATGCTGTGTCACCTTGACCAGTGATCTTTTTTGGCATAAACTAGCTAGTTCGTGGCCTTACATGAATGTTACAGAAACTGCAGAAGCTGCTTTTTTTTAAGCAGCTATGCTGTACATCTGTATGAACCTGG
Source organism: Platalea leucorodia (assembly GCF_965183815.1). Taxonomy (NCBI): domain Eukaryota; kingdom Metazoa; phylum Chordata; class Aves; order Pelecaniformes; family Threskiornithidae; genus Platalea; species Platalea leucorodia. Next base: position 97,535,962 of record NC_138826.1, on the reverse strand, counting down.
AATGGCCACCTTCCAGACAGCGGGTCTGTACCTATGCCTTTCCATCCCTAGTGCAGATGCCAACTTCTGCCATCAGCCGTGAAGTAGCTTACTAGTGGCTTCTCTCTCACCTGAAGGTTGACATGGATATTACTGATATGTACACCAAACTACTGAGATTCAGGAGGCATATACTTGCTTAGAGATCCTCACCCAACTTGCCACACCCTGCCTGTATCACAGTGGCTTGCACAGGTCCGTGGCTGGTGCTAGCAGGGGAAGGATAGCTTCTGAAAGGAGCCTAGTGTCTGATTCCCACCTCACTGTTAGTGAAGCTCATAATCCCTCCTTTGCCTTGCCTGAGTCCCAGAGGATCAGCCTATCGCATCATGCTGTAGCAGTGCTTCAGCATTTGCTGAAGGCTGTAGGCACACTCTCCTATGAGGGGCTACAAGGGGACTCTTGGGTCTGAACATAAAGAAGGCAGCGGGGCATGACAAGAGATCTAGGGGACCCTTGTTGCAAGGTATCAAATAGCACGGAGGCTAGGTTTTACACCTGAGGATACTGCATCCTTGTAGTGTGGACCTGGGCAGTTGGGTGGTGCACCAGGAGCCTACCGTGTGGACCAAACCAGAGCATTCATTCCCACAGTCCCCCCACTGGGGCTGCCAGTGGGACCGTGGTGGGTTAACCTTGGCTGGCTGCCAGACGCCCACCAAGCTGCTCTCTCACTCGCCCTCCTCCAGCTATAGTGTCAGGGTTGATATAACCAGTGTGACACTGAGAAAAATGCGACAGGAAGGGCTTTTTTTTTTTTTTTGTTGCATAGCATAAGTTAACATTTGAGGAAATTATGACAGCAAAAATAATACAGACTTAAGTGTAAAATAAATGATAATACTTTCTGATGGGAGGCACCGGCACTACAGGTTAAGAAGGACTCATGACACCCCTATTTCCTATTAGGTCGGCTGGCCTGTGGGACCAGTGACTAGACTCAGAAGAAGTATCACCAGAACCCATTTCATGGCAGACAAAAAGTGTGTGGGACAACCTGGAGGCAATCTGGACGCAAACAGTATCGCAAACCATGTTGCTCTAACCCACAGAGAACAACTCTCAGTAGGAGGACTAGGACCAGTAAAAGCAAGGAATGTACATGCATAAGAAGATGGCCTTTTTAGGGTGCAAGTTATTCATTATGCTTGCTAGAAATAATGCTAAAATAAAGGTGGCTACAAACATTCAAGGGCACACACCTTTAACAAGGGTAGATACTCAAGGGTGAGGCCACAGTTTCTCAGGTGATGAAGCTGTCTTAAAATGCCTCTTTCTCTGCCGCTTGGTTGAAGGGTGGGTTGCCCCACACAATTATTATTCTCTCTAGTGGAAAGCAGACAGGTGGGGGAGGACTGAGTAATGAACAACAGAAAGTTCCTAAACTTTTCTGATGTTCAAAACCAGCGTATTTTTAAACAACAAGCTAAGAGTGGGCAGATGTGCTGCTACAGGTCCGATAAAAGCGACACTTCCTTAACCTGGTTATTTACGTTAGTGACAGGAGTGCTGCTTGTGCTCATGTTTCAACACTCTTTTTTTTTTGAGTAAGACTTCCCTGGACACTAACAGTTAATGGAATTTGAGGAATTGCAAATGGCTTCACAAATCACTTAATCTGATGAAAAAAACAAGGAATAATACAAAGGGTAAAAGACCTTCAATATCCTGCTCTCATCAGAGTATTATGGGAAACCTGTAAATAAAGAAAACAAATCAGTGCCCAGTTCACACTTCATCAGCTGCCTAACAACTTGCAAACAGTTAATTACACTCCTTTAAAATGCACGTACAGGAGAAACGATTCAGAAATAAGCCTGTATAATGAGAAAGGACAGCAAAGAAAAACTGACTCCGCTCAGGTAAATTTAACCCTTTAAATTTGACAGTGCTGAAAGAATGTACTGTATGTAATAGCAGTGTAACTGTTGGCTGCTTTATGCCAAGCATTTACTAATCTACAACGATTGCTCTACATTTGTTTCTTGTTAATAACCTTTGCAACCTTTACTCCTCACTTAAAAGGAAGATAAGGGTTTACACATTACACATAAAAATTGAATGCTAAGTTAGTTATTGTTGATTAAATATGTTTAAGACTATCAAGTGATAAGTAAGATTAGGCTGAGTTACTTTCACATTTCTGAATATTTAGGATCCCGGTAGCCCGGTAGCTCAGTAAATACAGTATTGCTATGGCTAGTAGCAGAACATGAGCTTCATACTGACTTCGCAAATCCTCAGGACTTGTTGGGCTTTGCTGAGCTTGCTTTAGCATGCCTGCAACTCTGTTTTATCTTGTTTACCTCTAACAACAATTTTCTAATGATCAGGTGGTAATTGTCTAATATGCTGATCTCTCTCTGGTGACCAGCGATAGGACACGAGGAAATGGAATGAAGCTGCGTCAGGCGAAGTTCAGATTGGACATTAGGAAAAGGTTCTTCACTGAGAGGGTGGTGGGTCACTGGAACAGGCTCCCCAGGGAAGTGGTCACGGCACCAAGCCTGTCAGAGTTCAAGGAGCGTCTGGATGATGCTCTTAGTCATGTGGTTTAGTTTTAGGTAGTCCTGTGAGGAGCAGGGAGTTGGACTCAATGATCCTTATGTTGTCCCAAAAACTTGGGTCCGTTACCCGGTGTGCATTGCCCAATTCACACACAGAGTCGAGGTATTTTCCTTTATTACGTAAATGCGCAAATATGGGTGCATGGTACAAACCAGCACACTGTTGATGTAAACTAACAATTATTTATACAATCACCTAATACATATTCATTGTACTTTATTAAATGATTGGTTAAAATTCTTCGCCTGCCATGTAAATTACTACGCATGCTCACTACAATTCTCGAGAGCTTTACTTCCTTAATCTTTTGGGTCGGTGGGTTTCTTGAGTGAGTGGTCCTTGAGTTGGTCGTCCTGATCCCCCCCTGCCGGAATTACCTTTCCCCTAAGTTCACTTAACTTTGGTGACACTAAGGAGTCCTTCACGGACCGTTAGCGAAGCAAACTATCATTCACTTTAGAGTTCTTTGTTTTAAGACATATATCCTGTTTCATGATGCCCTAATATTGTTAGGATAAAAATGAGCAAGGTTAATCTTTACCAACATCACTTACGGGTCCCTTTCAACTTGAGATATTCTATTATTCTATATTTTACTTTTGTGTAATTTTATATAATTGTGTCATACAGCCATAATACGTGGTAATAAGTGGTACTAAGCAGTCACTTGTTTGTTAGAACAAAATGTTTATGCCCTTACCATAATAATGCAATGCAGGGGATTACAGTCAGGGTATGACAGGAGTGGGGGGAGGCACAAGATGACACTGGAATCCTCAGGGTTGTAAACGAGTCACCTGCGGTCAGTTAAAAATACACAGACCTGAGAGCTAGGGAAAGCCAGTTCTAGGGATAACAAAGAGGACAAAGAATTCCCACCACACTGAACCAAGCCACCTTAGCACCGATGGAGGCAACAGAAGGGTAAGCATAACACCAGAGACAGAGAGGTGGATGTTAGGAAGTTTGTATAAGATTTTTAACTGTATTATACTGTGTTCAGTTTTGGGCCCCTCACTGCAAGAAGGACATGGAGGTGCTGGAGCGTGTCCAAAGAAGGGCAATGAAGCTGGTGAAGGGTCTAGAGCACAAATCTTAGGAGGAGTGGCTGAGGCAGCTGGGGTTGTTTAGTCTGGAGGAGGCTGAGGGGAGACCTTATTGCTCTCTACAACTACCTGAAAGGAGGTTGTAGCGAGGTGGGGGTCGGTCTCTTCTGCCAAGTAACAAGTGATAGGACGAGAGGAAACAGCCTCAAGCTGCGCCAGGGGAGGTTTAGGTTGGATATTAGAAAAAACTTCTTCACCGAAAGGGTAGTCAGGCATTGGAACAGGCTGCCCAGGGAAGTGGTTGAATCTCCATCCCTGGAGGTATTTTAAGAACGGATAGATGTGGTGCTTGAAGACACGGTATAGATGGACTTGGCAGTGATAGGTTAACGGTTGGACTCGATGATCTTAAGGGTCTTTTCCAACCTTGACGATTCTATGATTCTGTGATTATTGAGATTTTTTATTTCCTGTAATTGTACTGTTTTCTTGTTCTGTAATTATTAGATCTGGACTGATAATTCTTTCATTAGCCTGTCAAGATTTTACCTACACTGACAACAGACTCTTGACTTTGCAAATCATATTTGCTTCCTTTTTTCCTATGACAAGAATCTGAGGGTAATAACTGTTCCTTGAGGAAAGCTCACACAATGAAGTTGACTGTTGTAAGTTATTTATATATTTTCTGCCCTTCAAAGATTATGCCAGTTTCCCTGACCAATGATAGGATTTCAGGAATAATTTTCTTGTGTTTCAATCCTTTTCTTTTTCCCCGATGGAGAGGTCACTACAGTTTTATGCTCTGCTGCCTGCCTGACCAACTGGAAGCAAAATCTACTTTATTCTGACCAGGTGGTGTTTCAGTATGTATGAGGCATAACGTAAACAGCATGTGTTGGTCAAAAAAGTATCAGCACCAAGGAACAGAAATGTTTGCCCAAAGATCTTCATATGGTAACTTCCATACAGCGTCATAATCAACACAACCAGGTTTTTTCTTTTTCTGCGTAAGCGAAGAGCACTGAACCACGGGTAAGTGCACAGGTACCAACATCAGTCAGGGAGTTTTGGCCTGTGCTCCCACCAGTTTTGGTTACCAGCCTTCAGCTGGGACCCTGGGAACTCTGGCACAGGCAAGGTGGGATGTGTCTCCTCCCACAGCGAGTGCCCTGTATGTGTCTACACCTGAGTAAGTTATCAAGATGCACTCAGTAGCAACTGAGGAGAACCAGGCTCTTCTTAAAATGCAATTGATCTGATTTCTTTGCAACACCCACCTGTGAAGGAGATTAATCTTGTCCTAGAAGGGCCCTATGTCGCCTCCTTGACATACAGGAAATTGAGACAAATAGTTCATATATAGATAGGTCTGTTATATATATATATGGGTAGAGAACCCCCACTGGATATAAACTTGCATTTGAAAAAAAAAAAACAACCCCACAAAAATGAGTGTGTAATCCTTTATCAGAAGGCATTATCAGAGCCCAGAAGCTAGCAGGGGCTAGGTGCCTAGTCATGTAATAAAATGGAGATGTGTAATAATATAATATTGAGGATGCCACGATCGCTTTTTTCCCAGTACAACAGCAGGTTTAAGATTTATTGCCCTCTTTTGTGCCACACCATTCATTGCTGCCCTCTGTCCTCGAAGCCACAGCTGGATGATACGAAGCGTTCATCTGCAATACCCATTTAAGCAATCAGGCTTCTTGATCTTGTGGCTCCAGTGCTCATCCCCTTTTTTCCCAGCACCTTTTCTGCACTCTCAGGCTGTCGGACCCAGCCCAATATTCTCCTCCAACGCACACCGCTTCAGAACAGGACACTCAACACCACTCAAACATTCGTTCCTTTAATATATGGAGGAAGATAAACAGGCCTTAAATACCCTACAGATACTTGTATCTGCAAATGTATGGTACTTGATTTTAATGCACAGCTGCTCTTGGGTATCTCCTATAGATTTTCCATGCTCTTAAAATGCAAAATGAAATTAAGCTAGGGGAAACTGAATTAAACGTGTTTTTAGCACAAAGCTTGCCGCAGTCTGCTGAGAGTCCTTTAAATGGATACTGTGGTACAAAAGTTTTATGGATTGCCAAGAACGCTTTAGTGGTACTCTCAGCCGAAAAGCAATTGAAGAGGTGGGTGAAAAGGGCATGCTTTTTCTTTATTTCAGCCACTGATGCATCAAAGCATGGAACCAGCAAAACATTTTCAGTAGCTATTTGTTAGAGTTGAAAGCAAAATAAACTATTCTCTACTTCTAGGTAGCACTATAACTGCAGTAGGAATCCTTATAAAAAAAAAAAAAAGAAGAAAAATAAAATGATGTGAACATTAGTAATGCATCATTTGCAGCTGGTATGTTTGATAAATATAATTTTATCTACAAATAATATAATAATTTTACCTACAAATAAATGAAGAATGGGTATTTCCTGCTAGTTGTTTAGCACATGCATAATTTCAAAATGAAGAAAACTGCTGATAAGCCACCATCTGATCTTGAAAGGTTTACAGCAAAAGTCTTTAATCAGAGAAGAGTTTCAGCTCAGGAGTTTCCGAGGGAAATACTTCATGTCGACAGCTCTGAATGCACGGAAACATCGAGGCACATTCCTGTAAGATGTTTCTCTAATGTCACAAATGGAAGTATAATATCGTGTTTCACAGCAATATTTTTGAACATTTTGTGAAGATTTCCCAGTTAAAATATTTACATTACGGGTGATGAAAATGAAGATGGTGGATACCAGCAGCCGAATACTGTATTTATTCCTGCACAATGCACTTGAAAGGCTTATTGTAGAATCTTACAGTGAGCACACAACTCAAATGTGTTAAAGAAATAATGCATTAAGTAAGTAAAGGGTAATCAGCAACAAAGCGTTAGTAAGAATTATTTGATTGTAAAGGTAATGCTTATTTAAAAACATGTCAAGGGAAAACAAAAAATGAAATAGGGTAACAATCACTGGTTTACACTAGGTAACAAATATGTTGGCATCACGTTATTTCAGCAAATAAAAGCACAATAAAGCTAATTCTGTTTTTTGGGAAAATGTTTTAAGTATTAAAAGCTGTAAGCATTGCTGAAGGGTTCAGATTTGACAAGAGGCTGGCAATGTTGGGTTTGGAATGGTGTGTAACAAAATTCTATAGATTATGTACACATAATTCAAGAGCCTTGTACTAAAAAATGGTCTTAGAGTGTGTATTCCAATTCAGTTCATTAATAAGTATTCTATAGTATTGTCTTCTGAGATAGTTGATTCCTATCTCAAAAACTATGGAAAGAATATTTTACCTTGGTAAAAAGATGTGGTCAGACTACAGACAAGTATGCATTCATAATTTCACAGCGAGCTTTAAAGTCAAGATAAGTTCAGTTATAAAAAATTCTATATTTGAACTTAAAAGTAACATTTTAATAATAAATGACAAATAACTGACTGCACACAGTCAGACAGAGGTGTCATCTTAGTTTCTGGCAGTGGCCTGACTAGTAGCAGTATCTCCCAAGATCCACGTTAGGGACTCCCTGAGCCAGAGGTAGTTTCTGTATGTGCATAATAACCCTTGATGGATTTCTTCACCATGAACTTGCCCATCGACTCTTGAAGGTATATGAACTATCTGCGAAAACCTCTTACTTCAGACTATACTGGCACCTGCGCTTTTTATGGCAGCTGACAAAAACAACCAAACACACTCAACTGTGAAATCGCAAACCCCTATGTATCCATTTGCACTAGACAGGAAAAATCAGCCTCCATTCTTGAACACAGGCCTGGAAGTACAACGCAGCCAGTTGTGACGCGCAGCAGGCGTGGCTGCCATCAGTCCAGGTGAAATCTGGTACGCACTACGAAAATCATCAGCTGAACAAGAAACCTGCATATTTCTGGGTAGGTTACAATACATGCAGCTTACGCAACTGATTTATAGTGAAATATTATGTAAAAATTCCAGTATTACACATTATTATTCAAAGCCGCTTATTTTTATCTGATTGCAAAGAATGGCCACAACGGTGGAGCCTTTGTGCGCTTGGATCTCCATCATCACTGAAGAAAATCACGGCTGCTGCAATCCAACGGCCGCAAGTTTTCGGGGACTCTTACACAATCTGCAAACGCAGAGACTTGAACGTGACGATCAGACCAAGCACGTTATTTTTCGTTAAGGGCCTAGTCTGCTCCGTGACTGGCACACGGCAGGCCAGTCAGGCCGCACGGACGGCGGCGCACCGCCGCGGCAGCCGGGTACCCCTCACACCGCGCCGGGAGCTGTGCCGCCCGGTCACCGCCCGGCCGCCGCGCCAGGGCCGCTGCCGGGCCGCCGTTCCGGGGGAGCGCGGCGGCCCTGCCCCGGCGCGGCCCGCAGCCTCCTCACGCCGCGCCCAGCGCCGCCGCAGCCGTTAGCCCACGTGACCGCGAGCGGCTGGCGCGCGGCGGACGCGCTACCGGCCCGCCCCGCGCCGCAGGGAGGAAGGGGTAAGCGGGCAGCAGCGGCGGGCGGGCGGGGCGACGGAAGCCGGGCGGGCTCAGAGGCTCAGAGCGCGGAGAGCCGGGGCGGGGAGCGTGTGGCGGGGCGAGGACGTGGCGGGGGAGCGGGGACGGGCCTGAGGGGAAGGGGCGGGGGGGGGGGGGGGGGAACGGGACGCATGCCGCGCGGCAGGCCCGGCCGCGAGCGCGCCCCCGCCCACGCGCGCGCCAGGCGGTCGGTGCCGCCCCTCTGCCCCGCCCCTCCCTCCGCCCGCGCGAGGCGGGGGCGGCCGTTGGGGGGGTGCCGTCCCTCGGGGGAGGGTCGGGCGGGGCCGAGAGCCGCGAAGGGGCGCAGGGGACCCCGCCCCGGCAGCCGCCTCCCCGCTGGTTGCAGGGGCGCTCCCCGCTCGGAGGCGAGGCGAGGCGGGCGGTGCGGGCGGTGCGGCCGCAGGAGCCGCCGGGTGGATGATGATACTCGCGGAAGTGTGGCGTCATGACGGGAGGGCGGCGGCAGCGGGCGCGGTGGCCGGGCACGGCCCCGCTGGGTGCTGGGCGCGCAGCCTGGCGGCTGCCCGGGCCAGGCACCGGCAGCCGCGGGTCCCTCGGCCGCTCCTGAGGACCTGGCGTGCCGCGGTCTCGTGTAGGATTCCTCCCGTGCCCTCTCCTCCGAGATATTCATTCGCAGTGGGGAGGGACTGGATTAAAAAGAAGTGGCAAAGCTAATGGTGTGAAGCACTGTCCTGCTCTGTGTGTTCTGACTGTTAGCGATGATAGGGGAGGACTCGTGGCCGCGCCGCAGGGTAGCAGTGAAGCAACGTGAACAGCGTTTGCTTGTGTGGGAGGGAACGGGGGCCTGAACGTGACGTGGGGGTTGCGCTCCTCGGTTCACTTGCATTTTGTCTGCAACTGGGACTTCTGCTGTGCACTCTTCTTGGCCCTGGACTGGATGCAATTCTTACTTAACATATTTTCCTGTTTTTATTGAATTTCTACCTGATCTTGTATTTGTCCTATGAGGACTACAGTTAATGGCAGTTTTCTAGTATCCTGATTCAGTGGCTGTCCTGTTACCCTACATCCTGGACATCTGAGAGATAAATTATTATTTTGGTTTATAATGATAAAACTTATCTTAAAGTGGCTGCTTTTCCATGTCTGGTACTTCAACCTGTTCTCGGTTTAATGCTTCTCTGTATAAAGGCCGCAATGCTTGAAGCTGAAGAGATTCAGCCAGTTCCTAGACATGTCTCTGTGGTGTTCTTATCTTTTTTAAGGAAAATTAATTTTTTTTAAGTCAATGAAAAGCTTAGATAGAAAAACTGCAGCTGAACACCAAGTAGACTCTAACTGCGTAATATCTTTTAATTAGCCGGTATTCCATTGTGATTTTTTTTTTTTTTTTATCATATCATTGCTGTTCCATTGAACTGGAATTAACTGAGTACATTGAGATACCAAAAAAGGAGAGAGGTGGTCTAGGAAAGCTGCTTTACATATCTCTAGGTAACTTTCTTGTACCAGCACATATTTATTTTCTTTTTCTTCCAAAAATTGTACATCACACATACTTGTTCATTGTTCAGTTAGGAAGAAAATAGCAATTATTTGTCAACAGAATATGCTTGGAAGACAAAATCTCTTGGGGATTTTCAGGTTAAATGAAATAATTTCTCTAGAAGACTTTTAAATTACACTTGGTTTTTCCAATATGCAGCTTTGTAACTGAATCCACCTGCATTTTGTAAAAAAACATAACATTTTAAACTACTGTGATTGGGAGATTTCTAGGAGTCTTTCATTTCTTTTACTTTTAAAATTACGGATTCTTCTGTGTAACGTGTTTGGTTACTGAAATAAATTTTCTCCTGGAATTGATAGGAAATAACTATATACATGGTATAGTAGTGGGTGGTATCCAGATCCATGAGAATAATATTTAAATCATGCTGAACAATAATTAAGATTTAAATGGTTTCACAGTCACAGTTGGAATTTTGTATTGAGATCTTTATAAGTTGACCAGTGTGCCACAGATTCCAACTGCTTCTGAAATACCTGGGTCCTGATGCTTTGATTTTAGTTCAACAGGACATTATAATTTTAAAGCAATGACTCTATATGCCACATGATCTGCACTGCATGATTTTAAGATCCTTCTGGACCAATTAAATTTAGTTGCAGTTCTAATTAGTGGCCAAAACATACAATTTTTCTATTAACTGATAAAAAATTTTTGGAGGTTCTCATCCTCATTGAAGTCTTGGCAAGAATAAATAAATCCTAGTTCCTATGCGTTAGAATTCTTTCTGTTAAAAATAAATTTATTTTCACACTTGAAAATGAGTGATTGAAATTCTAAAACCAAGTTCAGCTGAAAAATGTATATTTTAGTGTTCATATCATATAAATTATAAAGCTTGGACTAGCTGAAACCAAAAAGTTTTAGTTATAAATCTAAAACCAGTATCAGTCAGCGCAGAATGAACATTTGCAGTTTTACAGAAATCTTTCGCTTGTTTTTCAACTGAAATTATTTAGTCTTTAAAATTGAGAAATATAATTGTGTTCATGTATTAGGGAAAAATATTAATTGTAATTGCCTGGAGTGTACGCTGCAAGTCCTGACCTGCTGGAGAAACCAGATACTGACTTGCATAAATAGTGTGCTGCTGCTCTCTGTCAAAAGGATTTCGTACTTTTAACTGGTGTGTTCCTGAACTATGAGAGTCTTAGATACAAGGGGGAACGGCCTCATGGATAATCTGTCTCTTGCTTTTTGAAGAAGTTACCAATTTATGCCAGAAATGAATCAGCAAATACTAAAATAACTTTTTGCTTTTCTAATGTAGCTATAGATGCTCTTACTGTTCATTTTCCAATAAAATTATTAATTTTGTATTCCTCAGAGTATTTGGGTTTAGTTGTTTTGAGTTGTTAAACTGAGACATTTATATGGCAGTTGAGACATTGTCACAAATCCGAGGCTCAAAATCAATATGGTGGTGAATGGTTATTAGAGAGTACACTAGGTACGCTCTTAGAAAGTCCCACAGTGACCTCTAATGTTCAAGGATAAAACCTGAGTTGTTAAAATAAATGAGGTTGTTTTTGAAGGCAGAATTTTACGTATTAGTTTGTACATTCAGTTTATTAATATGCCACAGATAGTAGATAGTAAGCAGTTGGTTCATCAGGTCTTAATGCTAGGTATCATGGGAATATTATGTTGGAGAGTCAGTTCTAATTCCCCACTGTTTTGAGGAAGTATGCACAAAGCCTTTACAGTAGTTGTAGGAGAACTAGTTACTTTTCTAAAGTACATTCAAAATAGAAAATACCTTTCAAGTATTGAATACGTTCTCTCTATTCTTTCTTTTGGAATTATTTATTCATACCATAATAAATATTATTGTCAGTTATTATTCTGTCCTTATACACTCAATACATACTTGAATTCTTGAAAGATTTGTAGCTGCGAAGCTTGTTTCTTGTATTTGCTCATATGATTTTTCCGTTAGGCTAGAAGAAACTTTCCTGTTCTGTACTAAACTTACTTGTTCTTAATCCAAATGCAAAAACTTCTAGAAGAGTTTGTTTCTGGCGATATTCGTGTTTTCAGTTGAATACTGTTATTCTTAGGCCGCTTATTCGATGTTATATGAATACTTAACATGATATATTTTGGTTAAAACTGAATTCTCCCTTTTTTTGTTGTTTTTGCCTGAGTTTGATTCTGGATAACCACAACTGTCATGACAGTTTCATGGTACTTGAAAGAATCCAGAGAGTTGACTAGATAAATATGCAAATGAATTGAAAATCAAAGGTTATGCTATTGTTTACTGTAAATATAATTTACAAATTTAGTGAGTTTGGAGACACCACCTCATTTATGCAGTCTGCTCGACACCAAAACATAACAGCAGCTGGTAGTTGTTTGCAAAGGGCACTTCAATTTATAAAGTTAACTTACTTTGCATGTGTTGAATCTTTAAGCTGAAGGGCGACACAGAACTTTCAGTTGCAAGAAGCTAAATATGTGTTACGTTGTTCACTTGTGTTCCAAAATTGATGTAATTTAGTACTTTCCTTTATGTTCAGTATATGTGAATGATTATTAGTTTCTTTGAAGATACAGAAACATGAGTAAAAGCAATTATTTTATCTTTTATGTTAGAACAACTGGTACTCTGCCAGTCACCTGTGGGATAATACTTGAAGACTTTGCATTACATCTAAAGTTTAACTGCTCTGAAAAGATCTAATTTATAACAATTACTGATCTTTTTTTGTATCGCAATACCCATAGAAAAGTGGTCATATTACTGTTCTTTTTCTTGGTTGCTTACATGCATGAAACAAAATCCTGAATAACTTGTCAGAACTGAGGGGTGACTGATTATTCTCCGCTCTGAACTAGTTCTTGCTTTAATTGCTGAGAGTACCTTTCGTCTGCAGTTACATTTTCTTCTGCTTTTGCTTTGTATTTTGAGAGTGAAATGTTTTGTTTGGAAATACACAGTTGTCCATGAGGGTAAAATTCATGTCCTTGAGACATGAAATTAATTGATAAGAATAAACAATATGAATTTCTTTCTAGCACAACCAACATGTGGCCTTTGTATGTGGGATAGATCCCAGCGATGGCATGTAGTAATATTAGCTTAAAAGAAGAATCAGTTCCACATTAAACTGTTTTTTTGGGGTTGTTTTGTTTTGTCCCCCCCCCCCACCCCGTAATAATTCTGTGACAGATTAGGTAGCTGATTGTTGTGGTTTAAGCTTTTTTGTGTTGATGTGGTTTGTAAGTTGAAGGTTCACTGTGTTGATCTATTTTTGTCTGCTTCTGGGAACTTTTATGCATGTTATAGCTCTGAGAAGGTTACAAAACTGGACTTTTATTGTTGCTGTTCTGTGTTGTGGTATACTGGAAAAAATTCTGCATATTTCATAGTGATGGGAGCTATTGCATGGAAATCGTAATTGTTTTAATTCAAACTAGGGCATAAGAAAATGGTATATAATGGAGTTGAGGCTAACAAAATCTGCTGCTTTATATCTGGAACAAATAAAACATCTAGGTATCAGGACAAAATGACTAACCTAGGAGAAACAAAACAGCAGAGCATACATGCGTAGCTACTGAAAATGCTGATTAGGTTAGGATTTCCTGCTTCAGTAATGCAACAGTCATTTCCGTGATCTGTGGCATTTCCAAACTTGTAACAGAGCAGTATTCTTTAATGACCGTGTGCCAGGGAGTACAGGGACATTAATATGATGGAGGAATATTGTGAGGAAAATGTGTGTGGAGGGTGTAAATACATTAATGGAATAGAAATTTCACCACTATGATGGAATAATACCAGGATGGACTTGTGTTTAGTGAAGGGTAAATGAGGGCTCCTTCTGGAACTAGACAGTATTTTAAAATGAAAACAGACTAGTCTATTTTGATTCTTCTGTGACAGTCATTACCATCATATCTATGTGCATCAGCCTGTACTTGGATAAATTTATATGAATTAAATTAACCTACTAAAAAGTCTGCATAGTTGCACACTTACAAAAAGTTAATGTAAAAGTTATTGAAATGTATAACTAAAGTGGGAAATAAGGGTCAGGCTGCATGGAAGTACTTCTCTCTGGTCTTGTATCATGAAAGATTGTTGAAAAGGCACGTGTAAAAAAGATCACGCAAATCCTTATACTGAGCAGCATCTTGTTCATCACGGTTGTTAGACCTTCTCTTCAAGTTGTACCAGTCTTACTTAAAACAAAAGCTTTTGTGCTTTGTTTTATATTTTATAGCATGCAACAGGATTGGGCTCATTCATGTGTTTTGGTATTTTCTGTTACGAAAGTCTTCCTGGTTTTCAAACCATATATACCCGAGTTCTAGTGTGATGCCATTGATTTATGGAAAAATGCATATTGTGATTAACAGATAAGTTGGTTATTTACGGAACTGTATATAGTATAGTTACGAATTTCTGAACTAGATCAAATAGGTCATTTCAAACTAACATAGCAGTCTTGGCTGGGTAATTGTTTTGCATATAGGTTGTAATTCCCTCCTTCCTGTTCCCTCACATGCCTTCTTGTAGAAGCACATCAGGGGCCATTTTATTTCCTTTGTGGATGACTGCTAATGCCTTGTTTTTACAGCCTTTTTTCCTATCATACTTCTGTGGGTAATTTTTAAGTACCTAGATTTGCAAATATATTGTAACCTGGGGCTTTCTGAATGTTACTTGATGAGTTTCTGCAGGCTGTTTGATAAACAGTGTCTTCTAATGTGCAGGCAAGTGTAAGAAAAAATAAACATTTTATACATGGAGAGCTATCTAAATAGCATCTCTGCTCCATATGTTGTAGTACCCACGAGAGGCTCATTATAATCCCCGGACCTTTTGTGCACCAAATACTTCAGTCCAGATAATGCTGTGCTCCATCTGCCTTAATCTCTGAGCTGCACAATGTGAAATTCTTAATGCTTTGACCTGCTATATGCTAACATTTTTGATCTTGGATTTTTCTTGTCCATGTTGCCATTTCAGACAAGTTTTCAAGGTTGTTGCTTTGAAGTTTGTCAGTTCTACTGAATTATTCTCTGTGTTCTTTTCTCCTGAACCAAGGATAATTTATAAATGCTGATAAGTGTATGCATCTCCAAATTATTTTTACTATGTTGTACGTGTCTGATTTTGTTGTGCCATCTTTTAAGTGTTTTCATTTGTTGATTTTATTCAAGGTGTCACTGACTGGGCAGAGATCCAGAAATATGTGGTGGTGAATTTTTTTTTTTTTCCCCAGCAAAGAATCCTTTGCTTGCTCCACTGACACATTTAAACCTGCTTTATATTTAGCCAGCAGCATAAAACAGGCATAGCACTGGTTTCAGAATTTTACTCTGGAAATCTGATGCTCTTAAAATCTACAGATACTTTAGAAATCTTTTAAATTTTATATACCAGGGAGTTCCACTCACTATCATTAAACATTGATACTTCACAGCGATCTTATTTTTAGAAAGCACTTGAACCAGCTGTTACGTACTGATTTATTACTTGGATGAATTTACAATTTTTAAGTAGTATATATGATTACCATCTTTTATTGTTTATATATTAGGAAATCGTGATATGTCTTTCAGACTTGTTAGTGTATCTTTATATACCTATGAAATTATTAGCTTCTTGTTCTTAACATTTTTGTTGGCTGTTACTATCCAACGTTTCTTCAGATTCTATATAATGAGATTTAAAGCTGTTACAATGTTGACTGTCCATTCTGGAGGGTATATTCTTCTTTAAAAACTAATTAAAACATAATTTAAAGGAGCATTAGAAGTAACTTTGTAACCTCAGATTCTAAAAATAAAGTATATTAGAGACTTGGAAATACTTAGTTTCAACCTTGCTAAAATTCGTAATTCACTTTGGACATCAAAATTTTTTGATAGGCACATGTTAGATTTATGCATTTTTTAATGAACCAATTCATTAATTTTATATAGAAAAATATAAATATAAAATAATAGATATATATCTATAATATAAATATAAAATAAATATAAACTAGAAAAATTCTATATTATAAATACAAATTTTCTCTGTAATATAGAGGAAAATGTATCAAATTGAAATATTAGAAAGCTATGCCCATATTTCCTTCAGTAATTTTCATAAATTTTCTCAAACTGAATGTGTTTTCTAAGAAAACAGTTAATTAGAGCACATTGAGGTTATAAAATATGTCTAAGAGCAGAATATTATCTCCAGGAGTGATATTTGTTTTCTTTATTTTTAAACAAATACTCCAACCAGAAAGTTATTTGTGTTTTAAGAAAAAATGGTAAGGATCTTTGTTGTGTCTACCTTTTACTACCGTAAATTCTTTCTTGTGACTGCTGTAAATGCTTATCATTACTTTTTTCCCTTCTTTCCTCCTAAGACCTCCTAAGTATAAGAAAAGAAATCACTGCACATTTTAATCAAACTGTATTTATCAGTTGAGGATTATCCATTCACGTGTACAGTTACTGGTAGAAGATAATGCTGCAAACTGTCTTTCTGCTGCCTACGTTCAAGCTCTTCCCCCGTGGCAATGCAAGACAACTTGAAGCCTCTCTTTCTGAAAGAGTGATGTGTAACCTTCCGTCTACTGGCAGTTGGATGATGAACTGTTGTGCCAGCAGTTGCATGGCAACTCTGCATGTGCATATACTTATCCTATGGTAAATGCTTGTCTGTGTTTTTTGGAGGGGAAAGTTTATGAAATAGACCTGGCAAAAATGTTCATGCCATTGAATGAGATATTGACATGTAGTAACTTCTTACCCTTGTGTTAAAAATGTTTTGTTATATGGAAGGACTTAAGGTTAAAGACGGATTTGTTTTTAAGTAGTTCTGCTCAAACTGTTTAAAATGTGTGTGCATATGTTTGCTATCTTTTGGGAAGAAGGGCTTCTAGAGTAGAGTAATCTACAGGCCTGCTCAGTTTGTGTCCTGGGGAAAAGCTGTCCCTTACTATGGGAGGTGGGGAACCAGGAAACTTTCAGAGTGTAGTGTGTGACTGGAAATGAAGGATTCATCTTGGTGTGGATGGAAGATAAAACCAGTGGTTTGATCAATTGCTTAGTGAAGGAAGGAAGGAAAATTCAGGGCAAGTAGAGAAGTCCTTCAGCACAACAGCTGTTGTTGGCTTTGGTGGCTTTGCAAATCGATTGCTTGTAGGGGTGCTGTTGGTGTTTTTCCCCTCATCTTTATTCATATTGTGCCTTGTAATACTGCATGTGTCCAAAACCACAGAAGTAGGACCTGAACTCCCAGCTTTGTCCACAGCCACTTAATGCTCCCGGTGTTGCCTTGGTCAAGTGATGTACTGAGAATGTAGCATTTTGCCTTAACTGTTTTAATCTGTCTGCTAGATTCTGTGTCACTATTAATTAGCTGGTAGTGTCCAGGAGCATATGGTTGGTCTCCTGTGGATTGTCTGACCAATTACTTTTCTTCAGATGCGAGATTTTTCTGTAGATACCAGCATGGAGCTTTTGCAAGAAGTTTATAACAAGATCTGTCAATGGATTTCATAAAAGGGATGGGCTGAACATTCATGCTTCATTATTAAGGAAAAATAGGTTTGACCATGAGGAATTTAAGGAGTAAGTAAATTCATCTGATTTCTTAAAGTTTTTAAAAAAATTTCCTAAATCAGTCATATTGTGATACATCTGTCAGGCAGTGTCTTTCAGCTCAAAGAGTGACTGTAGAGAACTTGTTGGATATGTTTGTGGGCAAGGTCTCAAAATTGTGTTTTGAGGCTGACATTGGTGTTAGAGTGGAGGAGGTCTGCGATATGCCAGACCTTAGAGCAGAGGAGTAGAATTCCAGCCAGAAAACTCGAGAGGTGAAGTTCAGAATCAGTGCATTGAGAAAAGAGTGTTAAGGTTTATAAAATGGTACAGTTTGTTAAACAGTAGACAAGCCCCTGATTTTTAGAGATTCTATTTTTATGTGGAATAAAACGTAAATCTGTGCCGATTGAGGCAATAGTCTTATTTGGTGGACTGGTTCCAATAAACAGTTCTTGAACCATACGCTGAAAGTAAAACGTTTTAACATTTGTCTTGAATTGATGAGGTTTTTGTTCTGTTTCACAACCTATTTCAGATTCTTTGTGAAAGCTGTTGATGCAAATTGAAAACATTTTCATGAAATGTGTAGAAAGAAAATATAAATGAATTACAAGCATTAAGTACACTTAGTCTCTTTACTAGTTAACCCTGTGTTATGAGCAAGAGTGCTAGATTATGGTGAAGTATTTCCACGTAAAAAAAAAAAAAAAAAAAAGTAAAAGAGATTTAAAACCTTGTGAAGGTGAGTGTCAGAAGTAGTAGTAAGACAGATCTTGTCATTGCAAAGCTGTTAATATCTATAAAGAATTTCAGTGAAGAATATGCTGATGGCTTACTTTGTAGAACTGTATTTCCTCTCCTAAGTGTAATCCTTTATGGAATTAAGTAGCCATATCTATGAAGGAAATACTGCTTTCAGTACTATTTCATCAGTGTGATTTGAATTTGTATTTTGCATACAAATAGTTCATCACTTCCATATTTCTGAAAATGCAACAGAAAAAAAATTATTTCACAATAGTGAAATTCTAAATATTCTGTTTGTAAGAGGATTGAACAAAACTGCATGTATTTACATTTTCTATTATTTTGATTGAAAAATAATTCTGTGTTCTTGAATATAAATACACTGAAAGACTCAAAAGTTCAGGACATAGTCTGTTTTCTCCTTCTGTTACTGTCTGTTGGAGTTAGGATGTGATAGAGTGAGCAGGGACTCCACAAACTGATCTTGTGTGGGGTCTACCAGGGATTCATTAGGTGGAAACAACAGTTTAAACTGGATTTTCCAATAGGGGAAGGACAGCATTTCTTATCATGAAACTGCAGTTACATAAAAGTCTTGTACCTTTGCAGCAGTACCCGAGTACTCAGCTTGCTTTTCAGAGGTATAACTAATACGATCAAACAACTTGTGTTTCAGCGTACTTTGTAGGTATTTTTCGAGAATGTTCAGTGGTTCAGGGCTAAATACATAGACGGGAGATAGCATAATAAATGATGAGTTGGAGTGAAATAGTCCCATGTGTCATTACTTAGCTGCCCAGCCTGCCAATACGCTTTTAACTTTCTGATCTAGTAGTGAACAAGGAGTCATTGTGTTACTGTGTCCCCCTATGATACAAGTGAAAATTTGAATTGATTTTATATGTTTGCAGTTATCACAAGTGTGGAAATGATGCATTTGTGCATTTTTATGTGTGAAAATACTTAATAAAGAAATGGTAATGTGTTGCAAACAGTCAGCTTTTCTTTACATAACACACTATGTCTTTGAGGGTCATGAATTAATAATTACCAGTGTATAGAGAGAAAATTATTTACCGAATTTTAGAATAGAATAGAATAGAACATTTTTCAGTTGGAAGGGACCTACAATGATTATGTAGTCCAACTGCCTGACCAATTCAGGGCTGACCAAAACTTACAGTATATCATTAAGGGCATTGTCCAAATGCCTCTCAAACACTGACAGGTTTGGGGTATTGACCAGCTCCCTAGGAAGCCTGTTCCAGTGTTTGACTACCCTTTCAGTAAAGAAATGCTTCCTAATGTCCAGTCTAAACCTCCCCTGGCACAGCTTTGAACCATTCCCACGCGCCCTATCACTGGATACCAGGGAGAAGAGCTCAGCACCTCCCTTTCCCTTCCCCTCCTCAGGAAGCTGCAGAGAGCTATGAGGTCGCCCCTCAGCCTCCTTTTCTTCAAGCTAGACAAGCCCAAAGTCCTCAGCCGCTCCTCACAGGACATGCCTTCCAGCCCTTTCACCAGCTTTGTTGCCCTCCTCTGGACACATTCAAGGACCTTCACATCCTTCTTAAATTGTGGGGCCCAGAACTGCACACGGTATTCAAGGTGAGGCCACACCAATGCTGAATACAGTGGGATAATCACCTCCTTTGCCCGGCTGGTTACGCTGTGTTTGATGCACCCCAGGATGGGGTTTGCCCTCATGGCTGCCAGGTCACACTGCTGACTCATCTTGAGCCTGCTGTCAACCAGCACCCCCAGATCCCTTTCCGTAGGTCTGTTCTCCAGCTACTCCTCTCCCAGTTTATCCTTGTGCCTGGCATTACTCTGTCCTAGGTACAGGATCCGGCATTTGGACTTGTTAAATTTCATCCCATTAATCATAGCCCGATGCTTTAATCTATCTAGATCCCTCTGCAAGGCCTCCTGTCTCAAGAAAGTCAACAGCACATTCAACTCCTGTATCCAGATCATTGATAAATATATTGAACAGAACTGGACCTAGAATTGAACCCTGGTGAACACTGCTGGTGACCAGATTTTGGTTGTAAACTCCAACTAAATGCTCTGTAATCGGTTATTTCAATCTAGTTGATGGATTTTTTTCAGAAATACATAATTAGGTTTTGTCTAGTTACATCAGTTTGCTTCTTGCTTAGCTGAACTGTTATCATTGAGTCATTTTTATCAAGTACTTCTGCTAGCACTGGATCACAAGAAATGGTCAAATTAGCTAAAGGGTAAATGTCAAGTATCAAGCTGTCTTCTGTAGAGCAGACTTTTAAATTCTGATGAAGGTTTCTGTTCTTTTTCATTCTCATGTACACATTCTTTTTTTTTCACTGTGGATATTGGGAGACCCTAACAGATAATATAATTAATTTATTCTTAACTGCTCCTTGTTGGATTGCTACAATGTTGTTGTTACTTAAAATTTGTTTTATAACAACTTTTTTTTTTTTTCCCATTTTCTTCATATTTTTCAGATTATGGCACAGGCTCAAGGTTTGGGGAAGAGATACATTAAAGCCTTTTTTAAAGGTTTCTTTGTTGCTGTTCCGGTAACTGTGACTTTCCTGGATAGAGTTGCCTGTGTAGCAAGGGTGGAAGGAGCATCAATGCAGGTATTGTTGGAAATATCTTTTGTGTGTCAGGAAATTAAAAAGTGACTGTCCACTGACAATAGCAAGGTGGAAAAAAATCTTTTTCTCAATTGTTATTAAATGACCACATTGTAGTATAGAATAGTTTAATTTCAACTTTGTTAAACAAATACCTTTTTGATGTGAGAAGAAAAGCTTTTGAGAACAAAACGTGCCAAAATTCTGTCTCGGTAAAAGGAAAATATATAGATAAGTAGTGATAAAGATTTTTTTTTTTTAATATATCATCCCAGTCATTTAGAAATAAAGATTTCTTTTTTTGAGCACTACCTTTTGTCTCTTGGGATTGAATTGATGACTCACAAAGAGGCTTTATTAGTTTTTAGTAGCTGTATTATAGTAATTGTAAGGCAAAACTGGTTCTTGCTGTACTTGCTTTTACTAATGAACAACTATGGCACCATTTCAGTGAAGAATACTGAAAATGGCATGAACCCAATACTAATACCTATGCTTATCAAGACATAAGTATCAGTTCACTGTTTTTACTTTGATTATACTGAAGGTGTATACAGTGTAAGCAAAATAATATAAATTGGCTGTGTAACATTTAGAAGAGAAATACTCATGATAGTCAACAGCTACTTTGTTTCCTCTGCTATTGGGACTTGAAAAACATATGTTGTAATGTAGTTAGCCAATTTTTGTATTGTTACTTTACATTTGAAATCATATGCACTGCCTATTGCTGTGCATCACCACTGATAACTATAATTTATTCTGTTCCAAATTGCAACGTTCCAATTAGCAGAGACTAGGGATTTGATTCTTGGATGCCAATAATTTTTCTGATTATCTGAGTAAGCTCAGAACCTTGAAGAGAGGTTTCACAGCAGTCAAGATCAGCTGCTGGAGTTTGAATTGCACAGCATTCATCCAGACAAAACTTGGGCTAGAACCTGGGCTTGGCTGATTTGTGTTTTATGCTATAGAGGAGTATGGGGTGGGGAGGAGGGAATGGCAAGGTGGCATTGTGCCTTTTGTGTCAGTCTGTAATCTGATGTTTAACCTCTGTCAAGAAACCTCAGCTGGTCTAGAAGGCAGCTCTCACTTCAAGAACAGGGACCAAAGTAAAATCATCGTACTCCAGTAATTCTACAATCCAAGACCAGAAGTTAAGTGTAACATAAGTTACCTTTGCCCTTTTCATGAATGTTATTCTGAATATCATTGATGACCCACCAAAGGTAGGAGAATCTCAGGGTGTGCGGTTGCAGAGCCAGAAATTTGCTCTAGAAAGGAAGAGAGGAGTGGGAAGCTGGGAAAAACATTTGCATTCTCTTTTTACTATCTTCAGACAGGAGAAATTCAAATATATAGCACAGCATTTATGTAAATACAAAAGCAGCCAGACAAATACAACTCACCCATTTTCCATCTCCCTTCAGCTGGGGCTACACGGCTAGAAGGCGCGTCCCCTGGGTGGTGGATAGGGGATCCCTCTCTGGAGGGTGCACCGGATAAAATTGAAGAAGGTGCTGCGAACCAACGCAGCCTAAGGGAAGGCCACCCTGACAGAAAAACCACTGGCCCTCCAAGTCATGGGGGTTGGGCAGGAGGCCAACTACCTCCTCCCGGAAAAAAAAAAAAAAGTTGCAGAAATGACGACCATCAACTCGGAGATGGAGAAAATCAGTAATGAAGTGAGGAGGAGGAGATGGAACTGGATCGGTCATGTCTTGAGGAAAAAACCAACAGAAGACTGCGCTGTGGCCCTTGGGACTCCAGAGCACGCAGCCGCAGACCGATTGAAGTGGAAGAACGATGTTCACACCTTGTGTGCCTCCTGGCACTGAGAGAATTCAGATATCAGATTTTCCATCTCCCCATTTTTTGTCTCTGTTGGGACCTAGGGCAACATGCAGCATTCAAGATGCAGATGCATCTTGAATTTTATGGTTTTGGTGTGTTGTTTGTTTTTTTGTTTGTTTGTTTGTTTTTCTGCTAGTGAGCATGACCTGAGCATTTAATTTTCGAGGGATTGTTTTTTTAGCCTTTCATTGTTTGGTCTTTTCGGTCTCTGACATAATGTTCTGTTTGACACCCATTCTTGTTTGGATGGTTTTACCTCAGTAGCTGGAAGGAAATTTTCTAGATTTCCCTACTCCACAAGTCTATTGAGGCCCTCTGGTCAAGACCTCAGTTTTATGTTTCCTTTGAAGTCAAAGTCTCAAGTGTTAGGGGAGTGCTCTGGTATTATTCTGCAGTATTGCTTCTGTACTCACTTGAAGGGCATATAGTTAACTGTGGTTTATCCATGGAAGATTTGAAAAACAGTACAGTTATTTGCTCAGATTTATTCAACCTGACAAAGAAAGATATGCACTCTTTGTAGTGGCTAGGGAAAGCAATATATATTTAGTGGGTGATTAAAATCTAAAGCTCTTCCCTTAATACATCTGTTGACTAAACATTCTCCCAGTTGATTGGGTAGCTTGAAAGCTGACATTTCTAATTTTAATGACATCTCGGTGTCTGTAAAATTATCTCTCTGGTTTTATTTTGGACTGTAGCACTGAAATAGAAGTTTGTTTTAAACTTCTATGCCTATGGATGTTTTTCAGACTACAAAAAAAACTTCCTAGTTCTTCTAATAAGATACTAATTTCCTTGCCAAGATTTATTAGGCACCTAACTAAGTCTGACAGGGACATAATTATAAGGAATATATGCCTCTCTTGCAGAGTAGCTTGAAGGAGCACTGGTCATTGCGTTGCAATTCCATCTATTTACTGTGTTGTCTGAAGAGTGATCTATGTTGAATGTATCTGAAAGCTTTGGGTATGAGGGAGAGTGAAGTTCAGTCAGCATGTAGTCATATATCCATCAGTCACATGCATCCAATGATATCTTATTTTCTCAATTTGAAGATAATCATGGTATGATTCCCAAGAATTTGTTTGTAATAGACCTCTAAAATATCTAGCTGGCTTTGTGCACTCATTATTGTGGCTCCTGCTGAGCCTTGTCATGGTTTAACCCCAGCTGGCAACTAAACCCCACACAGCCACTTGCTCATGCCCTCCTGGTGGGATGGGGGAGAGAATCAGAAGGGTAAAAGTGAGAAAACTCGTGGGTTGAGATAAAGACAGTTTCATAGGTAAAGCAAAAGCCGTGCATGCAAGCAAAGCAAAGCAAGGAATTAATTCACCACTTCCCATCGGCAGGCAGGGTTCAGGCATCTCCAGGAAAGCAGGGATCCACCATGTATAACGGTTACTTGGGAAAACAAACGCCATCACTTTGAATGTCCCCCCCTTCCTTCTTCTTCCCCTGGCTTTATATGCTGAGCATGATGTCATACGGTATGGAATGTCCCTTTGGTCAGTTGGGGTCAGCTGTCCTGGCTGTGTCCCCTCCCAACTTCTTGTGCACCCCCAGCCCACTCGCTGGTGGGGTGGGGTGAGAAGCAGAAAAGGCCTTGACTCTGTGTAAGCCCTGCTCAGCAATAACGAAAACATCCCTGTATTATCAACACTGTTTTCAGCACAAATCCAAACCATAGCCCCATACTAGCTACTGTGAAGAAAATTAACTGTGTCCCAGCCAAAACCGGCACAAGCCTGAAATTAAAAGTTCTGACAAGAAACAAGGAATAAATCTCTCGGTGTCATGCTCGCTTTCCTACTCGTACTCTCTGTTGCTCGCTCTCTCTCTCTCTCTCTCTCTCTCTCCCCCCTGCTCCCCACTTTCTGTTTTTGTTTTGGACCAGCCTTACTGCTGCTTTATGGTTTCTGATGATAGTAATATTTTTTGACACCCTGGCAAGCACGCTGCATAAAGGTTCCAATGAAAATACAAATTTTCTGATTTATTCCTAGTCAATTAATACAGATTTCATGCATTTAATTGTCTCAAGCTGATTTTGTGTTTCTACAGTGCTTTCAGCCACCTGTCATAATTCTTTCATGTGCGCTGACTTCAGTGTGTATGAGTATTAAGTCTAACTTATAGGGAATAACAGTGAACTATTGCAGTTTATAATTTTAACATCTTTTTAATTGCTTCATTACCTTCTTTTTTCTTTCCAAAATTACTGTTTTTTGAATCCTTACAGGAGATGTTTGTTGTTGCTTAGGATTTCACAGATTGATGTGCTCATCTAGCATTTTGTTAATAGCGGATTTCAAGTGAGTAGTAATCTGTTTACAACATTGAATGTAAGTGACACAAATAAGTGGTAATATGATTTCTTACTTGGCTGTTGTGGATTTTTTGCGACTCGTCTTGTAATGCTGGATGTATACTTTAACACGTTTGCTATCATATGGACATCTTTTTCACATCTTGATATCCATTTATGTTTTTTTTTCTATTGAGTTTCATTGCTTGTCTGGTGTTAGGAACTCTTCATACATAATGATGTGGAAAAGGGAACCCCCCATGGATATTTAAATTCGTGAATTCATTAAACCAAATGGACTGTTTTCAAGTGAGATGGAAGATGACAGCGTATGTGCGACTTTATATGCAAGTTCTGTCACAAACAGTTCAATACCAAGGATTATAGCAAGTAGCCTGACCAGCAATCTCTGATGAAGCACGCTTGTTTCAGCAGCAAACATTATTGAATATTCTATTCCATTATGCATAATAGCAGTTCTAATTATTCTGTGGCAGTTTCTCCTAACTTTATTATTAGGATTACTGTACCTAAGCTTGTGAGCTCATGTGAATATTCTTTCTGTTCCCCAATCTATAAGCAAATAAGTTGTGACCTTCTGGTATTCACTAGCAGCATAACAACTATCAAGTTAATCACTATTTGTAGTAAAAGGGCAGGGGTTTACCCTTCTACTTATGGAACCTCATGTCCTGTGAGGCTTCATCATATGGCTGGGGATCTCAATTTGCATGCTTTTAGCATTAGATTAGTTAGTAATTGGAAAGAGTGAATGTTTTGTGACTTCTGCACCACAGTTCTAAATTAAGGCCTGTGTGTCTCATTTGTAGCAGGCTATTATGCCGAGAACTTGGGCAAACAAGTTATAATGCTTCAAGCTAGAGGAAGGAAGAAGCCCCTGCATTGTTTTGTTTCTTAAAAAAATAAAAAGCCCTTGTGAACCTATTTGTTGACTACTTTTTCAGAAGCTGTATTTTTGTTTCGCTAGACCTGAGACCTTACTACTAGTAAAAATGTCATGGGGAATAAGTTGTCTCTGAACACACTGCATTAAACTCTTTCTATGCTTTTTGTTGTGGAATCACAATTTATTTTATTTATGTTAGAGAAAGACTTGCTGTGAAGGATTTAGATGATTTTTTTTTTTTATGGAAAACTGTAGTTGATGTAAAATGAAAGTTGTCTCCTTCTAGTTTTCCTTACATTTCTTCTACCAAAATAATATTTTTGTCTGTGCATTTTGAATATGTCAGGTTGTTTTGTGGGAAAGAAAAAAAAATATTCTGCAGTGTCATATTTCTCTCAAACATAATTCTAATGTATAATGAGTTGGATATCCATTCTGTATGTCAAAACCACATGAGCAATGTATTCTTCAAAATAGCAAGCAATATGGTATTACATTTAGAGTGCTTTAAGTTAACAAGATTATGCAATATCTAAATGTATTTAAACTCTAAAGTATTTCCTTTGTTTAAATACAGAAAACAGTAGGAGTCAACTGGGATAATGCAACTAGGGCAATACTGTAACTACCTGGTGTATTTCTCTGTAAGATGAAGTTGATATAGATTTAGTTGCGAGGAAAAGTTTGTGAACACTCATGTAAATCTTTTCTAAGTATCAGCTGTGAAATACATTATCTCTTGGAGCAATGGGTTTAAAATTTCCATTTGTTTTGACCTTCTCTGTTGGCCCTTTGAGGCAGATACTTTTTGAGTACCAAGCAGTTTACTTTGTGAGAATATACCATATGTATGATTCCCGCTTCCTAAGATCTGCTTCTTTGCCTAATGTCCAGTACCATTCTTAGCTTCTGGCCGATATGTGCCTGCATTTGGTAAAATGAGTGTGACTGTGAATTGTTTGTGAATCTGTATGTAAAGAATTTGTATGTAAAGATACTATCCTTTGGTGGAAGATGCTATGAAGGTGGAAAATCATTCTGGAAAATCCTGATTAAAAACATAATAATCAGATATCTGCTCATTAGCTTTTAGTTTTCATTTATCTGGGTCTTGCAGTGCATAGACTCTAGGAAATAAAATAACGATGAGTGTTAATGTACTTACAGTTTAGACTTGGACCATATTTCTGTGGATTTTAATGTGATCTGCTTTGATCTGCAGACTTACTTGACTAGAAGTTTGCCCTATAATCCACAGCTCAAAGCGTAACTAGCCTCATTTGCTGTTTACCTAAACATATTTATTTATGTTTATTATTTAGTCTTTTGAACTATTGTCTTCTGTACTGTTCATATGAATTACACCTACTCAGGACCCCAGCACATTACTTTTTGTTGCACGTTAAAAAGCTAGTTTTTTCACAAGTCCCATTTGAAAAAGGTCTTTATCAACTGACCTGGCTAGCAAAGAAAAGGTGATTGAGGAAACTGTAGCAAAGACAAGTCAGCACTTCTAAATAGCTTTTAAAGTTAAAAATAAATACTAAGTATCCATCCTGGTTTGGGAGCATAGTTTTACTGAATAAAAATACAATTAAATTTAACACTGTGTAATTACTTGTGTTGAGAACAGTTGATTTCAGTCCTACACCTGGGTTGGGTTGCTCATCAAAGGTACAATCAGTCTGGGGAGGGGAATCTCAGAGGTGAATATCTGTTGGTACATGTGGAGGGCCAAATTATATTATAAGGTGAACACTGAAAACCTCTTACAAAAAATGAAATTTTAGCAAACATTGCAGCTATCATACTGATAAATGAGGGGCTGCCTAATCTCAATAGTCTGCTTTATTAAATATGTAACCTAACTCTAGAGTCTAAATTAGAGGTCGTCTGCTGGCCAACTTGGAGATACCGTAATTGTATTTGAAGAGTCTGAAAAAGCTTATTGAGAAATAAGCTATTAAAAGACTTTAGTCTGGATTATTCTTAAATACTTTCTGTCTACTAAGAGAAGTATTTGTATTGAAATAACGCCTGCAAAACCCAATGAAGACAGTACTGTGATGGGCTACTTCCTTCCGCTGCCGTTTCTAATGGGTTAACTCAGAGCCAGCATTAACCAGGTACCCTGGTTTTGTACCACCTCACACAAAATAATTGTGTGGTTCTATGTACCTCC
Source organism: Platalea leucorodia (assembly GCF_965183815.1). Classification (NCBI taxonomy): domain Eukaryota; kingdom Metazoa; phylum Chordata; class Aves; order Pelecaniformes; family Threskiornithidae; genus Platalea; species Platalea leucorodia. Next base: position 97,508,049 of record NC_138826.1, on the reverse strand, counting down.
TGATACGCTGTACTAATTAATTACTTGGGGTTTTTTTTTTGAATGTTGAGGTTAGTGAACAGTCTCATTTCACTGTATGGTTCTGTGAGAGTTCATGCTTCTCTGTATCCCGTTACGGAAGGCCCATAATTACTGGCAGTGTCAGTATATGCTGTAGGTGTGGGGTTTGTTTTTTCCCTTTGCAAAGAGTGCTGAGATTACTATTGTTACAAGTATGTATTTCATTTTTAGTGCGTTATGCTTGTATAAGTACTAAGATGCCTGCAGAAAGTTTGCTTTTTCTGGGAATTAGTGTTCTTTGTTCTCCTTTGGTTTTAATATTAAGTGATATACAGTAATGGCAATCACTTCTTTTCATCAGGCTTGTCATAAGTATGTATCCTGTGTAATTTAATTTGCATGCAGTAGTGCGTTGAAAGATATGAACTGCAAGTTGCCAGAAATTAATGGCATTTAACATAGCTTTACTAAAGAAATATATTTCCCAGAATAAAACAAATTCTTGATCTTCTTATAGTAACTGGGTACATTTTTCCTGATTTTAATGGATTTTACCTGTTGATGGAATGAGAGCTAGGTGGAAGATTCATAAAGGAAATGTAGATCTAAAGCTGTTTTTTTCCCCCCCTCTCTCAGCCTTCTTTGAATCCTGGGGGAAGAAAAGCATCTGATGTAGTGCTCTTAAACCACTGGAGCGTTCGAAATTATGATGTACAACGTGGGGACATTGTGTCACTGGTGTAAGTCGTTCTGCATAAATTTCCATACATGCTTATATAAATGTTGAACCATCAGTATTTAATATTTAATCTAGAATACTGTAAGTATATACATGAAGAAGAGACATAAATTTTTTAATAATGCATTATTGTTATTCTTATAATAAGTTTTCAAAACTCAGATGTTCAAAGAATGCATTACCAAGTTTTTACTTGAAAGGAATGCAGTGTAAGATATTATGTGATACAGTATATATGTGCACCAAAACTGCCAAGAAAAAAGAACTGTGAGATAAAGAGAGAAGATAGATAAAACATTATGTGGCTTAATGGAGTATATTTTTAAAATTGTTTGGCTATGCACTCATATTTCTGAGGAAAATAGTGTTTCTTTACCAAGTAATACTAACTGTCTTTTTTCCTGGAGAAATCTAGCTACTGAATAAAATTTTAAATAAGATCACAAGAATTCAACCATCTCCATAAAGGACAAATGTAGCAAAAAAAAAAAAAAAAAAAAAAGTTTTACAATTATAATGGGGAGGTCTATGTATCAAGCCAAAAGGTGGCGGTGTTTCGCTGTTGAAAATATTCAAGACTAACAGACGACAGAAACTCCATTTCAGCCTTAATGTAATATAGAAATGGAATGTCAAAGTGTGCATAACTGACACAATGATATAATACATAGTCACACTACATGCTTGGATAGTTTAAGCTTAAGCTTTTAGTTTTGTAAGTGAAATGCACAATATGTAGATTATAACAGAACTGTCTTTGGAAGCTATATTATCTGGCTTCCTTTTTGTCATATATCTCTTCTAATCGTCCCATTTTTTTGCCTACTTCTTCACTGTAGTGGTAACTTGTATGACAATTTTTACTACCAGCTCTTAAAGCAAACTCTCTCATGCAGTCTTCTTTTGTTAGAAACTTAAAATTTACTTTATGGTCTGTCTTACTGTCTGGCATGTAAGATTTTCTGCATACAAATATGAATTTATTCATATTTGCAACACCTAATATTGCAAAAGGACTCCAGTTTCAGGTCACTTAATGACTGCTTGTAAAATTTGATTCTGCCTGTGTGTGCATCCCTCTGCCCAAGTCATGCTCTGGTGGTTGTTTAAAACAGTGAATGTAACTGATTAGTAATTAATGGACTGAACAGAAGATGAGCGTGTTGTCTGATCAGAAAACAGAAAGAATAGTTTCATTCTTATTATACTTCTCGAAGGTTTGTGGTATCATCTGAGCCATCTGCATTGATTGCTTTCACTTCGCTATATGTTTGGGCAAGATAAGTAATACTTTAGATGCTGTGGGTTTTTTGTATGTTTTGAGAATTTTTGTGGAGTTTAGGTACACCCACAGGGAAGAAATCACATTGTATTTATGCACTGTACTGAGGTTTTTCTTAATCTTTGGGGAAGTACACTGAATAATCAGACTAGAGAATTCAAAAAACACTTTAAGAAAGGAAGTTAAACAATGTAAAAATAACCTATTGAATAGTTTCGAGATGAAAATACTGAAGGGTATTTTATATATCAGTAACAACTTTTAAGCTGTTAAGTACTTCATGATATGGGTTTGTTAGAAGCAGCTTTGGCCTACTAACTTATTGTAATGTCAAGTTTTTAATTGTGTTACAAAGACTTGCAGGATATAGTATCTGGATGTGATTTGGTACCCATGTGAGTTGTTTGAGACTTAACTTTTGGTACATGAGGCTTTTATTATGTAAACAGGTTAATATTTTTATCCTTTTCTTTTCTATTGTTTACTTACGATTTCTATAAGTCACTAGTGAATAGATATCCTATGTATATGCATGAATTTTACTCGGTGGTCCTCAGAGGATTTGGCTGATTTAAGCAAGGCATGAACAGGGAAGGTCAGTCTCCCATCAGCTGCTGCTTTTTCTGTTCCTGTCAGAAGTTCAGATGAGAAAGTGTTGGTGTGACTGAGATAGGCAGATGGGTAGGTAAACCTTCTTTCATATCCTACTTGGTTGCTTAATATTTATCCACTGTCTCCTCTTTGGCAAGTCACTGTAGAAAATAGCTATGAGGTTGTGGGAGGGTGGTGTTTTGCAGAACAAGAGCTGAGGTCAAATATTTCTTCATGGCAGCTTGACCAGGGCCATCCAAGCTCTTTGCTTTCTTCATATCATCAGAAATACTGCATCATTCTGGATGGGTGCTGTTTCTATCACAACTCTCAAAAGTGACTGTTGAGATCCCAACTGGGAAAGTCCAGTATAAGTAGATGGCCAACAGCCAAACCTTGGAGCAAAGAGATGAGTTAGTCTTGGTGGCCCTGGATGCCCCAAGAGAGGATCAATCAGCCTGTGATTATGCTTGTGATACTCCTTGCAGATCCAAAAGTTTTTCCTCTCTCGTCCAATCTAGTTCTTGATGAACATATATGTTTTTGTTATTTGCTGACTTTGATTACAAATGAGCACCCTATCCCCAAGCACTTGCTGGTGTTTGTGCCTGGTTAAGGTATTAAATGGAGACTGCATGCTTATGGAAACATGCGTCATGCATCACAACCACAGCTGTGAAATGAGCCACTGTGTGTGCACACATCGACATAGGTTTTAGACATAATATTTAGAATGGCATTAGTCCTTAAAAGTATAAAATTAGAGTCAGATAAAATCAACAGAGGGAATAAGTTGGCAGGAAAGAATGATTTGTTTACTCTCAGTTTAGTGCTTTACAAATAGTTAAATCTTACCTCAGCTTTTTAGAAGATGTTTTAAGTTAACGTTTTTTCTTTTAGCTTGAACTCATCCTTATTGATACCAGAATTAAGAGAGCTCAATGTTACATGTTATAACTTTTCAACTCACAATTTTAAGTTGATTCAGAACTAAGGGAAATTGATATAATCCTTAATTTGATCACTTGCTCGAGTGCTTAGATACTACTATTTTACTGGGACTTAATAAATTAAAAATCACAACAGGAATATTTTTTCAATATATTATTTAATTTCCATTATTACATGTTCCAGAATACTACCTTTGCATCTCTTAAACAGATGCAGAAAAAGTGTGTTATTTTCTTTGTTTTGAAATGCTTTTGTTTATCTTCAAAGAGAGAACATAGTTATGTGGCATGTGAGGTCATCTTTAAAAGATAAATGAATGCATATTTTTGTGAGGCGGGCCTTGATCTTTCAATAACTTTTGTGGTGAAACAGGCATTTTGTTTTGTAAGAGCTCTGCTGAGGTAGATCCCAACAGTTATATAGAACTTTATCAGATATTGCCGAATGAGTTATAGGATGCCTAGGCTTCTCCCAGCTGGTTTTACTCTGTAAAGTTGGAATGCCAACAGCATTGTAGCTGTAGCAGTATGCATCACAGCGTGGGCTGCACAGCTCATGCAGGTCCTTGGGAATATGTGCTGCAACTGCACTTCCTGCTACTAATGGAGATAGTGCTCTTGAGTATTAATGGACATTTTTGCCAACTTACCTGTACATAATTTGGTTTCTACTGTGTACAAATGCAGGTGGCATTATAAAAAGATGTTGCCAAAGAGTGATTTATAACTCTAGAATTCATTTTACTTGTATCTGCTGAGAACCTTATATCTTGAATGTAAAATCTTGCCCTCTTTTTATTCCAAAATTCCTGTCTTAATGTAGAAAAAAGTTGTTGCAACATGTAGAAGATTGCAAGATCAGTGTGTGTACATAGAATGGGTATTTTATCGATATGACTAAATTTAAGTAAGCTTTTGAAATGAAGACACAACAGTATTAATTCAGACATTTAATTTTTTTTTTTTTTTTTAGGTAAATAGAAGTTTGGGCTTTGTCTTGTTCTTTACTTGGTTAATAGGTTTTTAACAAAGGAGTTAACAGCGACTGCAGTATAAATAGGGTTGTTAGATTTTGAATGATGACATTTCAAGGCTGTAAATATTCACAGATACTAATTTTAGCCTTTGGAGGTTATGTTACTTCTGTAATAGAGAGAACACCTTCTCCAAGGTGTGACTGAGAGCGGGAACCTACTTGCTGGGTAGGTTGCCAGGTGTCCCTCCATTTCTAATTTAGAATGTGTGCTTATACGTTAAATAAAAATAGCTATGCTAATGTAATCTGGAAAAAGATTGAGAACCAGTGCTGTTTTCTGTATATTCTGAATGGTAACATGATTCTAAAGTTTTGAACTATAATAGCTAAATGAAAATGGGCAGTATATTTAAAAACATGTTTTTAAAGGTCAGCTATAATAATAATGAAATAAATATTGTATATTTTGTCAGCTTTTTGTGAGTTCTTTTATAAGAGCATAATTGCTTTATGTACAAAAACAACTTTTTACATAAAAAATACCTTGACGTTTTAAAAAAAAAAAGCTTACTTCCTATCTTCTATCCTGATGAAGGATACTAAGTAGCTTCTGTCACTGCTTCCTCTGACTATAAGATTGTGTTCAGGCCTTGCAGCAAACTCCCTTTTGGTAACTGCTAAGTATTTTTGTATAAAGTTATATGTGTTTGAGCTCTGAAAAATACGGTGCAAATCAACACTCTGGAGGAAGAATTAAAGTACTGCACGTGAGGTTGTCTCTGCTGCTGTATCCCTCACTGACATCTGTTCAGAAATGAGAACTGGAAAAGATAGTTGCCACGATGGTATTATGTGATGGTTCAACAAGTTTGAGCCTATTCACACAGATCTGAATAACCCAAATTTGGCAGGAATGCCGTCCTGTTCAGTTGATGGAAACAAAAGAGTTCTCAAATGGTGAAAAGTGAATACATACTACTTGTAAAATGTCACTAATTGGAATTTCGTTAATAAGACTAGCCTAGTAAAATAAAAATGAGTAAGAAGGTACTTATTGAAGGAACTGCCTTGAATTTGAATCAGTAGTTGTAATTATGAAAAAACTTCCTACTAAATTCTGATAGATGTAACATGAATAGGTATTTAATGGTTCTTGCATTATTTTTAAGAAAGCTTCTTTCTGACTAAAGTACCGTACATTTTACAAATACCTCTGCGTGACCTTCTTAAGTCTTCCAATTTCTATTCTATTTTTGTTTGTACTTAGGTCCCTGTACCAAGTCATCTGTCTTCTGGCAGGTAGGACACTGCAAAGGAGGTTGTGCTGACATAGAAGCTAAATAATCACTTTACTTTCTGTGCCTCAGTGACCTCAGAAAATCTTTTTGTATTCTGTTCTTTTAGCTGGGGAAAAGAACCCTCATGTCTTTTCCTCATAAAAATCAAATATGTAGTTCTACTTTTATTATCTGTGTTACAATCTATTCTTAGAGTAGATAACATACTACATATGAGTGTGTTAATACTGTTGTTGAAAGAAAGACTTGAATCTTGTAAGTAAAAATCCGTTTTCTAAAGAACATTTTCAGATACCGCACATGATCCCTGGTTTTATTATGAAGTGCTCAGGATGGGTTTAAGTAGGCAATTATTGTAATACTGTGGAAACTGAGCAGTTGTGGAGGAAAGAAGTTGTTGTAGTTAAAGTTATGGTTATTTAATTTAAAGTCTATGGATATGACTAGGAAGTTTACAAGATTTGATTGCAAGGATGATTGCTGGAGAGAGTCTGGCTAGAATCTTTAGGCCAAAAAGTAACATATATGAATGTTATAGCTTACAGATTCTTTAGTGGTCAAATTGCAATTTGAAGAACTAAAAATTTTTTTTTTTCTTTTTTTCTAAAAAGTTAATGTTGTGGAAGTCAGTTAGATGGACTAGGCCATTTGTGAAAGAGGTGTTAGTTGATTGGGAAAAGTACTGTATAGTTATAAATGGTGCCAGTGAGAACTTCATATTCTGGTTGATTTTGATTTTATCAACCTTGCTATTGAATTAAGAAGCAAATTGTTGCTTATTGAATATTTATTAGAGTATCCATTAGAATACTACATTGCAAGTTTACTAAAAACCACTGCATTGATTACCGAGTTAAGCTGATGGGACAAAAGCGAACATTAAGCTTACATACATTAAGCTAACATAAACCAGCATGTGGCCAATTTGTAATTAAAAAAGAAGAAATTGTCATTCTATCACAGCTAATTATGTCAGGTAAAATTATTAAATTTACATCAGATACTTAATAAGGATATAAGTGGATCTGGAACCTTGCTGTAAGATCAGTAATTTTGGCTCTAAAAGCAAATGTTGAGATTTAATAACAGAAGACCGTTACCTGAATCAGTTTTTTTATTCTAGTTAGCATCCCTTGAATAAATTTATGGACATCAGCGTGGTTGTCAGAAATTCTGTTTAAAATGTGAATTCCTATTAGTTAGAACATAGTTTAACTATGTTACAGCCTTGTAGTGGCTGAAGGGTACAACTTGGAAAAACCATAAATCGCCATTACCGTGTCTTTTGCTGTAGGTTTTTTGGTTTTTTTTTTTGTTTTTTTTTTTTTTTTTTTTTCCTGCATAGAGCCTTTGCTTTTCATTTAAAATGCAGCATTGAGGGACTTGACAAAAATAATTAAAATCAGATGCATGGTCTGTGATATTTGGTTGAATTTACTGCTGAGATAAGTAGCATAAAATTTCACTAAGACATATTCTAGTGAAAGTGGAGGGAAATTGCTATCTTACCAACCTCAGTACCAATTCAATAGCATCAAGATTAAAGCTGCTTTATACAGGATTATCTACTGATCAGTACTCCTTGGTTTAAGTATTTTTCTTCTTGGCCCGTCTGTATTTATGCTGGAATAACTGTGAGATATGGTTATGTTGCAACTCAGCCAGATTAGGATGTGAATAATAAAAACAAATTACATTTGAAGTATCATCGGAATATATATATATATACATATGTCTGATGTGTATATATATATATGTCTGATTCTTTGGAAAGCAAGAAAGACGGGAGAAAAACTGTTTCTGTTGTGATCTTTAAATTGTAAGATGATCAGTAAGGTGTCAGGGGCTAATTAATACATAAGGAGGACCTATGTTTTGCTGAAGGAGGACCATTAACAGTAATTTTTAATCTCAAACCAAAATTGATTTATTTATTCATTCGATTAATTTGTTTTTATTTCACTTCTTAGTGATCAGGCACATGAAGATGAGAAGGGGGAAAAATCCTCTTCTAACAAATGAAATAACTTTTACCTGCCTCTATTCAGTAGAAGAGGGAACAGCATAGAATAGGTTTCTCTGCTGTTCTTGATGATGGGCATCCAAGTATGTTGGAGATCCTGGGTCTAAGCGGACAGCTGCTTGAAATATTGCAGAACTCACAGCCATGATTTGATTGGCTGGAAAGCTGTCTGTGATCCTGTAACTCGGCCTTACAGCGTGACGGCTGACTGCCCTGCGAAGGTCATGGTGAGCAAAGGAGCTTGAAACCTGCCTTGGTTTAGAAAAATGTCACTTTTACCTTTTGAAATATTTAGAATTTAGATGCTAGGAACTTGCTTTGCTTTCAGCAGAATCTGGTGATATAAATGCCTGCTGCGATGTAGGTACAGAAAAGTAACAGCATATTTTTCCTAAACTTTTTTTTTTCCTTAAACCTTAAGAAAATTTGACAACTCTGATAGGGAAATATTTGATGTATTTTTTTCTCGGTACATTTCCAACTGCTGAGAAGTAATTAGTAATTATTTATGTCTGGCATTGCTTGTAGGTACCTAGAGCTATGAAAGGTTTTACAAGTCAGTGAAATAGTCTACACAATCTCATTGCTGGAAGAGGCAGGAAATACGTTGTTGTTTCAGCAACTAATGGGGAATTCCAATGCTCATTCTCTATAGGGTACTCAGATTAGACACCTCCTTCTTAAGTAAATTCAGACTGAACATCTGTGATGGTATAGGATAAAAAAAGTCATAGATATTCATATGGTTATCTTTGCATAAAAGAGTGTATTTTTGTTTATGATAAGTATAGATGGACCATAATTTTTGAATGTGTACTCAATCTGCTGACCAGATAGCTTGAAGCTTTAGAGGACTGTTAAACTGAAAGTAAACTGATAGTTTGTTGAAAGCAAAGTAATTTCCTTCCCTTGAAGGTAAAGGACTTGTGAGGAAGCCAATGCACCAACTATGGTTCCTGAAGAAGATACGTATCAAAGTACTTAAACTTAGGTTCCACTGAACTGATGAAAATCGGAGTGCTGAATTGATGAAATACTAGATTCAGTTTAAGATAAACTTCTCACTAGATTAAGATCTTACCTTTCATATTGCTTCACTTGAATTGTGAATGATTCAAGGGTAATACACATTTTGGCTCTAAAGATGCTGTATCAACTTCAATTATGAAGAAGTTGTTCTATATTTAGAAAGGGAGGGAGTAATGATAAATCTTTTTTGTAGAACAACTCTGGAGATCAGCTTACCCTTTCTTCACCACATGAAACCATTCTCTTTCAAAGATACCCAGTTCCTTAACATCAAGGCTCGCATATTCCAATGCTAGGTTCTGTTACCTGCAGTAGTATGAAAGCTTTAACAGAGAAATTTATGTAGGATGTTGTAATATGATTCATCAATGCTTGAAACCTAGAATGCAGTAATTTTTCTGAAGCAATGAAGCTTGATAATTTTTATTTTATTTTTTTAAAGTCCTGGATGTAAGCTGTTAAACAAATGAAGTTGGTTCTGTAGTTTTTGAGTACACAAAAAGATATCTAAATACATTTTAGCCTTTTGTGCAGGTAGGCTTCTTTTGTGTACAGTCTTGGAAATACTGAGGTGATACTTTATTATACGGGATATTCCATACAGTGTGTTCTTGGACAAATTATAGTTTAAGTACTGCCACAGCTGACTTCATGTCTTTTAGTAATAACTTCCCCTAAGCCAGTTTAGTCAGTTGTATTATGAGCAACCATAAATATTAACTGCAGAATGTTACTTGTAGGAATCTTTCAATGAACTATACGTACGCTGACAAAGTGAATTCTGCTTACACATAAAAAATATTTATTTCCAATCTAATTGGTGAAGTTGGAAGAAAAACCATGGGTCTTGACCTGTGCTGAGTATATTGTGGACATGAATATTTTTGCATGTAATAAGCAGAGTCTTGGCCTTGTTTTCTGTTTTTTCAGCCTGTTAGCAAAGGCAAAAACAAGGGAATGGCAAATTATCAGGTTTAAAATGATAATTAACCTTATCATCACTGTATTTTCTAGGGAAATTATATTAGGCTGTATTCATGAATGTAACATTAGGTTTTTATGTGCAATCAGCTGCTCCTGGAAAGTGCAATTGAACAAAATTTGGCTTTAAATACATTCATATATGTTTGTTCAGCTGAGAGGGGACGTTACTGCTCTCTGTTGTCAACTGTCTATCTGTTGATTAGCCATGGAGAAATGGTGTCAAACTCTTCACAGAAGTGCACAGCAAAGGGACAAGAGACAGTGGTCACAATTGCAGCAAGGGGCATTCTGACCAGATATAAGGAAAAAAATGCGAACTAGAATGGCTAAGTCATTAGCCAGAGAGACTGTGAAACCTCCGTCCTTGGAGGTGTTCAAAACTTCACTAGCAAAAGCCCAAACACCCTGATGTGCCTTTGCAGTTGCGTCTGTTTTGGCCAGCAGTTGAAGTAGATGACTCCCAGAGGTCCCTTCCAACCTGAATTATTCTGTTTGTCTACATCAAATGGAATTTCAGCAATGGAACTGTTAAGATATGAGACATAATTGCTGTACCCTTTCAAAGTTAAAAGTCAACATTACCAGTTAGTGTTTAGAATATGCATTATGTGGTTTTTAATTTGTTTTATAGCACAGAAGTGGAGTTTCTAAAAACCTCTTACTCTGTAGATGTTGTTGTGATATTTGTCTTACAACAGCTTCTAAAAGACCCAGTCATGCATTGGAAGCCTGTTGTGTTAATAGCTGAACATACAGAGAATGGTAAGATTACATTTGGGTTTTATAACTAGACTGTAAATTCTCTAAAGCAGAAACAATGAGTAGATTCAGGCAGTATGGTGAAACAATCAGTGGGGTGGGTGGCAGTCTGCATGCAGACGGCTGAACATTGGGTCATGTTTAACATACTATAGTAAAGGGAACTGCTTTGCAAATGTATGTGGAGAGCAGTTCCCAAGTGAGAAGAGGAGCCTGGAAAAGTACACAAGTAATTGTTTGCTCACTTGTTAAATTTTCAATTACGTCTGACCAGATTCATTTATAAGGGACAGGGTCAACATTTTGACTGTAAATCAGAGAGAAATGTGTCAGGAATAAAGTATAAAAAACGCCTAAAATGAAAGCAAAAAAATTAATATGATAGGAACTGAAAGCAGAGAGAGGGGTTACCTACAAATTTTAGTGTCATGGTTGTAATTTAATAGCTTGATGTAGGAAGCATCTACAAGAATCTTTTTCATTTATCTCATAAATAGAACTTAAATTGATTCAAACTTGACCTGTCTCCTCTGCCAATATGGAGCAGAACGACCTAGCCTGCTACTCTCTAGCCACTCAGCTCAGATTTTCGCTGGTAGTGTAGGTATCTTCTTTTATGGCTACCTTTGTGAAATGTAAAAAAGTAGTATATAAACAGAAATTTGGACTAGGGAAAAAGGTAGAGGTAAAAAACTTAAAATTATAGTTCACTTAAAACCAAAATCCATAGCATAATGCCATTTAGTGTTTCGGTAATTAATAGTGTATATCTTAAGGCAAAAAAGAGATACCTAGTGAGCATATTTCTTGTCTTATGTGTTGGTTTATGTTTGCTTTAAGGGACAAATTAGCGGCATTCTCAGAACAATAACTTTGATGTTTCAAGAACTAGGGCAACTGTAATGAGAGAAGCGTGGTCTTGCCATATAAAGGGAAGTATATTGCCAGCAAGCAAAAGGTAATAGCATCCTGTACACCCAGGAGGCCTGCTGTGCTGTTTGCGTCTGCATAAGATCCCCTTCGCCCTCAGAACAGTCTGTTTTTAAACTGGTGCCGAGTTTGACCTTAGTAAAGAGATACTGTTAGAAGATATTTAAATGCGCGATCATGCACAGTGTGTTCCTCAGTCCTATAGGACACTGACAGTAGTAGTTTCTACAGCAGATTTGTATTAGTTTGCACTTTCCTTGATTTCAAAGGCTTATCTGTTTAACATTAAAGGGGAAAACTTAATTCCAAATTACATTCCGTATGCTTAATTGATAATAGCTTAGCTGAATCCATGAGACAGAATTAGAGACTTAGCTTCATTGTTCCAAACAGCTTATGATGAGATGGTTTCAGATTTCTGATTAAAATAGGAATAGCTTCCATAGAATGTGACATGCTGACTTTGTTGTTAACTACATTTTCCTCGCTGTGAGCTCTGATTTCTTTGTAAAACTTGTGAAGAATATAGATTGTTCTGGGTCAATATAACCACTCCTTTATAAGAACAGCATGCAGACCTTTGAGCATTGAAGAAGGCTGTTGGTATAGTTGGCATGTATTTATTTTAACATATTTAAAATACCTTGCAAAGCCAGGAAATTGTAAGAACAATAATCTTTCATGAGTCTCTTGTGACCTTCTAAGATAATCTTTGACCTTTACATTATCCCATGATATCCGGACTGTAATATTGAATGTTAGCTAGATTTTTAAAATAAATTAACTTAACACTTGTCACCCTTACTGCATGAAACCTTATGCTTTTCTGTGGTCAGACAGTGCTTTTTGTGTGTCAGCAGGACTACAGTACTACCGCTTAATTGAGAGAGAGAAGGCACCTCATTCCATGTTTTAAAACTGACAGGGATGGGAAGGTGCAATGTTGGGATGAGACTTTACTGGGAAAAATTTATGATATGGGGAAATTGTGTTAGCTAATACTAAGTTAAACCTGATTTAGCAAAACAAAGGACCTCTGAATGTCTGCACCCAAATTTAGCAGAGAAGTGCCTCTTAATATCTGAAACTTTGTCTAGATGCTTCTTAGTTTTGATAATTGAAATAGCTGAGCACGTTCATATAGAATATTTCTTCCTCTTTATTCCCTTTTCGTCTATCCTTTTTGAGGCATTATCTCAGTGGTTATCTTTCAGAAAGTTTTGAGTAGCTGGCCTTCCAATTTTATTCTTCTGGTCAGTTCTCATTTGTAATCCTGTGGCCATTTCTGATGTTGAAGAGATTACAGACCTTGTGAGTGCATAAAGTGTGTTGACATTTATGTAAGTATTTAGACAGTGTAATAGTTGATTCCATGTTGTGTTACCTTAAAACTGGAGGACTGTGGTCTGCAGCTTAGGAGCTGTTGTCTCCCACGTTTCTAAAATCTGCCATCATTATTCCAGCTGTCTAATTCTAAATAGTTTCCACTTTTCTCCTTATAGCACGTAACAAGTTTTTTGTGTGTGTTTGTTTTTATGTATGTTTTAATCAGCTTTTACCTGTGGTTAGTGATCAGATATAAATAACATATCTCTCTAGTTTGTATGTGAATGAATTGACACATTTGAAAATACTTAGAGCTTGCAAAGACTCTTAACAGTTGTGTCCAGGATTTCAGTGGTGCTATAACTATATGCAAGGCAACTCAGCAGGGCTTTTCAGTTCACAAGATTTGCTAATGCAGCAGCAGTTAGTCGCCAAGGGAAATTTAAATTTGAAGGGACTCTTCATGTCCTGATTTGTAAAAGCCCTCCTGGGCTATTCTAGAAATTTCTGCTAGCAACTACATTTAGCTCTACTGTGTGGCTTGTTTCAATTCCTGTGTGCAGCTGTATACAGTTTGCTAAAGCTCGTGAGGTATTACATCGCAGCAACAAGTACGTTGTCTAGATGGTAGTGGCAGGGCTAGCAAATGTGTCAGCCCCTGGTGTTCAGACAAGATGTACAGAGCATTTGGTCTTATTAGCACAAAGCATTACTTCAGGCCAGAAAGAATCCATTTTGGTAGCTCTAATCTACCACTTATACTCCTGCTTTATGCTATGTTAATAGTAATATGACTGATACTGGAATGGGCTCAGTAAAGATTCTGCTGTTTTTCTCTGTCTCATACTTGCAGTTGACAAAGTGAACAAATAAAACACGTCAACTCTGCTTTTGTCATGAGCTTCGTCTACATGAAGATAAAAGTCGTACAATTTTTAATGTTATCTCATGAAGAACCCTTTTTTTAAACATGCACTTTGAACACAACAGGTTTGTGATTCCTGTATTCATATATTCCTGATAGGTCTCCCATGTGTTTTCTAAGAATAAACTGATTTTGGAGATAGCTTCGGAAGTTTGATCCAAGTACAAAAGGTGAACAAATGTAGGCTAGTATGAATAGCTGATATTCAAAATGATCTTTAGCTTAGGAAGAAAATTAGCCACACTAGGAATTTGTGAACTGTAATAGCAAAATTATTAATGGATGTAAATTGGTGAGGTTATAATTTTAAAAAAAAGTATCTATGATATACATGCTTGCATAATAATTTAATAATGCTTATTATACATATGCAATATTTGTAGACTAATTTCAGATTACACAATCCATTTGGGAAATATTAATTATGGACACATAAAGGTCATATTTTGAAACAGTTGGCAGGCAGTAGCAGAATGACTGCAGCATGTCACTCACACCTGTTGCAAAAGTTCTTAAATGTGTATGCTCTTTATGAAAGTCAGCCATTTTCTCCTTTCCCTGGGTGACTTGGAACAAAAGCAATGGTTGGTGCTGCTGAGAACCCAGACTGAAAGGATTTGGAATCCCTGTTGTCGTAATTCCTTAGAGCGTATGAGGTTTATATTGCCTGTGAGAAGAGAGACTGTAATCCCCGTCTTGTTCTTCCAACCTACAGCCCAGAAGATTACTCTCAACTTTTTCTCCTTAGGGTCCAAATCCAATATATATTTTAAACCAGTTCAGAATATCAGAAGACTTAAAAAACAGCGAAAGGGAAAATGTTAAATGTATTTATTTTACAGTTGATTAAAAAATGAAAGATTAAAAATGGTATTTGTACTCTTTTAGTGTGTTGATTTATAGATGTGTTTATGGTCTATATTATAGATATATAGATGTGTTTATGGTCTATATTATATTCTATATATAAAATTTTTAGATCCTAGAATGGCACAGTGTTGTATTTGAAAACAAAATCCCTGTTCATCAGATTGTATAGAGTGTGCGCGCTTCAGCAGCTGAAGGTCCTCCCCATAGAATGGTAAGCTTCTAGTCAGATATGAGGCTTATTCAGTGTCTTAGTAATGAATAGGAAATATATATCAGAGTTTTTTCAATTTAGGGCCCGTTTAAAAAAATAATCATTCTGACTTGTGCATTTACAGGCAAATGAGAGCTCTTTCTAGAGTTGATTTCTGTCTGTCTTTGGATTGTTATATTCAGGAGGATACTAATAAGCTGAAGGGAATTTGTAACACTGCAACCAATGTGATTATAAGATTTCTAGAGAGGGATGCTGAAGAAACACATATTTAGGTTTGTCTCCAGTTAATGGTTTTTGATGCTTGGATTACATCTGTATCCAAGGTCCTACCCAAGCCACAGATGGTGTGCTACTGGACAATGAACTGCTTTCCAACCCCCACTTCTTTTGCGTGTGTGAATCTCGGGTTGTCGGTCATGCCACTTTCAACCAGTCCCAATAAACACATACAGAAACATCAGACAGAAAATAAGGAAGCTGATAACAGGCCTGTGATGGAGAAAAAAGTTATATGATCGACACTTCATGAGATTGTTCTGTTTTTGTTGATCCTAGCTGCATTTTGGTGCAGTGTCTATTCAATAGAGATTCTAGAGAAGGAGTTGTGACGTCTTCATTTTACTTTATATTTGTTTTTTTGTCTTTTTTTTCCTGTTTTATTTCATCATTGCAGACTTCCCTAAACAAACAGGTTACATTAATACTTTCCTTTTTCAGTGCTTGCAACAGACTAGTTCATGTGTTAAAGTCTGGCCAGCAAGCAAATCTATTTCCTATCTTCATAGCATCTTTTGACTTTTTTTTTTGTTTGTTTTTTGTTTTTTTGGTTTTTTTTCATTTGAAGAGTCTCTAACGAAGCCTTAAGGATGAAGCCTCTAGGTTATTATTTTATTCTTATTTATATTTTGTCATGTCTAAGGATGCTGATTTTGGACAAGAGCATCATTGTTCAAGAAACTCCACATAGATTTCTTTGTTGCCTCAAGGGGGTTTTCTGCGTTAAACTTACTCCAATTATCTCTATTGTTTTAATAGTTAGATATCATAAATCAAGCCTACTCACCAGAATTTCTCTCTAGTCAATGGAGAAAAATGAGCACTTCCAGAAATGAATTTTTATCAATTATCCATAGACATTTTGTTTTAAATGATGAGCCAGATAAATGTCATGGATTTTAATTTAGATTAAAAACATATTTCTATATGAATTTTCCATTGCTGGCCCTAAACTAAGTGACCAACTATTAATGAAATTATTTGAATTTGTTTCACCATACAATTTTAAGGATTATTTACATGAAATTTACTTACACTCAGAAAAAATATTTTCTATGTTATATCTTAAATTTCAGGGTGACATCTCTTACTCTTCACCGTACATATCTGGGAGTCTCCTTTTGTGAGATTGTAATAGCTGACCAACAAGGGTCTCCAGGGTTACGGTCAAATTTTCATGCTGTTGTGATAAAGCGTCTGTTAATGAGTTATACTTGCAGGTAATAAAATAATATTGGGGGTCTTCCTTACTGTTCTTGTATTTACATCAATATTTTCTTTTTTCCCTTCTTTCTTCTCTGTCTGTTAAACCACACAGAAAAGAAAAGGTCATAATTTAATGAATGACCCCTTGGATCACAGATGCTGACAAAATGAAGCCTGAAAATTTTAAATTGGCTGGCTGCTGTTATCCTAACAGAGCCCATTAAAGTCACACAAGAGAGCATAACTTATTATGTAGTGAAACTGTGACTTTTTCATGGTTTCTTTGTAAACATGACAAAATTTATGGATGGCATTAGTGATACTAAGTTGACAGAATTAAAACCACTGTTTATGGATACAGTTCAGTAACTTGATTTAATTAGATTCTCACCACATTGATCTAAGAGGATTTTCAAGCACTATTTTATGATGAGGGTTTAAAAGAGAATGCTGAAGTTCTCACACAAGTGATGAATTGAAAGAAATATTTTCATTTAAATACATATATATTTAACTAAATACTTATCGTTTAGCCTCTTGCACTTTGAAACAGTGTACAGTGTTTTGTACAGGGGCTTCAGCCACTGTACAGTCCCAACTTTGGCTTTGACTAATAGTATACTGCATTAACACTGGGTGTATTAGTATAGCAGAGAGGGATTCAGCTCTACTCAAATAGACACATTAGAAGTGGGATATCAAAATCCAGGCTCCATTAACAGTATCGACTATAATGGGAACTTCTGACCCTTAGTTCCTTTATTGATACCTGCATTTAATGTGGTGTATGGAACAGTTTCAGAAGTGAGTGAGGTTATTAGGATAATCAATTATCTCTGAATCTGTCAGAGCAGATAGTGCCTTTAAATTTCTTCTTTCCTGGTTTCTTCCTGTTCCTTTCCTTTCTCAGGCTACCTGTCCCCATTAATAACCAAGCTGGTTGTAAATCTACTAAGCACTGTATTATAACTCTTTCCTATTTGATAAGCTTTACTGAAAATAACAGGCAATAATAATGTCTAAAATTTTTAAGCTGAAACTTTTGGACATTTAAATAGGGTAGGCTATTGGAAAGTGCAGTATAGACCTGTGAAGTGAGCATAAGGAATGATAAATTGAATGCCAATTGATGCAAAAAGTTGAAAAAATTAATGAAATTACTGATATGAATTTATGGAGATGCCAGAGTTACCTAAGGGCTTGTGCTCCAATAAATATGGTAGATGATTGTAAGGATATTGTGTTGTATGCATCTTAAAAAGTACCTGACAGATTTTACTTGAAAAAAAACAACATTACCAAGAAATAGCATTCATCATGTAGAAAAAAATTTGTGTTTCATTTGATTCTGCACAAGAATGAGATTATAAAATTAAAGTCAAAATTCATAACGCTTTTAAAACACAAAATAATTTTGATTCCTGTTAAACGTGGAAGGTTTAAAAGGAGCAGTAGCTTCAACTAGGAACAAATACGTGAAAGCTGGCCTAGTCCCAACTTACTGCAACCCAAAGTAAATCTTAAAATGAAGTCCTTCGGTGAGGGCTCTGGTAGAAGTGTAACTGGGAGATCTTTTAAACCACAGATTTATAAATTAAGTTTCTGGCACAGCAATTGCCAAAATAAGATGGACAGTCAGAAATTGGGATGTGGAGGTTATAAGTCCAATGAAAGCTAAGGCTACTTCTTGGAAATCTCTGGCAAAGAAAACATTTACTTCAGCATCTGTTTCTAAAAATGGCAAAAGAAGGTAGCAAGTGTCATGTGGTTTCCCTGTCTGTGGTCAATTCCCCTTGTCGTTCCTCAGTATTGACAGCCGTTGGATGTGCTTCTTGCCATTAATACAGTCCCTGAATCTGTCCAGCATCTTTTTAAAACCAAACAAATTCAGGGACAGCTGATCCATAAACTGCTAAATGTTACCTCTCTCTAAAATTTCCTGTGTCAATCAACTGCAAAAATTGTCAGGCATTTTTTTGTTCTTCATCCAGGGAATATCACAAATCCATGCATCTGAGTATTAGGTTTCAAATTTGGATTTCAGATTTAGCTGAAAATTGTGCCAGTATTGCATATCTCAGTAGCTCTTTATGTAGAATCCGGGTTGGGATGTATGGGAGTCAGAGCACACTCTTCAGAGCATCGGTTAGAATTGAAGGATCTCTGCAGATTGAGTTTTCTCAAACATAAGAAGTTGCCAGTTATGTGAAGAGTGTGTATTTCTTGCTCAAACTTCACCTTCCTTTGCACAGATATTGTAGCAAAATGAGAAATACGCAAAGATGATCTCCAGTTTCTGTACTTTATGTAGGAAGGTATCCATAGACCAGACGTTGACTTCTGACATTAACATTGTGTCTTCTGTTATCGTTGGCTCCGAGCTACATGGTTTGTATCTAGTATTAAATTTATATCTTAGTGATGTCAAGATGTATTTGAAGTAGTAGTTCTGGAAGAGGTAAATGAATGGCATGATAATTTTTCTTGATATCCACGATTCTTTAGTGATGGTGCTCTTAGGAGGAGATATATTTATTTGATTTTTAGTTACTTCTGCCATTTTTTGTACTCCCAACTTGTATCTGTGAAGATCATCATTGTGAAATATATGCAAAATAAGAAAGCAGGAGAAAGGTTCATGTACTTTCAAAATTAAACTTCATTGCTGTATTATAGTGAGAAAGGTGCCTGTAGCCAGATGTATTGGGTTTATGTACCTTTCTTTTATGATGGTTTCAAATTCTGCTATCAAACTTCAAAGTTTATTACGAGCCCTACAAAAAATACTTTTTTCCCAAATGACAAAACAAAAACCTCAAAGAACTCCACACCTGTGCTGCTCTTTTTTTCTTTCTCATACTAACGATTCATAATGTATCTAATACTTTTATTTGTTATTTACAAAATCTTGCTGTGATACCTTTCTGCTGCATGTTAAAATTAGAGAGAGGAGCAAGGTGTATTGAAGAAAATGGTAGTCTTTAAGTCAATCTGTTTTTGTACTTTTCATCGCACAGTGGATTCCTTTTTTACAGTTACTGGTTTAACTTTAGAAATTCACAGCCTCTCAAATATTTTCCTTTTACTGATGAAAGAATGTCATGACAATGTTGAAGGTTGCTGTATAATAGGAACAAAGATTTTTGTTTTACTAAGTATACCAAACTCTGACCAACATGATGTACTCACTTGGTTGCTTTCTAGTTCAGTTATAAAAATAACTGCAAAGCTTCCTTCTATAAAAGGATTATTCTAGGGAACATTTGCTTTACAAAGAATAAAATATATTCTGTGTTACTACATTTGACAGAACAGAAGACATGCGGTATTCTTATCCTGTATTTAAAATGAAGTGATGCTCTATTACTAGAATTCAGAGATTATTTTCTTAGGATGATATAAAAACCCCTTCCTTAAGGAATTTCATGGTAAATTTTAAAAAAATATTTTCTTTTTATAGTGTTCTTCATACTAAAATAAATAATAGACTCTCTAAGGCATGATGGAATATATATGGGAAGAGCTTCTCCTGTAATGAAAACCAGTGCGGTTTGAAGGGATTATACAGTAAAACAGGACTAATCTAAGAAAACGCATTTTTAATATTGCTGAATGTTTTCACTTACAGGCATTTTCCAGAATGCTGATGTAGCCAATAAAAGGGCGCATTCATCAAAATGCATAATTTAATTTAAAAAAAAAAAAAAAAAAAAAAAAAAACAAACAAAAAAAACCCAACCAAACCACACCAGTTTAAGTATACAGTACTCAGATTTCACATGAAGGTGAAGAAACCCCTTAGGACATTTAAAATTTATGAGGAGTCTTGTGATTTCATTCATTATGTTGACAATATGCACAGCTTCTTTTGAAAATGGATTGGACCAAAAAAGGTGAACAGACGTGGTCGTAATAGCTCTTCCCATAGTGTGTGCTGAATTACGAGAGTTACTTCTGGTTATACGTTACCCAGGAGGACTGTTTAATGTGCTTGGTTATATAGATCTGCAAATTTTTAGCTGTGGGCTGCTATCCATATTGAGCCATAAATTTATAGTTGATGTATTGCTTTCTAGGCAGACAACTCATACTCTGATAGAATTAAGGAGCAAGAATTGATTTCCTGCTAAATAAGACACATTTTGGTTTAAAGTATAATAAATGGAAACTGGAGTCTTTATATGAAGCAGATATATTTTGTAAATATTGCATATAGAAAAAAAACCCTTTTTATAATTATAGATTTGCATATGGATATGGAAAGAGACCTTCTGAATGAAAACAGTATCTGTAATCTTTTTATCATTTGAATTTTGATTGACAGAAACATTTCTGCTAACATATCTTTGACTGCTGTGGCTCCATCTCTATTCTGGCAATATACCATACTACCAGAATATACTTTTAGCTTGTTTTTAGCTTGTATTAAGTACTGAGGTGAATATTGCATGAGTTAGCGGTCTCATATGCTCATAAGTACCATAACAAAAAAATGCTTTGTAGAAAAAAAAAAAATAAAAATTAAGTGGTGATTGCTTATCAGCTATGTACCAGCAAGGGTCTTAATGAAATTTGGAAGGAGGCTGATTCACTAAGATGCAGAACAAAACCTTTTATGAACTGAAGCAGTTTTTTTCTAATCAGCAGTTAAGCTGCCAAGCAAGTCTGCTTAATTTCAATTCCACCCTGTGGAAAGCAGCTGCTGTTTTAGCATTTTCATGATACTGATATAACAAGTAAAGAAGAAAAGAAACTACCTCTGCTGGTAGAATAAAGAAAACTTTGCTGTGTTATTTCAACTTAATTTATATTTGGAATTACGTCCTGGTTCAGAATTAAAAAAATCCTCTGTCTCCCCTTCCTCCCTCCCTCCCTCTCTCCCCCATGCACTCTTTTTTTCTCTTTTTTTGTCTCCTCTTTCTCTGTGTTGTTTTTGCAGTGAAGAATGCATTGTGTAAAGTTTAATGAATTTGGATCATTCTTCATCAGAGAGAGACTTATCCTGGAGGATTTCAAGCTGTGTTTTTCCTTTAGAACTGTTTACTATGAACTTTTTCAGTTGACATGAAATAATGTGTATCCTTCTTGGGGATAAAGGAAACATTTTTCTGTAAATATTATTTCCCATTTGTAGTCTGATTTTGTGTCAAAGCTGTGTTGCTGTCTGGAAGGAACACCCCATCTATCTATTTTTTATTTTCCATGTGAATTTTTCATTTAATTAGTTTGTTACTGTATACCTGTATAGCTGAAACTGTATATTTACTCTGAAGTAAAGGAAGCAGTTGCCATCTTACGGTGTTTTAGCTACTTGGTTAAAGCTACATGCCCATTGTTTTTCTAGCAAGTGCTAGAAAATATGTGCCATCATTTGGATTTTCTGTTCTTGGGGAAGAATCTCCTTCATGATAGCTTTTAAAATTATTCAAGATACCTGTAGCTGCAGAACTCTACTAAACAAATTTTTAGGACGGTATCAGAAATACGTGTTTGTGTGTGTAATGACTTTTCTGAAGATACGTAGTAACTACTGAAGAAAGAAACATCTTTCTTCTGAAGAATGGCATAATGTTTTACAGTTTACTGTAGGGAATGTAGTGTTTTACAGAAATTCAGAAGGTGAGGTTTGTGCCCAAGAGAAGTCACCAAATTCACCAAAGAATTCTGTCTGGATGATAGCCAGGCTAAAACTGCATAGATTTGCGATAGTATGCTGAATACTTTAGATATTCAAATAACAAAAAGCTGTCCAGTCTAACTGGGCACCGTGCACGTACTCATTTGGTCCCCTCCATACTTTCCTGCTGTGCTGACATTTTAAGCTTTTCCAGAGCATTTTTCTTGCCATGCCATCTAATTTGATATATATGACGGATGAGTTGGCTCTGGTCCACCAACCAGTGGTTGATAGGAGGATTTATAAAGGAGGACAGACACCATTATGCAGTGGCTCAAATATGCTTTTAAACACAGCATTTAAAGGAAACCCACCAGTAAACATAGCCCCATTATTTCTTTCATCATGTGACACCTTTATATGATGGCACTGAAATGAAGTGTAATCCTTTGATTCAGATGTCTGCTACCATTATGTGAACCAGGATTTACAATGTCTCCAAGAATTTGAGCTTTGAGAAGGATGGAGGATTAAACTTCCTTACTTCTACACTGGAAGGTTTGATAAACCTGGAAGAAATGCATAGTATCAAACATCATATGCAGTAACTTTACTTATCCAGTGTCTGTCTTTCTATAGGAAAAAAAAAAAAACACAATTATGAGAGTCACAAAATTAAATGAAAAATAAACTTCCTCTGTTGGAAAAGAATATCCACGTTGGTGACATGTGAGGTGATGCTACTGTTTTCGTACTTTTATGCAAATTAGTCTTCAAAACTGTCAAGGAGTTCTTAAATTTTGCCTATTACATTTTATTTGTCAGAATCCTTCTTTCTAGAAATAAGACCTGCAGAATAATACACTATCATATAATGCAGACAGTAAATGAGTGAAAAGTGAAACATTGCTGTTGGTGTAAGTTGGTAAAATCAATGAAGATTAAACAACAAAGTCCTTTGTTGAGAAATCAGTATACTATTAAATGGTTACACAGTGCTACTAGAGTTGACATGTTAATGTAGAGGTATCTAGAGCTGCCGATCGATTTGATTATTTCTGCATGGCCAAAGCTCCCTATCACCTGAAACTTGTGTGCTGAAAGGCTCATTGCACATAATTAAACCTAGTCAAGATCAATGAATTAGATACTCTCCCACTTTCCTATGGGGTCCACTCATTAGGCTTTCTTGAAACATCCATCAAAAGTTCAGAGAATTTAAACTAGCTCTCCTGCCTTGTTTATGGCAGGTCTCTGAAACCAATCTACTGTTTTTCCTCTTCCTCACAATAACCTTTGTATCTCATACTCCAGGAAATCCACCTCCCTGTGATCTTGTCCAGGCAATCCACCCTTTTTCCTTCTTCTAATCATGTATCTGTTTTCAGCAGGGGCTTCCAGTTCTCCCCTTTTTCCTAGCCAGTGCTTTGTTTCTGTGGGCATATACATAGTTTTGTCTCTGGCACTTGAAGTACAGAAGGAAGAACCTTCCTCTTGTTTCTACTGGTTCCCTTCCTAAAGCGTTTTCCTTCTCCTTTCCTAACAGCCTTGTTCCTTGTATCCTGACTGTTCCTTGTGCTAGCCTGTGAGCCTGATCTGCAAGGAGAAGGAAGGACTCTGTCTGGTGCAGCTGTTAGGCCTGAGCAATGCGTCACTTCTCAGCTCTCCATTTCCCAGAGCAAGGCCATACATCAGGACAACCCAGCCTAGGTTTAATGAGACGGACACTGGAAGAAGAAGTTGCAGTCTCTAGTCTTACTTGCATTCTCTACATTGGTTGAAATATTGAATTACTTTCCTTGAAAGAAAAGACAGAATTTTTCTGGAGCTTCTCATAACGTTCAACTCATCGTGATACATTTCATCCCAATTTACCCTTCTTTTCCAGAGGTGGAAGTAGTAGATGGTATAATGCTAGTTTTGAGAAAACATATTTTATAAATAAAGGGTACTAGAATCTTGACATATCAACACAATATTTTACTTTTCTATTTTTCTGTACTGGTATTTACTGAACAAGATTTAAAGCTTTACAATGTCTAAAAGATTGTATTATCTCTGTTCATCATGACAGTAAAAAAAAAAAAAGCTTACCTAGTTCTGTTTTAGCCACCTTAGTTTGGAGTTATATAATCCATAACATTAATTCTTTACTCTAAGCTCTCAATTTTAGTTGTCTTCTATATCAATGCTTTGATTCGAATAATGTTTTTAGAGTATTTTCCAGAAATAACATTTACCTGAGATTGTCTAAATTCATCTCTAAATTCACAAGGCTTTCTTTTATTTCTAAGATGTATCTGTTTCCAGGTTGGATCTTACAGGCATCACCTCTAAGCAGGTTTGCAGTGCTGTATCTGCTGTTTTTTTGATGCACTGTACATATGTATGCTTGCTAGATGTGACTTTTTTCTCCTTCCTCTGAGTTGGCACCTCTTGGCTGCATCACCTGCATTTGTACATTGTTTTGCAAATACTATTCCTGGCCCTACATCCCGTATGCTTCTTGTTTTACACTGTTTCTGGCAGTATTTCCTTTGTGAGGGTTCTTCTAAGTTTTTACTTTGTATTCTTCCATTTTTTATTTTCTTCTGTAGCCAAAGTAAGTATATTTGTGGGTTTTGTTTTGTTTTTTGTTGTTTTTTTTCTTTTGGGCATTTTCTTTCTGTCCTCAGTGGTTTCTGCAACCTGCCATATCACATATCACTCTTTTCCAAGTGTGAAGTCATATCTTTTGTTAGTTCTTTGCCCCTCGTCCTCCACCCTGCAGCTTTGGCTATCTGAACTGAATTAGTATCTGATCTGTTATAATGAAATCTGCCAAGTACCTTAATTATAAGTCTGACTTATTAGTTTAAAATGAATAAAAGATTCTTCAAGGAGTTCTTTCACTTTTTGCAGTTTCATCTGCAATCTTTCAAAAGTGTCTCTTTTGGGGGTTTCAATATTATTGCAATTTCAGTTCAGAGCTTGCGCTTTCAATCTGACTCTGTTTGGAAACTAGTTAAGTCATGAGTAGGTATAGGTTCAGCAAAAATAAGAAAGTAGTTATCAGTGAAATCTATTTTTTACTTCAGGTGGATTCCAGCTTTTCCCGTACAGATGTAAGATACTTATCTGATTCTCTTCCTACCGTTCATCAACGTAACACTAGTTTTGGCGTGCTAGTGGTCTTTAATTCCTGCACTAGTATTTTCCCCTCTCTCTCATTCTTAGGGGTCTGGCTTCCTTACTTCTCTGATAATCATAAATTAACTTAGTTCCTAACTATGGAGTTATGGACTTAGAACTTTGGAGTTTGTGGTCCAAACACCTGCTTAAAGAAGAGCTAATATTAGATCAGGTTGTGCATGGACTTAACCAGGCATTTTGAGCATCTCCAGTAATGAAGATCACATAGTCTTGTGTGAGTTCCAATTTGGTATTATTTGTTTATTTGTTTAAGAGGAGAAACAGAAGAAGTATTAAAATAGCAAGTGTTATTGAAGTTCAAGCCCCCTATTTGAGAGTCTGTGATGCAGGGAGATGCTGCACCTGACCATATCCTAATTTTCCCAACTAGTTGCTCAAGAAAGATCGGTGCATGTTTCTGAAGATGCTTACATTGATGTGATTCTATAGAAAGTGACACTAATTCTGTTGGAATTGTAGGTATGGCTGATAGAATACAACTTTCCATGAGTGAAACGGACTGTGTAGCCAGAACCTGACCATTATGTAAAGAACGTATTTTAAAAAAAAAAAAAAAAAAAAAAAGCGCTAATCTTGGGTAGGAAGTCAATCCCTTTGTATTTTTTGTCTTACTATAGTATTAGATTTTTTTCTTTAAG
This sequence comes from Platalea leucorodia, assembly GCF_965183815.1. Classification (NCBI taxonomy): domain Eukaryota; kingdom Metazoa; phylum Chordata; class Aves; order Pelecaniformes; family Threskiornithidae; genus Platalea; species Platalea leucorodia. The sequence goes on along the minus strand of NC_138826.1, from coordinate 97,482,224 downwards.
TTCTTTGTTCTGTGATAGTGGCCATTTTGCTGTATTTGAACTATCATATTCAATTCAAATATTTTAATGTTACTGGGAATCTTAATTTTCAGAATATCAGTCAGATGTCATATATTTGACCAAATGAAAATTGGTGTTATGCAGAGATACGGTGTGGGATGGCAAAGGCTCCTTGATTTAAAAATATATGTATCATCTGGAAAAAAGTGGAGAATAGTATTTGAGTGGGAAGCTTTGTACATACCTCCTTGAGGAAGGAAGTGTTATATTTGCCCAGTGTAGGAATTGAGAATTATTCCTATCCGCCATTTCAAATATTTTCAGTACTGTTTGGAAATGAAGACTATGCTTGAAGGACAGATGGCAATTGCATACAAAGCACTTTCTGAACTGTTTGCTGCCTTAGGCTCTATGATAAAATACGAAAGCTGACAATATGTACTGTATTATCTTTTCATGGAATAATAATCACTTCTTGGAGGTTGCTTCTATAGGTACTTCATTTTACATAGATAGTTCAGATGTAAGCCATTATGCTTTCATAACAAAAAGCATTGGTTCTTGCCTGTGTCATTTAAATGTTTGAGAGTAGCTTTATAAGCAGGATTTTGAAGTTAAAAGTTGTAACTTTTTTCCTTAAGGTTTCAGTAGTTGCTACTGCGCTTCTGTCTTCATGTAACTTTAATGTTTTGGTTTCATCATAAATGTTGAGTATATTGAATATTCCAATATTTGAATGCATTATAATTGTATGAGTATCTCATCCTTGCTTAGAACATGTTCAGTTTTCATATACATTTATACATAAACCCAAATTTTGGTAACTCCATCCCATGCTAACCCTGTATTATTGATAAACCAGTCATGTGCACAGTGTAACATGCTTCATGAAACAGTGGGAATCACTTTAAAAAAGCTGTTTCTAAAGGTAACTTCTACTTACTATAGCAAACCCTGGGAAGCTATAGGCAACTCTTTGTGCCTGGTTCATTTACATTCAGCCATTCAGTGAAGTGCTGCCTCTGACATTTCAGTGAAATGTAAGACCAGAAAGAGGGAGTGCTGATATAATTAGGTATTAAGCCTTTTTAGATCGGGTCTTCTGTCCCCAAAGACCTGCTTATGGTTGCAAATTTTCTTTATAGTGACTAAAAATGAGCTGTGCAAGCATGTATGAGACCTACCATGCTATAGTTTCCAGGACATTTGCAAAATTTCCACAAGCTCTCAATGTCTTACCAGGTCAATAATGTAGCCGGATGGGCATATACTGCCAGGAATTTTTTTCCTTTTTCCTTCCTGTTTTAAATATCAACCATACTGCATGCAGATCCCTTTCATATATTCAGTTTTTCCTTGCGCTTATATTACAGACACTCACCTTAAGACACTTATCAGGTTAGAGGAAGCAGTTCAAGAATATTTTTGCTTGCCTTTGGAAAGCTTGGGCTCTCTAAATGAATTCTGAACTTCCCATGTTGCCTACTGACAAATATTGTGCATAAGAAATTCATATTATTGTAGGTCACTGAATTAATTTTCAAAATGCCAATTGACATGATTCCCTTAGGGAGTTGTAAGTTGCAGCCTTGTATTATGTTCCAGCACAAATGTGGAAATTCAGTGTTTTAGAAGGGAAAGCATTTGTAGTACTGAAAGAGCTTAACATGAATCAGGTGATGCTTTTCTAGCATTTAAATTCTAATAGATGGAAGTAGGCAGACTTTCTAGAGATTTTTCACTGTCATTACATGTTTAACTTTCAGGAGAAAATTGGGATTGGTTTCCTTACTTCTGGCACCAAACTTCACAACTGCAGTTGATTGTTGTACATTGCATAACCAAAAATAGAGAGTTAAAGTACTAGTAATGGATACAGCTTAGTTCAGTCCAGACATGGGAACACTAAGTGCAGGAAGAGAAATAGCTGAAGATAAGCTATCCAGAGCTATTTGTGTGAGTGACTGTTGTTTGGAAAGATGTATGGGATGGTACTGGTATTTGTTATATCCTGCTGACATACGGCATGCATTCTGTTTCCGTCAAATAGTCAAAAATAGAGCAGTGTAGATGAGAAATAATAATTAACCAATAAAATAGGCTTTTCAATTATAACGCTGCCCAGTAGCAGTGCTGCACTTAATGGCTTGTCAGCAAGTGCTCTGTATTCCTCATGCGCTGAAGTTTATAAAAATGGTAATTTTTATTTTGTAGAATTGTGAAACATGATATTCAATTTATGAGTCTGAAAGCAGAGTTGCTGTCTTTGCTTGTCCTCCATTATAGAAACCCTCTAACATCATCTTGTCTACTTGAAAATTATGACTTGTTTGGGACTAATACAGAAGTTACCAGAATCAACAAATCACTTATTGTGAAAATGTTATGAGTTTCTACAAGCACAATTGTATGCTAGCACATCATTCTCATCTTTGCAATATCAAGATTTTTTTTTTTTTCCTGTAGGTATGCTTCTCTGCTTACAGTAGGACTTTTTTCATTTAACATAGCGGGGTAATTGTGACCCTCTGAAACTTGTCTGTGATGCTGTTGAGCCATCACTCTTGAATTGGGAATCCTCACCTTAGTGACAGGAAATAAGAAAACAATTAATATACTTTTAGCTAGCTAGGATAAAACACTGGGTAATACGTGATATAGAATATTTTTGTTTTGTCAGCAGAAAGACTGACTTTATAGTATATTGGGTCATTTTCCAGTTCGCATCTCTAATTTGTATGATTGTGTCCTTGAATAAGTAGAGTTTTTTCTAGCATTCTCCAGTAAGAAGTTATATTAATAATACCTTTTTCATTTTAATTTTACATTTTTTGTCAGAGATCGTTCAATTTTTTTTTAGAGTTTGATTTCATAGCTTTTATCTGCATGTGAAGCTTTTAATGGCACCATAGCATGTCAAGATATCATAAACTACTTTATGCTGAACTTTAAAAGCTGTTTTATATGTCTTTTTGGGTTACATGGTTAACGATGGGTTAAAAGCTAACACGAGTTGAGGAAAGAAGAGGGAGGGAGGGAAATGCTTTCTTTGTATTGTTCAGACTACACAGTGAATTTACATGAGAATTTTATCAGCATTCTTGGTGATATGCCTTCTCTGAATGAATTCCCCACAGATGCAAATTTTTTGGACTGGCTTCTTTATCTTTCTTCTTTTGAGATACTGGCTTAAAAGGATGGATCTGCCTTTTATGTGTAGAGAATGATGCCTTGAGACTTACATGCCATATATTTCACACAGCCTGTCCAGCTGTTGAAAGAGCAATTCTGCAGACAGCTTTGACTTGTACTAGGGGTGAGGTCGAAGCAAAGAACTGGGGAGAGTAGCCACTTCTTTGCCCACCCTTTTTACTATAGTTAGTGGAAATTACTCAAAACACTCCGTACTCTGAGCATAACCTTGCCTATGTATAAGAAACTTTAAAAAAGTTGGACATTTTGTTAAGGTAAATATCCATGTCTCTGTATCTTCACTAAACTGGAAGACATAGATCATAGGATCACAATCTTGATCATAGGGTAATTCAGGTTGGAAGGGACCTCAGGAGGTCCAACCTCTTACTCAAAGCAGGGCCAACTGTGATGTCAGACCAGGTTCTGCTGGCCTTTATCCAGTTGGGTCTTGAAGACTTCTGAAGATGGAGACTATATAACCTCTCTGGGCAGCCTCTTCCGCTGTCTGCCTGTCCTCACTGGGAAAAAGTTTCTCCTTATATCCAGTCTGCACCTGTCTTGTTTCAACTTATGCCCATCATCTCTTGTCCACTCACCATGTACCAATGTGAAAAGCCTGGCTGTGTCTTCTTGATAAGCTTGTAGGTATTGGCATGCTGCTAAGACCACTTGGAGACATCTCTTCTCCAGGCTGACCAAGCTCATTCCCTTAGCTTCTCCTCGCAGGGCTAGTGCACCAGCCCCTGACCAGCTTGGTGGCCCTCTGCTGAACGTGCTCCACTTTATCAATGTCTTTCCTTTTCTTGGGGGCTCAAAACTGGAGACAGATTTTTTAGATTCCCTGTCTGTGAGTGTATGAACTGATCCCCGTGATTTGGTGTCATCTGCAAAGTTGATGAGACTGCACTCTGTCACCTCCAGGTCACTGATAAAGAAGTTGAAGAGGATGGGATAGACACCTGCAGTAGTTCACTTGTTACTGGTCCCCAGGCAGAGTACCACCCATGAACCACTACCCTTTGAGCCTGATCATCCAACCATTTTGGTTTATCTGTTTGATTTTCAACCCATCCAGACTGCAATGTCCTGACATGGATACAAGAATATTGTGAGAGACCGTGCTCTTTGTGAGAATCAAGAAAAATTGCATGATCATTATTGACTTCCATGTTCTTTTTCAGAGTTAGAAAAATTTCAGTTAATATTATTGTAGTAAGACTTGCAGGTATAATACAGTAGCTTAATATATTTTGTAGTGCAATTAAAATAGCTCTTCTGTGTAGATGACCAAGTTGCAAGTCATTAACTTAAACTCAGTAAAGTCAAATAGAGGATAACTATTGCTTTCACTTGGAGATACTTGTGATTGTTTGGGGTTTTTTTTCTTCCTACTTTGCTTAAATTTCCAAGTCTTAGCAGAAGATTTTTAAAACCAATGTTTTCCAAATTGGATGCCTGCAGATGACCTGGCAAAAAGCCAAACTGAAAAATATGTTTATTTAAAGTGAAGTTTTGATCTATAAGGAAGACTTGAAAGACTGGTAACCAGTATGCAGTATAATAGTGTGGTTAGTGGCATTTGTTTTTCTAAATTGAGAACAGTGGTCTGTTCTACTTGAAAGCCAGTAATCAGTATCTGTAAGGATCTTTGCTGGTTTTAATGTGAGTAGAACACTGGACTCTTTTATATAACTTTGAGTAAATTAGTTGCGGGTTTTTTTTTTTCTAGCACATGAGGAAGACAGAATCAAATGATTGCATTAGAATGTATGTTTATATGATTGTTAGAAGGGGTTTTTGTTGTATTTTTGTTTGTGAGGTTTGTTTGTTTATTTTCCTTTTCCCCTTTCAGATGGAACTACTGTAGGAGGTAGCATGATTTCATGGCTCAATTGGTTCTGTTCTCTTTGGAGAAAATGCTACATTAGGAGAAGGTGCAGAATTCATTTTGTTTAATGTTGTGCAATCTGAAGGCTGATATTTTAAGCTGTAAGCACAACAAGCAAAACCTAGAAAAAAAAAAAATAATTCTGCTTGGTGTAGTCTGGGACTTTATGCATTACCTACTGCATCACAAAAAAAAATATCATTGTTTACCAAGGTAAGTGAAAAAGGACTGTTACTTAAAGGTAGAGGTATGTCAGATAGCTCTTGCACTGTTGCATGGCACCTGGAGTTCTCAGCATAGGTAGTGGTAGTGACAAGTATTGGAAAATTACATTTGTATTATGGAAAAAACTGTGTTGTTTTCTTCCTTTAGGTCCCAGCATCATGAGGATGACATAGGGCTCCTCTCTGTTTCGGTAAATTGCAGAAGTTGCAACTTAGTACATCTTGCCTCCTGTTTTGTTAGAGCAGTGACACCAGAGGGGAAAAATGACTGTCTGCTCTGGGCAAGAAAATCCAAATGGAAATACTAAATCATTTTTGAGTGTAGTTAGCATGCATTAATATGGGCCTAGAAGAAAGCCTGAGGTTTTAGGGCTTGATGTAACTTTTGATTGTATATATCGTATAGCTTTGAGAAGTGTTGTGCAACTTCCAAATACACTTTATAAGTAATATTTGGGTTTTTTTTGTTTTAAAGGCTTTTGTGTCTGTGTGTACTATTCATCAGAAAAAAAAAAAATCAGACTTACTCAATCAAGTACACTGTGTTCAGCTCTTTACCTTTTTGAGCCTGAGACAACTTCAAGGAACTCAATATTTGTCATCCTCACCTCACACTTTTCATAGCTTTTTTCACCCAACCGCAAGAAAAAGTAGCATGTGTGATATGTATATATACATATGTATATATGTGTGTGTGTATATATATGTAAAGACTACTAGTAGTGTCACATAATATTATGAAATGCTGTGAAGTTGCCAATGCATTTCTAATCTGGTAAGTTTGTTACCAACCACACAAAAGCTTTTTTTCCTTTTTTTTTAATTTGGCACAGCTTCTTAAAAAGTCATTACTTATCACTATGCAGCTTTGCATACTAGAATATGCTGTAATTTTCTCCTTTGCTTGTAAAGAAACAAAATGTGTGCATTTTGTAGTGATACAAAAAAATGCTTGAAAGAAAGCCTTTTCAGTGTGATTGCTTTTGTAACTATCTTGAAACTACTTTGTGCTGTGAGAGACAGTCTTGAATTTTTTGGATAAATACTGTCTGTGGAAACCTCATTGTATGTAGAAACTTACTTTATTTTAGCACTTTGAAGGCACATATGCTTAATTTGTCTCTTAATGTAAAATAGACCAGAGAAGTGGCATACACAGGACATTTTTACCTGTGGAGTTCACAGGGGGTTTTTTGGGGGGGTATTTATATTTTTGTATTATTTTTTATTTTCTATTATTATTTTAACAGAGAGGTGATGCACATTTTAAACCAAGTCAGCTGTGACTTGCTTTAAAATATGTATATATATTTCACTTGCTGGCATTCATTTTGAAAGCTGTTGACAGATAACGTTAACTCTAACAGTATCTGGTCCCATTCCCGAGGTGTATTGTGACTAAGGGGTCTCATTTGTACAAAGTTTCAGCCTTTTTGACAAATGCCATACCTGGCAGATTGGGTTCAAGGTTATTGCCTGAGTCTTAACAATTTGTCAATGGTTGGTTGCTTCCACAGTCTTAATAGCATTTTGCTGAAAGTCTAGTTTTCTGTATTTCAAAATATCCCTTTTCTACTAGTTATGTTGTTTGGTCACAAGAGTGACTTGCTCTTTATTACTAATACATGAAATATATGGAAATCTGAGGTCTCTGTCCATCTATAAAATAGAACCAAATCGAGGTGATGATACTTCCATTTCAACATGATGAAAAACTAAACGTACTGATCTGATCTAGTAATCAATAGTCCAGATCTAGTATGTGTGTTCTGTCAACTTGACTTGTTTGTAGTTTTCACTGAAATTTTAAAAACAAATACACAGCCAGATTCTGTTCCTTAGCTAGATTACATGTGCGTGAATTACTGAATGGATTATCTAATGATTTCTCTTCTTCAAGCTTTGCTTTTGCATATAGCCTTGGAACTAAAAGTTTAGTAAATTTATTTTCTTGATGCTGTCCTTCCTTTTTTAAAGTTTACCTTATGACAGAGAAGTTATATGGAACATTTCAGTACAAAGGGAATTTTGGGACAGAAATCATAACAAACTGAAAAGGACAACATTTATCAGAAGTTTACAAATATTATGTTAATTAAGACTGAAACTTTTTTTCGTTTCTTCGGGCAATTCAGAAATACCTTTGTCAGTTTTCAGCTTATTCTGTTCTATTAAATTGGGAAACTGGAAAACCACCTATGCAGATAAACATTATGATTATTAAAGAAAAATTTGAAAACTCATAATTGACTTCTCAATTTGAGCTTGCTTTTTGTCCTCCTGTACTTTCTTACTTCTTCTAGAAATTATTAAAATAATAGTTTATCACAGGCAAAAGGCAGATCTGATTTCTAGATTTGATTACTATCATTAAAACCTTATCCTTTCTCTGTTATGCTCATAAACACTGACATAAGTATTGTTAAAATATTCAGTAGCTATTGAAGATAAATTGTTCCAGGAGATCACCTAATTATCCAATTAATTGGGTATTTTCCATTTTTGCTTTGTCATTGTAACAAATAAGAAATGCAGATTTTTGGACTGCCTTTATGAAACATCTGCTTTTATTTATGAAAATGAATATGAAAGGAGTTTCTTTGCATGACTTTGTATTTCTGCCTTTGTACTTTGTATTCTGTTCTCTGGCTGAGGAACCTTAAAGGTAGCCATTATGCTGCTGAATATCAACAGACTTAATTCCTCTTTATTGGCTTTCCATACTTATGTTTAAAAAAGGCATATAAACATCTGTTTGCAATGGCAATGATGGCAAGTCTTCTGTTAATACTTAACTATCTAGCTGAACAGCAGTTAAAGAAATTACATTTCAGTAAACTCAAATTTAAAAAAGGGGGAAAAACCTTATATGAACAATGGTTAATTCTTATTTTTTATAATAGGGTTCCAATTTAATTTCTTTGGCATATAATCGTCTCATAGAATCATAGAATGCTTTGGGTTGGAAGGGACCTTAAAGATCATCTAGTTCTACCCGCCCTGCCATGGGCAAGGACACCTTCCACTAGATCAGGTTGCTCAAAGCCCCATCCAACCTGGGCTTGAACACTTCCAGGGACGGGGCACCCACAACTTCTCTGGGCAACCTGTTCCAGTGTTTCACCACCCTCACAGTAAAGAATTTCTTCCTAATATCTAATCCAAATCTACCCTCTTTCAGTTTAAAACCGTTACCCCTTGTCCTATCACTACACTCCCTGATAAAGAGTCCCTCCCCGTCTTTCCTGTAGGTCCCCTTTAAGTACTGGAAGGCTGCTATAAGGTCTCCCCGAAGCCTTCTCTTCTCCAAGCTAAACATCCCCAATTCTCTCAGCCTGTCCTCATAGGGGAGGTGCTCCAGCCCCCAATCATCTTTGTGGCCCTCCTCTGGACCCACTTGTACAGGTCCATGTCTGTCTTATGTTGGGGTTCCCAGAGCTCGATGCAGTACTCCAGGTGGGGTCTCACCAGAGCGGAGCAGAGGTGCAGAATCTCCTCCCTCGACCTGCTGGCCACGCTTCTTTCGATGCAGCCCAGGATACGACTGGCTTTCTGGGCTGCGAGCTCTCGTTGCCATCTTTTATTCAGTTTTTCATCCACCAGTACCCCCAAGTCCTTCTCCGCAGGGCTGCTCTCAATCCGCTCATCACCCAGCCTGTATCTACGTTTGGGATTGCCTCGACCCAGACGCAGGACCTTGCACTTGGCCTTGTTGAACTTCATGAGGTTTGTATGTCATTTGGTAGGAGTTCACAAAATATCTAGGTTGAACCTGATACATCATCATTCTTTAGCTGCAAACATAAATCAGAAGCCAAGGGACTAACTTGCCTAATAGATTAGGTCATTCTTATATAGTTACCTTCCTTATGATAAATTTATAAAGGACAGTATTTATCAAATAGAAGGCTTTCACCCTGTTGGGAGAATTGTAAAATATCACATCTCCTATCCTTATTTTGCTATATCAGCAAAATGACTATTTAAGCTCAGTCACTAACTCAATTACGAGAAAAGGTATTGAATTTTTTTTGATGAAGTGAGTCAGTAACGTTTCATTTGCAAAACATATAGAAAACATTCCAAGTATTTCAATTTTCTATCTCAAGTGAAAGAGCAGTTATTAAAAAAAAAGTGTAACACCCTGCAGACAAGGAACAAAACCATGTATTTTTTGTAGCATTCTAGTTGCCTTTGTCACTTCTTTCTGGAATTTTGTGTGTGTCCCTGTTAAATTCTACTAGCAACCACAAATTAATTTTAGGTCCCATAGGTTTTTGTCAAACAGGTTTCTTTCATACCCCCTGATTTAAATGGGAGTATTAGCATCATGGGTGCGTTTTCTTTTGAAATATGGTAGACTTCTGTGAGTTAGGTACGTAAATACTGTTTTTTCAAGTGTTGTGAAGTTAGAATACGTGTTGGGGAAAGAATAATAAAATGTGAGGCTAGGTAAGCATTAAAACAAATAATCACAGTGCTGATAATATGGTAACAATTAAATGCCACAAAAAAAAAAATTACCCAGACTTTCTCTGAAATTAAGCATATATGTCAATCAGGCAGCTGATGATGATTCTTCGTGCTAATACGAGCAAATGTTATGACACAGTTCGACAGAAGGATGTGCTTTCTCTATGCTTTCCTTAAATATACTTAAATGTTTGTCAAGTAAATATACTTTAATGTTTGTCAAGTGATAAATTTTAAAATATTTCATTACATGGACAATGAACCCTTTCATAGTTTAAAGTAATTTTAATTAGCATTCTACATGAAGAGGCAATTTAGCTGACTTTTCAGAAGTTTTTAATATGTTTTCTCTGATTTGTCCAATTCTTTTTTGTTTATACATTTTAGCCTGAAATTGCTCTTTGGGATGTGTTATGATACCAGGATGTTTGTCTGTGGGTAGGGAACGTGTTCAAAACCTGCATTTTCATCAATATGTGTACTTAAATCACTTGGATCCCTTCAGTTCTGCTTGAATGATGGAGTGCTGAGCTTGCTGAGCTGTGTTGGTCCCTGCCTTCACTCATACTTCTGAGCAGATGGGGTTTTGCAGCGTGGCTGTTTCAGGTTTTCTAGGTCCAGCGTTTCTTCTGGATGTTAGACACTTGGAGTGCACTCCTTGGCAGCTGGTCCAAAATTTAATCCCATCCTCTTTGTAGAAACAGAAGAGTGGATAAAGAGGCATGTTCTACAGGAGGCAAAAACAACTTGCCAAAACTCTCTCTTTCTCCCCTCTTCCTCTTTCCCTCTGTATTCAGCTGTGATCAAGGATCCAAGTCCCATCCCTGATAATGCATGTATAACCATGGCTTAGGCTTCTGAGGAGACTGCTAAGTTGAGATAGCTGAGAAAATGTCTACAGAGTAGAATAATGCAAGGTCAGGAAGATAAAAGGAGAGATGTGGGTTATGTTGTTGAGATAGGAATCATCAGTAACTCGAGTTGGAAGACACCAGCATGAAAAGGTATATGAACCTAAAGGCAAAAATGGTGTCAGCAAGAGATGTCAAGTCAGCACCATTAAGGATCATTTCCAGGCGGCAGTGAAGGATGGACCTTTCCAACATGAATGATAGCAGTTAAGGGGAAGGGCTCTGTGTGTCTTGCCTGGGTGGTGGTAATACTAATGCTTAGTCACCTCGTGAAATTGTAGGTATATTTTGTATGCATTAGACAATAAATAGTTCTAATATCATATTTATTGTTAAGTGTTGCATTTTAATGGTAATTTAAGGTTTATTCTGCTTGCAGTGACTTTTTGCCCACAGCTAATGGTACTTGAACAAAGTGATCCAAAGAAAGAGGGATGCATACATTGTTAAAGAGTTAAAATGAGTTTTTCTTCAAAACCCCAAGCTGTTTTTTGTGGCCAGTATGGTATGTTACTTGAGCTCACTGGGGAGTTTGTGTTCATACAAGCTTCCTATAAAAATATTCTGCTGGAGTTTTTAAAATTTAATAAATTAGAATTGTATCATTTGCCACACATTTTTCCCCCGGTGGTAATTTGCTATCCATTATTGTGTAACGTGTATCGTACTAGTTTAGTTCCCATATTGCAAATTGCTTTATTAGCCATTTCTTAAGCAATAGTGTAAATTAAAGTGAAATTGAGCTATAATATTACTGCACTATCACAGTAATGTGATCATATTCTTTCTACAGTGGGGGATGGACATAAATCTGTCAATAGCAAAACCCGCAGAATACAATACAAATCCACACCATTGTATTGATGTGGTTTTTAAGCTCTCAGGTCTATCAACCAGCTAGCCTGAATATATTGAATTTACTTTTGCTGTAGCAGTGAACAAATCAATTCTGTAGTTTTGCACATAAGTGTCATAAAAATCAGATTTAGGATGTCGTTGTGCTGATTTAGAAAGAATTGATTTATTATTTACATTGAATTTGAAAAAAAGTGTGAATGTAAAGAACAGGTGAAGTAATGGAGAAGATAATTCTAAATTACAAAAAGCCGTCCGGACATGGTCCTGGGCAACTGGCTCTAGGTGGCCCTGCTTGAGCTGGGGGGTTGGACCAGATGACTTCCAGAGGTTGCTTCCAACCATTCTGTCATTCTGATTCTGTGAAAATAAAATTTAGAAGAAACCAAGTGGCGTCCTATCACTACATAAGTGTTTTCAAGTAATGAAGGATTGATTTACTTTTTTTTTATCCTTGCACATGTTCCAGTGAGAATGTGGGGAACTCATACTATGTAACATTGGTAGACTGGAGAGATTCTGGAGGAACAAAAAAAAGCCTTCTAAAGGAAGACAGAAAACCTGAGTTTAATTAATCTAGGAAAAAAGGAAGATGAGGAGAAACATAGAATTCTTAGTGTAAGGAGCAAATTGGACAAAGTTATGTCAGGCATAAATCAAGCATTATTGGTTCCACCTCAGTGCAAGAAGTCTTGACTGGGCCATCTCCCTCTTTTCCAGACCTGATTTTCTTCGATCTTAACTCATTGCCTTGCTCTGCCATCCAAAAGAACTGCATCATTTTCTAAGATCAAAACTGATTTTTGACAATAGAGACTTAAGTCCTGCTCTCGTTAATGATGGTAGTTCCCCTTAGTTAACCTGGAGGGTTGAAACAGCGCACAAGTGCACGTTGATTGCTGGTTGATAGGTTTCTGTTGCTGCTCAATATATGGGACAGGGTGAATCTTCATTGTCAGATTTCGTGGTTAAAATTAGTTTCCAATAGAAGACATGGCAGATGTCATCTCGAATTCTTTGCTTTTAGAAATAATTTTTACACCATATAATCTTTGTTGCTTAATGGAAATCTGCTTGGCTGGAGTAGTGTAATAAAGTGAAAACCAAAATGTTTAGGCTGTATGGTGACTGCAAATGTACAAAACTGCTCATGTTCAACTGCGTATCTGTAGAAAACTACAGTAATTCAGATAAATAGTATACAAATTTAAAAATCAACTACACATATTAGCCAGGTCTCTGCTGCTTAATTGGCTTAAAGTATTTCACATTGGATGTGAAGAATACGTTTATATATTAATAGCAATCCTTGTTCAAATGTTTTACATGTCTTGATGCATCTTAATCTCAACTCAGCCCACAGGTTTTGTCACTGTTATGGAGGAAACTCTTTTAATATTTTATTCACTTCATCTTACATTATTCGTAAATCTAAGATCTATTAGTGTAGCTGACAGAAAAAGAAGGAAAGTTTTTAATCTTCATTAATATTTGAGGCATGTATATAACTCCTGATGGTACCAAAGCACGAACTGTATAAATTCTTTGGCCACAGAAAGAACAAGCTATTAGCATTTCTACTGAGGCAAATCTGAATTTTCAGTACACATATTTTAATTAAGTTCTTAGCATTATGGGCATTTTTAGGCCTGCTTTAAGAAAGGTAGTTATCAAAACATGGTTAATAAATCCATTCTAGAATTTGTATACTTTAAAACTGTGCTTGATTTATATATGAGATGTGAGAAACAACTGTCTAAAACAAATTATCTAAACCATTGTCTATGAAGCAGTGGAATGAATCGGGTGTTCATATTGTCTTTCTGGAAATTGCATATGTTGGGAATGTTTCTAATTCCTCTAATTCAAACCATTTATAACTGTTTGTAAACAGCAGAAAACAGAAGTTCAAAAACATAGCAGAAAAGTGTGTTTCTGTAAAAAAATGAATAAAATGTTTAGAAGAGGCATGGGAAGTTACACTCAGTAGTTTGTCATCTTAAAGTGAGGTGAGCAAAGCAAAGTTTCTGAAGACTTGTTACAGTACAGCACCAACATGGCTTGAGTGTTGCATATAGTCGTTACAGCTGTATTTTCATTCTGAATTCCTTTCCAAAATATTTTACTTTCTTCTGGACCTTTATTTTCCAGTCAGGAACATATATTCCTTAAAAAGAAAATTTTTAATAAAAATGATGATACTGACTACACAGCAACACTTTTCTTTTGTTCCAGGCTTCTTTTGTTTTTCTTCTTTAATCTTAAATGTATTATTGCCACGAGTGTTCTGTCTTTTGATCACAGACTTGAGAGGAGGCAAGAAAAAGCAATATTTATGAGTCCAGTAGGCATAGCAGAGCATAAGTTTATTACTGCCTTTTCATGCTATGTTTGCCTGATAAGTATCAACTTTAAATAAAGCTTTTGTTGTTCTTGCTATTTTAGTTTGGACATATTAGTTTCTTTTTAAAAGGCTTGAATATACCTGTTATAATTTTTATTCTAAGTACATTTGGTAACATATGAAAACATGAACAGGTGGTTAAGTCAACCTGGGAATCTGTTTTCCTTGCTTTGACTTTAGAATCAAGGGTCTGGCTTTTTAAAGTGTGTTGTTTAAATTCACAAGAAAATTTACTTGTGCTGTTTTTTGCTACCATCCCACCACACTACCCAGACCTGGGGGACGATATTTGTATACAGGTCTAAAAACCAGTTTTGTTCCAGGACACACTGCTCTGTATTTCAGTATACTTCTTAGAACACTTTTTAATGTTTGCTGTGAACTGTACTTCTAGTTCTCACTTAAAGAAGATTATGAACTGTGAATGCACAGAATAAGCAGTAATATCCAGCAGGATTCTTTTGCATCTCAGCAATCATACTTAGCTGTGAACTTTTATAATATTCAACTAATATGTTTATTAATTTATTGACTTAGCTTTCTTATAGTTGCATTCCAGGCCAAGCTTGTTGTATGGAGTTATGCCAGCATAGCTGTGCTGGGCCATGGTAGGAGAACACCAAACCAGCTAAAGGTGCTGTGCAGACAACTCTTAGTCTGAATTCGGCTCTGCTGACAGCAAATACCTTTTATCATCTGCTTAATCTGTGTCATTCTGAAGAGGTGATGTAGCTATACTACCAGAAATACTCCTTCTGTTGCCATGTAATGGTTGGGTTGTACCTTATTTAAATGTATCTGTCTAAAAATGAGATTTTCAGTAAAACTTAGTCACCTAGACTTCCTTTATAATTAACAGGACAAGCAGGCACCCTGAGAGAGCAGTTTATCCCATTTTAAAAGACATCTGATATAGATGGGATGAATTGTCTTCTCTTCATGCATGTCTGTCGCATTGAGTTGGATAGAGGATCTGGATGATTAGATTAAATTAGACAAACCTGTCTTTTAGATAGCTGAAGTTAAGCATGATGAATTTGACATGTAGGGTACCATATGAGCAAACATACAGTGAATAACTGTAAGTTATTCTGAGGGATAACGATTGCATCGTGTAAGTTTTTGTTAACAAAACAATGAATTCTGTTATCAGTCTGAAAATAGGAGTGAGCTGTATGTAGGCAGTTGTATGCAAAGCCCACAAAGACAATCATATGTAAAATAGATTAGGTATTTTAGAAGATTTCACCGTAAGACATAAGAATAACATATTAACTTGAAGGGACTTGATTTCTGCACATAATAAGACATGCAAGGAAGGAACATTTGAATTGTTGGTGAGTGGTAAAGGAAAATGAGCATCTCTTCTGGATCTTAGCTTCACATTGAAAAGAGATTCTTGAAAGAGAGAGGGGGAAAAAAGCAAAAGCCTTTCAGCCTGGAAAAGGAGCAGATTCTACTGTGGCAAACACAGTGCTAACATATGAATTAACAATACTGCAGCAGTAGTACATTGGCATCTTCTGTTTCAAGAGACTTTTAGCACAAGTATATGGAACTAATAAATGATTAAAAAAACCAAAACTTTTTCAAATACTGAAAAATCAGGCAGCAGTATAAGTTTCCTTAGGTTATTTCTAGAACAGTAACTTTAAGTAGGCTTGACTGTTTGCAGCAATAACATTACTATTTAGAAAGTAAGTAATGAAAGCTAATGAGGGATTATTAGAGGGAGAATAGAATCAGAAATGTTTTAAGCCCTCATTTAGTTTTTAAGACCAGGGATGAGAATTTTAAAGAAAGCAGGTGACCTCATGCCAGTTTACAGTGGTTTTAGTTAGTGTTGAAGACAAAAATTTGGTGTGAATGAATCGCAGAAATACTTGAATTTGGCAGTATTGCTACAACAGAACTTTTTGATCTTGTGTAATCAATTTTATTTTCTGTTATATTTGCACAGACTTGAGCTAAATACCACTTTACAAACAACTGTAATGGTATACAAATCATCTATTTCTATGTTACTTTCTTCAATGATTAAGTATTTAACCTGTTTAAGTACTAGCTGATTTGGTTAACAGGTTGGCAAAAATTCCTTTCTGTTCCATAGTGCACAATCTTTGTTTGGTTTTATTGACGCATTGGTATGGGGTTTGTGCAATGGCTCAGGTCTATTCAATCTATAGAAGCATAGGGCAGAGAAGTGAGGGAAGGGAACAGAGTCAGATGATTTTTTTTCTTGTTTTATTTCAAGCTTATATAATGTTTTTATATATCACTCCCCCCATCCATTTTTCTCTTCCAGATAGTTGATATTTTACTTCCTTATGTAACAGCTGGGAAGATCAAGAAATGAGAGAATGCATGCATTTCCATAAAAATTGATTCATTAATAATTTTGCAGCATTAATAGTCCGTTGTTATCTGCAGACTTCATATTCCCAATAAATCCAAATAATGTAACAATAAAAATGGGCAAAATGAAACAAGGCTGCGGGAGGTTCATTGTTGTGCTGATTCCTGGTTTCTATCAATATTTCTGTGTTCAGTAATCTTTGTATTTTGTGCAGTATTCTGCTTCTACTGCAGTATTGATTGCTGTTGTGTGCTGGAATGGCTTAATATCTTCATAGTGGCCTGTAAGAAGGTGTGTTTCTGCCCCACGTGTTACTGCTAAGAAGGAAGATGAGGAGTTATGCAAGGAAAAGGAGAAGCAGATGGACAATAAAAATAGAAGGTGAGAAGGCAAAATAAAAAGACGGGGAAAAAAAGGGTAGTGGAGCTGTATGAGAATGGAACTTACATTGATGGGAGAAGGCAATGACTACAATCCTCCCATTACACAGATTGTTTCTTGGTGATACGTTGTGAGTAAGCCAAATGCAGAGTTTCTATTAAGGCTTTCATTGCTTACTCTATCTATCTCTATGGTGTACATAGAGAAGACTTGGTAATTAGTATGTAAGACTATGCCTTGGCTTTATACAGAGCAGTATTAAACAGGTGGGAGGAAAGTATACATGGCTCTTTGTCTAGATTTGTTATATGCAGGTACTTTCCAAAAAGCTCATTTGAATGAGGAACGCCGAAGTGGACTAATAAAATTTTATGCCCTGGAAATCGTTATCTTACCCTTTACTCATCAGGTATATGGCACCTCAAATTATTTCATAGAATATTAAATAATTTTTGTCTGCAGAGTGTCCCACACTTGAAAACTGTATGACACTCATTTTTCAGTAACACATCTATCCAGTGCCTGGAATTTGAGCAGATGAAACCTGTCATTCCCTTCACTGTATTTTACTTAGCATACTGTCGTCTTAAGTGTTTCACTAGTATCTTCTTATGTTGGTCCCACTGTGTGGATTTAGGGTCAGAAATCCTGTGTGCTTTCTGTGTTTCCTGCTTCATGTTTTCAGATAGTTCCAGAAAGACCATCAGAAAGAGCAGAATACTGTGCAAGTGGTGTCCATTTTTCGTCTTTTGACTACATTTAGACTCTTAAAACTTGTCTTAGATTTTATGTCTAGAGGTATTTTTGCGTTTTGTTTTCATTATCTGTAATCTTGTTTCTTGGGTTCGAATTTGTTTTCAAGCATTCTCCTTACTGGCCCCTCAATTTCATGTTCTTTGTCTAAGATCATATGTATTTCTCCAACTCAGTTATTCATATAGATTTAAAAAAAATAATGTTTTGCATAAGTGGCTAGAGAGTTTCCAAAGTGTTGCTTTTAATCACTCCTGTGTCACCATCTAGTTTTTCTTATCTCTGTGGTTATCCTCAATTTAGATTCCTAAAGCTCGCAAAGCACAGTGGCTCATTTTTCAGTGACATGAGAACGATAGGAAGCAAAATAACTTCTATTTTAAATGATAGGTAATAAATATTTTAGATGACTTCAGCTGTCTTGCATCTAGACAGTTATGCATCAATAGCTGTTCTGCAGAGGAGCATACATGTTGCATACTTCTGTCTATTCTGCATTTTTATCAATAATTCTTTCAATTCTGTGCTTTAATTCCAATTTAGGTCCATTGATAATTTTCCGTTTAATCTTGATACTAGCCTAGTGTGCTATTCTTCCTCCCCCCCCCCCCCCCCCCCGAAAATCCGCACACCTCATAGTTGAAATAAGTGTCTTTCACTCATTTTTTGCCCATAGATTTCTGTTCATACTCTTTTTCTTTATTTTCCATTATTTTTTAATAAAGGAGTTAGGAACTTCAGGCATATCACTTATATTTGCAAAAGTATTCAAGTAGTTGAGTCTTCGTTTGGACTTCTAAGTCACAGTTTAGAACACGATGTGTCAGTTCTGTATTGCCTGACTGTATGTCTTTCTGTTATTTTTATATTAGGGCTGGCTACTAAGGTACATGAAATCCAGTAGTATCTGTAGCGTAGTGTGAAATGAGTAGCTTTATGGGAAAGGTAAGTGTTAACCTTCAAATTTTACAGAATAAAACAGTATTATGTAGTATCACTGAAAATAATAAGCATAGAAATCTTTCCGGTAGATTAAATATTTACTTATTAAAGCATAGCTTATTATTTAGAAATGAATACACATTATTTCCTTATATTTTAAAGAGCGACTAATTTTGTTCACTTGCAAGTTTGTAACTTTAGCTTAGTTCACTAAAACAGTACTCTTTTGTTGAATTATTTTTAAAACTACCATTGTTTTAAATAATTTTTTTTTTTTTTTTTTTTTGGCTTAAACTTTAAGAGATTTATCAGTGTTTGTGTGTGGCGTCAGAACTCCTATTACATTGAACCTCTTCATTGAACCGCCTTAAAATGACACTGGGCTGTCTGCATATTCCATTTTACAAGATCTTGCCAATTAAACCAGATATTGGTTCAATTTGTTTCATCCAGAGTACTCCTTTCTGCAGATTTTCACACTGATAACAATAAATCATTGTTATCTGATGCAGCAGTTGTTTTTCTGCTCTTGCCCTTTTTTGAAAATCATTTATGATAGTGGTGGCTTCAGAGAGGAGTATCTCAGTTCTGCTGTCAGGGAATGTAAGAAGTGGAAGGTTTTAGGAAGGGAACTGTGCTCTTCTGCTGCACTCCTGGTTAGGATAAGAAAGAGAGTTTGACTACCAAA